>NC_080741.1:50450363-51075363 GCF_020826845.1 Diceros bicornis minor
AGCAGAGTGTGTGCACTTAACCGCTAAGCCACAGGGGAGCCCCTGGAATCAATTCTATTACATATTGGTTCAATATTTCACAAAGATTTATTCTCTTTTTTCTCTCCTATTCTAGTGAGACTCTATACAACTTCATTTCTCATACCAAAGAAAGCATTCACAGGGTAAGTATAGCTACATTTCAAGGAATTAAAACATCGTACATTTTAAGAAGTTTAATAATTATATTGTATTGACTTTAATTCATGTAGAATAGCAATATTTTAACTACCCTTTTTTATCATTAAATGAAAATTCTCCAAGTTAGTAAAATAAGGCAACAGTCTGTGCATTCCTTCTTAATTTGGGGTTTCTTAGTTGCAGACATCTGTGGAAAAGTCTGAGGAACATCTCAGTTCAAGAAGCCAGTCTATTTTGGATTCTTTGGAGACTGTGGCCAAGAAATGTGAGTGTCTTGTGTTTGCGATTATCAGCAGAGGGCACTGGCGAGCAGTGAATGTGAACTTTCTGACCCTAATCTGGTGTTAAGAGAGGTTCGGGGATTCGATCGGAGACGTAAAAGACACTTTCCACTCCAAACAAATGGACCGAAGGTATATTTTATTATATAGAGGATAGTAAAGGCGACAGTCTGCAAACAGATCCAAATAGGTCAAATATTAAGAGGGAAAAAAAACATCAGCCCGACTGGAAAGGGAAAACACCCACATCGGCTGAAGAGAAATGACACAAATCAACTGGAAAGAGAAACACCAGGTTGACCGAAAAGAGAACACATCAAATCAATTACTTCATATCAAATCAATTACTTCACATCAAATCAGTTACTCACAACATCCACGCCCCACTGCCGGGAGAGCCCTGTCAATCGACGCGGCTGGGCAAGGATCACACGTCCTGGGCAAGATGTCCCTTCCACAGGTGGAACTCTCACCGAGGCTCAGTTTCCAGCAGTTTTTATACCATCAGTAATTTTCAGAGTAAGCAATTACAGAGTTTGCAGAGCAAGCATTTAGTGTTTCCATGCACAAATGGTTATCAGTGGCGTACGTGCACTGAGCCCCCTGGCTAACGTCCCAGCCCAGTAGTTGTGTACGTGCATTGTTCTCTTTGGTTATCGTCTCAGCCCGGCACAGATGGCCAGTCCATTCCGAGCTACGATGCTCCAAGAGCCTTGAAATGTTACAACTTGCAACTCTCTCCGTGGGAGAAAGGCCAGTTCCCGGGAAAAGGCCAGTTCCCACCACACAGAAAGCAGCTTTGTATTTCTTTTTGTGCTGGTGGCTGTAGGTCAATGGAGCGGCCAAACATGGCTGTACTCATGTCAAGACATATTCGGCCGTGGCCGTCTCCATTAACCATAAGACACCATATGCACAGACAATGAACTTCGTACACAGGTACATAAGGCACATCCAAGAATCCAAAATCCAATGACTACAATAATTATAAAACTATCTCACAATAAAGGACCCAAACCCCAAGGCAACCAATCAAATAACCCCTTAGAATATGAAATGTTATTAACTTGATCTTGCAAATCATGTACAGCATCAAAGATAACATTAGATAAGATAACACTTAGGCCTAACAAATTAGCTTGCAGAAGTCCAGACCAGCCCCCATCACAGAGGGTAGCAGAAGGCAGGGTAATAGAGAAATTATAACTAGTTCTCCGTGACTGGTCAGATATAGGCTTATACTGAGAGATTGCTTGATGTTTCTGAGACCAAATTTCTCGGCCATTCATAGTCCAGGTTATAGGTCCCACTGGTGTAGAGCAGTTGGTCCAGCAGTGCAGGGTCAAAGGTTGTCCTACAGAGACATTAGTTGGTGTGTAGGTCTGCAGCAGACATGGAAGTGCAGCACAGCATAGTGAACACAGCAGGAGTATCTATTCACGCAAAGAAACCGAATTTTTAGGAACATGATATAACTGTTTATTTCCTGGATACATAACTATGAGTGTTGCAGTGGGCCCTTGGGCCACTACTTCTGCGGCACGGGGAGCCACATTGGGTGGATGTGTCACCCACACTTTTGCTCCAGGTTTCCATCCATCTGTAGACCCAAATCCTTGCATTCCTCTTTTAGTTAATTCACTTGGAGGTTGTCCTTGTGACACATTTGGAGTCAAGAGGGGAAGCACCAATAATTGTCCCACTCGTTCCCCAGACTCTACAGTTAGTACTGTGTCACTACCATTATATAATATAAATTTTATTTCTCCTTGGTAATCTGGATCAATGACTCCTCCCAGTACATCAATACCTTTTGCTGCCAGTCCAGAGCGTCCTTTTAACAAACCAAAGGTATTTTTGGGAAACTGTAACCCTATCCCAGTAGGGACTATAGACTGCTTCTTAGGGGGCAATTGAATAGAATGAACAGTAGATAAATCTAATCCAGCCGCTTCGGCCGTGGCACGAAAAGGCGGTTTAGCAGACTGAGTCAGGGGCCAATAGGTTAAGGTCATAAACTCATGGGTGGCGGCTGCCACTTCTGTAATCTTTGCTGGTAACAACCTTGACAGAGGAGTCTCATTAGGGCCTAGTGGCCTGTTATTTAACATATTTAGAGCAGTACTTAGATGGTTGTGCCACCCCTTTAATGAGCCATGACCGAGTTTCCTCAATTGTTGTTTAAGCAATCCATTCATTCGTTCTATGAGGCCTGCAGCTTGGGAGTAATAAGGTATATGATAAATCCATTCTATATAATTTTCCTTGGTATAGGTTTGAATCAACTTACCTGTAAAGTGGGAACCGTTGTCACTCTGAATTTGCCTTGGTGTTCCATAATATAACTTGATTATATCTAATAATTTTATGGCACTCTGTTGGGTGGCCACTTTAGCTGGCATAGCCAATAAATAACCAGAATGTGTATCAACAGCAGTGCAGGCATAAGTATATCCACAAGAATTTGGCAATGGTCCAATAAAATCTATTTGCCAGGCATGGGCGGGAAATAATCCCTTCTGGATATGACCTTGGTAGGGGTGTGGAACTCCCCGTTTATTTAACTGTTGGCATAACTGACATTGTTGTACTGCAGTGGCAATATCATCATGGGTGACAAGAATTCCCCTTTGTTGTGCCACCTGTATGAAGCTTGTTCTCCCAAGTGTCCACTCTTTTCGTGGACCCATTGTGCTAAGCCTGGGTTGTGCGTTGCACGAATCTGCACCAGCTGATTAGCATGAGAATTATGCTTTCGTTCTGCAGAAATTAAAGAACTGTGAGCATCAACATGAAATACAGTAACAATCGTGTTTTGACACCATAACCATATGTCTTCCCATAATTTCTTTCCCCATATTTATTTATCATTAATTTTCCAATCATGTTTTTTCCATTGTGGCATCCACGTTGCCAAACCTTGTGCCACTGCCCACGAATCAGTATATATATGACATTGTTGCCCCTGTTCTTGTTGAAGTGCCTGATACACCGCATAGAGTTCAGCATATTGGCTACTCATATTATCTCCGGTGGTGACAATTGTTTGTTGGGTGGATGGGTTATAGGCAACTGCTTTCCATTTCCGTGAGCTCGATATCATTTTGGCAGAACCATCCGTAAACCAGGTATGTTTTTGTTGTTCTTCAGTCAATTGATCATATGAGACACCCCATTTAACAGGAGATTCTGTTATATCAGTCTTGGGTGACACAGTTGGCTCACTGCTATATTGAGACACTTGTTCATGCAGTAGAGACAACCTCTTTGGGCCAGGTTTGGCCCGGTCTTGAATATACCGTTTCCATTTGATGATATTAAATTCTTGTGCATGTCCAATTTTATGAGTAACAGGCGTGCTATGAATCCATTGCATGATGGGTATTTGGGGTCGCATAATTACCTCATGTCCCAGGGTAAGGCTTTCTGAGTCTATTAGAGCCCAATAGCAGGCTAACAACTGTTTTTCAAAAGGACTATATCTTTCACTGGAACAGGGAAGCTTGCGACTCCAAAATCCCAGAGGATAATGTCGGGCACCTTGTTTTTGCCATAAACTCCAGCTGGCATACTGATTAATGACATCTACCTGTAACTCAGTGGGTCCCGGTTTAATTGGCCATAGATCTAAAGCAGTCTGAATAGCATGCTTGGCTGCTTCAAAAGCTTCTTTTTGTTCCATTCCCCATTCAAATTCATATTTTTTCCTGGTAACTTTATATAAAGGTGCAAGGAGCCGACTTAAATGTGGAATATGTGCCCTCCAAAATCCAAATAATCCAATAAATTTTTGTGTTTCCTTTTTGTTGTGGGGTGCTGCAAAATCTAATATCTTTTGTCTAGCTTTAGGTAAAATTTCTTGTTTTCCATTATTCCAAAGTATTCCCAAAAATTTAACACTTGAACTCGGGCCCTGAATTTTAACTGGATTAGTTTTCCATCCATCCTCCTCAAGTGTGTCCATTCTTTTTCTAACTGTTGTTGTACTCTTTCTTCTTCATTTCCTTGGATCATAATATCATGTATATAATGTACTATTTGGACATCATCAGAAGCAGGTACCTTTGCCAAGGTTTCAGCAACCTGTCGATGGCAGATAGTGGGACTATGCACATATCCCTGAGGAAGTCTTGTAAAGGTATATTGTTGTCCCAGCCATGTGAAAGCAAACTGTTCTTGGACACTTTTAGGTATAGGTATGGTGAAAAAGGCATTAGCCAAGTCTATGACTGCATACCAAGTGCCTGGATAACATTGCACTTTTTCTATAAGAGTAATCAAATCAGGGACGGCTGCTTGAATAGCCGGAGTCACTTTGTTTAGCTCTCTATAATCTACAGTCATTCTCCATGTCCCATCACCTTTTTTAACAGGCCAGATAGGATTATTCCAGGCTGTAGTTACTCTGCGAAGGACTTTTACAGCCAAATAATCTTCTATGGTCTCAGATATTTCTTGTCCTCCAGGGATGCGATACTGTCTTTGATTGATCACTTGCGTGGCAGGTGGAATTTCTACTTCATGATGCAAACATCCCACAATTACAGCATTAATATGGAAAGACAAAGCTCTAATAGCAAACTGGTATTGTCCATCAGCCAAATTTAATGTCAATCCTTTTAGAATATCAATCCCAATTATATATTCTGGTATTGGCACAATCATAACTAGATATGTGCACCGGGGTAGTTGCCCAATTTGCATAGAAAGATTAGTGGTAACTGCCTGGATTTCTTTTCCTCCCAATCCAGTTATCAGAATTGATGTACCTTGAAACTTAGTTGGATTCCCATAGATAAGGGTGGCCTCTGCCCCTGTATCTACAAGTGCCTTCACACTAGTTGTAGATCCATTCTTCCAAAATATTTTAATTGGTACATGTGGTCTAATATCTTTTCTTATAGTGGCACTAATCGATACAGAGGTTTGGCCTTCCCCTCAATCACGTAAGTCAGCAGAAAGAGGATCCGAGGGAGGAGGCGGTGCACTAGGTGCAGTAGGCACTGGGTTGGAAGCATTCTCTATACTGTCCCTTCTATTCACTTGTTTTACATTCAGCCCTTTTTCTTTATATAGTTTCCATAATTCTTTAGTGTCAACTCCATCAATCTGGTCTTCACCTCGAGTCATTTTATCCTTTTTAAGGAATGTTTCTCTTTTTTCCCTTCCTGGAGAGTTTTCAGTTGTCTGCCAGTCTCCCAAGTCTGCTAGCTGCATAATCTTATCTGCAAGTGTTGATATAGGGTTTTCAGTTTCATTCATGAGAAGGGTTGTAATTATTTGTTTGTATGCCGGAGGTGCAGTTTTTATCAACTTGTTTCGCACCTGGACACTTAAAGTCATTTCATTTAAAGCTTCACCACACCCCAGAAACACAGCCCGTTTCATGGTTTCTTCTCTCATCTTTTGGACACAATCTTTTAAAGTATACCATGGTCTATTAGTGTCTGGCCACATATCATCCGTGGGGTATTTATCTTGAGCTCCTTTTACTGCAAGAGCCAATAAAGTTGTACCATCAGTGTCTTGTCCACGATCATTTGGGGGGTGAGCATTCATGCTCCAATCTCTGAAAGCTCCCCGTATTACTGGATCATTGGACAAAATTACAAATTTAAAAGCATCTCCTGCATCCAGATTAATTCCTGTAGCACCCATATCATATAGGCGAACAAGCCAAGTTATAATGGCTTCTCCAGGCTTTTGTGTAGCCCGGGTTAAAATATCAGAAATTTCTTGTTGGTTAAAATCCTCAATCATATCTTTCCTTACAGAATGATTACCATCCATTTCCATCCGCCGAAGGCGAAGAGGACGTGCCTCTGTGCGTTTGGGCGGTTTTTCCTCTTCCTCATAATCAGTTTCAGAATCATCATCCCAGATATCACCATCCCATGTGTCCGGGTCCCACTTAGGACCGGCCGATGCCATGGCCATATGAACTTTTCGTTCATTTACCTTTCCTCTCCTCTTTCTATATTTATATTTGGCAACTCTTACAGCAGCCTTTTCTGCTATAGCTTGGTAGTTACGAGCCTGATCTCCCAGTGCATGATATTGACATTGAATCATAGCTAAGCGAGACTGCAAATCTAAATTTTCTTTTTCCAAGAGTGCCTTCTCTTTCTGTATCTTATCCCTATCTTCTATAGCCCGGTGATAAGCAGTCAACAAACACCAACCTCGCCGTGCCAAAAAAGAAACATCATCTTTCGCTTTCCTTTCCACCGTCTGCAAAGCTTTGGTCACATCCAATGGTTCAAATCGTCGCAGACGAGCATCCCAAGCTTCACATAACCCTGACCTACGAGCCCACTCCCCAGCCAGAGTGCAAAAGGGAGGGTCCTCCCATCCTGGAATTTCTTCCACCTTGGCTTCAGTTACCTTTCGTTTGAATAGGAAAGGCATCTCCTTAATCGAATCCTGCTCACAGCGCCAATTATGTTAAGAGAGGTTCGGGGATTCGATCGGAGACGTAAAAGACACTTTCCACTCCAAACAAATGGACCGAAGGTATATTTTATTATATAGAGGATAGTAAAGGCGACAGTCTGCAAACAGATCCAAATAGGTCAAATATTAAGAAGGAAAAAAAACATCAGCCCGACTGGAAAGGGAAAACACCCACATCGGCTGAAGAGAAATGACACAAATCAACTGGAAAGAGAAACACCAGGTTGACCGAAAAGAGAACACATCAAATCAATTACTTCATATCAAATCAATTACTTCACATCAAATCAGTTACTCACAACATCCACGCCCCACTGCCGGGAGAGCCCTGTCAATCGACGCGGCTGGGCAAGGATCACACGTCCTGGGCAAGGTGTCCCTTCCACAGGTGGAACTCTCACCGGGGCTCAGTTTCCAGCAGTTTTTATACCATCAGTAATTTTCAGAGTAAGCAATTACAGAGTTTGCAGAGCAAGCATTTAGTGTTTCCATGCACAAATGGTTATCAGTGGCGTACGTGCACTGAGCCCCCTGGCTAACGTCCCAGCCCAGTAGTTGTGTACGTGCATTGTTCTCTTTGGTTATCGTCTCAGCCCGGCACAGATGGCCAGTCCATTCCGAGCTACGATGCTCCAAGAGCCTTGAAATGTTACAACTTGCAACTCTCTCCGTGGGAGAAAGGCCAGTTCCCACCACACAGAAAGCAGCTTTGTATTTCTTTTTGTGCTGGTGGCTGTAGGTCAATGGAGCAGCCAAACATGGCTGTACTCATGTCAAGACATCTGGTTTCTGCCAGTGAGGAGATTCCACACAGCATTTCAGATGAGAGGATGGGTACATAAGGTTAGCTCTGAAGAGATGTGGAGCATGCTAAACTGGGTAGTGGGATCCACCTCTGTGTGGGGATGCCCCTGGTCCATAGATGCCTTTTGTGAAGCACTAATCTTCCACCCAGTAACCCCGCTGCCTCTTTTCTCTTCTCACTGCCTGAAGTGAATCAGCAGCATCCTTGAGTCCCACATGAATTGCTGGCTGTGCTGTCTATAAAGACATTGCTCCCTTAGGATTTAGAAATAAAGACACTGCTCCCTTAGGAGTTAGAAATACTCCAGTCACCTATTGTTCTTCTTGCTGCCTTGGTTTCAGTGAGAGCTGTTTTGTAGTGATTCACAGCATCTTCCTCAATTTCAGTTACAGTCTGTGGTTTGTAAAGTCCCCTCCTCTGCCAATTAGTGATTTACGTTTAGATGAAACCATGGTCCTGGCTCTTACTAAACATAAGAGAGCCATTACACAACTCTCCTCAGGTGGACACCTTTCTAGAACCAACAGCTTCTCAGCTAAACAGCAATATGATGACTGCATCTGTACTTGTTTGCATTTGTCTGTGTGTTTATTTTTTATTTTAAACAAATTGAAGTCAACTTATTCAAATGCCATGGGATGGATTGCTCATGATTTACAAAAATTAATGCCTTTGTGTAGCTTAGAAATTAATTCCCATCTGTCTGCAAAGAAGCACTATACTCTCTGCTGGCTTCCAACCTGGATATCCCACACACAGGGCAACTGTGTATCTGTTTGGAAACCGGTTCTGGAAGACTAGGACTGTTACCCTCACAAGAAGTAGCAAGATAAAGAGCAGAAGCAAATCAGGGATGTTTCCTTTGTACAACATGATAGAATAACTCATTTTTAAGTGCCCAAGGAAAGTGCTCTTTTTGCTTTCTACATTTAAAACTGGGTGAAGTACAAAAAGTAAAGGTGTTTAAGGCCCAGAATAGGGAATGACAGTGCCCAATGCCCCAACGCAAGATCAAGGCAGAAACTAGAACTGAGTCTGTCTTATGGTAGGCATAGGGATCCTGATCCTTCACCCCGATGGTTCCTTAGTTTTCAGAGGGTAAGGCTCAGGAGAGGGAGCCACATTGACAGGGAAAGCAGTAACAAACAATATGGCATCATATCAATTAGAAAACCAGGTCATTCTTCAAAATGGACACAAGTAGCCTGTCCAGAATCATTCATGGTAGGTAGTGATCAGGAGCAGGAAGTTAGTCATTGAAACAGGAACTAGACAAATCCCCTATCATATAGCCGGGCCCAGTCCAGCTGTCCTAGAGCACTGAACTTGCTAGTCAGTGCATTCTGCAGGCTTTCAGTACGTACTCACTGTGCTCATAAGGGGAAAGGGAAAATACTGCGTGAAAGTGCTGTCTTGTGTTATGTAATTGGTGCCTTCAGAGAATGAGGTCATGAAATCTTTCCCCAGTCACAGTCTGCCTGTACAACCAGAAGGATCACGCAAAGCCATCTAATCTAACTCCTCTTGTTTTTCAGCTAAGGACACCAAGGACCAGAATAATAGAATAAATTACCAAGGCCATCCACATCCTACTTTATCTTGGGTTTAGGTGGGCTAATTAGTAGAGGGCAGTACTTTCACCTAATAGGTATCAGTTCTATTGAAAAATATGATCATTAGGAAAATGAAAAGGAGGGGCTGCTATCAAAATCAGAAGATATCTCTTTTGGAAAATACATAACTCTATCCATCAAAATAAATTCCATATGAATCAATATATTGAGTATGGTGATTAAATCATAAAAAGAACTGTAAGAAAACATGGGCAACATTTTTATAATTTTAGAGTGAGAAATGACTTTCCAAGCAAGCACAGAGAATTGTTAAGAAGAATGAGGTCCATCTTGTCGGAATGGAAATATCTATTCATTGTTAAATGAAAACAGCAAGGTGCTGCTCATGTGCACATAGTTTGCTCCAGGATACATCTTGTGGAGGAGTGTGACTAGTCACTGAAAATTGGGAAGGATAGCCCAAAGAAAAAGGAGGACTGAGGAATCTCCTCTTATAGGTGGAGGTTCCCAGATCTTTTCTCAGGCTCTCATCAGCACAAGAGAGAGAGCAAAACTACAGAGTAAAAGGAAAATCACTGTCCATCAGTAGAAAAGCATCAGAATTTGATCTCATCTCAATGGAGGTCTGTCAAATCGCTAAAATTGAAATGCATTTTTAAAAAATCATCTTCACAAGAAGACAGAGATATTGTCCAGAATATGGAAATGGATTTTAAGTGGCATTTTTACAAAAAAGCTAAAAATATCTGATGTTTATAGCCAAAGCATAAATGAAATGAGTCCCCCTTCCAGAGAACACACACATACACACACATACACAGGATCTATAATCTATATGTGGATATGCACATGTATTAATGCAAAATTCCAGAAACTGCTTGTAATATTAAATCCAGGAAGTGGAACCAAGGTCTGCACGGGAGAGATTCGATCATTTTTCATTGTTTGTCTGTTTATGCTGTTATGGTTTTGAGTTATTTTCATAAATAAAATTTTTAAAAGAAAAAAACGGGATAGACTTTGGAAGTAATGAGCTTGATACAAAAGCTCTTGTAAAGGAGAAGACCTCAAATATATGTTTCCCAGGGGATAAGAAAAGAATATGTAGGACCACAGATGCATGCTTTCTGAGCACTGAATCCAGAATTGAACACTTTGCTTGCCTTCCTCATTCTCTGCTTTTGGAGTTGGTAATGTTCACTGTTGCTAAGAAACATTGCTATTTAGGAACTCATTTAGGGTAGTATAATTACATTTGCGTTTTACTACAAATACCTACATGGATGTCTGGAAAAATATTTGACTGACTTTAGGAACAAGAATTCTGTACTTGAAACATAACTAAACAGCCTTTTTCTAATTGGTTGACACACGGAATTTAACTTATGTTGAGATGTAGGAGAAAATTTGCTTTCTAAAAAATTCTTTTTTTTATTGCGGTTAAATACACATAACATAAAATTTACCATTTCTTACTGTGGTTTTTTTTTTTTGCAAGACCGCACTGGCTTGTCTATTCCTAGTCATAACAGGCTCTTTCTTGCCTCAGAATTTTTGCACTTGCTTTTCCTCTACCTTAATAATCTTCCCCTAATCTTTGCAGGGCCAGCTCCTTTTTTACCTTCTGGTTTCACCTTAAATGTCTCCATCTCTGATGACCTTAACTAAAGTAGAGCCCTCCCCACCCTCTTATTTTTATTGTAATCCCTATCACAGCATTTATCATAATTTTTATTTATTTACATGCACGTTTGTTTACTTGTTTATTTTTATTTTTTTCCTATTCAAGACTGCAAAATTCATGTAGGTAGACAGTTTTGTTCAAGATTGTTTCCATGCTGCTAACAGTGTCTGGTAATAAACTTTCAGATAGAACTGTAACTCTCCCATTAATGTGTTCAAACACATCGGGAATTCTTTCCGTTTCATTTTCTCGTTAGAGACGTCCGGCCTGGAGCTCAGTCTTCCTTCCAGTTCCAGATTGGGCAGATTATTCTTTAGGTCTTAATCTTTAGGATTTCTCTTTACCACCATTCTGAGGATCCTTTTTTTTTTTTTTTTGTGAGGAAGATCAGCCCTGAGCTAACATCCATGCTAATCCTCCTCTTTTTGCTGAGGAAGACCGGCTCTGAGCTAACATCTATTGCCAATCCACCTCCTCTTTTTTTTTTCCCAAAGCCCCAGTAGATAGTTGTATATCATAGTTGCACATCCTTCTAGTTGCTGTATGTGGGACGCGGCCTCAGCATGGCCGGAGAAGCGGTGCGTCGGTGTGCGCCCAGGATCCGAACCTCGTCCGCCAGTAGCGGAGCGCGCACACTTAACCGCTAAGCCACGGGGCCGGCCCTTTTTTTTTTTTTTTAATCACCATTCTTGGATCTCTTTGTTTTCTGGACCTTGGTTTACACTTGTGTTTGGTGGTGCACATCTTCCAGTAGCTTTTTAAGAAGGGGTATATGGGAGGTAACTTTTGTGATACATTGCATGCTTGAAAAATGTCTTCTATCTCCACGTGGGTATAGAATCCTAGGTGGAAAATGCTTTGCCCTCAGAATTTCTAAGGTTCCATTGTCTTCTAATTCTAATTTGGCTGTTGAGATGTTAGATGCCATTCTGCTTCTTGATTCTTTATATCTTCTCTGGGTTCCTCTCCATTCTTGATGGACATTTTTCGAGTCTCATCTTTTTCCTTAATATTCTAATAATCAACCAGAAAAGTGCCACAAAACCATAAGATAATTTAGTAAGGTAATAGAAATTAATAAAATATGTAATGGGAAAAAAAGACGGCATTTATAAATTCAACATGGAAGACAAACTACCCAGGAATAAACTTAACAAGGACACACAACTCACCCCCCCCCTTTTTTTTTTAGCGGCTTCTGGGTTTTATGTCTTGTTTAGAAAGATCTTCTTCACTATAAGGTTACAATTTCCCCCATGTTTCCTTTTTGTACTTTTATGATTTATTTAATTACACTAAAATTGTTAATCTATCTGGAATTTATGTTAATATAAGAAATCCGAAAGGTAAGCCTCCTTTTAGGAAGGGAATTATGTTTTATTTTAATGAGAAACTCTGAAGTAAATCACTTGAACTTAAAAGAACCTTTATTAGATACCATGTGGTAAATCCCTGCCCTTGGCTGATAAGAGGAGACAAAAGAGGTAGAATAGTTAGAGCACAGGGAACTAACAAAGCACCTATCAGGTTGAAACAAGTTTTCAAGTAAGATTAAATTTGAGTCTGTTATCCTCTCTTTCAAGCACCAGTTGTTCCTCTGGTTTTCCTCCCATTTATTGTGAAGAGTTAAGCACTCTTGTTGCCAAATTGTCTTTTACTAATCTAAAATGAAAAACAAAATTGTCAAGAATCTTGAAACAAGCTTTGGGTAGTTATGAGAAGATAAAAAGAATATCTGGTGTTTTATTCCTGATGTATGTGAAGCTACAATAGTTTCTTTGTGCTTTCCCTCTTAGCGCTCAGGCTTTATTTTCCAAAGTAGAAAAAGCCAGAAGTTTTGAAATGGCCATTACAATTCTTTGTCCTCTTCTGCAGGCATTTGAAATAAGCCTGAATAAGAAGTAAAAGAACTTCTGATAGTTTCTAAACTAAAACATATTGTGGAGCTTTGATATTCTTAACAGGATAGTGGTAGAAATTCAGTTAATTATCTTGTAAATAGCCGATCAGTTTGTCGCCATGCCATGATTGAAAAATCCTTTTTTTCCCATTGATTTCAAATCCCCGTTTTTATTTGGGTCATTTCTGATCTCTCTTCTGGTCTTGTGTCCAGTCTTTCCCCCTCCAGTTTATCGTTTGCATTGCAGGAAGAGTGCTCCTTTTAAAGAGGAAATGTAATCGTGTCAACCCTCTGGTTAACTGTGTCAGTAAATCATATCTTGATATGGCCCAAATACTCCTCTGTCTGGCTGTGTCCTCCACTCAAACCACCCTACACTCTCTCACCATGCTTCATCCATGCTAATCTCATGGTTCCTCTTTGGAGAACATGCTCTTTCTTCTGTTGGCAATATTCTTTCTGCCATGGGTTAATGATAATTCAGCTAAATATCACTTCCTTAGGGAAGTCTTAATTCACTCTTGAGATTGGACTAGATCTGCCTGTTACATGGTCTCAACCTCACTATACTTTTTCTTTAGAGCTTCTAGAAATTACATCTATAAATAGTTCTTTGTATAATTACTCATTAACTACCTGTTTTCCTTATTTAATTGTAATTTCAAGAGGGATTTATTCATCTTGATCACTGTCATATCCGGAGCACCTGGCCCATTACCTCACCTGTAGCAGATGTTCATTAAGTATTTGTTGAATAAATATAAGAGCATCTTCACATCACCTGTAGTTTAGCAAGAGGATGGCAATAATCACGCCACAATGTGTTATTAAATAAATGTGTGCGTGTGTGTGTACAATCTCCCCATGCAAAAGAGAGGAATCAATATCAGTACTAAGTGGTTAGCCCTCAGGTCACCAAGCCCATTAGAGGCCAAGTGTAAAGAGGGGATAAATAAGTGGAGGGTGATAAGTGATGGTGGAGCACATACACGGTGCCACCGGCAGAGAGAAGGAGTGCCCAAGCCAGGCAGGAAATGATATTTTCTTTCTTTTTTTTTTTTTTAATTTTTTTTAATTTATTTTATTTTTTTCCCCCCAAAGCCCAGTAGATAGTTGTATGTCATAGTTGCACAGCCTTCTAGTTGCTGTATGTGGGACGCGGCTGGAGAAGTGGTGCGTCAGTGCCCGCCCAAGATCCAAACCCGGGCCGCCAGCAGCGGAGCGCGCACACTTAACCGCTAAGCCACGGGGCTGGCCCAGGAAATGATATTTTTCCAGGAGGTGACTGCTGAGAGCAGAAGGAAGAATAGGAATTAGTTGGACTGAGGTGGGATGGGTAGAGTGACAGGGATAGAAGCAGGAGTACTCCAAGTCGAGGGATGCACAGCACGCACAAAGGCTGATAGTGAGAGAAAGATTACTTAGGAAACAGAGCTCAGAGATGCGGAGGAAGCTAGTGGGTAAGGGGAAGTGAGCCCGGGTCTTGTTAGCCAATTTAAAGATTTGGACTTCATGCAGTGGCCAGTGGCCAGTGGGGTGCCATTGCAAGTTTCAGTGAAGGTTTCAGAGGTGGCATGATGATATCTACATTCTAGAAAGATCACTAATGACAGGGCCAAAAAGGTAGGCCAAGGAGGAGGTTGGTGCTGTCATTTGGGCAGCAGGTTTCAGGGTCTCTAGCAGGGGGTTGAGGTTGAGTCTGCCCTGGCTAGGATGTTCTCAGGGAGGGAAGGAAGAAGAGACAATGGAGGAACCACCCTGCTCTGGCTTCCTCTCTTCACCAAAGCTGATCTGGGCGGATAGAGTTCTGGGCACCAGCAGAGCAAGCTCAGGCGGCCAATGCAAGGTTCCAGCTCCTCCCTCTCCACCATTGTGGTCTGGGCTGGGTAGGGCATACCATGGTCTCCATAGGGTGAATTGTCATTGTTTTGTATTTAGTGCAAGAGACTGCGCAGGCCCAGAGTGATCTGGTGTTGGAAACAGTGCAGGATAAAGGCAACATGGAGCAGGCCATCCTTGAGATGCAGAAGAGACTTGAAGCTGTAAGTGTAAACCCTGACCGCTTTCCTCGAGTGTCTTTTTGGCTTTGCCACTAAGACCCAGAAAGATACCTTTAAAGTTGCAAATTTTCAGCCAAGAACAGAGGCCAGCCCAGGCCCCTTGGTAACTGGCCAGGGTAGAGGCCAGCTTCCTTCCCCAAGGTTCTCCAGCATGATGTGGACCCTGGGGGCCCTGGTCCAGAGTGTAGCCATGTTTCTCCTATAGAGTGCCCAGCAAGGGACAAGCTTTGGTTCTGCTGGCACATCCTTTGGTTTGTTCACATGTTTTATTGTGCATACTGTCCATAACTCTTCTTTCTCCCTGCCTTTCCCTAGAGACAAGCAGAGTTTACAGAAATGAAGTCCAACCTAAAGCACCTTGAAGTTTTAGTTGCCCAGCAGAATAAGGACTTCCAGCAGCTGTGTGAGCAGCTAGGCCAGATGAATGTGCCCAGTGTCCTAGCAGAGCTGAAGAGATTGATCTCTGTCCCTCAGGTACCCAGGCATGTGAAAGACAGCACTTCCCAGACCTCACCACCTCTGGCCCAGAGACTCAATTTCACCAGGCAGGACAAATATGCCTCTGAGGAACCAGTTATGTGGCAGGCCCAGGCCCTCCCTGCTACACGGAATCTCAATATGGGCTCCCTGCAGCCTGGGGAGTTTGGTGTCTGGGGTGACGGAGCAAAGAGTGATGCTCTCCAAGAAGAGGCTGCGCTGCTGGCAGTTGGAACAGGCAAAAGAAACAGGGCAGTAAAGGACAAGGCGGTACAGACTAACTGCAAGAATTGGGCTATTACAAAAACAGGCTCTGAGAACCACAGCTCTGGCATTCAGGGCCACAAGGTTCCTGGTGACAGGGATCTCGTTTCCCAAAGAACCTCGCAGCTTATATCCCTGGATTTAAACAACTTTGCAACCAGCATTAAGAACACCTGCCAAGAATTGCAAGCCAAAGGCGCGTTTTCGTGTGACCCTTGTGAACAAAGGTTGGTGACTGGACAGAAAGACAGAACTGTACAAAGAGGGGGGAAAGGCAAGAAGCAGCGGCCCAGGAAAGTCCACAGAGGTAGGCTCCTAGCCAGGAAGCAAGAACAAACCCCAAGCAAAACCTGTGCTTTCAATTCTAAATATCCTCAGCCTCCAGTTTCTGGACCACAAAGGTTCGCCCTGGAGCAGCAGGAACCGCTTGCTCAGCCCCTGCACCTATGGGGCCTCAGGAGCCCCACAAAGCCAGTCTGCCCTGCTCTGGGAAGAACAGTCATGCCCATTAAGACAGCGAGAGTAGCGCAAGGGAACCTCTTGCAGCTTAGCAGGCACTCTTCCCAAGACAACAGCCTGCTCTCTAACAGTTCCCAGGGGGACCACCAGATGAGCTGGTTCAGTGACCTCAACCTCGGAAGTTCAGAGCCCTCTTTGTGCAAGGAGCCAGGGAAGAATATGCTTTATGACTTGGGTTTTGATAGCAGCGATGATGACTTCTGACCAGCCCACAGTGACTTCACTTGATGGTTTATTGGTCTCAGCCAGAAAGACAAATTATAGAAAACTTGGGTTGGCCAATAGCAGAAAGTCCCTGAAGCCTGCTTGGGACCCTCAGGGTCAGACACTCTGCTGGGGGGTTAGTGCAGGTGGGTGGAGCAGATCCGGCATTCTGAGTACCAGATGCTGCCCATGACAGGGCATAAGGGATAAGTACACCTTTATTTATTGGCATGAAACGTATGAAGACGGTGGTGATGAGAGCTGAGGCAGCAGCCTGGGTGTGGAGCATCAGGAAGAGGGTGCTGTGTTTGGTTAAAGGAGAGCTGGCTTCCATATGCAATATTGAGTAGTAGAAGGGCTCTCATAAAACTGTTGCTATGGCAGCATGACTCCTAAACACAACATTTTTGGTATTCAAAAT
Organism: Diceros bicornis minor; assembly: GCF_020826845.1. Taxonomy (NCBI): domain Eukaryota; kingdom Metazoa; phylum Chordata; class Mammalia; order Perissodactyla; family Rhinocerotidae; genus Diceros; species Diceros bicornis. Next base: position 50,467,186 of record NC_080741.1, read on the forward strand.
ATTCCCTACACATGACCAATACCTTTCCAGGCCTCAGGCTTTTTTCCTTATTATTTTTATCCCGTTTTGCTGCCAGAGCGTTTGCATTTTTTGGTCAGTGGACATAACACAGGACACACTAAATCAGTCTTCTTGTGAACAGAAAAATAGTGTTAAAGCTGCCAATGCAAGAGAGGTGACATGCACCAAACAAATGCCCAGAGCACCACTGTTCACAAGCCACACAATTCTATTCTTCTTTCTAGCTGTTCTTCCCCCATCCTGTTTTTCAACCAACCACTCTTTTAAAGCTAATGAGAGCATCTGTGGGCCCTGTATTATTTCTGAAGAGAGCATGGGCTTATATGAGACTTTGGCTTTCCATTTATATCTTGTTGAAGTTTTTGAATTTTTGCAATACATATCTATTTCTATTGTAATACAAAATGATCAAAAAATAAAGATAAAACTTTTAAAAATATACAGGTTTTTTTCCATTAAGTTTATTGAACTGATCTGCCATCAGTTTACTTAAGGAAATCAAATAGATAAGATGCATACCATCTTTTTATTCCCAAGGCTTCTCACAAGACAATTTTAAACAACACCCTACTCAAACTGGTTTTTCTTTTTCTTTATTCTATGAAAGTAAAAATCCTCATGAGATGGACAGTTTCCAGAATTTGCCCATTTTCAAGCCAATACAGTAAATGACATTGGGGCCTTTGAGTGAAAGCAATGGTTCTTGATTTATTATTTTTATATTCTTTATTTTCCGGGGTGTATATCCCACAAAAGTCTGGGAGAGTTTAATCTGCCTGCGACAACTTTGGCAAGGGTACTAGGCACCAGCCTAAGCGCTCTCATTTCTGGACTAAGGGCCTCCTGTGACCTGTAGCTGGGAGCCACAGGGAATGGCAGCAGCCTTCTCCGAGGCCAAGGAAAAGTGCAGACTTGGGATCTGCCTGAGGCTGCCCTGGCCTCTTCTCTCCCCGTGGGCCTCACTGGATGTCTGGTCACCCTGCCCTCTGCCAGCCTCCACTGCCTTCCCTGCTGGTTTTCTCTGCTTGTGCAAGGAAGGCATAGGAGAAAGGAGCCCAGCCATGCAAAAGGTTCCTTTCAGCCCTTCTCATACTGACTAAAAGTGGCTGTCGAGAGGTTAGCATAAAGCTTGCAGTCTAGAGGGGTCTGTATCTGGAAATCTTTTATTACCCTAAGTTGAAAAGTTTAATAATTTTTTTTTAAAGATTTTATTTATCTATTTTTCCCCCCAAAGCCCCAGTAGATAGTTGTATGTCATAGCTGCACATCATTCTAGTTGCTATATGTGGGATGCAGCCTCAGCATGGCTGGAGAAGCGGTGCGCGCCCGGGATCCGAACCCGGACTGCCAGCAGCAGAGCGCACGCGCACTCAACCGCTAAGCCACGGGGCTGGCCCCAAAAGTTTAATAATTTTAATTCAAAGTTGAGACCCTGTTGAGAGAATTCCATCAGTATTTATGACTGTGGCCTTCTCATTGAAGGGTCTGTTCAACTTTGAAATGCCAAAGCAGGACCCTCTGTTCTTTGATTCTGCTGTGAGTTATGAAATCCTGTATTTCTTCAGAAGTATTTTATTTTGGGTAATGAAGTCAAAGGTCAGAGTGACTCAGTGTTCCATGAGCTGGGTTTTTTTTTGTAGAATGAGCAGTAAATTTATCTCCTAACAAGGCTGGGTTAATTAAAATTACACTGCCTGTCTCTGGCAATCATCAGGAAAGGATATTCTGTTTCTTATTTTATTCTTAAGGCTTTTTTTCTTTTTAACTACTGTGATCCTGCCAGATTTGGTGAGCGTGACATAGCCCAGGCACATCCCTGGAGCACGCAACATTTTTGGCTCTTCAGATGCTGACAGAGATGTATGTGGCTACACAGGGCGGATGTGGGAGGTTTATTGGCCTAGGGCCTGGAGAGCCACGTAGGGGTGCCTCCCTCTGATACAACTCCAGCTGTCTGAGGATGGAAATCAAGTCAGCTACAGCACCTAATTGTCTTAACGTTCAGGTATCAATTTAAATGTCACCTACAGAGGCTTTTTCCTAAACTCTCGTCTTCTGAAGGAGCTCTGCCTACTCACTGTCAATCCTGTTACCCTGTATTAATTTTCTCATACAGCTCCATCTGAAATATGTGCTAATGCGTATACTTATGTTTTACCCACCTTGCCCAGTGGAATATAAACTCCAGAAGTAAGAGCAGCATCTGCCTCGTCCCTGCTATATCTTCAGCATCCAGGAGAGTGTCTGACACTAGTAGACACTTAATAAATATGTATTGAGGGCAGGGATTGCTTGCTCATCATTCTAACAGCTCCTTGCAGCTCTATCCTGAAAGTCTGGTCTCTCTAGTACTCCTTTGCAACTTCCCTTTTTTATGTTTTGCCTCAGAAGCTCCAAAGGGCTTCTGATGTGGGGTCTCCTGCAAGATGCCCACTTCTCTCTCCCAGGTCAGCTCCCAGTAACCCCTCTCCACCCAAAGTGCCCAGAAAACAACAATCTTTCTGCCCTCAAAAAGACAGTTGCTTTCTGTAAGGGCTGAGCAGCTTTGAAAATTTTTTCACGCCAGGCCTTAGGCCAAAACACTTCATTACATCAGGCATTTTCCAGCTGGTCTAGCACAGAGTCCTTCCTCATTAGGGCTGGGATCCATTGTCAAGTCGATTTCCTGAGTAAAACTTCGTTCTTTCTATAAATATTTATTTAGCTGGAACATAAAATATTAATGTTCTCCCACATACTCCAGGGAAAAAGTAAATTGCCAGAGCCTCAGATAGTCTCGGGATGACAGCCTTTTCAATAATTATCCATAATCAGGTACAGTGGCCTCCCTTGTTTGCATGCCTTGATCACTGGTCTTCACTGCCATATTAAATGTCTTGTGCCTCAGTTAGAGGAGGTACCACTCTGGTACCAGGTGAGCCCCTGGCCTGGCCATTAAGGAGGAGGGAGATTGGCCTGAATTAGACCTCTTTTGCAAATCCTTTTCATCAGTTTCTTTGATCATTAACCGTTCACAACTCCTCCAGTGGCAGGATGGTGTTGCTGCCCTATTGGCACATCTCTGGGTGCCAAGGTGAGGGGCACAGGCTCCCAGGTTGTCTGTCTCCTTCCTCCTGGTCTCCTGATCCCCTTGGAGTTTTCTCTGGGATTGCAAGTGGAGGATCTGGGAGAATGCCAAGGAGCCAGGGCCGGTGGGCCAGGAAGTGGCTTCCCTAATCCCCTGGTGAGGGGAGCAGGAGGCAGAGGGAGGGGAACCCTGAGACCCAGAGATAAGAAGCTGGGCCTCAGTGCCTGATAGTGCTGGCTGGAGCCATACAGAGGCAGAGGCATACTAACCAGAAGTGTCCCTAGAGCTCACCTGGCAAGAGTTCATACTCTAGTCTAGACCCATGTGGCTAGATAGCCATGTCCGGGAATGTGGGGAACATCGCAATCTGGATGGGGCTGAGGGCAGGATCAGCATTTCCAGCCCACGGCCAACCTCGAATTGTCCTTTTGAAAGAATTGTTGCTCTACTCTCAGGCCTCGCTGCCGCCCTCTGCTCCTTGCTGGACCTTCACTCGGCCATTCACTCATCTCTCTGCTTTTTCCTGTCCCTTCTTCCTCAGTCTTCCCCTCCAGCCCCCCACCCTCTCCTGGGAGCTTCTACAGACGACCTCCTGCCTTAAGTATTGTTACAAAGTCCACCAGTCTGCATACAGAGCTGGTTCCCAGTGGCTCTGGCATCGACACCAGTGGGATGCAGCCAGGGGACCTGGAAATCTCTCCTTATGGGGCTGGATGGCCCAACATCATACATGCCTTGTGCTGGGGCTTGAATTTGCAGTTTGCTACTAGCAGGTTCCAAAGCTCCTATTTATTCTTGAAGCTGTCTTGTTTCTATTTTGATTCTGCTAATCCAAATCAAAGTTTGGTGTTTCCACGGAAACAATTCAGTGATTATTTGGCTTGCCAAGATGAACTGCAGGGGAGAGGACAGAATGACGTAAAACATTTTCAGTTTCTCAAATATGACTATCCGTGTCTCCCCAAGAAGTCTCTGGTCCCAGCTCCCTGCAAACCTGACGAAGTTTTATTAAAATAAATGTTCTAGGCTCCTGTTCCCTCTCCACCTAAATCCCTGGAGACCCACTCCCCAAAACCCCGCTCTGTGCAGACAAGCACACATTTGCCTGCTGTACTGAAGCAGAGGACAAAGGCAGGAAGGTCTCCTTGGGGCACCTCAGGGAGCCAGGGATGCAGAGACAGGAGTAGATGTCACTAGGAGTAGAAGGCCACCTCTGCTAATCTGGGACTGGCATGCCAGAGGCTCAGGGCTTACCTGCTTTACTGAACAGCTGTGTTTCTACAGCGAGGAAAACTCCTCATTCAAGGATTCCAGGATGAATTACCTCTTTGGTAAATCTGAATTTTCATGTAAAGCCTTTGCTAAAACAGAGGTATAACTGTCTTTCTGGCCAGGGAGAGCCTGAACGCTCCTTCCCACCCCACCCCTACCCCATGCTCTGCCTTCCTTCCCAAAGGCCACAGTCTCCACCCCAGGCAGACAAAAATCCTCTCCTTTCAGTCTTCTAGGATTAGGGCTAGAAGCCCAGCAGCTGCTCCCTCTACAAAGCCCCTCTTGGGAACACGAATTGAGTTCTAAGAAACAGCTCTGTGAGACCTAGAGCTTCCAGCCCCTGAGGATCCAGCGCCCTCAGGGAAGGGTGACCCCCTTGTCAAGATCCTGCTGAGCCCTCCCATTGAGAGCCCTGAGCTCTGCCCTAGTTCCTGGAAAATGTGAAGTTCACCTCTGGGCAGGTGCCCGGTGAGGGATGCCCAAGGCTTGTTGGCGGAGATGTGAGCTTTTAAAAAAACAACTTTAAGCTCCATCCGTCGCTTTGGATCCACTACCATCACTTCTTACGGTTGCTCGTCAGACTCCAGTCTCCAAAATGGTGAAGCAGATGGAGAGCAAGTATGCTTTTCAGGAAGCCTTGAAAGCTGCAGGAGAAAAACTCATAGTAGTCGAATTCTCAGCCACCTGGTGTGGGCCTTGCAAAATGATCAAGCCTTTCTTTCATTCCCTTTCTGAAAAGTATTCCAATGTGGTGTTCCTTAAGTAGATGTGGATGACTATTAGGATGTTGCTTCAGAGTGTGAAGTCAAACGCATCCAACCTTCCAGTTTTTTAAAAAGGGACAAAAGGTGGGTGAATTTTCTGGAGCTAATAAGGAAAAACTTGAAGCCACCATTAATGAATTAATCTAATCATGTTTTCTGAAAACATGGCCAGCCATCAGCTATTTAAAACTTGGAATTTTTTTTATTTACAAAAAGGAAAGATCAAGTATGGAGACTATATACCCAACTACCATCTGAGTATAAGTGACAATAAAATATTAATTCTACCCTTTTAAAAAATATATAAATAAAAATTAAAAAAACAACTTTAATCTCATCTTTCTACAGAAGTGCTACATGTACACTGCAGATAAATTAGAAAATACAGATAAGAAGAAAAAAAGACTAAAACACCCCCTTGTCCCCTCCATAACAATTTCTGCACATGTGTGTTCATACACACATTTTCACAAACTTGGGATCAACTGTATATCTTAAAAAATACATTTTAAATTTTGGAATAACTTTAGATTTACAGGGAAGTTGCAAAGATAGTGAGTTTGTATATACCTTTCACCCAGCTTCCCCAAATGTTAACATCTCACATAACTGTGGCATATTTGTCAAAACTAAGAAACTAACATAAATACATTGACATTAATTGAACTCCAGCCTTTATTTAGATTTCATCAGTTTTTCCATTAATGTCCTCTTTCTGTTCCAGGATGCAATCCAGGATACCACACTGCGTTTAGTTATCGTGTCTCCTTAGTCTCCACGGGACTGTCACAATTTTTGAGTCCTTCCTTGTTTTTCACAACCTTGACGGTCTTGAGTACTGGCCAGGGATCCTGTAGAATGTCCCCTAATCTGAGTTTGTCTGACATCTGTCTCATAACTAGACTGGGGATGTGGGTTTTTGGTAAGAACACCACACAGGTGGAGCGCCCTTCTCATCACCTCCTATCGGGGTGGATGACAACCACACACCATCATGGTGATGTTCACCTTCATCACTTGGTTAAGTGGGGTCTGCCAGGCTTCTCCATGTAAATATATTTTTCCTTTTCCCTACTCTATTCCTTGGAAGCAAGTCACTAAGTCTAGCTCACCCTCAAGGGGTGGTGATGGGATAGGGGTTGGGGGGATGGGGATTAAGCTCCACCTCCTCTATGGGAGAGTACTCACATCAACACATATTTGGAACATACTGTTCTGAGATCTGTTTTTTTGGATATCAAGTAGCCTGACATCTCTCCATCCAGACAGCCCATTCTCCAGCTGAACAGGGCAGCCGAGGATGCTGTGAGCATTTCTTTTCATTTGCTCCTGTCCTTCCTGCTCAGGCAGAACAAATTGGCCCCCAACTCCCCACGCTGTGAGTACTTATTGAGGGTGCAGCCACCTGCAGGGACTGAGTGTCAGGTGGCCTGGGAGGAGCCTCTGCTGAGTCTTGTCCTACCCTCTGCCCCAGGCAGGGCAGTGGAGGTGGCTGCACCTGCAGGGGAGGCCCATTCCAAAGTGGCCAGGGCTAATTCTCAGGGTGTGGGCAAGTGCCCAGCCTCGCTCCACTAAGGAGTGGGTATGTGGTGTCCACCTGTAAGCCCAGAGGAACCGCCAGGCCTGTGGTGAAGGGGTGTCACCAGCTCCGCAGCCTGCCCTAGGCTGAGGTCACTAGCCTAAAAGATGGCCTGGCAAGGGGGCCCCTCGGCCACTGGGCCTTCCTCCCCAGCTCTTTGGTGCATTTGGGCTTTGGGTCTTACAAGCAGCCCCCATGCCAGCCTCCCCACTCCTGTCCTCTCCTATGAGCCTAGGAGGCAGGCACTTCCCTGAGACTGTTTCTGGAAGGCATTGAACCTTGCCTAACAGCTTATTAGGTTTTCTAAAAGAACATCATGATTTTGAAAAATTTGTCCAAATATTTTCTGATGATGTCCTTTCTTTCCAGGGGTGGGACTGGAGCCAGGCCTGCCAAGCTTTTGCTGCCATGCTGACCTCAGGAGGGCAGTGGCCTGGCCCCTCCTTCACTCCCTCTCCATCTTGCTGCAGCAGGATTACTGCCCTGGGAACCACCTATGGCCTCCAGCATCTCCAGTCCTGGGGTGGGATGGATAAAGCTCAGGCATGAAGGTGGATGGGCAGGACATGTGCTTACCCTTCCCTCCCCATTCCCCCTCAGCTGAGACCCAGGTGTCTGATGCGGGGTGGGTGATGGGAGGCCTCATGGGAATGTCCTGTGAGGAGGGGACCAGGGATGCTGCGAGCCCCTCTGACACAACCAGGAGGCTTCTGCAGAGGCTTCTGAGTCGGGCAGGGGCAGGGATGGGGGAATTGAGGGAGGTTGGTTTGGACATGAGGAGGGCATGGGGCTCATGTAGGGAACAGGCAGCCCTGTGTGCTAAGTGTATAAGGAAAGCAAAGTATGCAAGGGTGGCAGAGGGCCTGGGGCCAAGGTCCATTTTGATCCTAGTTCCTCCGTGCGGGCTGAGCTGGCTTGGGATGGGCTGGTCCCAGAGGGTACACAAAGCCCACCTTGGTTGTGGCTCTGGTACTTCTTCAGGGGCCCACGGAAAAGAACACCAAGAGGCAGAGCAGAGACCCACAAACTGCACCTGTCTTGGGTACTGGGTATATTGAACATAAATCAAAGAAATGCATTCAAGATGTGAAGAAAAGTAAAAAAAAAATCTACAGTAAGAAACATTTCAAAGCAACAGTATAAAAAAACTGGGCTCTCAGCTCAAAAAAGGACACAACTGTAAGTTAAAGGGGGGTGTAGTAATTCAGATTCTGCTAACTCTTTGAAAACTATGGCCCCTGATGACAACTGTGACTGCTTCTGCACAGACACCTTAACGTCAGCCTCCTGCTGCAAAGAATCAAAGTCTACTGTCCTTACTCAATTTGGTATTTAAAAGAGGTCATTAAATTGTAATCCTCTTCCATGTCCAGAACAGTCTCAATGATATTGTGATCATCAAAAGCCTGCTTGAGGCGGCCAGGGTCAGCATCTGAGGGCTTCTGAGGGCTCTCGTCCAAGAGTAGAGCCCAGGCTTCCTCCTTGAAGGGTGAATCTTCACAGTGACCACACACACGGTTCAACTCGTTTTCAAATTCTAGTTTTCCAGCCAATTCTTCAATAGTTCGGATGCTTGTATGGTCTTAAAAATAAGAACATTCAGCATTACAATTCCAGTGAGAGGTTTCTGAAGACATTTCAGGCACAGGGTAAAACCCACAAATGGGTGGCCACTCTTCTAGGATTGTGCAAGGCTGGGCATCCCTCCCCCGGGGAAGGCAGTGAGTGCCAAATGTTAAGGTGGGCTTGCTGCCCTCCTTTCTAGCTCTGGCATTTATCGACCCCCAACTATCTGGCAGTTCCCAAGGAAGGCGTAAGTGAGAAGATACAGAGATGCACGTGCTTGTCCTGGAGCTCAGGGAATATCCTGACCTGCAGGCACGACATAGTGTGAAAAAAATTGAGTCTTTAGGGTAATCAAAATGCCGCCTGTCGCTGGCAAGGGCTGTGGAAGATGGTGAGCAGAGGCAATAATGACTTTAGTTCACCTCCAGAGGCTCCTGGAGGAGACTCAGTCCACTAAAATAGTGGGCTGGCAGAGGTCTTGCTTTGTGGCCTAAGGTGAGTACCTCCCCTCACCAGGCCTCCCCTTCATCCCCCATAGCCTGGAGGCCCTTCCAGAGCCAGGCAGTATCCCTTATCTAGGAACTTTATCCACCGTATAGCGTGAGTCACTTAAAAATAGGGCACACGTAGTTAACAGAGAATATACAGATGTGTGTGCAGAAAAAAATGTCTAACAGGATGTACAGTACTATGTTCACAGCAGCTTTCTCTGGGTGGTAGAATAATAAAGGGGCTTTTGGTTTCTGACTTTTCTTCTAATCTTGTACTACCCACCTCAGTTGGACTACTTCCCATCCATCTTTGCCTATGTCCTGTCTCCTTCAGATCTAAGCTCAACCACCAAGTCCCAGGGGACGCTGTCCCATGCTTCCACTCTAACTAGACATCAATGAAATGATCTGATTGACGTGTGACTGCACCAGGCTATCAGCTCTACGAGGGCTCTATGCACAGAGTCTGCTGGGAGCAAAACAAATCTACCAAGGAAATGGATCAGAAATAAGAAAGAAATAAGAGAGTGTGTTTTTTTTTTTTTTTATGAGAAATGTGTTGACTCAGGGGCATGCGTGAAGGACCCATCTGCTCTCTGTACTCACCGATCGTATCAAGCAGATCCTTTGTGACCTCTTGGCTAGAACTGCTGAGTGGCATGTTTGAGTCAACCTTCAAATCTTTCTCCATATCTTTCCTGCAGCTCCCGGGTGAAAAAAAAAAGGTGCAAAATTAGATCCTTTGTCAAGAAAATATTTGGAGGGGAACTCAGTGTTAGGTAATCTTAAATACAAAAACTTACTGGTAACATTAAATTGTCATTTATGCTGTGATTAGAGGACAATTGGAAACTTCTAAATCAGTGAAATTGACTAATAGCCTCATCATAATGACTCATGAGCATCACAGATTGTGCATTAATGTCTATGAATACCAGAATAAATATTTGTAGAATTGAACCAATTAAATGGCTTCTTCATTCTCTGCCTACAGGACAGCCAAGATGGCACGACCTTGAAGTTTCATCACACATGGTCATCCTTGCTCCAAATCAAGGTGCCTAGGACCAGGCAGTTTGCAGCTACCCAGGAGAAGAAAAAGTCTGGGGGAGATCTTAATCTGGGGATAGTCTAGAAAGGTCTAGGGCAGAGGGGAGCAGATGCAAAGATGAAGCCAGGAAGTAGGGCCCAGTCATCCATTCAGCCTCTCCCCAGTATGGGGAAAGGACACCTGAATTAAGCTTTTTGTTTTCTCAGCATAAAAAATAAGGTGACTTTAAAAATCGACCCCTTTGGCGGCCGGCCCCGTGGCTTAGCGGTTAAGTGCGCGCGCTCCACTACTGGCAGCCCCGGTTTAGATCCCGGGCGCGCACCAACGCACCGCTTCTCCGGCCATGCTGAGGCTGCGTCCCACATACAGCAACTAGAAGGATGCGCAGCTATGACATACAACTACCTACTGGGGCTTTGGGGGAAAAATAAATAAATAAATAAAATTATAAACTATTAAATTGGAATCACCTTAGACCATCTTTTCTCCAGTTCTCCCCATCTCCTGGCGCTCTCCAAAACACTCTCGCAGGTGTCAAAATGGAGGAATGCATCAATACGTTTTCCTTGCTGGTCAGAGGTTTTCTTTTGGGGCATAAAGCATGTGTCTTTGCATTCATTGGGGCATGGTTTGGTGCAAAGGCAGGGCTCTCATTCTCAGAGACACACGGGACAGGAGCAAAAGGAGCAGCAGGGGAACAGGTTGCAAGCGCGTGCCTCCTGCAGAGAAGCCCGTGCACAGGGAGGTGGAAGGAAGATGGCGCTGCGTCCAGCTCCAGCCTCGGCCGGCCTGAGCACTCCTGGGAATGACTGACTCCTTCAAAGGCCCGGTCAATGGCTGCAGTCAGCTCCTTTCTGCATCTTCTCAATTTTTCAGACATTTCCCCTAAAAGCGACCGTGTCTCTATTATGTAATACATTGGAAATGCACAAGAGAATGTTGTGGATGAGATTGTAAACCACTCCGAATAGGGTATTTGCCACGATTTCCTTGTGCTTGATCCAGGCTACGGGCCAGAGAGCAGGGAAACCCATACTCCAGGCGCTGCCCTCCCCGTATGGGCGGAGGTAGCCCGCAGTTCTCCAAGGGGAACTGGCGACCGGGCAGGAGCCCCGGCCCCGCCTCCCCCAGCTCCCGACCCGCCCACCCCTGCCGCCCGGCCGCCGGCCAGTTCATCCCGCGGCTCCCTCTTGGCTCTCAGGACGCCTGAGCCGACCCCACCCCGCACCCCGCGGCCAGCCCTCGGGCAGAAGATACGCAGCCACGTCCTCACCAAGCAGCGCAGACACACCGCCAACCCCGCCAACGGTCGCCACACGCGCCCCTAATGATCGATGGCGCGTGCCCGAGACCAGCTGCCCCGGCCTCCACGGCTCAGGTTAAAGGTCAGACAAAAAAAGCCCGGACGGCCATGTTCTTTAAATATACACGGACCGCAGCCCGCAGGGGAAGCAAGGGCCCCGGACGTGGAGGGAGGCGGCAGGGACCGCGGGCTCGCGCCTCACTGTGGAGAGGGGTGGGGAGGGGGTGACCCGCGCGGCCTTGGCAGGGTGAGGAGGGCAGAGTGAGGTGGTCTCTCCGGGTGGAGGGGCGGGAACCCTTTCCAGGCCTCACAAACTCCCAAGAAGGTTCCCATTCTCAAACCAACATGGAAATGACTGGATTGGACACGATACCCAGCAGTTTTGTGTACCGACTTCTTTTAAGTGATATCGAACTAAAGTTCCACACAGTATCCAACTGTCTCAATTCATCGAGGACAGTGCAGGACATAACAGAACTGCTAGGTTCCACAGGAGACAGAGACAGGAGACCCCAACACCAAATATCTTCATTTCATTAGGGAGAAGAAAAGCTGGAAACTCCAAGACAACACAAAAGGAAACAAAAATGGGCTTCAGTGGCTAATTTTTAGGGAATTATAAACCCACCCAGTACACAGTAAGGGAGAAGGGGGCATCAAGTTTACTTGAGGCTTGGTTTACTGTAGGCAGACTACTGGGGTGACCAGTAATCGGCACCAGAATCAGAAATCCAGGAACTCAGGGCAGTCTGCAGCAGGTCTTCCTGGCTGCCCCATACTCAATTACAGTGTGTTCCTCTCTATGCTTTCATCAGACATACTCCATTGTGCACCCACCCTCCCGACCCCCACTTTGCAGCTCCACAGGTTTTAAAGAAATTTCTCACCACCTGTGTAAAAAGAAAAATAATTCAGCCTCTTGACATAACCCTTCTGAGCAAATAAGGTCTTTTTTTTCCTTCTCATAAATGAAGGGAATTTCATCATCTGGTTTTTAGGCCGAACACTAGTAGTCGTCAGAGTGTGAAAGATATTCTGGGGGATTACACTGGTGCTGTGGGGTGGCAGGGTCACTGAGGGAGCATCAGTTGGTGTCCATGCTGCAAGCCTCATCCTCCCCCATGCCCTGCTGTGAGCTGCTTGGTCTCGTCCCTCCATCAGAGGATCCAGGAAAACTGATGAGTGAAGGTGTCTTATAAAACTCATCATCTCGACGCTGGTAAAACAGCACATAAGCTGCTTTCGTCTAAAATACAAGAGGGGAAAAGTCTATTCACTGGTTGGAAAAATCACTTATCTCCCCCAGCTTTTCTCTCACTGTTCAAAAACATACCACTCTCAGGGATCTGCCATCTTGCCCTGTGCATCCACACACAGAGGTGACCATGAAGGCCCTTCCACCTGAGGCTAGCTTCGGCTGACCCTGCCCAGGAAGTGGGGAAAGGCAGGTGCCCTGTGACAGAATCATGAGGAGAGTCGAGCTTCTTCTTTAGGAAGGATCCCGGAAGGAATGGCAGCCACACCTAGCTCCCACTGTCACATAAAGATGACTAAATAACCAACTAGCCCAGGAGACTCTTCCCAGCTTTAATCCATAAAGGTAAGAGGAGGAACCAGATATCAGGGCCTACTCACCACTATCTGATCCTCAGAAGCCAGGGACACGTTGCTATCATCAAAGTAATACCATTTCCCGTTCAGTTTGTTCTTCGCATATGCAGTGTCTGCCAGGTCAACAAAAAAAATACTCTAGCAGTCACCAGAAAACTAATCTGGCTAGCTTATTAGGCTTGCACTAAACAACACAAAACTCAAAAAAAGTGAAACAAAACAAAGACCTTGAAATTAAATAAAGGTAGGGGCGGCCCCGTGGCTTAGTGGTTAAGTGCGCGCACTCTGCTGTTGGCGGCCCGGGTTCGGATCCCGGGCGTGCACCGACGCACCACTTCTCCGGCCATGCTGAGGCTGCGTCCCACATACAGCAACTAGAAGGATGTGCAGCTATGACATACAACTATCTACTGGGGCTTTGGGAGAATAAATAAATAAATAAATAAAAGAAATTAAATAAAGGTAATTTATAGCTTGTGTCCTAACAACCAAAAGATAACTCATCCTTTTAAAAAAATCTGTTTCTTCTCAAAAAGGCTCTAAAAGGTTAAAAATGGAGCTGTGAGCGACTAAGGCTTTAAACTGTAATTTTGGGAAACTATTCCAAAAAATAGAGAAATCCAATGTTAATCTTTAGGATGGCTATGAACAATAATCCAGAGCCGGGGGACCCATAAAAGGAGCTGATACTTTAAGAGTTAAGCAAAACAACAGCTCTCAAAACAACATGCCAAGTCAAACTCCCATACTTTGTCCAGGCAGATGGCTACTACTGCCTCCTACTGCCTCTGGAGCCCGTGGAGCAATCTCAGTGAGGGACACATTGACCATTTGGGTTTGCCAAGCTGGGATGTGGAGAAGACCTAAATTTATCTTGCTCTAAAACTGTGAGTCAAGAGTCTGTGGCTGAGTAACAATTTCTCACAATGGTCCAAGCATTTCCCACAGCCAACACTTCCTGTCTTGATTTTACACTATTTCCAAGCAGGATGTGTTTACAACAGCAATCCCAGCAGCAATGCCCAATTCCTGCTCCACCCAGACTCTAAGAAATGACAGAGGGGCCGGCCCAGTGGCGAAAATGGTTAAGTGCATGCTCCACTGCGGCTGCCCAGGGTTCGCCGGTTCAGATCCCAGGTGCGCACCAACGCACCACTTGTTAAGCCATGCTGTGGCAGCGTCCCATATAAAGTAGAGGAAGATGGGCACAGATGTTAGCCCAGGGCCAGTCTTCCTCAGCTAAAAAAGAAGAGGATTGGCATCAGATGTTAGCTCAGGGTTGGTCTTCCTCACCAAAAAAAAAAAAAGAAACGACAGAATCTAACGGAGATCTGGTTTCTAGTCTCAACCTGCTGTGTGACTTTGGGCAAGCTATCTAACCATTCCTCACTGTAGTGCTTACTGCACAAAGTGGTGGTTGAAGAACACAGGAAAAGGTGACAGAGAAGGTGCCAAGGGACTGTTTCCACTGTCTGTGCTTGGCATAACAGCAGCATTGGGGGCTCTCAGTCTTGGAGTTCCAACTGTGGACCCAATGTGGAGCCTCACACAACCAGCTAATCTCATGGATGAGAAAACTGAAGCATACGGAGGCTAAGAAACTGCCCAGGTGGTATGTTTATACACTAAAATAGCAGTTTAAAAATGAATACATTTGGTGGCTAGCCCGGTGGCGTAGTGGTTAAGTTCTCGTGCTCCGCTTCGGTGGCCTGGGGTTCACAGGTTTGGATCCCGCACGCAGACCGACGCACGGCTTGTCAAGCCATGCTGTGGTGATGTCCCATATAAAGTAGAGGAAGATGGGCACGGATGTTAGCTCACGGCCAATCTTCCTCAGCAAAAAGAGGAGGATTGGCAACAGATGTTAGCTCAGGGCTAATCTTCCTCACACAAAAAAAGAATACATTTGACCAGTACGCATGAACACAGATATCAAAATTTATTTTGGGAGAAAAAAGTTACAGAAAAGTAAGTGCTGCAGAATATGATGTGACCAGAGATTGCTAACAGCCACCCCAGTAGAGACCCAATTTTTAAATAGGAAAAATTTTTATTTCCCACCCTCTCCTACAGCTAGGTTTAGCTATGTGACCAAGTTATAGCCAATGAGATGTATACAGAGGAGCTGAGGGAGACTTCTAGGAGGTCTGCTTAAAAGGGAAGGTAGTGAGTGCCCTTTTTTCCCCTTATTCTGATGGCCTGAAATGTAGACATGAGGACTGGAGACTGAGCAGCCATCAGGAGCCAGGAGGTAAGACTATTGGGCCAACAGAAGCAGCTTACCAGTATAGGGGAGAAGATTGGGGTTTAGGGCAATTCTGTGATCCACTAAACTGGAACTGACACCCACCATGGCATCATCTCTTGGGGTCCTAATACTGGGTGTAGTGGCAGTTGGCACAGTGCAAGGGCAGTAGAGAAAATATGAGGAAACCTAGCTCCTCACTTCAACATCGCTAACCCTTTCTGTAAACAAAGCAACACAATGTACCAGGTCTTTCCATTATAAAAGTAAACCTACACATTATAGAAATTTTGGAAAATAAAGTAGAACAAAGAAAAAAAAGTAAAATGAACATTTTGGCGTCTCCTCCTAGGCTTTCCACCTCTAATCAGTTCCTTTGCTTTTGTTTTAACGTAGTTGTGACACTACCTTCTGTGATGATGCAACTTTTTGTGTCGCTGTTTTCACTTAACATATCATGGGCATTTCCCCGTGTTATTATTAATTTTATTTTGCAATGGCTGTGTACTCTTCTATCAAGTAGACGGACAGTAGTGCCAACTGGTGATCACCAATGCTGTTACCAATTTTTCAGTTATAAATATGTGAATATCTTTGTACATAAAACTTTGTCCCAATGTCAAGTAATTTCCTTAGGATAGATTCCCAGAGGTGGGATTATTAAAGAACATGAAAACCAAAAAAAAAAAGAGTAGAGGAGCAGCTGCATAGAAAAAGCCTGAAACCTGAGGCCCAAGGAGCCGTTTAAGTAAAGTGCTTTGGGCAACGCCTGGCACACCAGGAGAGGCTCGTGAGATGACTGGCGGAGGGCATTTCAACATCTCAGAAGGAAGCAGCTGCCAGTACTTACAGTGGCCAACCCCCATGGCTCCATAATGATTGGACACGGCAATGAGGTCGTACACGTAAGGCCTTGCTGACAGGTCACAGACAAACTCGGACATGTTCAGAGCTCTGAGCACAAAACACAAAAACAGCCCTTAAATACGTTAAACTCAGAGAAAGAAGTCAGAGTAACCCAGAAACTCCTTTTATGCAACAGGATACAAGAGAGGCACTCAAAAGCCAATGACTGACAGAATGAATGAACAGACCATGAGAGAAGGGGCCATGGGGTCTTGTTCTGACCACTACATGTTCAGACTAGAAAAGAGGAGAAGCCTCCTGGGTAACTCCAACCCCAGACCAAACTCCCGAGGACGGGCTCTGGGCACAGACAAGAAGGCTGCAGCAACTTTGCAGAAATGGCTGCTATATTCAGAATTACAATTAGTACCATAAAAATTTAAGCTAAATATCAAAATAGGTTCAGAAAGCTTTTTTCCCCAATATTTTATTTTGAAAATTTCAAACATACTGAAAAGTTAAAAGAATTTTACAACAAATACCTATATACCCATCACCTAGATTCTCCCATTGACACATCTATACTTCATGTAAAATATCCACCCATATTTTAAAATCTGCATTTTGTGGAGGAACTCCTATCTTGTTGATTTACTTTCCTGTGTCAGTTACACTCTGTATCCTGGGACCTGAGAGGACATGAGTAGACAGCCAGCCCCAAGTCCCTACCCCAGGGACAGGATGGTGGTGAATGTGCACCCCTACGTGCAGCCCCCAATAATCCAATTCTCCCCAGCAGATTACTCTCTGGTTGCCTTGTCCCTCTGTTAATAAGAAACAGCACTGCTCTTGTGCTGTCCTGCTGAGCCCAGGCTCCCTGGGACCAATGACAGATGGGAAAACCAGCTCAGTTAAGTGGCATGAGGGACTCGAGAGGGGAACCAGCAGTGGCAGAGATGATCAGCATCACCCTGAGCCTGGGGAAGAGTCTTTTCTCCAAAGGTGGGAGGATGAGGAAGTAAAGTGAACCAAAGTCTAACCTCCCAGAGCCCAACACCACACATCCTCATGTAGGAAAGTCTCTGGTGGCAAAACCCTTCAGCCAATCAGTGCCCAGATTTCCTGCCTATTTTTTAATTTTCCTAATAACACTGCAGCCTGGGAACCCACCTTACTGGGAATTCCACGACTGTGTCGAGCTTATCCCTCCAGTATCTATTGTAGGAGAAACGTTTGAGGTGGACCACCAAGATCTTCGGCAAAGACCATAAGTCAAACTTCTTTGTGGCCTGTTGATGCTTCTTACAGTTGGGACAGTACCTGAAGAGAAAAGAGAAACCACCACTTAGAGGGGAGGCAGCAGCCAGTGCCACCCGGGCACTCAAGCAGGGAGGCACAGCCACAATCCCACAACATCCTTTCTTGCACTCAGCATGACTGCTTCAGGGCAGGGAGGTCTCTAAGCCACCTTCCAAAACAGGGTGATGGCTTTCTTAGTCTGGAAAACACAGTTCACACAGACCTGTGTTGCACACCTTTTACATGTGGCCAGGTAAAAGAGTGACAAGTCCAAATACAAAAGGTTTTTGTGTACACAGATGACCCCTGCCCCTGCAGATCTCAGAGTCCCAGGGTACATGGTAGCTTGCCCAGAGTGGGGAGCTGCATACCAGGGGTCATGCTCGCCAAGGGTCTCCATAGTGGTGAAGAGCTCGATGCAGTCTCTTAGGGCCACTGCCATCTTTTTCTTCTTCTGAGGCTGCAACATGCTCACGTGCTTCTCATAGGCCTGTGAGGAATGAAGCACTAAGTTCTGTTGGGGAAATAAGATCTTACCATATTGAGCCATGACTTCATGAGCTCTCATGCCTGGAATATAATGTACTCTCTGGAGCCTCGGAACATACAACGACAAAATCCTTAACTGTTTTTCATTCTCAATCTGAAATATAACTTGTTAAATTGCTGTGGAACTGGTGAGAGGGACCCTAATACACATCCAGAGTAGAAACCAGCACACACCACTGACCAAGAATTCCAAGTGACCTACCTCAGATTCTTGCTCATCATAATAAAGGCTCCGGGTCTCATTGTCCCAATCGATGGCCAGTGTGGATCGAGCTGTGGAGGAGGAACAAAGTGTCATTCATTACTGAATGGCCAGCAACAGGAGAGGCTCTTCAAGTGACCGGAGTGAGAAAGACCATACTCAGGCTACACCATCAACACCTGCTCACCCATTACCAGCCACTGCCAAGACCAGTGCTCTGGTTGAGCCAGCCAACTCTGAGACCCCTGAACCCCTAAATCCTTTGGCAAAGATTTCCTCAACGCTACAGATAAGCTCCAAAGGCACTATTTAGAATTCTGAGGGGCCGGCCCTGTGGCTTAGCGGTTAAGTGCACGCACTCCACTATTGGCGGCCCATGTTCGGATCCTGGGCGCACACCGACGCACTGCTTGTCTGGCCATGCTGAGGCGGCGTCCCACATACAGCAACTAGAAGGATGTGCAACTATGACATACAACTATCTACTGGGGCTTTGGGGAGAAAAAGGGGGAAAAAAAACCAAAAAGAATTCTGAAAGGCCAAAGGTCAAGATGAAGTAAGAGCAACCAGATTTACCCTCCTGCCTTAAACCACAAGAAAACCTGACAAAATAGATGAAATAACTGTTTTCAGACATTGGATATTAGAGCAAGAGTGAGATCCCTGAGAGAAGGAAAAGAAACTAGGTGATGCCTACACTGCCCCGCTTACTACCTGGAGGCATCTTCCAGGCCACAGCATCAGAGAGAAGGGAAGGAGATGGAAAGACTGAATTGAGCAGTCAAAGACTCCTAGAATCTTTGGCTAGAATTTTCAAGACATTAGACGAAAAGGAGGAAGCCTCATGGAGAGGAGGGAGCTACAGTGAGACGGAGAGATAGATGGATGTAAAGCTCTAAGACTATCTCAATAAAGCTGTTATTAAAAAACAGTTTTTTAACTGGACTGTGGTTACCCGGGCAGTGGGGGTGGGGGGTGGGCACAAGGGGTGAAGGGAGTCATATATGGGGTGATGGACAAACAAAAATGTACAACCCAAAATTTCACAATGTTAGAAACCATTAAAACATCAATAAAAAAAAAAAAAAAAAAAAAAAACCAGTTTTTTAAAGAGGTATAACCAGAAGAAAAAGCTAGCTAGCTACCTAGCTAAAGGACACCTAGCTAATTTCTTTTCTGATGAAGGAAGGTAAAAGACCCAGGAGACACTTTTGCAGCTCCCCTCCTGACCCTGTGCAGGTGCTTTCACTGTCCACTTGTGCTTCTCACACACACTGCACACCCCACGTGGACGCCTCTTCCTGTCTGTACAGCAGTCCCATTATAGGCTCCAGGTAATGGTCTACAAAATCTACAAGCATCCTCTAGATGGGTCACATTTTATGAATATTCTTATGGAACAAAAGACATATGCGTTTATTCTCATAAGTGAAATGAGTTTGGGGAAATGCTGCCACCTAGGACGGCCACAGGAAGTATTATCAACCTGGAGCAAAGGTCCTGAAGGGTGGGAGGAGTGGAGGGAGAGCTTGCTTCCTTCTGAAGTCATCAAGGACCAGAGAGAAAAGCCTGACAAGGAGGGTGAGGGTGGGGGGTGGGGTCAGGTCTCTAAAACAGTCTTTAGGGAGCTTCAAACCAAGGATCATACAAGTGTCTGATCCTGAGCTACACGGAGATTTGAAAGCCCAACACAGTGAGTACTGAGTGCAAATATCTTCAAATAGATCCCAAGTCTCCAAAAGCCCAGTTTGAAAGTGCTTACAGTTGAGTTTAAGTAGTTTTCCATCAGTTGCAAGGGAATTTATGTCGGCTGTTCCATAAGAGTTCACAAGGCTGAAGGTAAAAAGCCTTTTTGGGCAGGGCCGGCCTTTGATCTTTTGTGTGGTCTCACCGTGGTCACTTCCCAGCTCATCCTCCCCACTGCCTTCTGTTTCTGAAAGCTGCTCTTTGCCTTCTTCCTGATGCTCCATTTCCTCTTCATCTTCTCCTGGCACACAAATGAAAAATAAGGTGTATATAGGGGCCGGCCAGTGGCGCAAGCGGTTAAGTGTGCGCCCTCCACTTTGGCAGCCCGGGGTTCGCAGGTTCGGATCCCAGGTGCACACCGACACACTGCTTGTCAAGCCATGCTGTGGCGGCGTCGCATATAAAGTGGGGGAAGACGGGCACAGATGTTAGCTCAGGGCCAACCTTCCTCAGCAAAAAAAAAGAGGAGGATTGGCATCAGATGTTAGCTCAGGGCTGATCTTCCTCACACACAAAAAAATATAAATAAATAACGTGTATATAATTTGCCACTATTTCAATGTTAAAAATTTTATTTCACACCTCACTGTGGTGTTTCTGGCCAGACTTTGCTCTGTGTGTACGAAACTATATCCACTCCTTGGCATTTACAAGGCACCTGAATTCACATGTGATCCTCATCACAATGCAGTAAGACAAGCAGAGTGGGCACTGGTATTCCGTGATGAGGAAAAGGAGGCCCAGAGAGGTTCAACGAGTCACCTGAAGGTACTAAGTGAGTCACGCAGTCCTGCCAGTCCTAATTGGGCCCCTCACGACTTGGTACTTTACTGGGCTTCACCCCATAGTCCACTCTTTTGACTTCATCATTAGGCCCATAGAGAGTAAAGGACCAAAATTCAACACATACTCAACACTCAAGAAGACAGTCTGCTAAGAAATGCAATTTAAAAGTCAACTTTCAAATATTAAGTAAAAGTCTTCCTTTCCTCCACAAGAAATATTTGATGACTGTCCCTTCAACAGGTATTTACTGAATTGTCTCACAGGTGCAGGTGCCATGCTGGGTCCCAGAGAACACAACATAAAGGTTCCTCCCCTCCTTTTCTTTTTTTCATCTTTATTCATTTCAGATTGCTGAGTTATAATAGGCATTCTAGAGACATATGCTGATGAGTAAATTTCCCAGGTTTTTCCAGAGAACTAGTATATGTGGCTGCAATAAAAAGATCCATGAACATATTCATCATACTTTTTGTTGTGGGCAGTTGAAAGGGAAAGTTAAGGTAACAGATAAGTAATTTCAACAAAGACGGGGACAACTCCAAAAGGTGATGCAAAATTAATAGAGGAAGAAAAGATTCAAAATATAAAGTTTAGGGGCCAGCCCGTGGTGTAGAGGTTAAGTTTGGCATGCTCCGCTTCAGCGGCCTGGGTTCACAGGTTCGGATCCTGGGCACAGACCTATACCACTCATCGGCCATGCTGTGGCGGCGACCCACATACAAAATAGAGAAAGACTGGCATGGATGTTAGCTCAGGGCTAATCTTCCTCAAGCAAAAAAAAGGAGGAGGATCCGGCAACAGATGTTAGCTCAGGGTGAATCTTCCTCAGCAAAAAATAAAAATAAAAAAAATAAATAATAAAATATAAAGTGTACATACTTGGGGAAATATCACTAGAAATGGAAACTCCGAGGAAAGGAGGATGTTCGACATAAGAATCCTCTTTCAAGGACAGTCTGCCTTAGGAGTGTTCATGAGGAAGGACAAGTCAGGCCTGGGACCATGCAGCACAGTTTCCTCTCAGGCCACAGGAACAGCACAGCATGGATGAGGATGTTGACATGGATCCCCATCAGCACCGCTCTGAAACAGCCAGCTTGCATGAGACCGCAAGCCCCAGCTCTCACAGATGTTCCTTTCCCAACCAGCTCACTTGACTCCTGAGACAGTGGCACTGCCCCTTTTACACCCATGTAAGCCTGCCCCACTCCCAGCCTGGCAAGTGAAACCCTGCCCTGCCTGCTGCCTCTCCAAGAGGGTCACAACCAAAATCTGCCTCAACCCCACTCAGTGAACAGGGCCCCAACACTACAAGAACTCTGTCCCTGGCTGTGCCACTGGGCTGCCAGTTACCTGGACAATCTCAGGAACCTTCTGATAATGCAGTCAGAATTAAAATGCCATAAAGTGTATCTCACAGGATGAGAAAAGAAAGTAGGGTCCACTGAAAGCAGCTACCCAAGGTCACTCAGAATCAGCAGGAAACAGCCACCACAAACCTAACAAGGAGCCATGGCAGTAAAGAGGTTAAAAGTGTAGTCGTGCATCGCTTAACAACAGGGATACTTTCTGAGAAATGCACTGTTAAGCAATTTTGTCATTGTGTGAACATCACAGAGTGTACTCAAACAAACCTAGGTGGTATAGTATACTCTACATCTAAGCTATACAGTACTCTCTTATGGGACCACAGTCGTATATGCAGTCTGCCATTGACCAAAACATTATGCGGCACATGACTGTATTTCAAGGTTAAACAGGGTTTGAAGTCTCTGCATCAAGACTCACTTACAGGATTCAAAAGAAGGCAGTAAGAGACTGACAGATGGAATGTCTAAGAGCTAGGCTAATTATAACAATAGCAAATACTCACATGGTGTTATTATTAATGGAGCATCTATTATGTGCCAGGTACTTTAACCATGTTATCTCATTAAATTATAACCTCAACTCTGTGAAGCAGATGTCATCATCCCATTTTGCAGATGGATAAACCAAGGTTCACAGGGATGAAGTGACTTGTTCAAGTCCACTGCACACCTCGACCTGGGAATCACAATGCCCTAACTTCCAGAGTGCTGAGAACCCAGAGGTCACCCAGGGTGTGCTCAGAGACTACAATTACCACTCCGACATATCTGCTTGTAGGACCTGTGCACAAAATACACTCCTGGGCTTCTGTAGTGGGAGGAGAACAGGATATTCTGGGCAAGAATAAGAATATGACTATAATAAATACTCAACCTAAAATACCAACAATTTGGAATATCTGTTGAGGACAAAGCCTTATGGTCATTATTTTTAACGTCAATTCTCACTTCCCAAGACTGTGCATGTCAGTGACACCTGGGCATTTGGATTTGCAATTGAAAATTTACAGCACTAACTTGGAGGACATTTACGGTTTTATAGGAATAAGGCTACCGAGTCACCTAAGCCCCAAAAAGAAGAGTGATAGCCATAATGCAGGTAAGACATGTCTCTTGGGTCAGGGATGAGCTTGTGAGCACTTGGCCACAGCAGGATGGCGAGGGCTCTGGGTTTCCTGCAACAAACCCATCTTTCAGTCTGTGGCTCTTCACTCCCACACCAGGAGCTGTCTAGAGTCAGCCACTACCAGTAGCTTCCTGGGTAGAAAGAGAGAAATGCCCAAGAGAACCTATCTCTGCCTTCTGACTGGCTGGTCAGAACGCCTGCCCTCCCAAGGGGTGGTGCCACACCCACAATGATGGGTAAGGGCCAAGATAACAGCTCTGCCGATAGAAGCCAGGTCATGGAGGCCATCAAGTGCTGGATAAGCACCCACGCTGCAATCCCAACAGATAAGAATCAAATCCTGACTCTGCCTCATGACCTTGGGCAAGTCACTCAGTTCTGCTAGGCTCAGTCTGCCTGAAGTGAAAACCAGTCTACATGTCTAAGAAGATTCCACGAGGTAACAAAGTTGGACAACAGGCACCAGCACAGTGGAGTGATGCAGACGGGGCTCCCAGGTCTGCTTTCTAGGCAGAGCCCCCAACCCAGCCTCAGAGCCTCCCTCTCTCATGTGTACAAAAGCTTTGGAAGAAGAGGGAAGTCAGGAGGGATTTGATCAGTCACAGCCCCACAGTGTAGCAAGCGCTCACCTTCACAGCTGCCCCTGGAGCCGTTGCAGGCCCCCGGCTCCAAGGGCAAGCTGCCAGACTCATCAGGCAAAGGCTGTTTTATATAGCGGCTTGAAAAAAAGAAAGAAAAAATGGTTTGTTAGTTGTAACATTTATGTATTTTTCTCCACTACTTAGCTAGAAGTAGTTCATAATTTATATATTCAGCTATTTACAAATCAATTTATTTAAATAAAAGGGCTTTAAAATCATGTGGTGGTGCAATATTTCAAGAAATTGAGAGGAACCTAAGAGATGTCTAACTACCAAGTCACTGAAGACTCTGAGAAAGTCTGTTTCAAGTCTTCTATAAATATCAAGTGGCACCATCACTTTAAAAAATATTTTTCAGTAACGTTAATTACCAGCTTCAGAACAATAGTGGAGTATTCAGAAACTGTATTCAAATACAAAATGCCATCAAAGCACTAGACTCCCTAAAGCAGTTGACTGACAGGAGTGACAGACATGATTCCAGAGATCACAGGAGGCTTAGGTGCCTAGTGTCATGGTGCTTAAGATGTACCAGAGGCCCTGTCCCAACAGCACCTGGCCTGGCCCAGGGGCTGACACAACTGCATTTCCAACAGAAGTGAGCACACAGTATCAACACAGGCACTCTGCAGGGGGTAGTAACTACTATTACTGGGCATGTATTGATTTTACATAACAAGCAAATCATATTCCTGCCACCAACCTGATACGCTCACAAACAGCCTGGTACAAAGACTCGAGGGTTAGCTTGTGCTTGGGAACAGAAACCAGCAGTGGCTGCCCGAACAGCACTGCCCCGGAGGAAGTGCTCAACGGCCTGGACTTCCTCTCTCTGAAGTAGACTGGAAGTGTGACACATTCTGAGCCATCCACGGAGGTGCTGCAGACCTCATACCTGTGTCAATCACAAAAGAGGGCACCTTCAGCAGCCGGTCCCTGTGAGCAACAGAGATCTGAGCTACAGCTACATGGTGGCCAGGACTATGGTTACTGGGATAGAACATACTTGAGCACAAAAGGCAGATAAACCATTTCCAAGATGATTCTAGAGGCTGGGTCAGGAATCCCAAGGAGGGTCACTGTCAACACAGTGTAAACCTACATAACCTGGGACTCGGGGCTAACGTGATACTCCTTCCCCCAACCATGGCCTCAAACTCTGTGGTCCTTCAACTGAGACTCCACACAGATGACAGCTATCATCCGGACCATCAGTCCAGACACAAAGGCACACAGCGGGGCCCAGCCACCAAGTTCATTTTTTGTCACCAAGGAGCTCAACTTTTAAAAAGGCATTCTCAGTGCCCTGCCCTATAATAAAACCAAACATTGTAAAGGTGTACACCTAGAATATTAGCCAAAGACTATTTCAAATGAGGAAGCAAATTTATAAAACTAATTGCCATTTTCGTTCAAAAACATTGAAGTAAAAGAATCACATTTAATTTTTAAAAAATCAGAGATAACCAAAGAAACTGCTAAATACAAATCAATGATTTTGAAAAATGTGTCTTACTTAGTGAATACATGGGATTGAGGAGATTTATAGATGTTTTATCCTGGAACAGATGTTACCAAAATTGCTGGCAACCGACTGTAGTCTTTCCCTCTTCCTATAGGGGGAGACACAAACTTACTGATTCAATTTTTGAAAACTATAAACACAAACACACACATACATCCCTCCCCAGATGCTTGGCAAACAGTCCTGACTGTAGTATATGCAGGAGGAGTTGTAACAAGAACTCAAAAAAAATGTCCCAGGTGTGCTCTAGGGTCAGGACCCTGTGGTCTAGCATAAAGGTCAAGAACCAGGCCTTGGAGTGAGGCTGGCCCAGCTTCTAGGTCCATCGTTGCCACTTTCTGGCTGCCGTGACCAGGCCAAGAGCCTAACTTGTGAGTCTGTTTACTCAATAGACAATGGGATTACCCACCCTACAGTGTAGTGGTGAGAATTAAATAACTTAGTAGCACAATGTATCACACGCTCAAAAAGTATTAGATTCTACTATTGTGTTTTCATAAGACAATTATCAATTCATTTTTTATTGAGGTCTAATTGACATATAACATTATATTAGTTTCAGATGTACAACATACGATTTGATGTTTGTATATATTGCAAAATGATCATCACAATAATTCTAGTGAACACCTGTCAACATAGTTACCAAAAAAAATTTTTTTTTTTTTTTTGTGATGAGGACTTTTAAGATTTACTCTCTCAGCAAATCAATTCATCTTTAAAAGAATTTGCTTTCCTGTTGGTTGGCTCTCTGAAAATTCCTTCATTGGTGGTGGTTTGCCAAGCTCCCCACAGGGCAATGCCCCAGCTCTCTCAGCTCAGGTGTGTGCAAACATTAGTTTCCAGAATTGAGGGAGACATGTCTAGAAAAGGACATGAAAGCTGCCTTTCCCATGCCCTAGCTCTGCAGCCCAGTATGAGCCTTGGCACCCTCCATTTGTAAAGTGAGGGAAGATGGCTGTGAGTGGGGAAGCAGCTTATGCAAATATGAAAGGAACTATGACCTTGGGTGTGGTCAAGTACTATTCCTTTTAAAGTGACCTAGAAGTCATAAGCCCAAAATTGTAAAGGGAAGAAAATGCCTCCTAGGGCCGGTCCGGTGGTGTAGTGGTTAAGTGGGCACATTTCACTTCAGCGGCCTGTGGTTCACCAGTTCAGATCCTAGGCGCAGACCTAGTCACAGCTCATCAAGTCACGCTGAGGTGGCATCCCATATAGAAGAGCTGCAACTCTCTAACTATGATACACAACTATGTACTGGGGCTTTGGGGAGAAAAACAAGAAAAAGAGGAAAGATTGGCAACAGATGTTAGCGCAGGGTCAATCTTCCTCAAAAAAAAAAAGAGAGAGAGAGAAAATGCCTCCTTTGTGCACTGCATTCCTCAGCCAAAAACAAAATCCTAAAAACCTCTCAGCAGAGGTAAGTTTCTGAGTGAGAAGGAATCAAGGGGAGAAAGCATGGATGTAGTCCACATTCAAGCTTCTCTGAGCAAGTGGCTGTCTGGAAGCGCAGGCAAGCTCACATTCCACTCTGCCCCACCTGGGAGACGGGGACACACACAATTACACAGAGCAGCCTTGAAGCAAGAGGAGTTGGGAGGGGCCAAGGAGACCAGATGGAGTTGGAGTGTACTGTTCCCACAGGGATGAGAAAACTGAGTCTCAGAGCTTGTAGAATGTTAAAGCTGAAACAGGCTGTTTAAATTAACCCTCCCTGTCATTCTGAGATGGCACCTGCTTGAGGAGCAACTGCCTGTGGCATGGAGAAAGGACAAGACCCTCCCTGTACCACGTCCCCTTTCCTATCTTCCTGTGGCCCCCCCCACAAAGCTGTGCCTCTTCCTGAGAAAAGCATTTCTGACAGTATGACCACTTGTAGGACCACTGAACAGGCCTTCTTAACATGCAGCAACTGTTGACAAAAGGCTGTGTCCATGTTGAGCAGAGTCATCTAGAACATCTAGCTCTAAGGTGGCAGTAGGTGCTTCTGCCACATTAGAGGCAATAGGTGTCCGTTTACTAAGGACAGCCCACAATTCCCTGAACACTTATCTCTTGCACCCAGAGGTCAGGGCAGAGCCACATGAGCACCGACTACCAGAACTTCTGCTCTGGAGACATGAACAAGGCAAAGCCTCTAGAATGTTTCCTTTGACCCTGCAGCAAAAACCACTGAGTACTCACACGAAAATGTCATCCCGAGGCATGATGTGGTTTAAACCTTCATCCGTTTGGAAAATTTTGTGGAACCGGTGATTATACACATCTGTGACCACCATCTAAGAATCAACAGTAACAGAAAGATTACAGGATGGGTAAGAGCACCTCCGCTTAAAACCCAGGAACAAATGAAAAAAATGCGAAGCTGGAATGTTGCTTCCAGAGAGACCACCATATACCCAGCCCCAGAGCTCAGGGGCCAAGGCCCAAGGGGGAGCAGCATGGCTGCCACCAGCAGAAAACATGCTGGTAACATCTGTCCTGAGGTTTACAATGGGATCTGCGCTTGAATGGTGGGAAGTGAATGCTGACCAGAGACTGGCAGTCATCCAGAAGCCTCTGGGATGTTCCCTGGGGCCGGAAGTCTCTAAGACACTCTCAGCACATCACGGAACAGACCAAACCTCAATCACTACAACCACCTGAAACCAGCAGGAGTGCAAGGGGAGTGGAGAGGAGCAAGGGCACTGACCAGGGCTGGGACAAAGGAGGGGCTGGGAGCATCCAGGAGGATGCGTCTTTGTCCAAGGGGCAGTCTTCGCGTTCCCCACCTCCACACAGGGCCAGGCTCAGCAGAAAACCCAGCATGGGCAGTTGGGGTGTTGGGGTGTTGGGGGGGGGGTGTGTGTGGTGTGTGTGTGTGTGTGTGTGTGTGTGTAAGATCAGCCCTGAGCTAACATCCAATGCCAATCCGTGTGTGTGTGTGTGTGTGTGTGTGTGTGTGTGTGTGTGAGATCAGCCCTGAGCTAACATCCAATGCCAATCCTCCTGTTTTTGCTGAGGAAGATTGGCCCTGGGCTAACATCCGTGCCCACCTTCCTCTACCTTATATGGGACATTGCCACAGCATGGCTTGACAAGCGGTGCGTCGGTGTGCGCCCGGGATCCGAACCTGAGAACACCCGGGCCGCCGAAGTGGAGTGCGCACACTTAACCGCTGCGCCACCAGGCTGGCCCAGGCAGTTGTTTTTAAATAAAGATTTCTATCAAGAACATCACAGTGTCACTCCACAGACTTATGGAGTTTAGGGCAGGAAAGAATTTCTGGCTTCTCATATTATAGAAGAGGTCGTGTAGGAAGGGGCAGCAAAGCTGAGAGCAGAGCCCATATCCTGGCCCTCTGACCATGGCTAGTGTGACTTCAATGGAGGAAAGACAGTGTTCCCCAGGGCTGGAAGGGACAGTCTCAGCCACAGTGTGCACAGTGAGTGAGGGCCAGGAGGTCTGAGACATCCAGGTATAATCACATTTGTGCTGGCCAATAATAACTACCCCAAAAAAGTGGCTACAAGGTTGAAAATAAACTCCAAAGGCCTATGAAGTGCCCCCAGTAGACTGAGTGCCACTAACCCCCCGTCTTACATTTTCCGCAGCAATGCCAGACAGCCCGGAGAGAGCCTCACACAGGTCAGACACAGCTCCCATCAGCGGCACAATCACGCGGTACTGTAAAAGAGAGATGGGAGGGATGACGAGGGTGTTCTGCAAAGGGTGGGAGATGAGCTGGGAGGAGCAGGCATCACGGAGGGCAGAGATGCCCTTTCAGAAACAGTGTATGGTGAAGCCAGGGCCAAGATGAGTGGCCAGCAGAGCAAACAGACAAGTCTTCTGTATCAGCACCTGCCTCTCTATTCAGGAGGCAGAACAGGAGTTGGGCCAACTCTCTCTCCTAAACACGGCTTTATTTTACTCTTAACTTTATGGAACCATTCACTACTTCCTTTAAAGAACTGTTTAAATTATACGAATTGTCAACTGGTCCTACATGTCATCTCTCTTTAGAGATGAAGAAACTAAAGCCAGGGGCCGGCCCCGTGGCTTAGTGGTTAAGTGCGCGCACTCCGCTGCTGGCGGCCCGGGTTCGGATCCCAGGCCTGCACTGGCGCACCACTTCTCCGGCCATGCTGAGGCCACATCCCATGTACAGCAACTAGAAGGATGTGCATCTGTGACATACGACTATCTACTGGGGCTTTGGGGGGAAAAAAAATTAAATTAAAAAAAAAGAAACTAAAGCCAGAAGACTATGCACTAAGACTGGGCACTAAGACTTGCTGGTCACACCTCTCATCTGGCCTTTTGTTCTGGCAGGCTCTCCTAGCTGATTTAGGGGTGAACCTGACCGAGGAAAGTACCCTGCTCCTAGTTCCCCAACGTTCAGATTCAAGGACCACTTAGCAGATCAGCTGGGTTACTTTACTCGCATGTATCGAGCATGGGGAAAAAAGTGACAGAGAAGCCCAGAGGACCTTCATAATATGCCTTGAATGATACGGGATTACACAAAGGTTTGATGGAGGCCAAGGGGATTCAGAGGCAACTGATGGAGCTTCTGATGTAGCAGATGGAAGCAGCACCACTCCGGACTGGAAACCACTCACCACGAGGGGTACCATGAGAAGGCCAAGTCTCTTACCTGGGTAGGTCTACAGCAAGGGTCAGCAGGAACCAGGAAGACCTCCATAACTCGATCTTTCTTCAATGGCAGTGGGAGAGTTAGATAGCAAAATGGGTCAAAAGTCACAGAAATTTTAGCACATTCTGGGCAAACCAAAGTAGATTTGAAGAGGCCATGGAATGTGTCCACAATCACAGAGTCATTCCTTAATCTGTGATTCTCCCAGGCTTCCTTTGCCACCACCTGGACGAAAGGAGAAGGGATAAATAAGACATTCTTAACACTCCTCAGTCCTTTAATCCTGCATCCAGAGTGATTCATAACAAAATCTGAAATGGACTGTGAGGCAGTCTGTGCAGCCAAGAACTTGGCCCAGGCCAGCCAGGGCTAGGACTGTTCTTAGCAAACCATACTCACACCACACGCCACCTCTACACCTAATCCCACACTTAACAAAGTGTTGATGTAGAATCAAAGGGAAGCAAGGCGTCTGTGTGTCCTCTGCTGGGAGACAGATGCACTGAGAGCACCGTGGGCACCTGGCCCTGACCAGGGCAAGGACTGCCTCCTACAGGGTTTCTGATGATCCAAAGTCCCTTCAGTGAGGTTGTAAATTTATATTATAGTTCAGCTAACTCATGGTTTTTCCTTTAAGATGTAAACGCTATTTAAAGTATCCATATTGGGGACGGCCCCGTGGCTTAGCAGTTAAGTGCTCACGCTCCGCTACTGGCGGCCCAGGTTCGGATCCCGGGCGCGCACCGATGCACCGCTTCTCCGGCCATGCTGAGGCAGCGTCCCACATACAGCAACTAGAAGGATGTACAACCATGACATACAACTATCTACTGGGGCTTTGGGGAGAAAAAGGGAAAAAAAAAATTAAAAAAAGGAGAATGACTGGCAATAGATGTTAGCTCAGGGCCGGTCTTCCTCAGCAAAAAAAGAGGAGGATTGGCATGGAGGTTAGCTCAGGGCTGGTCTTCCTCACCAAAAAAAAAAAAAAAAAGTATGCATATTGATCATCCCAATGTGAAAGGGTAACTTAAATACTAAACTCCCTTTTCATAGATCAGAAAATCAAAGCAAAAAAGTGTAAGTGTCCTACTAATATTAATAACAAACTATTTTAATAATCATAGATGAATTTTAATAAGAGTATAATAATCCCAAGGGTCCACAGTACAGCCACATTACGATTTTCAGACTGCCCTAGTCTCTGGTTCACCAATGAAATTATACTAAACAAACTGACAATAACTTGAAGAAGCCCAAGAGGGAGCATCATGAGTAACTAGAGTTAGCCCCTTTCAGACCTGGAATGCATTTCCCTACCAAAGCACATGTTCACGTCACCAACAACAGGGAAAGGCAACCAGGGCCCTGGCACCAATACTCAAAGATCAGAAGGATGTCCCTGCAACTCTCAATTGGAGGCAGCTTCTTTGAAATACTACTGTTCAAAATTCTTCAATATCATACCGCATCTGGCCGCCCATTGGCATCCTTCAACTCCAGGTAGGGCTTCTTCTTCACTCGGTTCAGATCTTCGTGCAATCCATCTAGAAGAAAGGCTAATAGCTCCTGAGAGTCTTGTTGCTGGTAGCCAGAAAATTGAGGAGCAAAACGTCCCACTTGGGTCTACAACAAAAGCAACCACAGCAGAAGGCATAAGATATAAAGAACCAGTGAAGTTAGACGGGAAATTGTCATCAAAAATAGCTTTACAGAGTCAGCTGGGACAGTGAGGGAGCACACCACCTGGTTGAGTAGCCCAACTAACTCCTCAAGGGCCTAAAGGAGGCCAGTAGTTCTCACCAGAGAGAGACCTGGAACCTGGGCCACTACCTTAAGAGAAGAGCGTAGGGTGGCTCCCTGAGTAGCCACATCTCCTCAGTACTGACAAGAATCCCTCTCCAACTACCTTCCTTGGTTCGGTCTCCTCAAGAACTTTACAAATGGTACCCGCATCAGCCAGAGAAATCCTCCGCTACATAACAGCCCTCCTATCCTTAAATAAGTGTCTGCCTTGTATTGCGCTACACCAGTGATCCGCAGAGTGGGGTCCCCAACTAGTGGTATCAGCATCGCCTCTGAACTTGTTAGAAATGCACAATCTCAGGCCCCACCCCAGACTTCCAGAATCAGGAACTTGGTGATGGTCCAACAGTTTGTGTTTTCACAAGCCCTCCAAGAGATTCTGCTGCATCCTAAAGTTGGAAAACCACTGCTCTACACTTGTGTTATCCAATAATGTAGCTACTAACCACATGTGGCTATTTAGATTTAAATTAATTAAATACAATTAAAAATCCAGTTCCTTGTTCACACTAACCACATTTCAAGTGGCTAGTAGCTACCATACCAGACTGCAGAGAGAGAACACGTCTATCGCTGAGGAAGCTCTACATTACCCCTAATATCCCTAGATACTGTCTGTCTGCCAGTTGTTTATTTACATTAGCTTGAGCCCAATGCGTTGTCACCCAGTTCTAGTCTCTTTATGACTTCATATGTGAACAGTAATTTACATATATTTCCCAGGGATTAGTGTGACCATGAGGATGAAAAGAACTAATTTTCAATTTCAATAAACCATCTAAGATTTTAATTTTCTCACTGAGCTACGGTGCTATTTTTTTTTTCCTCTTTGGATCAAAAACATGCATATCTTTTCTGCCATGTGCTTCATGAAGGCTTCTTGAACCACAGTGGTGTAGGCTAAATAGGATTTCCAGATTTCAACATATGGAGGTAAGGCACGTCCCCCTCAGCAGGAAAAAACATTTAGGGCAATGGAAAGCCCGAGTTGCTCCAAGTGCCCCTTGCAGTTTGCCCATTTCCTTCCCAATCTTCCTAGCTGAGGGACCCAAGTGAGAACTGCCCCTCACACCATCTTCCAAGAATGTCAACCAATATCTGACTTAGGAGGCCCAACTCAAACCACAGGCTATACAGGTTCTAGGCTCAGAGAACCTGGGAGTACCCTTTAGATGATACTGGAAATTAAACTGAATTTTTATGGTCTGGCTTAGGATGCTGACCATTTAAAGACTGCCACCACAGAATACAGCACTCTGAGCAACCAGCTTACAAATGACTTCTGAAGTATCCCCAGCTGGGTCACTTAAGATAAGTGTGCAATGAATAACTAAACAACAGAAAAGAAGGCTCTAATAGTGTAGTACTTTTAGTCTCAGATCCCACCTTAATGCGAAAATATAAGTAAAAGAATGCCTCATTACGACACTAAACCACTCTCCCCAAAATGGGAAAAAAAGTATATATATCAACCTACTTTGAACATGCGAGGTGCCACATGAGCATCCCTTCCAGACCACATCTGCTTAATGAGCTCTGCATAGGCCTCTGCAATTTCCCCTTTCATTCCCAGAGGGTTGTCTCTGTTGATTTCCGCCTCATACTCATCTTGGAGAAAGTAGTCGGTGAGTGGTGCAGTGTTACTCAAACACTGAAAGAGAACACCATCAGAGCTCACACCTCTTCTGGAGAGCACACAGAGATACCAGATAAACCAAGTTCTAAAGCGCCAATGACAGTCAACTCAACAAAATGAGGTACTCAGCAGATTCTCTGAAAGGCTCACAACAGTAAGGCACAGCCTCCCAGAAGCCCAAGTTTGTGGCCAATCTTGCGGCTAACTTCCCAGGGACATGGCTGTGGAGGAGCTCACATTCACTGCCTAAGAACGGTCTCTGAAACAAGCTGCCTGAGGGCAAAAGCTGTGTACCCCAAGTGCTTGACACACAATAATTTTCTATTCAATGGAAGATAATTTTAAGGTAATTTTTTTATGGACTTGATTGGGACATTCCACTGTCTCATGAAAAGACAAAATACAAATAAGCTGAAAGCAAAATGTTTTACTAGAGCCAAAACATTATGGGGGAAAAAAATCAGGATAATAAGGTGGTAGAAAAAACAACGAATGATATCATTGTACCTGTGTATACTAATTTTAACTCTTCAAATTCAAAAATGAAGGTGGGGGCCGGCCCCGTGGCTTAGTGGTTAAGTGTGCGTGCTCCGCTGCTGGTGGCCTGGGTTTGGATCCCGGGCGCGCAACGACACACTGCTTCTCCGGCCATGCTGAGGCCACGTCCCACATACAGCAACTAGAGGGATGTGCAGCTATGACATACAACTATCTACAGGGGCTTTTGGGGGAAAAAAATAAATAAATAAATAAAAATTAAAAAAAAAAAATGAAGGTGGGTATTGCACTTGATCAAATGCTTTTTCTATATCTACTAAGATGATCATATGGTCTTCTCCTTTATTCTGTTACTACGTTAAATGACATTGATTAATTTTTCAGGTCAAAACAATCTAGTTCTCTTGGCACAAACTCCATTTTGTGCTACCACTTTTATTTAGATATCCTTGAATTTGATTTGCTAAAATTTTATATACGTTATTTGTCTATAGTTATGAGATACAATAGTTTAAAATTTTCCTTTTTTAAAATTCCTTGTCAGATTTTGGTATCAGAGTATACTGCCTTGTAAAATGATTTGGAAAGTTCTCCCTTTTTCTACTTCCTGAAAGAGTTTGTATGATTGGTATCATTTCTGCCTTAAATCTTTGAATACATTCACCAATAAAGCCATTCAGAACAGAATTTTCTTTGGTGTAAAGCTTCTAATTTTACCGAATCAATTTCTTTAACAAATACAAGACTATTCATATTTTCTATTTCTTCCTGTGTAAGTTTGATAAATTGCACTTTTCAAAGCATCTTGTCCAAAACTTGTTATCTAAATTGTCTAATTTAATGGCATAAAGATATTCTACTATCCTCTAATAATCTTTTTAATGCCTGTAGGATCTATAGCAATGTTCCTTTTTTCATTTCTGGCATTAGTCATCTATATCTTCTCTCTTTACTTCCTGATCAGTTCCCCTAGGAGTTTATTCACTTTTATTAGTTTTTTTCAAAGAATCAAATTTGGTTGTACTGTAAATCTGCTTTGTATTTCATTAATTTCTGTTCTTATCTCTATTATTTCCCTCCTTCTACTTCCTTTGGGTTTCATTTGTTCTTTACCTAGCATCATGAGATGGAAACTTAAATTATGGAATTTAACCTTTCTTTGTTTCCTAATACTTATATCTAGAGCTACAAACCTCCTCATTATTATTATCTTCATTCAACATTTGAGGAGAACTGAGGGTACAAAGAGTTGAGAACACTTCCCCATGAAAACCCAAATCTCAAGGCTCTTTTCTTTATTTAATACAAGGCTTACTCCCATCTCACCACAGTGGAGAAAAATAATTTCCAAACCCAAGAGTTACCAAATTTTTTAACAAATCTTTTTATCTTTTCTCTTATAGTCCAAGAAACTTCAAAGTTAGTTGTAAGTCTTGTAAGGACAAAAACCATGTCTGATTTGCTCACCACTGAATCCTCATGTATAGTAAAGAATTTGGCCTTGTCCAAAGACAAGGTCTGGCTTTTGTCCTTGGCTTCTGGAAAGTAGTCTGTTGACTCTTGGAATGTTATCCCTCACGGAAGTATCTCTGTTTGCCCAGGGGCCTTCAGTCGTACTGAAAAGTCTAACACTGTGACTTAGGGTGAGGGCTGGCCACAGTTATATAGTCTTAAGATGAGGGCTAGCCACTTCAAAAAGACCAACAATGTGACTTAGGGTAGGGGCATTGGGTCACATGGTATCAATCTACCTGGAGACTGAGTTTAACCATCTGGGCGATCAATCAATCATGCCATTTAACAAAGCCCCAATAAAAATTCTGGACAACAAAGCCTGGGTGAGTTTTCATGGTCAGCAACACTCCATGCCTATTGTTACATACACATCAATGCCAGGAGAGTAAAGCATCCTGACTCCACAGGGAGAGGACAACAGAAGCTGTGCAATGAGGACCCTCCTGGACTTTGCCCTGTTTACTTCTTCCCTTGGCTAATTTTAATTTGCATCCTTTCCCTATAATAAATCATAACTGTGAGTATGATAGTTTTAAGTGAGTCTGTGAGTCCTTCTAGCAAATTATTGAAACTGAGGGTGATGGGCCGGCCCCGTGGCTTAGCGGTTAAGTGCGCGCGCTCCGGTACTGGCGGCCCGGGTTCGGATCCCAGGCTCGCACGGATGCACCACTTCTCTGGCCATGCTGAGGCCGCGTCCCACATACAGCAACTAGAAGGATGTGCAGCTATGATATACAACTATCTACTGGGGCTTTGGGGGAAAAATAAATAAATAAAATTAAAAAAAAAAAAAAAAGAAACTGAGGGTGGTCTTGGAGACCCCCAAACTTGCAGTTGGTGTCAGAAGTGAAGGCAGTCTCGGGGACTGCGCCCTCCTAATTCTGTAGCTGGACCCTAACTCTAGCCCATATCCATCACAGTACTGTCATACAGTATGTGCCCAATAAATATTTGGTGAATGAATAAATGAAGTTTCAAAGGGAGGATTTTAGGATTTTCTCCAGTCAGGGACATGAAGTGAAAGACAGCTATCATTGGTGAAAAGATGGTCAACCTTAACCTAGGCATAATTTAGCTTGGCACCAGCTGCTGTGAGTTCTCATCCCATCAGAGACTAACCAGGCAGCTACTCCGATACTTTCTGGGACTATCATTCCCTAATGGTCAACAAAAGTCAAAATATTTTTACTGTAAAACCAAACCTAGAACTGATTAAGAAGACATTTTGGGGCCAAAAACACTGATGAAGCCATTCTGTAGTGACCAGTAAGAGGTACCCTGAAGTATTGACAAGGGGTAGGTAGGGACCCCTGGGAGAGGATCCTCCCAACACCTTAGCAAGCCACTCTCACCCAAGCCTCAAGTACTGTGAAGACAGAGTGTTATTGAGATGGCAGCTCTCCCCTCTACCTGCAAAGCGGAGTTCATGAAGCAGGTGTTCCCCAGGTTTCCAAGTCCGCAGAGCCCAGGTTGTATGTGAGATGACACGGACTCCTGACAATTATATGAAGCAGAGAAGCCAGATCCACTGGAAAACACAACCCACGTCAGCAATAAAAGCAAGATGCTGCACACATGTCCTCAGGGTGCCTTTTGGGGCTCCTCTGAGGCCTCTAGAATTCTTGTCTGGTAATAACCCCACGACACAAGTTCTCTCCCCTCTCCAGCCCTCTGGCCAACCCCTACCCCTGCCCTTGATTTGACATGATAGCAGGTGATACGCACATCCTTAAGGGGAGAAATGCTATTTGAATTCTCCACTCTCAGGCTTTGGCAAATGCTAATTTTGTATCCCTCCAGAAGGGTAACTGCCAGGTGACCTCAGGGAAGAACACTGTGGTTACTAAGATCAAGAGCTTGCACTTGCCACCACCCACCTGACTACACTCAGTCTTGACTGTGCCTGAGTGTTCATGCACACTCTCTCACCTCACCCTCCTCTTCCACTCTGTGCTGTGTGGCAAGTAATCCTGAAATGTTTGGAGAAAGGATCACAGCCATCGAGAGGGGCAACAGGCAGGGCTCTCCCTCAGCTGAGAATCATCCCCTTATAGCTATTCTGCCATACAGCCAGCCCATCCCTTCACAGACAAATAAAGTGACCCCCACGACCACCAATGACTTAGGCTGTAGGGAAAACACCAGCTAGTAGGAGGTCAAGCAACCTAAGGCAGAACTGGGAGGCACACTTTACTGTGGGTACGAAATGGAGTGAGAAACCACATGCAGCAAGGTCCCATGGGGAACCCTAATCCCACTAATGCTTAGTGTAGCAGCAAAGGAGCTCTCCAGGTACAGCCTGGGAAAGGACTAAGAGGGAAGGGAAGCAAAGTGAAAGAGCCTGCTCTTACCCCCTGCTGACACCGGAACTGTGCATCCCAGAGGTGTTAGTGCTATCACCATTTGCAATGGGAGAGGCAGACACTGAGGAATAGGGACTTGCTGATGATTTTGGAGAGGTAGTAAAATTTCTGCTAGGCGCAGTGCTTGATCTGGGAGAGAGAAGCAGAAACAACGCTACTGACTTTTTGCAGAAAGCAAGCCCTGGGGCTGGCCCAGTGATGTAGTGGTTAAGTCCGCTCGCTCTCCTTCGGCAGCCCGGGGTTCTTGGGTTCAGATCCCAGGCGCGGACCTACACACCACTCATCAAGCCATGCTGTGGTGGTGTCCCACATACAAAATAGAGGAAGAAGGGCACAGATGTTAGCTCTGGGACAATCTTCCTCAAGCAAAAAGAGGAGGATTGGCAATGGATGTTAGCTCAGGGCCAATTTTCCTCACCAGAAAAAAAAAAAAAGCAGGCCCTATTTAATGCCTTAGGTCTCTTATCAATAAATAAAGGTTCTCCACATTCAGTTACTTAAAATAAATTGCAAAAAGCCTATTTTAATGCTACTTCAAGATAAATTTTATTTAAGTGAGAGTCAAGAAATTAATTGGTTTTCCTGCCTCCTTTGTCCACACGGACATATACTGAATATTTCAGTAGGATAAACCACAAACTTGATCTTCAGGGCATCCTGGTTTGATTTACAAATCATAAGCTTCCCTGAATTTTAAGAGTTACCAGCGAAAGATACAGAAAAATGGCACTAAGAGATGAATTTCTCCAAAAATACTTGGCCTAAATTAAACAGCTGGCTGTTAAGTACACTAGAATAGGAAAATGGCAATTTGGTTTCAATATACTATTCAAAGGGAATTACTTTTGTTTCCTCAAATTTACCAAATGTGAGTAATCCCTCTGTTTCAAACTCATGTTTCAACATCTTTCACAGCATCTTATTTTAGATTTATTCCTTTCAGATTGATTAATTCAAGGGCTAACTGCCCTAAATCTTAAATTCATATCAATGTTATATTAAATTCCGTATAAGAACAAGTAGAAGGAAGTGAATCATTCTGCATTGTTTCAAATACATACAACTGTGATATTCCTTGTAGACTGGGGTTATTTTTAGAATACAGCAAATAATTAAGATGGGCTCTTCTGGCACAGTGCCCAGCCTCATGGGATCTGATGTCAACCAGGGTTCCTTGTGAGAAGACAGTGAAATGTGGCAGCAGAGATAAGGAGTGATCCTGTACCCATATCAGCAGTGGGCAGACGTCAGGAAACTATCCAGGGGTCTAAATGGACATTAGGAACCAAGTTCTGCTCCACATTCTAAGGTCACAGCAAGGGAGAGGGAAAGAAGGCTCCCTGGCCTCTCACCTCCCCATAAGGAAATATACCCTCTCTAATCCTGAAGAGGATTTGCTTCACAGAGCCTCATCCTCATGCTGCAAAGAGTCCAAGAACTCAGGCAGCTCATTAAGTGAGACTCGTCAGAGCCAAGGGCACTCTCTTCCACCACACAGGTGACACAGCACACATCTGAGGCCTGTCCATTGTGATGCAGGTATTCCCAGTCTCCTAAGCAGGCAGGAAAGTCACTATCCAAGGCTAGTCTGATATGGCAAACTCAGTTATCTCAGGTCTGGAGACAGGTAGGTACTACAGGATAGTAAAATTCAAATTCTGACATACAGAACCTCAAGGCACTTTGGTCTAACACTCTGCTTTTCAGTAACAGTTCACTGGTAACTTATTCTATTCCCTTGAATTTAAAAGGGCAAAAATCCATCCAAGACCTGTCAATTTCTTAGACAGACAACATTTCTGGTTGAAATAAAAGAAAACAAAGAAAAATTTTATTTGACATTTAAAATCTTCTGGAAAATACTGCCAGTAGTTTTCAGGGTAAATTCAGTCAAAAAGAAAACCAATGAAGAGTACATAAAGATATTTTTTATATGCCTGCAAATTTATACAATACTTTTTTTTTTTTTTTTTTTTGCTGAGGAAGATTTGCCCTGAGCTAACATCTGTTGCCAATCTTCCTCCTCCTGTACATGAGCTGCCGCCACAGCATGGCGACTGACAAGTGGTGTAGGTCCAAGCCCAGGGAACCGAACCCAGGCTGTTGAAGCGGAGCGCACTGAACTTAACCACGGGGGCCACTGGGACTGGCCCACACAATATGGTTTTTTTAAAACTCCACTCGACCAACAAATCGAAAGCAAGTGCTCTGTGCAAAAAAGTAACTTCTATCTGGGAAATGCTTGGGCGCTTGTCATTTGTCATCAGGCAGCTTCACAGTATATCCTGGGGCACTGCAGGCTGGGAAACAGGCATTGGTGGCAAACACCTGACTCTCAAGTGTACTTATTAGATGAGGCAAGACCTCACTCTCAACTGTGACTGGGTCTCATGCCACAAGCACTCTAAAAAACAAAGGCTACACCCCCAAATAAGGATCCCTTTGCTCATAAAACACACTCTGGTCTCCCGGCACCTTTCTACTGAGATATTTCCTCCTCCTAGGCATGTCAGGTCGTTATCAATTACAAGTCAAACATGCCCTGAACCAATAATATTCCCATGCCTGCCCTCCTTGCTCCATTGTGCTCTGCTTGCTTCTCAGATGTTCTCTAGGCTAAATGCTGCTCTAAGGATGAGCCCACTCTTTAAGACTGTAAGACTGACTGCATGTATTCCAAGTCCAGCATCTCGTATTATCATTAAGATAACAACGAACTCTTAGCCAGAATCCTCATTGCCTTCAGAACATCCTAAACTGTGATCTCTCCACACCAACACTGTTAACCCTCATCTGCACTCACATCTCCATTTCAGGAATACTGGCCTCTTCCAGCTCTGGGCAGGCAGCCTTTAAAGGGGACAATAGTCAGAGCTAACTAGGCCTTACAGACCTCAGGCAAGTAAAGTCAGAAAGAGTGAGAGAGAGAGAGAAATGAGGCCGAGTCTACAGAAAA
This sequence comes from Diceros bicornis minor, assembly GCF_020826845.1. Lineage (NCBI taxonomy): Eukaryota > Metazoa > Chordata > Mammalia > Perissodactyla > Rhinocerotidae > Diceros > Diceros bicornis. The sequence continues at coordinate 50,507,653 of NC_080741.1, forward strand.
CCTTGGAAGCACTAACACAAAGGTTGTAGCAATCCACAAGGAAGAGAAAACTATCTGAAATTGCTCAGAATTTACAACGTGGCCCTCATCAGTGAATAAAAGAGTTGAATGGAAACAACTTCACTATTCTGTTCTCCTGGCAAGGAGAAAAATATATGTAAAATTGGGTTTTAAAAAAAAAAGGGGGCTGGGCCCGTGGCTTAGTGGTTAAGTGCATGCGCTCCGCTGCTGGCGGCCCGGGTTCGGATCCCGGGCGTGCACTAACGCACGGCTTCTCCGGCCATGCTGAGGCCACGTCCCACATACAGCAACTAGAAGGATGTGCAACTATGACATACAACTATCTACTGGGGCTTTGGGGAGAAAAAGGGAAAAAAAGGAGGAGGATTGGCAATAGATGTTAGCTCAAGGCCGGTCTTCCTCAGCAAAAAGAGGAGGATTGGCATGGGAATGTTAGCTCAGGGCTGATGATCTTCCTCAAAAAAAATAAAAATAAAAAAATAAAAAACCAAAAAGACAGCTCATTGATCCTTCTTTCTGACAACTTCCACATTGGAGAACCAGAACATTTCCATGTGTCACTGTGCGGAGCTCCAAACTCCACGAGGACAGAAGCTCCTTTGTTCGGGACCTCACCCTACCTATCTCTTCATCTGGCTGTTGATTCATATCTGTTAACATCCTTTGTAATAAATGAGTAATCTAGTGAGTAAACGGGTTTTCTTGAGTTCTGTGAGCACTCTAGCAAATTAATCAAATTTGACGAGGGGGTCTTAGGAACCTCTAATTTATAGCCAGTTGGTCAGAAGTAGTAACAACCTGGACTTGTGACTAGCATCCTGAGTTGAAGGGGGTCATTGGAACCTGTTTGTTGGAACCTCCAGTTTGCAGCCGGTCGGTAAAGAGCAGAGGTACCAACCTGGGCTTTCGACTGGCATCTGAAGTGGAGGGCAGCCTTGTGGGACCAAGCCCTTTACCCATGGAATCTAATGCTATCTCCAGGTAGATAGTGTCAGAATTGAGTTGAATTCTCAGACACCTTGCTGGTGTCCAACAACTGCTTGTTGGCATGGAGAAGCCTCCACATACACAGACTGGAACTGGATCCAGGAACCCTTTGTAATTGTTATTGATCTAGGTTGCTTTTTTTCTTCTTATTATTATTAAACTTTTTATTGAAGTATTACATAGAGAAATACATAAATCACAAGTACAAGAACCAAGAAATTTTTACCAAGCGAATACATCTATGTAACCAGTACCCAGACCAAGAAACAGGACAGCACCAACCCCCTAGGTGTCCTCCTCATGACCCCTAAATCACAGTTCTTCCCAAAGCTAACCACTATCATAACCTTGAGTCCCAAAGACTTGTTTTGCCTGTTCTTAAGCTTTATATCAAGAGAATCGCATAGTATGCCATGTACTGTGCCTGGTTTCTCTCATTCAACATTGCTTATTGAGACTTGATGTTGTTGTGGCTGCCGTGACTTTGTATAGAATTCCATGATGTGCCTCCACCACAATTTATCTATCCACTCTATTGCTGGTGGACATTTGGGTTAGGTTCAGCTTCTGACTATGACAGGCAGTACTGTCATGAACATCTTTGAATACATATTTAAGTGAACATGGGATGTATTTCTTTTGGTTGTATATCTAGGAGTGGATTGCTGAGTTGTAGAATATGCATATAATTCTTCACTTAGTACTTGTTGCCAAATCTTCTAAAATCACTGTACCCATTTATATGCCCCATCAGCAGAGTCCAACAATTTGGGCTATTCCACACCTCAACAACACTTAGTACTATCTTTTTCATTTAGCCATTCTGGTAGGTGTGTCAGAAGCAATGCACTGTGGTTTTAATTTGCCATTTCTGGATGACTACTGAGGTCGAGCACCTCTCGATATGTTCACTAACCATCTGGATATCCACTTTTGTAATGTGACTGTTAAAAGTTTTTTGGCCCCTTTTCCTAATACGGTGGTCTGATTTTTTTCTTATTGACTTGTAGGGGTTTCTTTGAAATTCTGGATATAAGTAATTTGTCAGATATATGGATTGCAAATATCTTTTCTCACTCTGTGGCTTGCCTTTTTACTCTTCGATGAACAGAAGTTCTTAATTTAAAAGTCATCCACTCTATCCATTTCTTCCTCTATGGTGTGTTATGCTGTGTCTTGTATAGCAAATCTTTGCTCACTCCAAAGTCACAAAGTCCTTGCTTTTCCAGTCAACAGAACAAACACTTCACTAGCTGTGTACTCTCCCTCACACCTTATGGATTTTACTGCTTGCCCCTGGACTCTAACAGTGCTTCTTCCAAGAGGTTTTCAGAGAGCAGCTGTGTGTGGAAAACCTCCTAAGGTCAATAGTTTAGCAGGATATAAAATTCTAGTTTTAAAGTAATTTAGACACTAAACAAGTATCTCTCAGATCCATTCTTGATGTTGAGAAGTTTGATATTAATCTACTTATTTCTTTTTGACTTTTTCTTTCAAAAAGTTTTGGAATTTTCTCTACATCTTTGTTGTCAAATTTCACTCTGGGCCGGCCCCGTGGCTTAGCGGTTAAGTGCGCGCGCTCCGCTGCTGGCGGCCGGGGTTCAATCCCAGGCGTGCACCAACGCACCGCTTCTCCGACCATGCTGAGGCTGCATCCCACGTACAGCAACTAGAAAGATGTGCATCTGTGACATACAACTATCTACTGGGGCTTTGACGGAAAATAAATAAATAAATAAAATTATTAAAAAAAAAAAAAATTTCACTCTGATGTGTCCAGGTACAGGCTTTCTTTTATCTGTTGTGTTTAGCACTCTTTAGGATCATTCATATTCTATGTTTACTGAGAAACCCCCAGTCAATATATCTTCTAACTTTTTCTTCCCCTTGCTCCCATCATTTCCTCTCTGCTTCTGAAACTGCTATTATATGGATATTGACATTTCTACTCCCATTCTCCATAGCACTTTTCTTCTATTATCTTTCACCTCTTTATCCCTTCACAACGCCTTCTAGAATTCTTCAACCTGACCTTCCAATATGTTCATTATGTCTTCAGCTACATCCATTCTGCCACTCAATCCATCCCTTGAATTCTCTGTTCCCAAGAATGTCTCCTTGTTCCTGTTTCACGTACCCATTTCCTCCGTTTCTTGAGGATATTCAATATGCTTATTTCACCCTCTTATCAGGCTGGGAACATGAATACTGCTCCAACTAGCACAGGCTGTCAATTTGTCATCTTCCTTTTATCCCAACTATACTTGTCAGCTTCTTGCTATGGTTCCCTGTGAGCCATTCACCAGGTAAAGATCACACTACTGCTCCACTCACTGCATCCCTTCCAAAGAGCTCTCTATGTTACCAAGAGGCAAAGCCAGAATCCAGAGTCTCACAAGGACCACAGGGCCTACCACCTCGTCGTGTCGGGCCTTGTCCCCCCCAACCTTCTTGTCATCTTTCCTAGCTCCGGCCACAACAAACTCCTGCTGGTCTTCAACCAGGCCTGCTTCTGCCTCAGGACTTCTGCAGCTGCTCTCACCTTGGCCTTACAATGTTATTCTCCTCATTAAGCACCATACTCAGTGCTGATTCCCTCACCTCCTTCATGACCATGTTCAAATGGCACCTCACAGGCCTCTCCATCATCCTGTTTAAACCTGCTCCTTCCCAAAGCCTAGCACTCGCTGATTCTCTTCCCTAATTTTTTCCTACAGTACTTAGAAACCATTGGACATACGTGTTTTTCTTATTTACTTTCTGCTCCTTGAGGATACTTTGTTTTGTTTATTGCTGTATCTTCAGCATCTAGAACAGTGTCCAGCACTACTGGTGGAGTGGGGAGGGGAATGCACCTCAGGAATTCCACTTTGGGCTCACTAGCCATTGGCCACAGTTCACCAGGACACTCTAACCTTCAGAGAATCTCAGTGAGGCACTGCTCTTTTCCAAAAGCTGTCTCCCTTTATTAGAATCTCTTAGGCCTCAGTGTGTGGAAGGAATGGGGAGAAGCAATGCCAGGAAGAGAAAAAGGCCCTAAGACTAAAAACAGTTTCCTTTGGCGAGTGCACCCAGCCTCCTGTGCTCTGAGCTGCCAACCCTACCTCACAGACTGGAATCCAACTCCCTTTTGTCTCCCCAGGGGGTACTCACAGTTTCTATGTTATTTTCTCTCAGTTTTGTGGCATTTCTAGTTCCAAGAAGGTAGTTAGCAGCCTGGGCTAGTGTATTAGTTTCCTGTTGCTACTGTCACAAATTACCACAAACGTTGTGGCTTAAAACAACACAAATTTACTATCTTACAGTTTTGGAGATCAAGAGTCCAAAATGATTCTCACTGACCCAAAATCAAGATGTGGGCAAAGCTGTGTTCCTTTGTGTAGGCTCTAAGGACTTCTAGAAGCTGCCCACATTCCCTGGCTCGTGGATAGTCAAGTCTTTCCCACATTTCATCACCTTGACTCTGCTCCTGTCCGCACATCTCCTTCTCTGACTCTCCTGTCTCCCTCTTTCATTTATAAGGACTTTTGTGATTGCACTGGGCCCACCCAGATAAGCCAGGATAATCTCAGCATCTCAAGATCCTTACTCACATCTGCAAAGTCCCTTTTGCCATGCAACCTCACATACTCACAGGTTTTGGGGATTAGGAGGTAGACATCTTTAGGGGAGCATTATTCTGCCTACTACGGCTATTTTGTCATCTTGTCAGGAACTGGTGACCAGTTTCTCAAACTAGAGACCATGGCTAGGCTTCAAGGGTGTCTGTAAAACCCTTGCAATTGCTCGCAATATGTTGTGTCTTCTTGCACGTTTCTCAAGAGAGAGCTCATAGTTTTCAGGATTCTCAAAGGACTGCTACAAGCCCATCACTATGAACCGGTCACTGTCCAAGGCCTGACTAAGGAAAGAGAGCAAAACCCAACACTATCCCCATAACTATAAGAACACAGACACAATTTCCCCATCTTACACCATAAGAAAAATTCATCACTTCTCTCTGTCCCCTTCTCAGGACATGCACAATTCTATACCACACATGAACATCTCCTGAGACAGAGGTGCCTAGAGTCCCAGTTTACTAGCAGATTAATTTCCCCAGCAAGTGACAAGGGCAAGAATGAGTAACAGGCTACTGGATAAAGAGGGGGATGGGATCAAACTATTACCTTCAAGTCATACAAGACCCCAAGCCTGAGCCCTCTTCTTTTCCATCAAAGCCTCTAACCATATATTGAGAAAATAAAAGCCCTTGACAAAAACAAAGCCACCTCTTGGCAGAGCAGCATTCCCAGATCCCGGCCCCTGCTCTTCTCAAATTCTCAACAAGGAGACGCTCACCGCCTTATTCACACCCCCTGACAACTTCCTCTGAGATGGCAGCCCAGCCTACTGCTTACAAAAGCCAGGATTACAGACTCTGCACATAAAATCAAATGTTTTTTCATCTGATTCAGAAAAATTTTTTTTAGCACAAATAATTGCTTTAGGAAATAGTATCTCTCTTAGACCTGTGTGCCCAGCTACAAGGGAGAAAAAGTCCACTTACTTTGACTGCAAGGTCTGCCTCGGCCATGTGCCATCTTCATTTTGGGGCTCAATTACTAGCACCTGAGTGGAAGGGAAACCATATGAGGAATATGGAAACCACCTCACTTCTGACACACTCAGAACCAGAAGATATCTGGCTACACACCCAGGGCAGAGCTGCCTGCTGGGGCATGGCCTGGGCCCTCCTACCTGACCCTGGTACAGCCCAGCATCCTGGACAGTGTTGTCTAGTTTGCTCAACTGCTCGTAGGTGTTGCTCATGTATTTGTTCCACAGCCGCGTTTCACGCTCCGCAGGGATGTTAAACAGCTTCCGCATCTCCTTCTCAATGGTTGCTGGGAATAGGCAGAAACATCACTCAGGGCTTTCTCCAGATGTAATGCTGAAGACAGCCATGGCAAGCTAACGCTCATCTTCCTTTTCAGATGGTCACAGGATGCTTTGGATCAAAAGTTCTGACCGACCTCAGCCCCTTCATGACCCCTAAGTCCAAACATCTTCCATGGGCATCCTCTTGCACTCATATGCCCGGAAACTTACCCTATGCTTCTCCTTCTTGACGATGTGGGTCCCATTTATAGCACAGAAGCAACATGGAAAAGTGAGAAAACTTATCTCTGGAGTTAAGACAGATCTTGTTTTAAATACTAGCTCTGCCACTTTTTCTCACTGAGACTTTTGAATAAGTTACTTTAATCTCTCTGAATCTGCATTTCTTCATTTTTACTACCATATGTCAAATGGGCAGGGACCATGCCCAGTGTTCTATAGAACATGATCCCCAGGCTTAGCTCTCCCTAAGAATGTCCTGGGGAGCAGGCTCCCAGGTCAAGACTGGTAACCACAACCTGAGATTATCTGGGTAACAACTCTGAAGAGGGCACCCCAGCTTCCCTCTCATCAGCCACAATGCTCTCCACTTTCTCACTGGATACCTGGAACCCCAGCCCAGCTACTCACCAATGGTGTCTGCCTTGCTGAAATGGCAACTCAGTACATTGGTGGGGTCACTATTCTCACAGAGCTTCAGTTCCAGCAAATACACCTCCACTTTGCAGTGCTTGACAAACAGGCCATGCTCCACAACCTGTGAACAAGAGGCATGGCTGAAGGAGCAGTGGTTCCACCCCGGGGCAGTCTTGGAAGCAACATGTCTCATCAGTGGCAAAAGGCAAATCCACATGATAATCAGTTTCCTTAAGTGATCAGGGGATCAGAAGTACAGATTTTTAAAGCTACTAGCATCTGTCTTAGGAGTTTAAAAATCTTTTATCCACTCATTAGGACTACCTAAGAGCACCTTGATGAAACCAGAGCTAGCAACACTAAACAACAGGGGAGGGGCCGGCCCAGTGGCGTAGTGGTTAAGTGCACACGCTCCGCTTCTGGCGGCCCAGGGTCTGCAGGTTCAGATCCCAGGCGTGCACCAACACACTGCTTGTCAAGCCATGCTGTGGCAGCATCCCATATAAAGTAGAGGAAGATGGGCACAGATGCTAGCCCAGGGCTAATCTTCCTCAGCAAAAAAGAGGAGGACTGGCATTGGATGTTGGCTCAGGGCTGATCTTCCTCACACACACACACACAAAAAAACAACAGGGGAAATCATTGTTCATCTCTAAGTGGGGATCTTGATGCTTCCCTTGCAAGGTTTGTTGAATTAGAGGACTAGAGAATATAGTTAAAGCCCTCTGCAAAACACTCACCACATGCAGCACTATGGGCATTAGGGGACGTCTGCAGCAAACTGGCATCCCCCTAACCTTCTGATCCCTAACCCCTCTCAGGGTCCCAGTTTTCAAGCTGGAGAAAGAAGGTAATTCTCGCCCTGAACAGTGACTCTTAGAAGCATGGCCTCAGGATTGCAGCTCTTTCCTACTCTGGCAAGGGGAACTACACACCAGGCAGAGTGAAAAATTTACCCAATGCCTACATATTGGTAGGCATGCGGGCTCCTGTGATTTCCCCTCTGGTAGGACAAGCAAACACCTCTGGGAGTCAAGGTGGTGGTCTTCTCATTGAGTCCTGTCTACCAGAGGGGTTAACAATCTGGGTTTCTATCCCAGGGCCCACCTTTCCTCAAGAGGCTATTCTTCTCTAGGCTATAAACACCTGCTTTTTGAGATACTCAACAGTATGGCCAGACTCTTAAGCACAGGGGAGAGCCAGCTCTGCTGGCCTAGTGGTTAAAGTTCGGCACACTCCACTTCCGTGGTCCAGGTTCGATTCCCGGTTGCAGAACCACACCCCTTATCTGTCAGCAGCCGTGCTATGGCAGCAGCTCACATAGAAGAAATAGAAGGACCTACAACTAAGTCCTGGGGCTTTGGGGGGAGAAAAAAAAAAAGAGGAAGATTGGCAACAGATGTTAGCTCAGGGCAAATCTTTCCCAGCCAAAAAAAATGCACAGGGGAAAAAGCAGTGTCAGAAAGGTTCCTAAGATAAACAAGAAGCAGTATATTACTGTATGTCCATATGACCCCAAGTGAACTTTCTCTCATAGAGCCTTCCAGAAAGTGCTCTCACAGCACCAGGGGACTCATCCCAAGCCACTGGGCAGCTCTGATGTTTGGAGGCCACTCACTGTAACATCCTGGGTGAGCAGCTTCAATCACCACCACTCACAACCACAATTCCCTAAAGAGAACCAGAAAAAAACCCTCAAAAATCTCCATTCAACCACTTAGGTACATCCGGTATCCCAGGAAGCCAACACCAGGCAGTGTCCCCCCAGGGAGCACTCGAAGACACTGACCAGCAAGTGTGACAATTCATGTACTCACTTTTCTAGCGATGGGCTGCTGGCCTTCTACACAGCCATACCAATTTAGTAACTTATTCCACGCCTCAGTTGGGACCAATACATAGTCTAATTCATCAATTAAATGTTCTTTCAATGTCTGGCTCTCAGGATCTGAAAAAGGAAAACAGCACATAACTCATTGCTCTTCTCCCCAGACATGTTTGTTTTACATGATTCTTATGCACTTATTTATAGGAATATTTATAGGGATTTAAGTGTTTATAGAAACAGGTATAAAATTCCAAAATTCTGTCACTGGCCATAACATGGCACAGACCTGACTACTCTTTGTCTTCAGACATGCTTTCTGAACATTTTATGAGGAGCTTGTATTTCTTCTACAATTGTAATGAGAAGGGAGGATAAAAGAGAAAAACTCCAATTTACATTTTCAAAGTGCTTCCAGATTCCGTAATTAAAATTGTTAATTATGAATATTTAACATAATATTCTGTTTAGTGAAACTGCATTAAGGTCAGATATCATCTTCCCCTGAAAGATTTACTAAGAGAGCAAAAAAACAAGTCACTGAAATTAAGTTTATTTTGCCAAGAGTCATTTAGCATTCTTAGTTTTCAACACTCCAAGTCAAAACCCAGCTAGACACCCCCATGTGGAGGGAGAACATCTTTAACATGCTAAACATCCATCTTACGCCCACCACCAAAAGGCAACAAGACTGGCAGTCAGAAGCGGACATCCATGGTCTGAAACATACTCCCTCAATGAAGGATCAAAGGACTGGATCAAGTGAAGACTGACACCTCCCACCAAGGGAGCCTCCCTGCTAGGCCTGTGCCCATCAATATCCATTCCTGCAGTAGTGGAAGCCACTGTCCTCCTCCAGATAAGTGAAGCCACAAACCTGGAAAAGCAAAAAGTATCCACAACGGTGCAACTCATCTGTAACTCAAGGCAAACAATGCTAAAAACAAAAACCATAAGCAGCATTCACAAGGTTACCAGGGCTTTTCCACACCCCTCTCACCAGTTTACACCCCATCCTAGTGGGTCTTCTGCTCTTCTTTAGGGCAAGTTTCAAATCTCATCCATCTCTGCCTTTTTCATTCCAAGGAAAAAGGAAAGGAATTAGCCTTGGAGAACAGGAATACCAAGATGGGACGAATGAATGGATAAACAAAATGTGGTATATACATACAATGGAATATTACGCAGCCTTTAAAAGGAAGGAAATTCTGACACGCCATAACATGGATGAAACCTGAGGACATTAGGCTAAAAGAAATAAGCCAGCCACAGAAAGACAAACACTGTATGATTCCACTTACACGAGGTATCTAGAGTAGTCAGATTCAGAGACAGAAAGAAGAATGGTGGTTGCCAGGGGCTGAGGGAAAAGGAGATTGGGAGTTATCTGTTTAATGGGTATGGAGTTTCAGTTTTGCAAGATGAAAAAGTTCTGGAGATTGGTTGCACAACAATGTGAACATACTTAATACTACTTAACCGTACACTTAAAAATGGTTAAGATGCTAAATTTCACGTTATGTGTATTTTACCATAATTAAAGAAAAAAGATGGATCGTTCTCATTGATGAGCCAACCACTTTCCCTAGCAGCTCTGGAATGACTTTTAACACTGACAGACCACACCCTGTCTGTTCAGCAACAGAAGGATGGTGCAGGGGCAGTATTTATCAGTTTGCTTGAGACAAGAGCTTCCAAAAACAACTGATATCTAAACTCCAAACTTTTCTCTGATTTACAAATTAAAACTCATAAAAGTTATTCACTTATTGTCTTACTTGGGAAGAAACACCTTCTTCATTTCTAACACTAAGCACTATGCAGATCTAGCCACCCGTACTGTGCCAAACAGCAACCAGAAACCTTCAAATGTGGGAAAGAAACAAACAGCTTTCAGCATACTCAACTCCAAGAACATCAGTTCTACAGGCGTCTTCCCCCTCCGAGGCTCAGTGACAATTTTCCCCAACATGTCATTCTTATGACACTATAGTGCAAATGCAGGAAACTTAACTAGAATTTTCAATGCAGTTCACTATTTTCACTTAAAACTGGACAGTCCAAGAGCATCATGCTAAACATCACACAAGGGTTTTGAAAATTTCTTCAACAGAGAGGCAAATAAAGGGAGAAAAGGAGTGCACAGCTTGGTCTAAGCGTAGGGATTCCATGTGATATAGAGTAGGGACAGAGGTGTAAATGAGAGAAGGGGTGCTCTACAGACAACATCAGCAAGGATACGCTCTAACTTCTCCTTCCCACACTTTTTTTTTCTCCCCCCCAAAGCCCCAGTAGATAGTTGTATGTCACAGCTGCACATCCTTCTAGTTGCTGTATGTGGGACACGGCCTCAGCATGGCTGGAGAAGCAGTGCGTCGGTGCGCGCCCGGGATCCGAACCCCAGCCGCCAGCAGCAGAGCGTGCACACTTAACCGCTAAGCCACAGGGCCGGCCCTTCTTCCCACACATTCAAGAGCCCCCTCCAGGCCACCCTCATGACCCTAGGTGGAAGGCAGCCAGACTGGGACTGGCAAGTGACTGAGAGCCTGGGAATTAAGGGAGTGACACTCATTCGCCAGAGAGAGGTCATTCCTCTACTGTCAATGTTTCAGGGTCTGAACGGAATGTACTTCTCACTTCCCAAGCACACAGCAAATGTTTCAAGACAAAGCCAGGTGACATCAAATTGGGGGACTAGTGAAGGAATGCTTGCCCTTAGCTGAAGGTCATGCAAAATTACTGCAGAGGGCCCCTCCAGCTCTAGGATTCTCATCACTATTACTATTAAAAATCAAGAATTCTCCTTTGCAGCAAAAAAAAAAAGGGAAAAGGACAAAGCACAAACATAATGCAACGATCCCTTGGGACAACTCCATGGTGTAATGCCATCATCTGACCTACATCAATAAACAAAGCATATGACATTGTTTATTGCGTCATTTAAAAGATCTCCCCTAAAACAAGGTCTGAGCTGAAGTGTTGCTCATTTTCAAAAACACCCAGGTTCGGGTCGGCCCCGGGGCTTAGCGGTTAAGTGCGCACGCTCCGCTGCTGGAGGCCTGGGTTTGGATCCCGGGCACGCACCGACGCACCGCTTCTCCAGCCATGCTGAGGCTGCATCCCACATACAGCAACTAGAAGGATGTGCAGCTATGACATACAACTATCTACTGGGGCTTTGGGGGAAAAAATAAATAAATAAAATTAAAAAAAAAAACCCAAAAAACAAAAAAACACCCAGGTTAGTGTTAGGTACTTGGATCAAGTCTCACGCATTGTCTGCCTTCCTGCTGCCCTGATTTTGGGCACAGGCAACAGATCACCTCTGTCCTGCTTACGAGGGAGTCTAAAGACAGGCAGAATAAAGCCTAGGAAAGGCTCATCATCATCTCTGCATTTACAGGGGCAAGTCAAACTCAGGTGCGTCATACGAGTTTTTCAATCACTTCCTCCATTGGGAGCTGACTATAATCATAGCTCTACTGACCTTCCACCTCTCCTCACACTACTTCTATAACAAACATAGCCATCACAGGAACGCTTGATGAATGTCGACAGGTCTACAATTTGTTACACTGCAAAGGTAACACAGAAAATTCTGGTTCCCAACTTTCAGATTCCAGATGCAATTTCAAAATGATATCCTATTTCTTTTCATTCCACAGACTAATCTAAAATCTGAAATCTCTAGCAGAATTAATTTGCAAAAAAAAGAGAGAGAGAGAGAGATTTAAAATGCTAGAAGCATGCTCTTGTTAGAAGCCTTTAATTTAGGAAAAAATTAACTTCTCCCTGAGGGTCTGCAAAGACTTCTGCTATAGACACAAATCGAGGACACTTGTTTCTATCCCCTCACAGTTGGAAAGTCAGGTTCACAATGTCCATGTTACAGATAAACACAACCACAGGTCATTGCCCAGGTGGACATTTCAGTTAGAAAAGCAATAGGATACCACACCTGAAAAGAGTCCGGAGTTATCTATTGGGCCAGGAAACAAGTTGTGTTCACCCACATTGTACATATCCCAGCTGTCAAAGCCCACGTACTTCTTCCACTGCTTGAACCACCGGCTGTCAACAAGATACCTAGAGACAGACAAAAATTTACTATTCCAGAAAAGCTGAGGTTGTAAGTTTCTGCAGCTGCTCCCTTAATATTTTTATGGTCTTTTCACTTGGGGAACAAGCAATACCTACTGAAAGACACACTCGGCAAAGCAGGAGCAGGGCCAGGAACCACATGGCACAGAGAGCCATGATCCAGGGCAGGCATCCATTAAATGAAACGATTGTTGAAAGAATGAATAAATGAAAGGAAGGCAATGACTGGCTTCAAAATGCTTATTTAAAGGAAGTCTTTCTATAGGTAAAATCTTGTTTGCTAATGACCAAGTCATTAATTTCATTTTTTTTAATTTTGTTTTTTTTATGGCAGTAACATTGGTTTATAACATTGTCAAGTCGTTAATTTCCTAATGATCTTTACAGAGGTCCTTGTCCAGGTAGACAGTTTGATTACACTGCTCTGCCTGATGTGAACAGCATTAAACTAATTTTATTTCTGAAAATGGGATAACAACATCCCACACTTCAGTTTTCCTTTGAGGACCAAACAAGATAAAAAATGTGTGTGAGTATATGTATGTAAATATATGTACATATATACATACACACACATATACGTGCATATACACACACACACACACATATATATACACAATATTGTCTAGGTATGTCTATCTTGTCAAAAAGCATCAAGTTGATCTGGTTATATTTTAAAAGTATCACTATGCTGTTTTACAATTAAGATAGAAGAAGGGAAACCTTGGCTGGCCCCGTGGTTTAGCGGTTAAGTGCACGCGCTCCGCTGCTCACGGCCCGGGTTCGGATCCCGGGCGAGCACCGACGCACCACTTCTCCGGCCATGCTGAGGCCTCGTCCCACATACAGCAACTAGAAGGATGTGCAGCTATGACATACAACTATCTACTGGGGCTTTGGGGGGAATAAATAAATAAATAAATAAATAAATCTTTAAAAGAAGAAGGGAAAACTCTGTGGGGGAACAAAGGACAACAACTATATTGGTGAGTCTTTCAAATTTTATAACCAACAAACTTCAGAGGATATCAGGCAGCTTCCCAAAGGCCACAAGGATTCATAAACACATCCAAATCTTTAGAATGCTCTTTTCCCTCCAAACCCCTTGAACAATACACTCCAAACACTTTTGGTGTGTGATTTTAGTCTATTCCAAACTTCCTCTGCTTCTGCTGAGTATCCTTCATACATCACTCCTATGCAGGATAACTTCTAAAAGCACCTCTGATTGCCCTGCCTTTCACGGTTCGGCTAGCTCAAGAACACTGTAAAGCTCTATTCGAATTTCTCCTGATCTCAATGTTTCTCTTCCCTGCTCAATGTATCTCAACTCTTAACCCCAATGTCTCTCTTCACTGCTCAATTCCTCTGTCATTATAAGAGCCATGACCAACACCACCACAGTTTCTTAAAGAGGGATGCTCAATCACATTCAATGCAAAGCCAACCCCCAGTTTTCTACTCCCACACAATAATACCAGGAATCTCTTCACTACTGGAAATACTGTCCTTTCTACTAAACAATTTATTAAGAAACCTGGTCTCCGACTTGCTCTTCTAAACCCTAAATTTTTAATCTTTTTTATCTAGGCTGTAGGCTACCTTACTTTCCCACTTCGAAATGCTGCTGCCACAATTATTTTTGACATTTGCTACCAAATAACCTGGGGCTCTCAGACATTTGTTCAGCTTCTGACCTTGACATCTATTCGGCAGTTTATAAGTTACAAAGTATGTACTTCTGATCTTCGCCTCAACCCACTGAGGGCGGAGGGCCAAATATTGCTACCCTGGTTTTAACAGTAAGGAACGGGGATCTATGAGGTGTTGATGCCTTTGCCCAAGGTCACGCGGCAAGTCCTGGTAGGTAAAAGGCTCTTCCTATCCTGCAAGTCCCCGTGAGCACTCCCCTTCTGTTCAACCTGCAGCCCTTGCCCCCGCTGGGTCCGCGCCCTGGGGCTCGGTATGGGCCGGGACGACCCTCAGCTCCGCCCACGCTTTCCCAGAGGTGACCCCGGGGTCCTTCTCCTGAGAGGCGGGGGTCACGTCACTCTCTCAGGGTCACTAACATCGCCTCCAGCCGGCCCCTACCCAAGCCGAGAAAGAGGGGCTTAGCCTGAGCGCCAGAGCCCCGGTCCCTGGCCCTGGCCGGGCGAAAGGGGGGCCTGGCACTCACCACTGCGCCCCTCGTTGGAGAGTGGTCCTCATCAAGGCCCCGAGCTCGGATTTCTGGGTCTCCGCATCCGGTCGCTCACCGCAGCCTCCGCCTTCCGCCATCTCGTCCGCTGCCCCGGCCCAGCCGGCCCGGACATCCGCCTAGCGCACGGCGTGCTGTGGGCCGCTCCCACCTACGCACGCACGCAAGCGCGTGCGCGCGCCAAAGGGCACCCCGCTCCGCGGCCTTGAGCGCTTGCTTGGCTTTGCCTTTTCTTGCCGCCGTTTGCGCGCCGCGCCTATTCTGCCGGTACGTGGTGGAGCAGGGAGGGAACCGGAAGAGGAGGCGGGCGCCGGGGAAGAAGCCGCCGCTTCCTTCCGTTCTGCAGGCCTCACCTTGGGGCGGGAGTGTGGTGCCCCTCGACCCTCGGGTATCCAGTCCTGGCCTGCGGGGTTATTCTGTTCTTAAATAAGCGCAGCAACCGGTGTGAAAAGCCCTGGAACTATATTTTCTTGTAGTCATTCCTGCCATTCCGCTTTCAGCAGAGACCTTAGGCGAGTCCTTAACTGCACAAAAGTAGGATCGAGGTTCCTGTCCTGGAGGCCCTACAGGGATTTCGGGGAGTGCCTGGTGCACCAGCGCCTTGGGACCGGGACTCGACGGTGTGGTCTAGTCGTTAACAATCGTTCCAAACACTCTGGACGCCAGAATCACCTTGCCCACGGCAGAATTCCACAAGCCGTCCACAGTGAGCTAGCTACTTGCCTTGTCAGGGAGACAGGCAGCCGCAGAGGGTCCATAGCAACGGGGGAAGGAGAGGTCCAGGTGTGTTCTCCACATTAGGTGCCCAGGCTGCTTCTTAATTTGTTGCCGCAACAAGGTACAATGTCCTGAACACTGTATGTTTTCTACTTGACCCTGCATATAAAAAACACAGCCCTCCTCCTGGACGGGTAAGTAAGCCCAGAGCAAGGAGGATGCCAAGCAGCTGGTCTACGCCAGTCTCCGTTCACTTGCCTAGCAGTTCCGGCCCTCAGAGAAAAATAAGACCTAATACCTGCACTTATACAGTCTAATAGAGGAGAAGAAATCTTCCGCAAATAACCCCAGTGCCAAGCAGTGTGTGGTAAGTGCCGTTAAGGGATATGAACCCTTGAGGGGCCGGCCCGGTGGCGCAAGCGGTTAAGTGCTGGCTCTCTGCTGCGGTGGCCCGCGGTTTCCCGGTTCGGATCCCGGGCGCGCACCGACGCACCGCTTGGCAAGCCATGCTGTGGCGGTGGTGGCGTCCCCTATAAAGTGGAGGAAGATGAGCAGGGATGTTAGCCCGCACCGACGCACCGCTTGGCAAGCCATGCTGTGGCGGTGGTGGCATCCCCTATAAAGTGGAGGAAGATGAGCAGGGATGTTAGCCCAGGGCCAGTCTTCCTCAGCAAAAAAAGAAGATGATTGGCAGATGTTAGCATAGGTCTGATCTTCCTCACACACACAAAAAAAGGATATGAACCAAAGACTAGGTCCAGAGCTGTGAAATGGAGCCTTTGACTTGAGTAGCATTTGAGTGTGGTCTTGAAGAAAGTGTAGAAATGATGGTGCATGTTACAGGAGGAGAGACTAGAGGGGTCGTCCCCTATAAAGTGGAGGAAGATGAGCAGGGATGTTAGCCCAGGGCCAGTCTTCCTCAGCAAAAAAAGAAGATGATTGGCAGATGTTAGCATAGGTCTGATCTTCCTCACACACACAAAAAAAGGATATGAACCAAAGACTAGGTCCAGAGCTGTGAAAGGGAGCCTTTGACTTGAGTAGCATTTGAGTGTGGTCTTGAAGAAAGTGTAGAAATGATGGTGCATGTTACAGGAGGAGAGACTAGAGGGGTCGGAGACAATTTCTGAAACAGGCGGGGCAGAATCAAAGAGTGAGCATTAGGCCAGTTGAGCTGGGATCAGACTACTGAAAAAGCCTGAGATCTAAAGATAGAAAGGAGGCTGGAGGGGCCACATGTCTTGC
Organism: Diceros bicornis minor; assembly: GCF_020826845.1. Classification (NCBI taxonomy): domain Eukaryota; kingdom Metazoa; phylum Chordata; class Mammalia; order Perissodactyla; family Rhinocerotidae; genus Diceros; species Diceros bicornis. The sequence goes on from NC_080741.1 coordinate 50,524,263, forward strand.
CTTAAATGGCCCACAGATATTGTAGGAAATTTTGGAGCAGAGACAAAATGGCTGAGGGTGCTTTACACCCACAGTGGTATAGCCCAGAGACCTATTAGTAGCATTTCACTGGAGAGGTAGCTATGAGGGAGGAGAGAAGAAACAGGAGACCGTGTTCAGTGTTAGGGATGGAGGACGGAGAGCTGGCCTGGTGAAGGTGTGGTAGGTCATTTGAATAGATTTACAATTTTTATGTTGGGTTTTGGCTAATTTCGATTAATTTGCACACCCTGGGACATCCATCACACACCATCTGGTAACAGACACCTGTTGGCAGTTGGGTAGGTAGCAAGGGATAATGAGTTTGGAGTTGAAACTGCCTTGAATGACCATGTAGCAATTAATCCCCTGCAGATAAGTTATAATCATGTGATAATTCTACATCTGGGGAGCCAACCCTGACAAGTGCCCTTCTGTGAAAGCTCTTTGAAATTGTTAAAAATGTTGTCAAATGAGAAACACTACCGTTAGTCCTGTTATTTATGGAAAAAGAAAGTTGGGTTACCGACATTACTTCAGAACCTACATTAGAGGGTATCTGCTTCCCTTTTCTTTTTTTTTTTTTTTTAGCAGTTTCTCCCTACCATTTATGGCATGGGTCAGAGTCTTAAGGAAGTAGAAGTACGACAAGTACTCAGCACCACTAGAAAGAGGGACAAAACCTAATTATAAAAATGAAAAAAAAAGAAAACTTTGGAAAATCTTTTTAAGCCTGGATCTCTTCAGTGCTGTTAAATAGCTATAAAAATAGTGCACCAATTATGAGTAGCTCCTAAAAATTTGTATTAAGATTACAAAGTGCCACTAGTTAAAACGCAAGGAATAAAGTGAAACTTTATAGTCGGAAGATCAGCATTATTTCCAGTTTTAAAACTTTTTTAGTGAGTTTCATTCATTTAGTGAGTTAAAAATTGAGAACTAGAAACAACGAACATCTTTCTGTGTTCCCACTATTATGGGAGTGACCTGCGGATTTGGCAGGAAATGAATTCAATGATTCAGCTCTGGAGACACCCTGGCCCCAGGGCTGTGATCTCTGGCCATTTACCCTAGGAAGAGGTGCAGGCCTAGTAGAGCACTCACTTTGCCCCATCACCAAACCCCAGAACTGAACAACCCACCCGTTGCCATGGGATTTTGGGCCACAAGAACAGGAAAGAACGCAGGAAGGGATATAGAGGGAACAGGCCTGGCTGATTGATCACATACTGCTTGATCTTGGACTGTGATGATCTAATTGAGGGTTTGTAATGTCTGGATCTGTGAACTTCAAGCTTTACTTTGTTCCAAGTTATAAAATTCTTGCCTTGACTGGTACTATGGCTTGCTCTACACCTGACTGGAGTTGGCCCTCCCAAGTCACCCTTGGTCCACATTTGGCCAGCAGAAACAGAGCACATGTGACAGGAGTCACAAATATTGGGCACCTTTTGATTAAAGGTGGCATCAGGAGAGAAATATTTTTGTTTTGTTCTTGCCTGTGCTTCGTTAACCTGCCCAGGAGACTGTGAAAAAGTAAAAAGCTCTAGAAGTACATTTTGAAAGAATTAAACGTCTCATCCGTGACATTATAACCTCTGTTATATAAGGATTAGGTTACTGAGGAAGGTGACAAAGGCAAAAACCTGAACCAATCTCACAGAGTGGAAGTGGAATCAACTTTCCTATGTTGGAAACTCATACCGTTGGACAGATTCCATTCTGGTTATGCCACTGTTGGTGGCCAGCCCTGACTGGGCAGGGAGAGCATGGCACCCTGGGCCCAGGTGTGGCTAGTGTCTTCTCTTCCTCCTCTAATTCTGTTACCATCAATGTCTTAACCATAAACAAGTATTTAGATGTTAATTATGCATGTTCGCCCTTTGCACACAGCAGATTCTCAGTAAGCATTTCTTGGATGAATGAATGAAAGAACTATCCAGATACTAGTCATTTTTTCATTTGACTAATAACCTGTTATATGCTCATAGTCCCTACCCTCCAGGGGTTCACAGCCAATGTGGTTGGGGAAGATGTTTTCACATGTAATTACAGTGTTCTATGTTGTGTGATAAAAGTGCTATAGGAACATGGAAGGTGATGCTGCAGACCTTTGCTGGGAAGGAAACTTAAGCAACTGGTGTAGGGAGCAAAGGCATGCTTTGCTTAACATTCCCTTTGGCTTGCCTCTGGGAATGCATGATGAGTCTGCAAAGGAATGCTCAGGGAACCAGGGCTTCTTTAGATTCACCTACACATACACAGACATAGTCACATGCTAGAGACAGAGGAGGCTGGGTTAACAGGTGTTTCCTTTGCAGGGAGACTCCGATCCCCTCCACTTGCCTCCCTGTGGAGCCAGGTGGTCTGCAAGACTGTAGGACACCACCCACAGTGGTCTGCACATGCCCCTGGATACTGCTCAGACTCTAGGCATTTGGATAAATTGGGCCTGTTTTGTGGTCTCTTGCCCTGGCCTTGCTGGCCACAGCTTACACTAGACCTGGGTGGAGTTTCTGTCTGCAGGATGAATGATGGAAAGGCTGCTGGGCCCCTGCCCAGCACATCACCATCATGTCATGTCAATCTCAATGCTTCTGGATGCAACTAACAGAATACCCACCAGCAAGTGGCCTACCTAGATGGTGATTTTTGTTTTTATTTTCTCACCTGACAAGTCTAGAATTGAGTTCTTGGGTAGGTCAAAGCTGAAGGATATCAGGGCTCAGAGTTTCCTTCTCTGTTACCCCCAGGGCCAGGGCCCGTGAGACTTCTCTCATTTGTGCTCTCAGCTCCTGATCCAGTAGTGCCTGATGCGAGGCATGTGTCCAGTAACTTGTTGACCAGCTCGAGCTGGGCTTTATTTTAATGCCAGCCACATTTATGTTAGTGTGTGAAAGCATGCTCTTCCAGCCTGCTTGGTGATTGTAATAACAAAAACCTGCCAAATTCAGAGTTCTCTGACAGGGATCCCTGCCCATTCTTTTTTTATTATTATTTTATTTTTTTCCCCCAAAGCCCCAGTAGATAGTTGTATGTCATAGCTGCACATCCTTCCAGCTGCTGTATGTGGGACGTGGCCTCAGCATAGCCAGACAAGCAGTGTGTCAGTGCTTGCCCGGGATCTGAACCTGGGTCGCCAGCAGCCTGCCCATTCTTTATAAATCCATGCTGTGTTCTCTTGGGGAAATCTTTAGCCAGTATTTTTTATTCAGTATTATACAAAAGTTAAAACTTATAAGATTTGGGCCGGCCCCGTGGCTTAGCGGTTAAGTGCGCGTGCTCCGCCACTGGCGGCCCGGGTTCGGATCCTGGGCGCGCACCAACACACCGCTTCTCCGGCCATGCTGAGGCCGCGTCCCACATACAGCAACTAGAAGGATGTGCAGCTATGACATACAACTATCTACTGGGGCTTTGAGGGGAAAAATAAATAAAATCTTTAAAAAAAAAACTTATAAGATTTATTAGGGTGATCGGGCCAGGAATGCTTCTCTGAAAATAAAGTTGCTTTAAATGTTGTTTGTGGAACTACATTGAGACAGAATAGGGAAGTCATCTGATAAAGGGCTAATTGCGCAAGAAGAGCCTGACCAAATTTTATCAGATTTTTTTTTCAGCTTTACTGAGGTATAATTGGCAAATAAAATTATAAAATATTTAAAGTGTACATCGTGGTTATTTGATATAGGTATACATAGTTTTATCAGATTTAATGTTTGAAAAAAACAAAAACAAAAGGAAAAAACCAGCATTTCTGGAAGAACTGCTAAAATGGAAGCATCTGGACCTAGCTGAATAACAGTAGGGCCCATCCCTTTCTCAGAAGGCCTGTAGCTGAAATGCTGCTGCCTGCTCCCAGATCAAGCAGTGTCCTGCAGCCACTTCTTCCAAAGGCTAGGGCCTCAGGGAGGCTCACTAGGATTCTTTCACTTTTACTTGTTCATTTGAGCTGCTGATTCACTATGGGGTGGGGTGGGTGCAGGTCAGAGCCAGTAGCAGTTACATGGTTGAATGATAAAGAATGTGTATGTGTGGGAGTGTGTTTCTGTGTGTGTTTGTATGTGTTGGGGGAAGAAACCCAGTTTCTTGGGGAGGAAGATGAAGTGTTAACTGGCTTTATTCTGAGTCTTCCTGAAGAAGAGAGAGTTGGAAAGGACTTTCAGTTAAGGGAGGCAGGCAGCTTGAAGTCTGAGAAGGAGTATTCACCAGCCAGGGTCAGCCACATTGGGAGCTCAGAAGTTCCCTTCCCTGGCAGCCCAAGGCATAAACTAAGAGTGGGTGAGGAGGGCTGAGTCACTAGGCAGCCTGGGGGAAAGAGGTTGGAGTCAGTTTGGAAAGCCCTGGGTTCCTATGCTGGAGTCTAACCAGAGCGTGGCCTGGGCCACACTGACCTTTTACAGGAGAGTTGGAGCAGAAAGTCTCTCTTCATGGTTCAGCTGTAGGTCACTGAGTAGAACTCTAAGTCCCCAGACTTTCCAAATAAGCATCTCTGGAGGTGGGCCGTGGAACATAGGTTTGAACAAGCACCCAGGTGATTCTTGGGCACTATATGTTTAGCTCCTAGAACGGGACCTGGTACATCACTGGCACTTGGCTATCTGGCTTCAGCTCCAGCTGCCCCCCTGAAACTGCACTTGCTGGGGAACACTTAATCCACAAGCACTTGTCCCAGCTAACTATTCTTTATGAATGTCCCTTCCCTCAGCTCCTTGACGCCGTCCTTGTTCCTTCCAACTGTGCCTCTCTGCCACCTGACCCAGAATAATTATGAATCCATAGGCTTCAGGTCTAGGTCCCCTGATCTTTTTCTTGCCACTCTCCCCAGGTGACCTTATTCTCTCCAATGGTTACTTACTGCCCCTTTGGCTAGACCTTTGTCTCCAACCCATACTCTTTTCCTGAGCCTGTTGTAACCACCTGCTCTAGATATCTTCATCTGGATGTCTCATGCACCACATCTGAATCTGAACACATCCCCTTCTCCCCAAATCTGCTCCTGCTTGTGTTGTGCAACTGTCAATGATGCCACCTTCCCACTTCAGGCCCTCACACACTGTAACCTCTGCCTGTCCACCCTCCACCAGTTTGTTCTTGGGTAACTGCTTCTTGACCTCTCTTCAGCTTCACTGTCACTTCCTCCAGGAGGCAAGCATGATCCTCCCTACTGGGCCAGGCCCTCATATATTATCAAAGTACCCTGTACTACCTCATAGAACTAAACAAACATGCTTTTGGTAATTATATATTGTCTTTCTGCCTTCCTGAGGTCTGTATTCCTGGCACGCAGCAGAGCACATGGCACAGGACTGAATGATGAGTGTTCCAGTAAGGGAGCAAAGGGCTTTTAGGGAAGAAATGTAGGCTTTAAGGAGGTTACAGATGGCCTGGGTATACCCAGATATATCCAGATGTATAGGTTGCTATTATTCATTCCAGGAGTCAGATTTGGAGTCTACAAACGATCCTCAAAGAGCCCTGGCTCTGTTTGAGTGGAAAGTTTTTCACTTTATATTAATTGACAGACATTTGCTGATGCATGTCATATGCCAGGCCCTGTGGGCCCTGAGGAGATGGGTAGCCCCAGGCCACCTCCTAGACTCTCCCTCTCTGGGGAAGCAGACCAGTCACTCATAGATGCAATCAAGACTCCTGAGTTCTGAGAGGAGCACAGGTAGGGTGGGTACACAGGGGTCCAAAGGGGAAAAAGACAGCTCTGCCTTGGTCACCTCAGAGGGGACTAAAAAGCTGAGGTGGAGAGGCATTGTAGCCAGAGGGAGGTGAGCCTGTACAGAACTTCTGATGATGGAGAGAGGGAGCCAGAACAGGTGCAGAGGGCCCGTCATCCCTTAATGACCTAAAGGCAGACAGAAGGTGAGGGCGGAAGCAGCAAAGATTCCTGCTTAGAGCTAGAGGAAAAGTTCTTGCGAGCTGGTTAAGACACAGAAGGGACTTGAGCTACCAATTTGAGCATGAATGCTGAGACCCCAGAACCTTTGGCCCACATTCTGCACTGGGTGACAGTGCCAACATGTATCTGGGTTCTTATCTGCCTAAGCAGAAGCTGCATCCAAGCCCTGCAGAGTCCCTTGTACTGTGATAGGAAGGCTCCAGTTCTGTCTCGAAAGATTATTGACAGTAGGGCCAACAGATAGAGAGGTTGCACCTGAGCCACGCCTGAGACGCAGCAGCTGGCCTCCAAGATATGTTCCTACCCTGAACCTGATCACACAGTTCCCACTGTTAAGTATCGCTCAGGGCATGGTCAGAAGTGCCAGTTGTATACTCTTTGCAAAGTAATGGGAAAAGAATTTGTAACATTGCATGAGCTTCCAACTGTGTAAAATGGGCTTGTGTGGGCCTAACACTTGGAGAGGCCACAGACTGAGTGTGAGAGGGAGCTCATGGTGTTATTTTTCGTGAAGGTCATTTCATGCCCAGCAACTACTCAGAAAGGAGAGGCCTACTACTGGGGTTAGGCAGTCAGCCCCTGACTTTTCTTCTTTTTAGAATAAGGACTTTCTTTTGTAACAGGGCTTCGGAATGGCCCTACTGCATGTCCTGGCAGAGGGAGAAACACTGGGACAGGAGCCAGGCTTCCCACATGGGAGACTGGATTCCACACACTACAGACAAAAGGATAGGAAGTTCAGGCTTGGCTAGGGTTAGGGCCAAGGAATGGGGGCTTAAGCTCCCAGCCCTGACAATGAAGTTAGTAGAGAAGGTTCCCCAGCTGACACTGACACAGGACATACAGTTCTGTTGACACCTGGCACTTTATTAGTGAGAAGTCGTAGTCTGAGAGAGCAGGCTGGGATACACAGGACAGTCGCCCATCTCAGAGGATTTTCCTGGACATCAGGCGTTCCTCATGCAGGTTTAAAGGAAACACCGTCATGGATGAAATCCCCGGAGGACAGCACTGTGACTGCCAAGCAGCAGGAGTAGAGGGGGCGCCCTAGGCACAGCTGGACCCCTGGGTCAGCAGGGCTTCAATGTCGGGCTCGATGTCAATTGTCGGAAAGCGGCGGCTGTACCTGCGCACAGGCACACCGTCCGGGCCCACCAGGAACTTCTCGAAGTTCCAGGCGACGTCGTTGCGGCACACTGGAGACCAGGTGATGAACTTGGGGTCGGTCATGAGCGCAGTCGTGTCGTCACTGGGCGCTGGCAGAGCCTCCCGCAGGAAGGCGAAGAGCGGGTGCGCTTGTGCCCCATTCACCTCGCACTTCTCGAAGAGCGTGAAGTTGGGCTCGAACCCGCCGCCGGGTCTGACGTACTTGAGCGAATTCAGGATCTCTTCGTTCTTGGCATTCTCCTGCGGGAGGGAAGAGCAGCTGGGACCCTGGGCCGCGAGGAGGGGAAAACTTCTGACCGCAAACAAGTTTTTCGATGAGTCTCCGGGCTGTTTCCCTTCCTGCACAACCCCAGGGCGGACCTGAATCCCAGCCGGGACGAGCGCCGGAGGGAAGCAGGCCGCTGGCCCACCTCTCCGCGCCCAGAACATGCAGTTGCCAGGCCGGGCGGACGCCCCGCAGAGGCTCCTAATCCCGGCTGCACGCCCACCCCCGCTCCGCCCCGCCTGGCGCACCTGATGCCCGAACTGGTTGCATGGGAAGCCGAGCACGACCAGGCCGCGGGGCCCAAGGCGCCCCTGCAGCTCGTTCATCTGGGTGTAGTCCCGGACCGTTGTGCCTCAGAGCGACGCCACATTCTCGATGAGCAACACCTTGCCCCGCAGGGAGCCCAGGCTCACGAGCTCCCCGCCGGCTAGCGGGCGAGCAGAGAAGGCATACACTGAGCGCGGAGCCACAGACGCGAGATGAGCGGCAAACATGGCGTAGACGTCAGAAAAAAAAAGGACGAACTGCCGCCTAAGAGCCGAGGACCTGGGGGGCGCCTCCTTTTAACAGGCAGACGGTGGGGTCACGTGGTGCAGGCACTTTTCCGCCGGGTCCTCCCCCCTCGGTCCCGCCTCATCCGGCCTCCACCCACCCTCCGCGGGTGACCTGCGAGGCGAGGCGGGAGGGTGCGGCCTGGCCGGATGCGGGCACCGCCCAGACAGTGCGAAGCCGCCAGCACGTCTGATCCGGCCCAGGCAGAACAGCGCCGGCACTGGGGCAACCGCCCTAGTTACCCTGCCCAGGGCCCAGGCCCAATAGGGCTGTGGATTCTTTTTTGGTGAGGAAGATCAGCCCAGAGCTAGCATCCATACCAATCCTCTTTTTGCTGAAGAAGACCCGCCCTGAGCTAACATCTATTGCCAATCCTCCTCTTTTTTTTTCCCCTTTTTCTCACCGAAGCCCCAGTAGATAGTTGTGTTATAGTTGCACATCCCGCTAGTTGCTGTATGTGGGACGCTGCCTCAGCACCGCCAGACAAGCAGTGCATCCCTGCGCACTGGGGATCCCACCCGGCCGCCAGTAGCACCAGTAGCAGAGTGAGCGCACTTAATGGCTAAGCCACGGGGTGGCCCCGGCTCCAGATTCTTAAAGGTTTTTCAGTTAAAGGTTGGGGTCCGGCCCCAGGAGACTGGGCAGCAACAGCAGCAGGTGCTGCTCATAGCCACACACCCTCCTGGCCCATGCTATGTTACTACTCTTGCAGTATGTATCCTATTGTGGCCAGGTGCACAGCGAGTTGTGACTTGCAGTGATGGTGCAGTTGGCAGCAGCTGCCAAGGCAAGTTCTCTGTGCCATGAGGCTCTGTGGTTCTAGGAAGGTTAAGCTGGAGGAGGGTGGGCAATGCTGGTGCAGCAAAGGGCTCAGGCTCCAAAACCCAGCTCTTTCTGACTCATTTCCCTGCATTCTGGGGCTGCCTGGAGCATGTTAAAGTCCAGGTTTTTGGTCTCCCTCCTCCTTTTACACCCCCCTTGCAGCACTGCCCTTACACAGGTTTTTTCCAGGAGCCGCTCAGGCCCTGCCCCTGGAGTGGAGCCCAACAGCATACAGGGCTGAGTGGACTCAGCTGATTTCGGGCCATCCTCCATACCAGCCAACTTCATCTGGAACTCAGGCCTGGAAGTAAAAGACCCTGAGAATGGATAGGGAGTAAGAGGAAAACATCACACTCCTGAGATTCATCCAAAAGAATGCTTGGAGTGCCCCTCACGTCTCCTCAGTAGGCTGCATTCTCTGCCCCACCCCACTCTGAACTTGAATGTTACACAAGATAATCATTTTGCCCTTCTTGGGAGGGGACAGGTTACTCCCAGACCAGGGGAACGGGGGTGGGGAAGGGGATACGGGGACAAGTTTACTTTGCACCCTGAAGGAACCTTCCAAGATGAGCTAGGCTGAGTCCATCCTCCCGCTCCCAGCCCTGGAGAGAGCAACACAAACACCAGCATACAGGAAGTTTAGAAAACTGCCTTTATTCTATTAGTAGTTGGAAAAATTAACTGGTACAGAAAAAAAGTTTTAGTCAGCTGGAGAGAAGTGAGACATTGAGTGCCAACCAAGAGAACTGGTGGCTCCTCTGGGAGGGAACCTGGATACAGTGAGGAGAAAGAGCACTGTGAACTAGAGCCAGACCCTGAAGTCCAGGTGAGGCAGTTTATGCCACTTTCTGAAGTGTCTAAGTGCCTCAAGCATGAAACCAAATTCCTATTTACTTAGCCCAGCTCTGGGAATGGGGGAGTGGGATATGTGGGGCTGAAAATGGGTGATATGGCCATCTTTAATCAGAGAAACTACCAGAACGGGAATTTTAAAAATGAATTTTCCATCTGACTTTATTTTCAAATACACTTTCTTTTTTAAAAAACCAGTACACTTTCTGCAGGGATGACAAATAGTATTAGGAAATCCAATTATACAAAAAATACTACATCTAGAGTCTGGGGTAGATATATTTATTTTTGGTAACATACATTAAGTGGCACTAATTACACAGTAACTATAAGGTAACTAACATGAAACCACAGAACTGTAACTTTGCCACAGCTGCTCATGGACTTCCGCCTTTCTGGCTGAGCACATTTTCAAAAAACTGGATGCCCACTCCAGAGCTATGCCAATGAAATCTGTTAAGGAGTAAAGCTCTGATGTGGTGACTCACCAGAGTACCTTGCAGCTGAGAGATGACAGGCAGGACATGTTAGTTATAAAGTAGTTACAGGCAAATTCACAAACGTTACCAACTGTTTCTCTTTCTAGAAAGAAGCAAGAAGTTAAGAAATTCCTTGAATTAGCGCCTGATGTGTCAGGTGGGAGTGCAGAGGAGGGCTGTTAGAGCGGTGTCAGAAGGACCCCAGAGGGTCAGGTGGGTTGGACATCATTAATAATCATGGTTGGCTTCTAAATACTGGTAGCAAGATGACTTCTGATTTGTAATCTTAGGTAAATTATAGATAAATGAAAAAGGCCAGTAATCATACACTAAGATTAATAAACAGCACTTCAAAATTAACCGCATGAGGGCTGTGCTTGCAGCGGGGTTTCACAAGACAAGGCACCCAGATTTTTTCTTTCCACGTCTGGCTTGCAGAGCAGCTCTCGTGGCCATTTCAAAAACCTCCCTCACTCCATCTTTGGTCTTTGCTGAACACTCCATGTACCCAAAAGCACCAATCCTGTTTGCCATATCTCTGCCCTCTTCCGGTTTTACCGGCTCCTAGCAAAGAGAAAAAGAGCGCTTTCAGTTAACAGTGTCACACACATATAGTAAACAGGTGCAGAGTTCACTCAAATTCAACTAAACGACTTCTTTTCAAAGCTGCCAAACTCCCAGGTTTGAGTTGTCTTATGAAACTCATATGCAGTGACCCCCCTCACCCCTAATATAAAATCCCTATCAAACAAGCTCTTCTCTGGGAAGTAAAGAGAAAGAAGGGAGAGGCCAGAACCTCTGGAAGGTTAAGACCCTGGAGAGTTAAGGAGGGAATCAAGGGCAAAATTACTCCAACTGTCGATTTAGCGTAAGCCCTTGGGTCTTCCTATAGTTAGCTTCACAGAGGACTGAATGCTCAATGGAAGGAAATAGATCCTGACCTTGACATTCAGAAAGAGAAACTTCAGTGGGTGAACCTGGGCTGAAGACCTCAAGGCACTCCTCCTGCAGTGGGGAAGCCTTGCCATTGGGCCACCTGGCTTCTCAGAAGCCAAGATGCCACCTCTATCATCACTAATAAAGGCATCAGGGCTCTCTGTCTGGACTGCTTGACTTCAGGATTTCCCAATCCTTCAGTTGCCACCAATTTATCTTTGGCCTCAAATATACCAAGATAGTAACTAGAGAGGGAAATCAAAAGCCTGATAAAGTTCCTGCATCTGGAGCATTGACTATTGCTGTGATGGTCCCTTCTCAGGCAGGCAATCCTTGGGGATACAGCACTACCTCACAGGAGAGCTTCTGTCTCATACTAGGGAGTCTTAGGGACCCTCTGTGCAGGCCCCAGTCAATGAGGGCTGGATGGACAGAGAGAGCCTTCTAGTACTCTCTCTGAAACAGCTTGGTGGGTGAGGATTTCTGCTGGGCTCCCTGAACCTCCAACCTTGGACCCCAGGTTCAAGAATGCTACAGGAAGACAGAGCCCCGCCCCAGACCATGCCTGCTTCATCTTGGCTAGCTCCCGCCTTGTGTGCTCATCATTCCGAAGATCCTTCTTGTTTCCAACCAGGATGATGGGCACATTGGGACAGAAATGCTTGACTTCTGGAGTCCATTTTTCTGGGATGTTTTCTGAAAGAAGCGAAATGCACATAATTTAGGGATATATATAAATCTAAGAAGATGTGAAGAATCTCCAAGGGCCCTAGTTAAATTGTAAAGAAACTACTTCAGAAGTATGCTGGACATTTAATGGAATTTTACGAGTTTCAAAACTAAAGAAAAAGGCAAAATCTAACCCCATTCCCTTCAGCGCAGAATCATCAGCTTTTCTCAGTCCCCCCAAGGAGCTCAGCTCCTCTGGAGGTGGGACCCAGGCAAAGGCTCTAGAGGAGCAAAGGATCCAGAACACAGGGTGGTTCCACAGTGGTGCCACTGGCCCCATGCACGGAGGCACCCCATGGGCCATCCCTGTCGCTGCTGGCAGATGATTCTGACCACAGTTTACAGAAGGAGTCCCCATTCTGGGCTGGCCCAGGATCCATATGATGTCTCTACACCTTGCTCACAGACCCTCAGCATGACGCCCACCCTGTGGGTTACTGGTATTTCAAATGGCTCTAGTGACTTTTGAAAATGAGTGATAACCAGCCGTAGCTTCTTGCCAATACTATACTAATTTAGAAAGGCTGGATGTACATCGTGGTAGACGAGCGGCCCAGGTTCAACTTCCCACACCTATCACCTTGAGCATCTCATTGTCAGGGATGATTTTATAAAATGGAGATAACAGTAATACCTACCCTATGCAGGGTTATTTTGAGTTAATACATACAAAGTAGTTAGTATGACAATCATTTAAATGGTACTGACTGTAATTTGAGACTGTATTTTTTTTTTCTTTGTGAGGAAGATCAACCCTGAGCTAACATCCATGCCAATCCTCCTCTTTTTGCTGAGGAAGACCGGCTCTGAGCTAACATCTATTGCCAATCCTCCTTCTTTTTTTCCCCAAAGCCCCAGTAGATAGTTGTGTGTCATAGCTGCACATCCTTCTAGTTGCTATATGTGGGATGCCGCCTCAGCATGGCCAGAGAAGCAGTGTGTCGGTGCACACCCAGGATCTGAACCCGGGCCGCCAGTAGCGGAGCGCGTGCACTTAACCACTAAGCCACGGGGCCAGCCCCCGAGACTGTATTCTAGAAGTAAACTGTTCACTCTGACGTCAAGACAAATTATCAAAAGGCAGGAGTTACTTAGAATATGGAAAGATGCTCTGTCTTCTGGCTGAAAGACCACATCAAGTGGAGAAGCTACATGAGTGAGGTCAGGAAACTCTTGTAATTCAATGCTGTACTCTTCAGCACACAAGATGGACAACTGACTGCTTCTTTCTTCCTTTGCTACAGCAGCTACAGAGTTGATTATATCACTAATGTGACAACTTGAAACTCAAAGCCTTATTCTGGAACAAGGAGGTTCCCAAGAAGTGCAGCGTCCCAGTTTTCAGAGCAATAAAGAGAAAAGGGCCAGCATACCTAATGGTGAAGCCAAACACCTTCAGTGCTGAACCCTGCTCTCACCTCTGCATCGCGTGGTCAGTTTTCAGTTCAGCTGCAACAGTGATCACTTTTTTTTTTTTTTTGTGAGGAAGATCAGCCGTGAGCTAACATCCATGCTAATCCTCCTCTTTTTTTTTTGCTGAGGAAGACCAGCTCTGAGCTAACATTCATCGCCAATCCTCCTCCTTTTTTTTTTCCCCAAAGCCCCAATAGATAGTTGTGTCATAGTTGCACATCCTTCTAGTTGCTGTACGTGGGACGCGGCCTCAGCATGGCCGGAGAAGCGGTGCATCGGTGCGTGCCCGGGATCCGAACCCAGGCCACCAGTAGCGGAGCGCGCGCACTTAACCGCTAAGCCACCAGGCCGGCCCAACAGTGATCACTTTAAAACTTTTTTGTTAGATATCTGTACTGGCCTCCCTCACCTCCTTCAGGTCTCTGCTCAGAAGTCACCTTTTTAGTGAGGTCCTTGACCATTTTCTAGTCAGGCTCTAAAACAGCATACTACCATGGCCCATTTCCATACTCACTTCAACAAATGTCATTTGTAACATTTCTTGCTATTGGATTTACTGTTTTGGTTTTTTTTATTTACTGTTGTTTTTGCTCCTCTGTCTTCCTTCATCTAGAAGTTCCATAAGTAGGTGCTCAATAATTACCTGCTGAATACATGAAATTATTACTCCAATAGTCCCCCAACCCCCTGGAATTCAGGACATGTAAATTAATATGAATTTCCTCTGTCTTGTCTTCACTTTTCATGAATAATTTTAAAACTTTTTTTTTTTTTTAATTTTATTTATTTTATTTTTCCCCCCAAAGCCCCAGTAGATAGTTGTATGTCATAGCTGCACACCCTTCTAGTTGCTGTATGTGGGACTCGGCCTCAGGATGGATGGAGAAGTGGTGCCTCGATGCGCACCCGGGATCGGAACCCGGGCCGCCAGCATCGCAGCTCGCGCACTTAACCACCAAGCCACAGGGCCGGCCAAAATGATTTTTTTTTTTTTTTTTTGTGAGGAGATCAGCCCTGTGCTAACATCCGCCAATCCTCCTCTTTTTTTGCTGAGGAAGACGGCCCTGGGCTAACATCTGTGCCCATCTTCCTCCACTTTATATGGGACGCTGCCACAGCATGGCTTGCCAAGCAGTGCGTCGGTGCGCGCCCGGGATCCGAACCAGCGAACCCCGGGCCGCCGCAGCGGAGCGCGCGCACTTAACCGCTTGCGCCACCGGGCCGGCCCCATGAATAATTTTAAAACTTAATTTTTTACTTTTTAATTTGGTGATGGTAATCACCTATAATCTCTCCCACCCCCAAAGTAATCTGCTCACACTGGGGCACATCATTTTACATGGATTTATAGTGGGGTTTCTGGGGGGCCTTTGGGAACTCCAGAAAGCTAGAGAAAAGGAATCCTTGTCATTTAGATCAGGGGTCAGCAAATACAATCTTGCCTGGAGTCTATTTTTGTAAGTAAAGTTTTACTGGAACATATCCAAGCTCATTCATTTATATGTTTTCTATGGCTGCTTTGGTGCTACAACAGTAGAGTGAGTAGCTCTGGCAAAATTCAGTAGTTGCAACAGAGAACATACGGCCAACAAAGCCTAAAATATTTACTATTTGGCCTTTTACAGAAGTTTGTGGACCCCAGATCTCAACTAGAATCTAGACTCTAGACCAACTGCCAGTGAGACACCAGAGGCTCCAAAAAGTAAACTGTCTATCGTCACTGGGTTGGCTGACAGCAGGGCTGAAACCTGCACACCAAGTTTCTGATTCCTGATTAAACTTGTTATCCTACACCTAGACTCAGGGACACGGTCTAACATCCAACCAGGTAAAAACAAAGTCCACCATTAGGTTGACATTGGCTTTTCATTTTCTTGATAGACACTTCTGAGTTTCCATGACACACTTTACTAGGGCAAACTACTGGTGGGATTCTCCCCCACTCCCTAGCCAAGATAAGAGAAAAGGCCCTTAGCAAAACCAAGCTAGCTCAGTCAGCTCAGCAAAGGAGCCCCACCTACCTATCACACTCCTGCAGTGACCTTCAGTGAAGGCACAGCATCCTCCACCCTTAGACCCTATCCCTGGATGTGTTTCTACTTCAGGGAGGGAGATCAATCTCTCTTTGCCTCTTTACTTTCTACCTCTGCTCTCCTTCCCTGCCCTCTGGGGGAGGGGCCAGCAAGAAATAAGTCATGGCTAGTAAACAGACAGAGGTCAAAAGCTAAAGACTTCCTTTAAGACCAGGAGACATGTTCTTAAAAGAAACAAGTGAGACTGAAGAATAACTTTTTGCTCTGAAGGTATTTCTGTCCCTATGGGATTTATAACTTGGATGATGAGGCAAAGGGCACACAGTCCTCCTCATTCCCACAGGATTTAGGCAAAGTCTGTGACGTGTGTCTGAGAGGAGGGTGTCACATGGCTCCATTTTCTCTGTGGCCTAAAGCTCTGCCCCAGCCTCCAGGGCCTTCCAACAGCCCCTCAAAGGACGCCAGATTAGTTTGAAAACCATAAATAAACACAACTGTTGAAAATGACCAAAGTGAACCAATGGCAGAGTGTACCTGCTCTCAGTCCTGGGACACACTGCACAGGGGGCTCAATCTTAGCTTGGTTCCTTGGGCAAGTGGTTCAAAATCTCAGAGCATTCACAGTATTATCATTAAAGTGAGTACAACCATGACAAAAAAAAAGTCACTCTAATCCCAACTCCCCAGTATAAGCCCAGGTCACCAGCAGGCCCTCAAAGGTTGTTTGTGTTAATGATGACAATATTCTTGGCCCATTTGCTCCACTGTAAAGACAGAGCACTACAGCATCAAGTGAGATATTTTATCATCTTCAGCACAAATTGAAAGCAAGTTCTGTTTCAGGCCTTGGTGCTTTGTTTTGCAGAGCGTGAGGTCAGCATTATTCAGTCTTTTTCTGAAGGAATGTGGCTTCTGAAACATGTGACCAATTGAACTAGTGGAATGGTCAGGTTCAAGTCTCTCTTGATTAGCTAAGACACTTAGAACAGGGCTAAAATAGAGCTTTAAAAACACTACTGGGAAACACCAAATAACCAGTCTAGGTGCTGGGAGGCAACAGGCTCAATATGAAGTATTGAAAAAGGTGTGGGCACCCAAAAAAGCCTTGTCCAAATCTTAGTCCAAAAGATGGCTTTGTATTTGGATCCCACCTACTTTACAAGGTGGACACGGAAGCCATGGGAGACGTAGGCTGAAAAGGGACCCAGGGCCCAGGCTCTACAGTCCCAAGGCTCTAGGACCCTGGCCACTGATGATTCCTTCTCTGAAGTTCACATCTGCTTTTTAGCCACTTGATGACCAGAAACGACCTGAGAAACCATAGGTCAGCCAGGCACACAAGCAGTAACAAATATCAGGCTGCAGAGCTACTCACCTAAACTATCAGGGCTGTCAATGGAGAAACACATCAATATAACATCGGTGTCCGGGTAGGAGAGGGGCCTCAAGCGATCGTAATCTTCCTGCCCAGCTGTATCCCACAAAGCTAACTCTACCTGCGATAGAAAAAATAAACACAAGAGTGCAAGGTTAATCCCGCTACTCACTTTGAGAAGAAGTGACGCTTACCACAGTACATTCAAATGGCAGCCTGTCCAAAACAGTAAAACACAGGAGTGTTGATGCTTATTAGAATCAAGCCTGAAGGTGGAGGGTGTATTTCAAGTGTTTTAGGCTGAAATTTCTCAAAAATGCAAATTTTATAAACAGATACTAGAACTGAATAAAGTGCATAATTCAAAATGTCAAGTCAAAAGTAACTTTATAGCTTATAAGAAGTATTTAATTATAAATAACATTCTACATAGGAAAGAAAGTAGATGAAAAAGAAGGGAAATCAAACTATAAAAACATTCCACCAGGTGTACAAGACAAGACAGGGAAAAACCAGACCAAATGACTTTTCCAAATACATTCTCTCTCAACCATTTCCTTATTTTGTTTCATCATTCTGCTCCAGTGTGGAAACATGGAAACAAGACCGTATTTAAGTTGGTGGGTAAGAAAAGATACCATGTTGGGTGTTAGACAAGATCTGAGGTGATAGGCAAGGCTTCTGGCTCTGCCTCTACGGCTCAAAAAACTTGTGAATGGCTGAATGAAAGCATCACATAAGGTATTAGGGTACTCCTGTCACACCTGGGAACCTGCTGCTCACCTGCCTGTAGCAGGAAGGCAAACTGATGCCTGGGCTCTGGACAGAGGTCCTTTTCCACGTTGTCCAGCACTGCAGCCAGCTCTGTCACTTCTTACAACCAGAGTGGATTTTTAACACCCTCTGCTCAGAGACCCTTTGGGGCCCAAGGAGCTCTCCCTCCAATACTTGGAATAGCCTTCTTCTCCCAGTACCTTCACAGCCCATATTTCAGTTTCTAAATATCATTCTTTCTTAAAGGTGATGGCTAATTATCTCTTTCACCTGCAATCTCTCCCCCAGGATGCATCACTCACAACCTCCACAAGGCCCACTGCACTTCTGTCATGGACACATGCCATCAGCTTGGTATGTGTATCCAGTATCAATGACATATTGATGCCCAACCCTCACAACTGGTCTGACCTCAAAATGGTACAGCTCATTCACTCTCCGCCAAATCCCACTCCCCTGGCCCCTCCACACCTCATGAGTGTTCAGTCAGACACATCCAACCCTGATTGTCTCCTGATAAGTGGTTCCAGGGTGTTGGGCCTGCCTCATGTCAGAATGGGCCTTTCCATTTTGGGTAGGCCTATTCCTGGGACCATGATCACCTAGAATCTCGGATGGTTCCCTAGGCTCTGTTGGTGTATCTTTTAATGAACATTCCCAGGCAGCGCCCTCTCCCACCTTGGGGGCTACTGAGTTACTCTGAGATAGGCAGCTGGCTGTGATACCCTCTTCCAGATCAAGCACCTTTATTTCAGAGTTTTTCTCCCTGGGTGAGCGGGCTCCCCTATCTTGCCAAGGTCAGGCATGTTCAAAGCTGGCAGCACAAAAAAGATGTCCAGAGACCATTCCTCAAGGTTTTAAGACAAGATCCCTAAATTTCTTATGTGCAAGATCCTGGTTGTTCCAAGACCCCCAGGCACAGATGATGCTTTCAGAAGAGCCATTACTGCCCCTAAAACATACATATTGCCACAGGTGGAAAAGACTTTCCCAACTGATGGTCACAGATACATAGCAACCGACAGCTGCTCTCTCTGGAGGGAATGACAGGATAAAACCAGCAATATACATTTACCAGGCTTTTGAGAAATGTGCTACAAAAACACCAACGTTACCTTGCTTCCCTTCACCCACTGAGTCTCTCTCTGTATGTGTAGCAATCTAAGTTAGACAAGAGGTCCATTATGTGACAGGAGGACCAAAGATCTCAGCACATTTTCACCCAGTTTGTCATAACCGCGCCCTGTCTCTACACAAAACCAGTCTTCTTATCAGGCCCACAGAAACACCTGTATCCAAGCATCCATGCAGAGGACTGACTGAGGTTGAACTGGCAACACTCTGCACAGATGGGCCACCTGCAAGGTAGGACCCAAAGTTCTGTTAGACTGGAATTTCCTTTTTTTATTTTTCATCCATTCTTGGCCAGAAAGGTGCCTTAGGGTTCCTAATAGCATGAGAGAAATCATTGTCGCACACATTACAAGCGGATAAAATGGACTACAAATTGTAAAAGGGGGTTTTGAGTATGCTACTGTTTAGCTCAATTTGTAAAGTGCTTTGGTGCTTCCCAATGCTTTCAGTTACTTCAGAGAACCCTGATGTCACATGTAAAATGGTTTTAACCAGTTTACAAATGAAAGAAGCTCAGAGGTTAGCAAACTTACTCATGGTCACAGAACTATCAGGACATCATATAACGAGGGACCCTAGAATTCCAAGCAGCTGGCCTAATGTGCTTTCCATACACGGTGCCACAAGCTGAGGCTAGATGACACTGGGACAGAAAGGGATAGTAGGTAAAGCAAAAAAATGAGAAGGGAGAAAGAAGATGGAATTATGGAAGCCAATAAATTAGGTGCTAGCAGCACGAGACATGTGACTGAATGCCCAAGAGGAGTGTGTATGTTAAAGAAGAGCCCTTTTCAGCTGACCCATCTGCAACGGGAATCTCCTTCCTCTTCAAAAGATGTACAGGAAGCTGGGTAAGACATCATTTTGACAAGAAAAGGGAGCAGAAGATAAAAAAACATATACTCTAATTCTAGAAGAGCTTTGCCCCAGTCTTGCCAGCAGGCTTTAGGACAGACAAGGGAAAACACTGTCCTCACTGCCAATGACAGGTAATTGAAGCAACCACGGCAGCCTGCTTACATTAAAGTCAAAAAACATTTTAAAAATGCTGGTGGTGTAGATCAGCATAACCCTTTGAGAAACATAATCAATAAGGACCTCTTGACCAAGTAATCTCATAGGTCAGCACTTACTGAATTACTAAGACAATAAAAAAAGTCTATCCATACAAAGAGGTTTATTTTAGCGTTATCCATTTGGCAACAAACTAAATTTCTAATATAAATAAAGCTGAAAAGAACATATATGCTAAGGCTTCCCCATGTGAAATACATACGAATATGGACAAAGTTTAGATGATAGCAGTTAAAAACGAACAAAGTTGGGCTAAGATGGCAGGAAGCAGGAAGAAAATGAATTTCTCATTCTAACATTTTTGTATTGTTATATTGTATACTGAAGAGACAAAAAGGCCCCTGATTCTCTACAGGCTCTATGAGTAGCCTAACATGCAAAATAGTACCAGTTGCTATGGAAAGCGTACTTACCTGCTTCCCATCCACTTCAATATCTGCCACATAGTTCTCAAACACCGTGGGTACATACACCTCTGGGAACTGGTCCTTGCTAAAGACGATGAGCAAGCAAGTCTTGCCACAGGCTCCATCACCAACAATCACCAGTTTCTTCCTGATGGCAGCCATTGCTGAAACACAAGACAAAGGTGTTATCTAGAATGCATAAGAAGCCATAATAGCTTCAGGCTATGACACACTTTTCTGACCATGGGGCATAAGCCTCTATTAGCAAACCCAATACAAAATGCTAGTACACCTTTCCACCAAAAGGTCATCCCAGAAACCCATAACTAACATTATACTTAATAGTGAAAAGACTAGAAGCTTTCCTTCAAGGTCAGGAACAAGACAAGGATGTCTACTTGTGTCACTTCTATCCAACTTGATACCGCAAGTTTTTGCCAGGGCAATTAGGCAAGAAAATGAAATAAAAGACACCCACATTGGAAAGGAAGAATTAAAACTACCTTAATTTGCAGATGATGTGATCTTACATAAATGGAAAATCCTAAGGAATTCACTAAAAAACTATTAGAACTAATAAAAAAATTCAGCAAAGTTGCAGGATATAAGATGAACATATAAAAATCAAACTGTATGTCTATACCTTAGCAATGAACAAATTGAAAATAAAATTAAGAAAATGAATTCACTTACAACAGCATTAAAAAAATAAATTTAACAAAAGAAGTAAAAAACATTCTCTGAAAACTACAAAACACTGTTGAGAGAAATTAAAGGAGATTTAAATAAATGAAAAGACATTCATGTTTAATGATTGGAATACAATATTGTTAACCAGCAATCTCCTCTAAATTAATCTACAGATTCAACACAATCCCTATCAAAATCCTAGCTGGCTTCTTTGCAGAAATTGACAAGCTGATCAGAAAATTCACATGGAGATTCAATGGACCCCAAAAGGCCAAAACAATCTTGAGAAAGAAGAACAAAGGTACAGAACTCACTTCCTGATTTCAAAATTTACTGCAAAGCTATAGCAATCAAGACAGTGTTGCATTGTCATAAAGTTAGAACCCTACCTCACATCATATACAAAAATTAACTTAAGATGGATTATAGGCCCAAATGTAAGAGCTAACACCATAAAACATTTTTAATTTTAAAAAATGCAGTAAAAATATACATAAAATTTACCATTTTAACAATTTTTAAGTGTGTAGTTTAATGGAATTACATACATTCACAACTGTTGTACAACCATCATCACCATCCATCTCCAGAACTTTTTTCACCTTTCAAAACTGAAACTCTATCTATACTCATTAAACAATAACTCTCTATCCCTCCGCACCCCTGGCAACCACCATTTTACTTTCTATGAATTTTACTACTCCAGCTACCTCGTGTAAGTGGAATCATACAGTATTTGTCCTTTTGTGACTGGCTTATTTCACTTAGCATAATGTCTTCAAGGTTCATCCATGTTGTAGCATGTGTCAGAAGTTCCTTTCTGGGCTGGCCCCGTGGCTTAGTGGTTGGGTGCACGCGCTCCGCTACTGGCAGCCCGGTTTCGGATCCTGGGCGCGCACCGACGCACCGCCTCCCTGGCCATGCTGAGGCCGCGTCCTACATACAGCAGATAGAAGGATGTGCAACTATGACATACAACTATCTACTGGGGCTTTGGGGAAACAAAAAGGAGGAGGATTGGCAATAGATGTTAGCTCAGAGCCGGTCTTCCTCAGCAAAGAGAGGAGGATTAGCAGGAATGTTAGCTCAGGGTTGATCTTCCTTAAAAAAAAAAAAAAAAAAAAAGTTCCTTTCTTTTTAAGGCCGAATAGCATTCCATTGTGTATATATATCCACCACATTTTGTTTATCCCTTCATCTGCTGATAGATATTTGGGTTCCTTCACCTTTTGGCTCTTCTGAATAATATATTTATCACAATATATTGTGAATAGTACATTCATGAATATATCCATCACCGGGCCGGCCTCATGGCTTAGCAGTTAAGTGCAGGCGCTCCGCTGCTGGTGGCCTGGGTTCGGATCCCGGGCATGCACCGACGCACCACTTCTTCGGCCGTGCTGAGGCCACGTCCCACATACAGCAACTAGAAGGATGTGCAGCTATGACATACAACTATCTACTGGGGCTTTGGGCGGGGGGGGCGGGGCAGGGGGAAGAAAATGTATGGCCACACAAAAATTTGTACATGCATGTTCATAGCAGCATTATTCATCACAGTCAAAAAGTGGAAACAAACCAAACATCCAACTGATGAATTGATAAAATGTGGTATATCCATACAATGGAATATTAAACAGCAATAAGGGGGGGGGAGTACCAATACATGCTACAACATGGATTAACCTTGAAAACGTTACGTACGTGAAAGAAGCTAGTCACAATGAACCACCTAGTGTGTGATTCCATTTATATGAAATGTCCAGAATAGGCAAATATAGAGACAGAAAGTAGATTGGTGGTTGCCTATGGGAGGAAGCTGGGGGAGGGAGGAACAGGGCATGACGAAATTTTTCCAAAGTGATTGTGAGATGGCTGCACAACTCTATGAATATACTATAAACCAAAGAAGTGTATACTTTAAATGGGTGAATTTTAAGGTATGTGGATTATATTTCTATAAAGCTGTTATCAAAAAAAAAAAAAAGAAAAGAAACAAGACATGTAGACCCCCTCCATTTGGCAGAGACTAATGGTCAACCACCCCAATTCCCACATTGCCTCTTAGAATAGCACTCCAATTTCTAGCTGTGCACTCTGTTGCCCAGCTAAAAGGCTATATTTCTTAGCTTTCCTTACATTGGGTACACCCATGTAAAAAGTTGTAGCCCATCAGATGTAATCAGCAGTATCTTGTGGGACGACTTCCAGAAAGTCTTTCTTAAAGTGAAGTCACATGCCCTTCTTCATCTCCTTCCTCCTTCCTGCTGCTTAAACCTGGAGTCAGGGCTACTTTCTAAACAACCATCCAGGGGCTGGACCGGTGGCGTAGCAGTTAAATTTGTGCGTTCTGCTCTGGTGGCCTGGGCGCAGACCTACTCACTGCTCATCAGATAGCCATGCTGAAGCGGCATCCCACATAGAAGAACTAGAAGGACCTACGACTAGGATATACAACTATGTACTGGGGCTTTGGGGAGAAAAAAGAAAAAAAAAAAGAGGAGGATTGGCAACAGATGTTAGCTCAGGGCCAATCTTCCTTAAAAAAATAAATAAATAAACAGCCATCCTGGAATGTGAGGATTAGTGCCACTCTCCATACTCTGGAGTTGGAGGAATAAAAGATAGCAGGATCCTGGATCCCAGATGATCTTCGGAGCCACCATCTCAGCCCCAGACTGCCTATTTCTGCACTTCTTGTATGTGAATGAAAAATAAATGTCTTGTTTAAGGTGGTATTTTTCAGGTCTCTGTTACCTATAGTCAAACTAATCCTCAACAATATATACTCACTGACAAAACTGTATTATCTAAAAGGAATGTTTCCCAAACTGGAGTGAGTGAAACAATCCATTGGGGTACATGAAGGAAACATTTGAAACATTTTTTTATTCTAGAAGACATAAGAAATTTAGCTTTAAAATTTAATACACATAAACTCATAAGCAGAAGGTTCCATAATGCAAAAGGCTGACAGTGCTGCCATCACTCATTTGTGAGTTCTCATCATAGTGTGACATACTATACTGGTTAGGTAGATACAGAGATATTATGAAGTTAACCAAAGCCACAAAACAACCTAGTGATTTTTTAAAGATTTTTTATTTTTTCCAAAAAGCAGTGGATTGAGGGTAATACTAAAAATGAAAGCACAATAATAAGCACATATATAAAGGGGAAAGGTGCTCAACATAAATCTTTAAGCAATAGGAGCATGCAATCAAAATACTATTGTACTGAAACCAGTTGTTTAAACTATAGCCCAGCACTCTGGCCACCCATTAATAAGCTCCTATATCCATCCCTCCTCTCCATTTTTTAAATTTTATTTATTTATTTATCCCCCAAAGCCCCAGTAGATAGTTGTATGTCATAGCTGCACATCCTTCTAGTTGCTGTATGTGGGACATGGCCTCAGCATGGCCGGAGAAGCAGTGTGTTGGTTCACGCCCGGGATCCGAACCCGGGCCGCCAGCAGCGTAGCGCACGCACTTACCCGCTAGGCCACGGGGCCGGCCCCCTTCCTCTCCATTTTTGATTTGGATTCCTAATGGATATGGGACCTGCCTCAAACTCATGTACTTGTTGCACTTGCGTTTTGTCTTCCAACCAGACTGCAAATCACCTCAGAGCAAAGAATATATCTTTCTCTGAAAGAATACACAAATATCTTTGCAGCCTTATGTGGTTCAGCATTTTACTGGACATGTAGTAGGTATTAAGTAAATCCAAATATAAAACAACAAAAAAAAAACTTTTTAATGAGAAAGGAGAGATGAGACTACCTCATTTTCAGCCTCCTATGAAATAATCCAGGGAGACACTAATGGATTTACCTCTTACACTTTTTTTTTTTTTCCTGTGAGGAAGATCAGCCCTGAGCTAACATCCATGCCAATCTTCCTCTTTTTGCTGAGGAAGACTGCCCCTGAGCTAACATCCATGCCCATCTTCCTCCACTTTATGTGGGATGCCGCCACAGCACGGCCTGACAACGGGCGCGTCAGTGCGCGCCCGGGATCTGAACACAGGCTGCCAGCAGCAGAGCGCGAGCACTTAACCGCTATGCCACAGGGCCGGCCCCTGGATTTACCTCTTAAAAAGTCCTTCCTCTATGTTCAGTCTGACTGCTAACACCTTGATAAAAAAGAAAATGGTTTATGAATCTTTTCTCATACTCTCAAATTCATGTCAAGATTTTAAATGCTTTATACACCTCCTCAGGCCTAACTTGTATCGGCTTGTGCTCAAAGTTAAACAACCAGGACCTTATGGGATGCAAACAAAATTCATCAGGAATTCCCTCTCAAGAAAAGGTTGCCATCTTTGAATAGCATCCTTTCTAAGAGGCATTCAATTCTTAAGAAATAATCTCTTTCAATCTACTGTGGTTAAAGACATACAAAATGAAAATGCCAGGGAGCAACCACAAAGCCTCCATAAAATTTTCCTTGGGGAACATTTGGCCCAGGAAAGGTGTAAAACCATTTACCCTTTATTGGTGACAAAGACAGAAATTACATGTGATTATGGGACAAAATGAAAATGAAAGCATATAATTTACAAGGTGATTTCTGGGAGGCTGGGAGTCTAGCAATACAACCAGAGTTGCTGACAAGCGAAAAGTAGAAACATCAGAAAATGAAATTTGCTATTTTTTCCTGAAATGACCCAGGACAATTTTTCACTCTAGTATCTTTCCTTTCTACTTCGCTATAATCCAATATCTTTTCAAGTACATGGTTTGTCAGCTTGAGAAAGCAGATCACAGTGAGCTCTCTCTGCAGTTTCTCTGCCAGATGTGTCATTTTTTAGGCTCAGTTCAGTCTCAGAAATAATAATTCTTTTTTTTTTTTGTGAGGAAGATTAGCCCTGAGCTAACATCCATTCCCAATCCTTCTCTTTTTGCTGAGGAAGATTGGCCCTAGGCTAACATCCATGCCCATCTTCCTCTACTTTATATGAGATGCCACCACAGCATGGCTTGATAAGCGGCGTGTAGGTCCGCACCTGGGATCCAAACCTGCAAACCCTGGGCCGCCAAAGAAGCGGAGTGTGAACTTAACCACTACACCACCGGGACAGCCCATCAGAAATAATTCTTAAGAGCTTTAAGTAGAGGTTTATTTTTCCAGTAACAGTCAGTTATACCTATTTAAGTCACCTGTAACAGTATGCAAATGACTGTATATTTCTTTTAAAAATTCTTAATTATTTCCCTCAGTTCAAAACCTTTAGTGTAAGTTACTGTGCCACCCTCACTCAAGTCAAAAGTAGCTCCCTCATGGTGCTGAAAGGGCACAGAAAATACCTACTTCAAGTTATGTTCTCTGCCATCACAAGACCAGTCTTTCCCTAAATCTCAAAAAACAATGAGTTCTGGCTGTGGACCAAACTTCAGCAAATTACATTAACATTACTATTAACAAAGAAAACAAAGACAACAAATATTGCAATACATTTCCCACCCACGTGCAAACAGAAATGGGTGCCCAAGAAAAGCAACTGAGGGGCTATATGCAGTGTCCCACGGAATCAATCCCACACTTTGTACTCAGACAAAAGAGCAGACAAGCTTACTAACTCTCAGGAGCCCAGAGCATATAGCCCTTCAGTGCAGCAACCCTCTAGAGGGGCTGTGGGGATCTCAGCAAGCATTTTTTATGGGTTCTGGAATTACAGAAGGCACTCTGAACACCAGTTATTAATAGGGTCTCTCCCTCCAGCCCAGGCCTAATCTCAGGTCCTCTAGTACCTTTCAATTCATACAGTATTGCCACCTATGATACCCCATACCCTCTTCCTCTCTCTCAGTCTACTGGCTTCCTTCTCTCAGTTTACAACAAAGTGCAGGGTGCCTCTATTTTAAAACAATAAATCTTCCCATACCCAGGCTTTCCTCTAGTTACCTTCCTGTCTCTGGCCTGTTTCAAAGAAAAGGTATACATTTCTGCTGCTTCTTACCCACTCACTTGTTTAAATTCTCCCAATCTGCCTTCTGCCCAAACTTCTACTGAAACTTTCTCAAAAGTCACCAGTGACCTACTTCACAAAATCCAGTCCTCATTCTCCTTGGTATTTTTTGTTGCAACTTACCTCCCTATCCTTGGACCTCCCCAACAAAATACACTGACATGCTAATCTCTAAGTCTTCTGTCTCCTTAGCTACAGCCTCCATACATAATCATTCCTCCCAACTTTTTTTCCTTCACTCTCCTAATACTCTATCTCTGGGGATTTCAATTCTTCAAATACACTTCTACACATGGTACTACCTAATCCCTCTGACCCAGTCCCTGTCATCAAACTCCTGACACAGCTCAATTCTGTGCTCTACTTGCACCTCAAATTCAACATCTCCAAGACATCATCCCATCTTCTGTCAAATCTTCTTCTCTTCCCAGTTCCCCTAACCTTGGTGGTGAAAACAAAATTATACTACCAACATACTCAACTCACCGCAGAAACCCTGAAGTTAAAATGATTCTCTTACTTCCTTTACTCTTCACAGCACGACTAGTCAAGTTCTGGGGAGTTCTACCCCTTCATGGATCTCACTTCCACCACTACCATTACTCCCTTTGCATTCTCATAGCCATCGTTTCAGTTCAAGTCCTCAGTACTACCTACCTTGAAAAAAGCAAAAATCCAACTAGTCTCTCCTCACTTCCCTTCCATCCTGCCTGCTGCAGCCACTCCTATGCCTGGGCTTCACAGCTCATCACATCTTTGCTCAAAGTCCTTCAAAATGTCCTTAACGTGAAAATCAGGTCAAGACACCTCACTCAGCCTTATCTTTAGGGTCCTCTAAAATTCTAACAGCAACCTATTTTCTCTTCCCATCTTCTCTCCATTCCTTACCACACTTGATTCCATTAACTTGCTTTGTAGAACCCCTCCGTCCCAGCTCAAAGCAATAATTTCTTTGAAAAATTTTTCCCTTTCCCCAGAAAATAACACTTCACCTGTCCATCTCAAGTATTACCTTCTGCTCCAAAGCCTATTTCTGGTCCTACATCTTTCACCCTCAAAAATCAGATGTTGCTTGCAGGTGGGCTTTGGACCTCTCTTGGTCCTTATTATACACCTCAATTCAACCACTTTTACCAGGCATCCTATTCTACATGAGAGAGGTAGCAGTTATATTTCTGTGTGCTTGACTCATACCCATTCCTGGAGTGTAAGTTCCCTCAGGACAGGGACCACTTCTGGCTTGTCCTATCCCACTTGGAGCTGTATTCCCAGCTGCACTAACGTGACAAGGACATGCTGAATACGATCCATGTGCAGAGGAACAAAAGCCCAAAGAAGGGGCATGTTTCCCAAAAATACTGATAAAAAACCTGACTCCTTGGCACTTTCTGATCAATCTTTTCTTGAAGCAATGACTGTTTTTTTTACAGGACTCAGCAGATGGGAAACTTGCAAAAAAAATTATGGAACAATAAAGAATCAGAAAACTGAAATTCCAATCAAACTACCACAGGCCAAGCACAAAACATACTGAAAAAAGACTTCAGAGTGGAATACTATTTGGACCTGGATATGTGCTATACTCAGTAGAGGATTTCAATGACATTCCTTTGAAAAACAGACTACCAAATATGTCAACCTGAAGCTACTTTTGCCTGACTTACTAGGGATGTTTTTGAAGTCTCAACATTCTAGCCTCCCTCACTTTAGGTCTGATATACCATATGTAATATTTGCTATCTGCCTTTCAAAAGCCTCCAATTTTAAGTACATACTTCCTACCATCACTATATTGCAGTTGGATCCTTCACATCTGACTATATCTCTGTAAAATGTTGCTAGAGAGCCAGGTAGCAGCAAAATACAGTGTACCAAGTATATATCAGGCCCAGCCCTGGCCTCTGATTTACAAGGCCAAGAGAAAATTCCCTGGAAGGGAACACAAGCAGTTATCAGTGGCTGCCACAACCTCTCAAAATCAGCCACAACAATGAGAAATGAAGAAGGTGACCCTGACTTGGATGTGGAGCCTGCCTTGCATCTGGTGCCTTGCTTTGATAACACACAGTTACTATTCTGTAGGCAACATGAAAGCCCCACAGTCCTCCTGGTATAGTCTCACAAAGTCATTGAGGATCACACCAAAAAAAAAGTCAGTAAGACCTTCTAATTCTGTATCCAGAATACTTGATGCTTTAACCTACAGCAATAGGATGAACTCAACACTACCACATGGGTGGCTATCTGTCGCTGGCATTCAATGATCTGGTGGTTAAAGCACAAAATACAATAAAAAACCTGTTAACTGCTATTTAAGGGTTTCTATTAAAAAGCAGGAACCTGTGTTTTATTTCTCCAGAGACTTGAAACTTATTCAAGATTGGCTCTTAACTGGAACTCAAGAGGACAGGAATGGCCCTACTGCTGAGGAGCACAGTGCTGGGAACAAATGGCAAGAGATCACCCTTTTGGAAACCACCACCTTCCTTCCACAAGAGGAAATAAGGGCTGTCTGGACACAAACAGCCTCCCTTGAACAGCAGCAAGGACAGAGGGTAGGAACATCTTTTTTGTGATGTGCAAATCCTGACTGACATGGTCATAAGTACTCGGAGCAATGCTCCTTTTCAGGGTGACTCCTCCGCTGGTATTGATGATGAAGCACTTTCCAAGACATACCTCACTGGCCCCATCAGAGGCTTGGGATTTTGTAATTTTATTTATTTTTTTTCCCCCAAAGCCCCAGTAGATAGTTGTATGTCATAGCTGCACATCCTTCTAGTTGCTGTATGTGGGACGCGGCCTCAGCATGGCCGGAGAAGCGGTGCGTCGGTGCGCACCCGGGATCCGAACCCGGGCCGCCAGCAGCGGAGCACACACACTTAACCGCTAAGCCATGGGGCTGGCCCCGAGGCTTGGGATTTTGGAGGACAACCACAGCAACCACAAGATACACCTCACTGTCACATCCGATAGTGATGCCTACTGCTAATCAGGCTTGTTATGACTCCATTTCTGCCTCACCCTATTACCTGACACATAACTTCTTCAAAAAACACACTATGCTAATCATTCTTCTGGTCTTCTCTTTAATAATGATACAAATGGTGTTAGAAGTTTCAAAATTGGGGGTAGGATGAGAGCAAAATGGATAAAGGGAGTCATTTGTATGATGACAGACTGAAACTAGACTTTTGGTGACTAATATGATGTAATATATACAGAAGTTGCATTATAATAATGTACATAACACCTGAGATCTATATAATGTTATAAACCAAAGTTACCACAAAAAAAAAAAAAGTTGTTTCAAAATCTGCTTGACAACAACAAATCATAACGAACTGTGGAACTTCAGGAGCCACCGTTACACTGGTATATCACAATGCACTTCCTATACATTTGATAGGGAATGATTTGATCCTGAACTTCCAGAAGCAGATATAATTATCATTCATTCCATTTTTACCAATGGGGAAAGAATCTTAGAGTTATTAGATTTTACTGAGTGAAAGGCCAGGATGTTATTAAAATAATTTTCAAACCGAAGAACCATTCTGGTATAAGGTATATAGTTACCATCTGTTTTTAGAGCAGTTGCTGAAATCTAATTTGTGCAATTGGAATATACAACAAAGGATTTACTCATTGCCAAAGAGGTCTACAAATCAATCACGCTCAAACTCCATTAGCCTAAATTTCTGCCAGTCATCAGATAAACTAGGCCAGGTCTACTCAGCAAACATATCATACAACACAGAAAACCCTGTGCCCACTGATACTCAATGAAAGGTATATGGGACATCTAACTGGTCACATGGTGGGGGGAGGCCAACATTTGAAAAGTAAGAAGCTATTCTTTCATTTTTTTTTATTTTATTTTTTTTGTGAGGAAGATCAGCCCTGAGCTAACATCCATGCCAATCCTCCTCTTTTTCCTGAGGAAGACCGGCCTTGAGCTAACATCTACTGCCAATCCTCCTCCTTTTTTTCCCTTTTTCTCCCCAAAGCCCCAGTAGATAGCTGTATGTTATACCTGCACATCCTTCTAGTTGCTGTACGTGGGACACCGCTTCAGCATGGCCAGACAAGC
Source organism: Diceros bicornis minor (assembly GCF_020826845.1). Taxonomy (NCBI): domain Eukaryota; kingdom Metazoa; phylum Chordata; class Mammalia; order Perissodactyla; family Rhinocerotidae; genus Diceros; species Diceros bicornis. Next base: position 50,554,963 of record NC_080741.1, read on the forward strand.
GGTGCGCTGGTGCGAGCCCGGGACCCGAACCCGGGATCCGAACCCGGACCGCCAGTAGCGGAGCGCACACACTTAACCGCTAAGCCACGGGGCCAGCCCTGAAGCTATTCTTTTAAAGTACATGTATCTACACACACACACAAAATCTTTCTCAAAAATAGCTTTATTGAAATATAATTCACATACTATACAATTTCTCCATTTAAAGTATACAATTCTGAGGATCTAATGTACAGATAGTGATTATAGTTAATAATACTGTATTATATACTTGAAAGTTGCTAAGGGAGTAAATCTTAAATGTTCTCACCACAAAAAGGAAATGGCAATTATGTGACGTGATACAGGTGTTAGCTAACACTACGGTGGTAATCATTTTGCAATATATAAGCGTATCAAATCAGCACTTTGTACACCTTTACACAATGTTATATATCAATTAATATCCTAATAAAGCTGGCGAAAAAGGTATACAATTCAATGGTTTTGGGTATATTACATTATTAATTTTTAGAAGTTGTGATAATATACAACAAAATTTGCCATTCTAACAATTTTTAAGTGTACAATTGTGATACTGTGATTTACAATGAGAAATAAATATTTGGCCTTCATCCCAGTTCCTGGCACACACCCCCTAAAATCCTTGTAATTTCCTAAGCAATATGAGCAATGGGAGAGTTTTTTATTATAATATTTGGTCTTTTGTCCTCAAATAGCTCCAGAATGATCAAGGTGAAAGGAGTGTCTTGTTATTCATAACAAGCTCTTTTTTTTTTTCCTTCCCAAAGCCCCAGTACATAGTTATATATCACAGTTGTAGAGCTGTAGTTCTTCTATGTGGGACGCCACCTCAGCATGGCTTGATGAGAGGTGAGTAGGTCCGAATCCAGGATACGAACTGGCAAACCCCCAGGGCCGCCAAAGCAGAATGCAAGAACTTAACCGCTATGCCACCAGGCCAGTCCCATAACAAGCTCTTTTTAACCACACCTGAGTTTATGTTAATGAGGTGACTACTGGAAAATCCCCAAGGGTAGGGGCTGGCTGCCAGGGGAACCAACCATGTGATCAGAGGGTTGAAACTTTCAGCACCCCCTACCCACTTTGGGTAGAGAAGAGGGATAGAAGTTGAACCAATCACCAACGGCCAATGATTTAATCAATCATGCTTGCATGTCATCAAAGCTTACAAAAACCCCAAAGGATGAGGTTCAGAGAGCTTCCAGGTTGGTAGACATGTGGAGATGCTGCGAGAGTGGCACATCTGGAGAGGGCATGGAAGCTCTGTGCCCCTTCCCAGATATCTTGCCCTATGCATCTGGCTGTTCCCGAGTTATAACCTTTTATAGCAAAACAGTAATCTAGTGAGTAAAATATTTTCCTGAGTTCTGTGAGCCATTCTAGCACATTATCAAACTCCAGGAAGGGGGTCATGGGAACCTGGGATTTATATCCAGTTGGTCTGAAGCACAGGAAACAACCTGGATTTGCTATAGGCATCTGAAGTGGGAGGGTTGTGGGACAGTCTTGTGGAAATGAGTGCTTAACTCGTGGGATCTGATGCTAACTCCAGGTGGATAGTGTCAGAACTGAATTGAATTGTAAGACACCAGCTAGTGTTACAGAATCGCTTGGTGTGGGAGCTCCCTCCCCCCATATTCGGTGACCAGAAGTATCAGAAGTCAAATAGTGTTGTAGTAGAGTATTGACAGTAAAGGAGAGAAATAAGAGGTGTTTTTTCCTTTACAATAATTTAGTGGCATTAATTACATTCACACTGTTGTGCAATCATCACCACTATCTATTTTCAAAGCTTTTTCATCACCCCAAAGAAAAATTGTAACCGTAAAGCAGTAACTCCCCATTCTCTTTTCCCCTTATCTTCAGATAAACTCTAATCTACTTGCTGTCTCTATGAATTTGCCTATTCTAGATATCTCATATAAATGGAATCATACATTTGTCATTTTGCGTTGGCTTATTTCACTCAGCATAATGTTTAAAGATCATCTATGTTGTAGCACGTATCAAACTTCATTCTTTTTTATGGTTGAATTATATTCCACTCTGTGGATATACCACATTTTGTTTCCATTCATCTGCTGCCAGGTTGCTTCCACTTTTTGGCTATTATAATAATGCTGCAATAAACACTGGTGTACAAGTATCTGTTCAAGTCTCTGCTTTCAACTGCTTTGAGTATATACCTAACAGTGGAACTGTTGGGCAAGTCTATGTTTTGCTTTTCAAAGAACTACCAGAACATTTCCCACAGTAGCTGCACCATTTTACATTCCCACCAGCAATGTACAAAGGTTCCAATTATTCCACATCCTTGCCAACACTTGTTATTTTCCATTTTTTTATTATAGCCATTTAAGTGGGTGTGAAGTAGTATCTCATACATTTTCCCAATGACTAATGATGTTGAGCATCTATTTTCATGTGTTTATTGGCCACTTGTATATCCTCTTTGGAGAAATGTCTATTCGAATCCATTGCCCATTTTTGAATATTTCACTTTCTTGATGGTGTCCTTTGAAGCACAAAAGTTTTAAATTTTGATGAAGTCCAATTTAACCTATTTTTTTTCCTTGGTTGCTGATGATTTTGGTGTCACATACAGGAAACCACTGCTAAATCTAAGGCCATGAAAAACCTATGTTTTTTTCTAAGAGTTGTATAGTTTTAAGTCTTACATTTAGGTTTTTGATCTGAGTTAATTTTTAAACATGGTATGAGATAGGGGTACAGCTTCATTATTTTCTCATGTGGAAATCTAGTCATGCTACTATTATTTGTTGAAGACTATTCTTTCCCCACTGAAGGGACTTGGTAATCTTGTTGAAGATCAACTGACTCTAAACGTGAGGGATTATTTCTGGATTCTTAATTTTATTCCACTGATCTCTAACATCTGTCTTTATGCCAGTACCACAGTGTCTTGATTACTACGGGTTTGCAGTTAAGTTCATGAAATCAGGTGTGAGTCCTCTAACTGTGTTCTGTTTCAGGATTGTTTTGGCTATTCAGGGTCCCTTGGATTTCCATTTGCATTTTAGGAGCAACTTGTCAATTTCTGCAACGAAGCCAGTGGGGACTTTGACAAGGATTGCATTGAATCTATAGGAGTAATCTATAGGAGAATGTGTAATTTGAGGAGTATTGCCATCTTTATAATATCAAGTCTTCCGATCCATGAACACAGATGTCTTTCCATTTGTTTAGGTCATCGTTATTTTTCACAACCCCTTCCCCCCAATTTCCTTTTTCTTCTTACTTATAATACCTAGAACCATAGGCATTTAGTTAAAAGTGCAGAAGCTTTGTCTCCCAGCACTTTGTAGAAAATAACAAAGAAAATGCCAGACAGTGACCAGCCCAGTGGCGCAAGCAGTTAAGTGCGCACGCTCCGCTTCGGCCACCCAGAGTTCACAGGTTTGGATCCTGGGCACGCACCGACTCATCGCTTGTCAAGCCATGCTGTGCCGGTGTCCCAAATAAAGTAGAGGAAGATGGGCACGGATGTTAGCCCAAGGCCAAGCTTCCTCAGCAAAAAAAAAAGAGGATTGGCATCGGATGTTAGCTCAGGGCTGATCTTCCTCACACACACACAAAAAAAGCAAAAAAATAATACCATCATAAACTTTTTACTTTATATTAACACATTTAATCCTTATAACTGCCCTATGAGATAGAGCCTCGTATTATCATTTTGCAGATAAGGAAACTGAAGCACAGAAAGGCTAACTTGTCCAAGGTCACAAAGATAGCTAGCAAGGGGCAGAACTGGGCACTGAACTATTATAATAAGCAATCTGTTCCAGAGTCCATATTCCTAAACACGCCAGTCTTGCCCTGCATCCTCTCCCTCCAATGTCAAGAAGCAATCCTGCAGCTTTTAGTGCCCTCTTCTCTGCCTACCCAGGCAAACCTTGGTGACACTGTGAAAGAGTCAATTAATTAATATGTAACTTAGGGTAAATGATTACTCTGAATTATTTTCCTTGACTGAGTTTTTGATGTATTTGATCACAAGTCTTGTGGTTTTAAAAACTGTTATATTTACTTCACATTTTTCCCAGTTTGTTTTCTAGCTTTTTATGATTTTTTTGCACATATTCTTTTTAGAATGTCACTTACATACCAGAGGAAGAGAGAGGTGCCAAATGTCAAGTATGTTTGAATTGCTATGAAGTCATCAACTCTTTGTTCTAGTGTGTCTTAAGTCTGTTTACTCTCACTGGGGGACAGATGATGTCAAGCAAGGGTTGTGGCTTTCTAAGCTTCAGGAAGCTGTGTTACAGTAAGACTGATAAGTGATGTGCAGCCCTTTTCACACTTCTTTTAACAAGTCTAATGATTCCCTGTGGTGGCTGCAGCCTATTTGCACTCCTGCTTGCTTTATCTAGTTGCACAGTGTGGGAATGGTCTGTCCATTAAGACATTTCTCAGCTGTTAGAGTGGCTGCTGCCTGCGCCTGGGGAGGTAAACCACAACCACACATTAACGTTCAGTTCTCTCCATTTCACACAGCAGTCTTTGGTGATTTCCTCATGTTTGTGTGACCACAATGTTGACTCACATTTGTCTGAATAGCTTCCTGAAGTCTTTTTGGAGCTGTTCACTGAAGCTGTTCATTTAGTCTAGAGTTTAGTATACAACATTCTAGAGTCTTCCTAGATTAAACTGGATTGGAAATTAAAAAGAACTGCTCACTGGACCAAAAGCAAATATTTTAAGGCCCTAACAACTGATTTAATGTCACATATTTTTAATCCTTTAATCATTAGTTTTCAATCAACAAAAAAATATTATTAAGGCAAATATCTAAAATATCAAATATCCTTAAGAAGCTCTTTTCTAGTCAGTGGTTCTCAAAGTGATCCCAGACTAGTGGTATCAGCATCACCGGAGAACTTGATAGAAATGCAAATTCTCAGCCCCCACCACAGACTTACTGAATCAGAACTTCTGCGGCTGGGTCCATTAATGTGGGTTTCAACAAGCCCTCCAAGTGATTCCGATGCACGCTAAACTTTGAGAACCTCTGATTTAGTTAATGTGTAGCTTTACTATAGGGATAAAATGAAGCACCCACCCACCAGGTACCCAGGAATAATTTTTAGTGAGTCTTAGAATTTCTCTGAAATCTTTTTACCTGCTTTAGTGATAGTCTGACCTACTCTGCTACTCTTTTTGCTTCTATTATAACATCTCAATTTACATCTTAGTATGTTTCATAGGTATCTTATTTCCACAGTCGGATTGAATTTCTTAGTCCAAAGTAATCCTTTCTCACAAAAGCAGCTTTCTAAAATTGCCAATAAACAAAGGAAAACGCGTTCAACACCATTAGTCATCAGAGACATGCAAATTAAAGCCACAACGAGATATCGACACACACCCACCAGCCTGGCTAAAATTTAAAAAGTGTTGCTGGATGGGAAGCAAATGGAACTCGAATTTACTGCTGATGGAAGTGTACGACAACTTTGCAAAACTGTTTAGAAGTGTATACTAAAGCAGAACATTCTCTTAGGTATAAACCCACAGAAATGTTTAGTAAATAAGTATACCAATCACATGTGCAAGATTTGTCAGCAGTATTCCTAATAGGCAGAAATAATCATCAGTCAACAGCTGAGTGGATACATACATTGTGTTGTACACAAAGAGCAGGTAGTACTACACAGCAATGAAAGTAAACCAACTGGTACCTGAAGGATCCCTGAAAGACTGTTAAACAAAATAAGCCAGGCTCAAACAAAGTTCAAAGTCCAGCAAAAAAATTTAAACCCAGGTAAAACCAATCCATAGTCAAAGAAATCAGACTAGTCCAAGAGTGACTTAGGAGGAAGCAGGCACGGGAGAGCTTTGGGGATGCTGGTTGTGCTGTGTCTTGATCTTCGTGGTGGTTACACGGATGGCTCACTTTGTGAAATTCACTGAGCTGTGTACAAAAATCTTTTTGTTTACCCAAAAAATTAACTCCCAGGGTATTAGTTCTTTTAACTTAACACACTTCTTTCCTTGTGCTTTCTACCACAGTTTTCTTTATTGCTTCCCTCTGATATTTTTGTGTGTGTGTGAGGAAGATCGGCCCTGAGCTAACATCTGCCAATCCTCCTCTTTTTGCTGAGGAAGACTGGCCCTGGGCTAACATCCACGCCCATCTTCCTCTACTTTATATGGGATGCCGCCACAGCATGGCTTAACAAGCGGCGCATCAGTGCACACCCAGGATCCGAACCAGCGAACCCCGGGCCACCGCAGCGTGAGCATTTAACCGCTTGCGCCCCTGGGCCAGCCCCCGCCTCTGATATTTTACGACCTTCTGAGAGCTTAGTTTTTGCTCTCTTTCTCTTTTTTTGGTATCCTCTCCCCCTCCTTTTTTTGCATGCATAGACTTTACATTGTTGAGTTACTGAGGAGCAGTCAAGGAAGGTTCATCTCTCATGCAGTAATCATCTACTGGGTATTTATTTGGGTTTTATAGGCTCTTATACAATGCAAATGCAGCTGCAAGAGTTGAGCCTGTCATTTACACTTTATATATCATTACTACAATCCATTGGCTTTCCTCACATCTAGCTGAGAGAATCACTCAAGGAATCAAAATTTGTATTATAAGAATTGATTTGGGGATGAAGGGACACTTTCAGCAAAGCCAGAATAGGTGCTGTCTGGTTGTTTGCTTTCATTCCATCTAAGAATGCAACTTTCCCCTTCTGTAAATGGGTTCTCACTTCACTGATATAAAATAAAACTTTACAGGATTAGGAATAAGGAAGTAGTTTATATTCAGGGTTCAGCATTACTCCATTTGTGTCATCACAAGGAAATCTCACAGATGATTTGGTAAAGCAAAAGAGCTCTGGAATAGCCTAACTTGTTTGGATGGACCTAGGTTAAATAAAGTTTTAGCATATCAGTGTAAGAATTGCAGACAACACTCAAAAGCTTACAGATCAGTTTATAATGGCTGAAAGTAATCCTTTTGGAACATGGCCTCCACCATAAATGATATCACTGGGACAGACAGGGTTGGGAGACCATAACTTTGAGGCTAGTAATGCAACGTGAGCCATGAGCTAAAGCTCTTAATATCTCAGAACTGCTTTCTTTGTCTGTGTTGAGATCAGAGTTCTTTGGCTTACTGCTAGGGCTTGAGGAGAATGCATGTGCCAGAGATAATACCGGGGATCACACTTGGGATCAGCTGCCACCATATCTGGGCTCCCATGAGAAGCTTGAAAAATTCTAGCTTGTGGCTTGAGTATAAGCTGGTATCTTGCTGGTACTCTGATGATTGCCTATGGGATTTTTCAGAAAAAAAAGTTGGGATCCTGGACTAGATGTCCTTGCAATAAGACCTTATGCTACTTTATTTTGGGAGAATTCATGTAAATTGTGTCCTGAAATGAATTTCAGGAAAGCCAATTTTCTGCCTAAAGGTTACTAATAATATTGAACAAGCGTTGCCAAATTAGTTTCCCAGGACCCTTCAACAGCTGTTGGCCTGTGTAGATAGAGGTGGTTTAAACTGCAGGTTTTCTCTTTACAAGTGGATACCTCCAGAGACCTTAACTTGGGCCAAGCACAGGTCATTACTCTTATGGCTCACCTGCTTAGAGCACTATCAAAATAACTCTATAAGGCACCGGTTAGTTAGACGGTGGTCCCTAATGTTTTTTTGTTGAGGAAGATTTGCCCTGAGCTAACATCTGTGCCAATCTTCCTCTATTATTATTTTTTTTTTTTTTTGAGGAAGATCAGCCCTGAGCTAACATCCGTGCTAATCCTCCTCTTTTTGCTCAGGAACACGGGCCCTGAGCTAACATCTATTGCCAATCCTCCTCCTTTTCTTCCCCCAAAGCCCCAGTAGGTAGTTGTATGTGGTAACTGCACATCCTTCTAGTTGCTGTATGTGGGACGTGGCCTCAGCATGGCTGGAGAAGCAGTGCCTTGGTGCGCGCCCAGGGTCCGAACCCGGGCCACCAGTAGCGGAGCACATACACTTAACTGCTAAGCCACGGGGCAGGCCCTATTATTATTATTATTAATTATTATTATTATTATTTTGGTGAGGAAGACCAGCCCTGAGCTAACATCCAATGCCAATTCTCTCCTTTTTTTGCTGAGGAAGACTGGCACTGGGCTAACATCTGTGCCCATCCTCCTCTACTTTATATGGGACGCCGCCACAGCATGGCTTGACAAGCGGTGCGTTGGTGCGTGCCCAGGATCCAAACCTGCAAACCCTGGGCTGCCCAAGTGGAGCACACACACTTAATCACTGTGCCACCAGGCCAGCCCCCACTAATGTTTTGAGGCTAAAGATAAACTAAGAGAATTTTGTTAGGTGAATAATTTCATTTGAAAGAAATTTGGCTTAGTTACCAAAGCAAGCAGAGTCTGAAGTGATTAAAGTTTCAAATTTTATATCTGAATCAAGTGAACTTCTTTAAATTTGTGAATGTATCATTAAGATCCAAAGTGCTCTAATTTTATTGCTTTATAAAAGTTTATGTAACACCAGGGAAAATGGAGAAATAGGAAACTGCAGGAATCTTTCCTTTCTTTTTTTTTTTTTTTAATTTTACTTATTTATTTTTTCCCCCAAAGCCCTAGTAGATAGTTGTATGTCATAGCTGCACATCCTTCTAGTTGCTGTATGTGGGATGCGGCCTCAGCATGGCCGGAGAAGTGGTGCGTCGGTGCATGCCCGGGATCGAACCTGGGCCGCCAGCAGGGGAATGCACACACTTAACCGCTAAGTCACAGGGCCGGCCCGGAATCTTTCCTTTCTGAAACCACAAATGAGCTGGCAGAAACCATCTAAAGCAACTATTTTGGAACTCTGGAGTCTCATAGGAACCCTTGCAGTGTCCGAGAGAGGAGCTCGATGAAAAGACTGGTAAATTCCAGTGAATTTCAGCTTTGTGGTAGCAGCCACCACCACCATCCTTCAGCTCAATTTAAAAAATTACAAAATACAAAAAATACAAAGACATAGAAAAAATGGTCTATTAACAGGGATAAAAAAGGAATTTGACAAAAACCAGCCCTGAGGAAGCCCAGACATTGGAAATTATTAGTCAAAACATTAAATCGTCTTAAATGTTTAAGGAGCTAAAGGAAACCATGAACAAAGAACTAAAGGAAACCAGGAAAATGATGTCTAAATAAAATGAGAGTATCAACAAAGACAGAGACATTATTAAAAAAGAAGTCAAACAAATTCTGGAGCTGAAAAGTACAATACACGAAAACAAAAACTCACTAGAGGGGTTCAACAACATATTTGAGCAAGCAGAAGAAAGGCTCAGTGAACTCAAAGATAAGACAATCAAAATTATCCAGTCAAGGAACAGAAAGAAAGAAAAATGAATAAAGCCTGAGGAATCTGTGAAACACTCAAGCATACTAACATCTGCATCATAAGAATCTCAGAAAATGAAGACAGAGAAAGGGGCAGAAAAAAATATTTGAAGAAATAATGGCCAAAAACTTCCCAAATCTAATGAAAGACACGAATATACACATCCAAGAAGCTCAGCGCAGGATCCAGAAGCTTCAAGCAGGATAAACTCAGAGAGATCCACACCAAAACACTATAGTCAAACCGTAGAAACCAAAAGACAATTTTGAAAGCAGCAAGACAGAAGGGACTCATCACATACAAGGGATCCTCAATAAGATTAACAACTGATTTCTCATCAGAAACCATGAAGGCCAGAAGGCAGTGGGATGACATACATAAAATCTTGAAAACAAAAAAAAAACCATGCTAACCAAGAATTCTGTGTCTGGCAAACTATCTTTCAAGAATGAAGGTGAGGGGCCGGCCCCATGGCTTAGCAGTTAAGTGAGTGCACTCCGCTACTGGCGGCCCGGGGTTCGGATCCTGGGCACGCACCAACGCACTGCTTGTCCGGCCACGCTAAGGCAGCATCCCACATACAGCAACTACAAGGATGTGCAATTATGACATACAACTATCTACTGGGGCTTTGGGGAGAAAAAGGGAAAAAAGGAGGAGGATTGGCAATAGATGTTAGCTCAGGGCCGGTCTTCCTCAGCAAAAAAAAAAGAGGAGGATTGGCATGGATGTTAGCTCAGGGCTGACCTTCCTCACAAAAAAAAAAGAATGAAGGTGAAATTAAGACAGTTCCAAATAAATAAAAGCTGAGGGAGTTCATCACCAGTAGACTTGCCCTACAAGTATTGCTAAAGGGAGTCCTGGGGCCAGCCTGGTGGCACAGAGGTTAAGTTCATGCACTCTGCTTCAGTGGCCTGGGGTTCACAGGTTCGAATCCTGGGTGCGGACCTACACACTGCTTATCAAGCCATGCGGTGGCACACACCCATTTATAAAGATGGGCACAGATGTTAGCCCAGGGCCAATCTTCCTCAGCAAAAAGAGGAGGACTGGCAACAGATGTTGGCTCAGAGTTCATCTTCCTCACCACAAAAAAAAAAAAAAAAAGGGAGTCCTTTAGGCTGAAATGAAAGGACATTAGAGAGTAATTCAAGCCATAAGTAAAGAAACTTCACAGGTAAATACAAAAGCCAATATTTTAGTACTATTGGTTTGTAACTTCTCTCTTTTTCCTTTATGATTTAAAAGGCAAGTGCATAAAACAGTAACTACACATTAATGGACATACAACGTATAAAGATGTAACCTATGACAATATAAAGGAAGGACAGAGATGTATAGGAGAAAAGTGCTTATAAAGGACTGAAGCTAAATCAGTATTATTGAAACTGTATTGTTGTAAATTTGAGATTTTAATTGTAATACCCAAAGTAACCACTAAGAAAAAAACTAAAAAATATACAGAGAAGAAAGAAGAGAATCAAAATGGTATAATACAAAAAATCAACTAAATACCAAAATTGGCAGTAACTGGGGAAATGAGAAACAAAAAACATAACAAGACACACAGAAAAAAATAGCTAAATGGCACATGCAAATCTTTCTTTACCAGTAATCACATTAAATGTAAATGGATTAAACTCTCCTATTAAAAGAGACTGGCAGAATGGATAAAAAAAGATACGAACCATCTGTATATGGTCTACAAGAGACTCAAGGCACAAAGAGGTTGAAAGTAAAAGGATGGAAAAAGTGCAAATAGTAATCAAGAGCTGGGCAGCTATTATTATTGTCAGACAAATTAAGACTGTAAATCAAGAAGGGTTACAAGAGAGAAAAAGGACACTATATATTGACGAAAGGTTCAAGGAAGCAAGAAGATACAATAATATAAACATATACACACCTAACACAAAGTCCCAACGTTAAGTGAAGCAAAAACTGACAGAATTGAAAGGAGTTTTACAATAATAGCTGGAGACTTCAATACTCCACTTTCACTAATGGATAGAACATCCAGACAGAAAATGAATAAGGAAGTACAGGACTTAAACAGCACTATAAACCAATCTGACCTAATAGACCCAATAATAGAATACACAGTGTTCTGAAGTACACATAGAACACTCTCCAGGACAGACCATACATTCGGCCACAAAACAAGTCTTAACAAATTTTAAAAGACTGAAATCATATGAAGTATCTTTTCTGATCACAATGGAGTGAAGCGAAAAATCAACAACAGAAGGAAAACTGGAAATTCACCAATGTGTGGAAATTAAACAAGACACTCTTAACCAATGAGTTAAAGAAGAAATCACAAGGGAAATTTAAAAATATCTTGAGATGAATGAGAATACAACACATGAAAATTTATGGGATATAGTGAAAGCAGTGAGGGAAACTGATAGCTGTAAACGCATACATTAAAAAAGAAGAAACTCATTAAGATGGCTATTATTTAAAAAAATAAAATAAGTGTTGGCAAGGCTGTGGAGAAATTGGAACCCTTGTGCATTGCTGATGGAAGTGTAAAACCCACAAGAATCTACAAAAATTGTTAGAGCTAATAAATCAATGCAGCAAAGCTTCAGAACATAAAATCAACATATAAAAATCAGTTATAATTCCATACACTTGCAATTAACTTAAAAAGGAAATTTTTTAAAATTCTATTTAAATAGCATCTAAAAAAATAAAATACTTAGGAATAAATTTAACCAAGGAGGCCAAAGACTTATACACTGAAAACTACGAAACATTATTGAAAAAAATTAAAGACGTAAAAGAAAAGATATCCCATGTTCATGGATTGGAAAACTTAAGTATTGTGAAGATGACAATACTACACAAAGCAATCTATAGAATAAATGCCATCCTTATCAAAATGCCAACAGTGTTTTTTGCAGAGACAGGAAAACATCTCAAAATTCATATGGGATCTCAAGAGACCTTGAGTAGCCAAAATAATCTGAAAAAAGAAAAATTAAGGCAGAAGACTTCCTAATTTCAAAACTTACTACAAAGCTACAGAAGTAAATCAAAACAGTGTGGTACTGGTATAAAGACAGACATACAAAAATGGAATAGGATAGAGAGACCAGAAATAAACCTTTATATATACAGGCAATTGATTTTTGACAAGGGTCTAAGACTATTCTATGGGGAAAGGAGTCTTTTCAATAAACAGTGCTGAGGAGACTGGATATTCACATACAAAAGAATGTAGACTCTTCCCATGTACAATAAACAAAATTAACTCAAAATGGATAAAAGACCCAAACCTCAGAGGAAAACGATAAAAACCTTAAAATATTGGGGGAGAATCTTGTTATTGGATTTAGCAGTGATTTCTTAGATATGACACCACAAGCAAAGTCAATAAAAGAAAAAGTAAACTGGACTCCACCAAATTAAAAATTTTTGTGCTTCAAAGGACACCATCAAGAAAGTGAAAAGACACCCCACAGAATGGGAGGAAATATTTGCAAATCATGTATCTGATAAGGGATTAATATCCAGGAATATACAGTGAACTCCTAAAACTCAACAACAACAAAAGAAACAACCCAATTCAAAAATGAGCAAAAGACTTGAAGACATTTCTCCAAAGAAGATATACAAATGGCCAATAAGCACATGAAAAGATGATCAACATCACTAATTATGAGGGAAATGTGAATCAAAACTACAATGAGATACCATCTGACACCCATTAGGATGGCCACTGTCCAAAACACAGAAAACAAGTGTTGGCGGGAATGTAAAATGGTACAGCTGCTGTGGAGAACAGTACGGAAGCTCCCCAAAAAATTAAAGATAGAATTACCATATGACCCAGCAATTCCATTTCCAGGTATATACCTCAAAGAATTGAAAGCAGGGTCTCAAAGAGATATTTGTACACCCATGTTTATAGCAGCATTATTCACAATAGCTAAAAGGTGGAAGCAACTCAAATGTCCATCAATCAATGAATGGATACGCAAAATGTGGTATATACATACAATGGAATATTATTCAGCCTTAAAAAGAAAGAAAATTCTGCAATATGCTACAACATGGATGAAACTTGAGGACATTATGCTAAGTAAAAAAAAAAGCCAGTCACAAGAAGACAAATACTGTATAATTCTACTGATATGAGGTAATTAGAGTAGTCAAAAATCATAAAGATAGAAAGTAGAATGGTGGTTGCCTGGGCTGGGGGGAGAGGAGAATGGGGAGTTAATGTTTAATAGGTATAACATTTCAGATTTACAAGATGAAAAGAGTTATGGGGATGGATGGTGGTGATGGTTGCACAACAACGTGAATGTACTTAACACCACTGAACTATATGCTTAAAATCGCTAAGATGGGGGCTGGCCCAGTGGCATACTGGTTAAGCACACTTGCGCCCTGCTTCAGCAGCCCCAAGTTCGCAGGTTCGGATCCCGGGCGCGCACAGATGCACTGCTTGTCAAGCCATGCTGTGGCAGCATCCTATATAAAATAGAGGAAGATGGGCATGGATGTTAGCCCAGGGCCAATCCTCCTGAGCAAAAAGAGGAGGACTGGCATCGGATGTTAGTTCAGGGCTCATCTTCCTCACAAACAAACAAACAAATAAATAAATAAGTAAAAAATGGCTAAGATGGTAAATTTTATGTCATGCGCATTTTAACTCAATTAAAAAAAACTGATTAGTACGCCCAAGTCTGCACACTGATTTAGAAGACAGAAGCAAATCAGTTTTACAAAAGAAAGGAGGCTTCTGCTCTTTGCTCACAGGTGCCTGTATTCCATCTACTATAGTGTCCACAGGCTATGAGAGGCAATCAGCCTGACAGGCCATGTCAGGATTTAGTCTTGATCTTATCTGAAATGCTAGTCAGTGTGAAAGAGTGAACATGCAACAAGAAAATATAGATGGAACACAAGTTGGACTGGAAAAACATATAGTCTAATCCTGGGCTCAAGATTCCAATGAAAATTTACAAATTTTAATGGTGGCACTAGAGAAACTAAATAAAACTCTTTTAGGACAAGTTAAAAGGAGTAATCGTTATTAATATGAAAGAAGAGATAATCAAAGGGGAAAATGAGGAATCAAAGTGAAAAATACACTGAATGATGAACAGCGAAGAAGTCACCTAACAGTTCTTCAAAGAGCCCAGAGTGACAAGTGCAGCTAACAAGTTGTTGCAAATAATGCTGTGATTTGGGATTTTAAAAAACATAGCTTAATTACAGTTTATCTGGAACAAAGACAAATAGAAAACTGCTTAAACTTAGGCACCCACAGGATTCATGAGACATTTCGACAACAGAATATATCAAGCACCTACTATATGTTTATACATCAACCATTAATAACTACATGACTGCCTACAAAGTTGGCTTTACTAAGCAATCAAGATAATGTAACAAACAAGAACTTCCCCCCGAGTTAGGTAAGAAGGATAGTGGGATAGAAAAATCAGCTCAAGGATCAAAGTTCAGAAATTTAAGCCTGGATCGCAAAGCCACCCACAAGCAGATACCGTCTGGGTTTCAAGGACTGCACTGCAGAAGCAGTATTTTCCAACAACCTTCTCTGAAATTAAAAGTCATCTCCAAGTCTACAGGTAAAGGATCCAATTCACTCTAGACCTATTCCATTATCATCTGCACCACAATACAATTTTGTAAAAGTTAAAGTATATTTAGTCCTAGACACACCTTCCTTTTGCCTAGGAAGCCTCCCCACCTCTTGCATATCTCGCAAATATTTACTTTTCAAGATGACGAAAGCTACTTCTTCCCTGATCTCCTCTTCCATTTCCTTTTCCCTCCCACACAACCTCCTTTATAAATATCCTTGCATCTATTCATCATTCCTATTTAATCATTCCTATTTAAACAAAGACTCCCTCTACCAGACCAAAGCTAATTTAGGGCAGGGATAGTTTTATTCATCTTTATATCACCAACGCCAAGCCAAGCAAGTAGTGCCAGACACCAGTAGGCTCTCCACCTGTGTTTGCTGAATGAATGAATAAAAGCCACTGCATAATTTACCAGTGGCCGCTACATACAGAAATAAAAGTTTAACTTCAATCTACCTTTCAAACGAAGCACTTGTGAAGCTCTCCTCAACACCCTTAAGACAGACATCTCTCATATCTAAATTATTTGTCAGCAGGAAGAAGTCAAAGACTTCAACGATTGTTATAAATTGGAATATAAAAACAGTGAAAAAATATATTCAGGGGAGCAAAGTCATTGCTTGAAAACATGAACACAAGAGACAGAATGTTCCGGCTGCATTCACTCCCAAAGCTGGTACGGCCATAGTCTCATTGCCCAACATTGCAGCCACTAGTCACACGTGACTATTTTAATTTTTTAATTAATATTTTAATTAATTTAAACTTTAAATTTCACTTCCTTGGTCACACTGGCCATATTTCAAATGCTCAACAACCTCATGTGATTATCATATTGGACAGGGCAGA
The DNA here is from genome assembly GCF_020826845.1 of Diceros bicornis minor. Taxonomy (NCBI): domain Eukaryota; kingdom Metazoa; phylum Chordata; class Mammalia; order Perissodactyla; family Rhinocerotidae; genus Diceros; species Diceros bicornis. The sequence goes on from NC_080741.1 coordinate 50,570,830, forward strand.
TAAAGAACATGTTCATGATCACAGAAAGTCTACTGGACAAGGCTATTCTAAGCAATTCTCCCACGGCTATTTGGCAGACACAGGATTCTTATTCAGTGTTCTGGTTTTTTGCATGCTACAAGATCTGCCAAAGAAGACATACCCATAATTTCATATTATAGATTTTTCTAGAAAACATTTACAGGAAATATCAGGTCATTCAAAGATAAATTCTGGCAGGCACTCCCATCCATCCCTCATGCTTCCTCCCCAGTCAGTCACCATTCCCCCCACTACTTCAGTACAATGGTGATCACCTCCTTCACAGGTCCAGTGGCCTTGTCTCAAGTTTATCTCCCTTACACTGATCAGTCTAACACAAACCAAGGGTTTTCTATGGGCCATTCCCTGTTCTAGGTGCAGCCTTATCTGGAAGACACTCTTAGAGAAAACAACACAATGTAATTAAGTGCTGTAACAGAAGCTCATCCTCTCTGGGATGAATAGAGAGAAATGCAAGCAATTCTGCCAGAGGGCTTGAGAGAAGGTAACATCTAACCTGGACCTTGAAGAATGAGGACAAGTCCCCTGGGAGGAGTTGAGAAGAGTGGTGGTGGCTCAGGAATACTTTCTAATGTGAAGGAACAGCCTGAGCAAATGACCTCAATGACCTTAAATACAAAAATTCAGGGGCCAGCGCGGTGGCATAGGGGTTAAGTGCGCGCACTCCTGGCGGCCCAGGGTTCACAGGTTCGGATCACCGGCGCGCACCAATGCACCGCGTGTCAAGCCATGCTGGAAAGGCGTCCCCTATAAAGTAGAGGAAGAGGGGCACGGATGTTAGCCCAGGGCCAATCTTCCTCGCAAAAAGGGGAGGATTGGCATTGGATGTTAGCTCAGGGCTGATATTCCTCACAAAAAAAAAATAATAAAAATAAATAAAATAAAATAAAATGGCAGAATGACAGTTAAAAACAAAACAAAACAAAAAACAAAACACTTCCTTGCCGCCTCTTAATAAAAAAAAGAATTCAGAGAGGAGACTGCTGGAAAATGACGATGGATTGGTTGGACTGGAGGATCTACAATGTCATGCAGAGTAACCTATATTCTATTCTGTAAGCAAGAGACAGCCAATGGAATGGCATAATCAGACCTGTGTTTTACAAAGAAAGCTTTGGCAGAACCATGAGAGATGGCTGGGAAGTGAACAGGATCGGAATGAGAAGACCATGGTGAGTGAGAGTGCCCCGGGGGAGAGGGAAGCCTAATGGTAGAGTGAGGCGGAATAAGCACAACCTAAGAGGTTTTTTCCTAATCCTACACACACTTTCCCCCAGCTAGCTGAAAAAGATTAGTGCCCAGGTAAACCGTTATTATAGGTAAAAACAGCATAGCCCTCAAGGGTGTGGAATGGGGATAGGCAGCGATCTATCCACAGAGACTGCTACCAACATGAAAGAGGTGGGCATGAAAGAGCCAGAGATATTTGAAGAGAACAGTCAGAAAGCTATGGTGAGAACCAGCAACAAGAGAAAGGAAGAGGGGCCGGCCCTGTGGCTTAGCGGTTAAGTGCACGCGCTCCGCTGCTGGCGGCCCGGGTTGGGATCCCGGGCGCGCACCGACGCACTGCTTCTCCGGCCATGCTGAGGCCGCGTCCCACACACAGCAACTAGAAGGATGTGCAGCTATGACATACAACTATATACTGGAGCTTAGGGGGAAAAAAAAAATAAAATTTAAAAAAAAAAAAAAAGAGAAAGGAAGAGGGCATTTCAAGGAAAGGGTCCATATTAACATGACTAGAAAAAGGCCACAAGCATAGCAATGAGAAGGGCTTCAGCAACATATGGGAAAACTCTTTCAGTTGGCCATGGGGGAGGAGTAGTAGACATCGGTGGTTGGAGGAGACGAGTGCAACTGAGGTAGGCAGTGTAAAATGTTCTTTCAAGAAGTCAACAAACACGTTACAACACGGATGGACCTTGAAAATTTTATGGTAAGAGAAGCCAGTCACAAAAGACCAAATATTATATGGTTCCATTCATATGAAATGTCCAGAACAGGCAAATCTACAGAGATGGAAAGATTAGCAGCTACCTAAGGCTGGGGGTGGTGATGGGGAGATTGTAGGATGACAGCTGAAGAATACAAGGAGTTTCTTTTTGGGGTGATAAAAATGCTCTAAAATTGATTGTACAACTCTGTGAATACACTAAAACCCACTGAATTGTACACTTTAAATGGGTGAATTGTATGGTATGTAAATTACATCTCAATAAAACTGTTACTAGCAAAAGTTTTTTTAATTAAAAAAAAAAAAGTCTATAAAGTGTGGCAGGGAGTACTCCCTGCCTGCCTCCATATCTACCATTCCCGTTCCTGGTCACGTGGCTGTCAATAATAAAGACTACATTTCCCCCTGCTTCTGTTGCAGCTAGCTGGGGCCATTAGGGTCTGGCCCACAGACTGTATGCAGAATTGGTGCAGGAGAGGAAAGAACTGCTAGAGCAGCATTTTGAGGAGATTAGAGGGGAATAGCACCAAGCACACAAGTGGAAGGTCTGACCCTGGATATGAACTATGGACTCCTAAGGGACTGCTCCACAGTAACAGAGGATAAAGTAGACCATAACAGCCAAATGTAGGTGAGTGAGTAGATGTAGTGGTGGACTCTTCTAATTGCTTCCATTTTCTCAGGTAAGAAGCACGATCATCAGTTGACAGTGAGGCTGGGAAGGGAAACAGAAGGTTTGAGCTAAAGAAGGTAGTGCTATATTGTCCTAAAAATAGGACAATAAACGGACTAAGGAGTCTTAGTAGGACTGCTAGGTAGTGCTACAAACCACCGTTGAGGTTAGGGGTCATGAGTTCAAAGTGAGAACAGTCAGCATATTTTTTCCTTCTCCAGCTACATTCAGTTACAGGTGTAGAATAAGTGAACAGTTGGATTTAACCAGGGCCAAGGTTCCACCAGGTAAGATGAAATGAGAAAGCTAGCTGAGAATATATACAAGGGGTTGATTACGGTGATGAACTATGAACTCAAGGAAAGTGGGAACTGAAGAAGATGAGGGGCAGTAAAGGGGTAGTAAGATCAATGGATTGTAAGCCCCAGCGGGGCTGAAGAATTTCAGTGTCTAGGTATTAAAGAGATTAAGTTATAAAAAGCACACTATTATTACTGTAGGGAACAACTTCTTTGTAGGGCCATTGGCAACACTTATCAGATTTAAACTACACATATTGTTTGAACCAGCAATGCCACTTACAAGAAATTATCCTATAGGCCCGGCCCCGTGGCTTAGCGGTTAAGTGCGTGCGCTCCACTGCTGGCGGCCCGGGTTCGGATCCCGGGCGCGCACCAACGTACCACTTGTCAGGCCATGCTGTGGTGGCGTCCCACATACAGTGGCAGAAGATCAGCACGGATGTTAGCTCAGGGCCAGTCTTCCTCATCAAAAAGAGGAGGATTGGCGGGGCCGGCCCGGTGGCGCAAGCAGTTAAGTGCCCGCGCTCCGCTGCGGCGGCCCGGGGTTCGCTGGTTCGGATCCCGGGCGCGCACCGACGCACTGCTTGGTAAGCCATGCTGTGGCGGCGTCCCATATAAAGTGGAGGAAGATGGGCACCGATGTTAGCCCAGGGCCGTCTTCCTCAGCAAAAAAAAGAGGAGGATTGGCGGATGTTAGCTCAGGGCTGATCTCCTCACAAAAAAAAAAAAAAAAAAAAAAAAGAGGAGGATTGGCATGGATGTTAGCTCAGGGCTGATCTTCCTCACAAAAAAAAAAAAAAAGAATTTATCCTATAAATGTATTCATACATGGATGAAAACATTTATGTTCAAGAATGCTCATTTCAGCAATATTTATAATACTATAATAGCAAAAGACTAGAAACAACCTACATGTCCCTTTTGAGGACTGGTTAAGTACCTTATGATATATCCATACAATGGCTTATTATGCAACCATTAAAAAATAATAAAGATTTGTGTTAATGAATGATCTCCAAGATAGATTATTAAATGAAAAAAAGTGCTGAGTATGTACACTGTCACACCATTGTGTAATGATAGGATGTATAGATATATAGATAGAACAGGGCAGAAGTGCACTAGTATTCACTGAAGAACAATGAACACTGATATATGCACAGACTCTCAAAAAATACACAAGAAACTCTTAACAATGATTGCCTCTAGGTACCATATATCTTTTTTCACCAGCCTAATCTACGAAGTGTATATATTGTGTTCCCGAAAAAGACTAATAAAATAAATTTTAAAATGTACTAACTTGGAAAGATCTATATAGCATGTTAGATTAAAAAAAAAAAAAAGGAAGAAACAAAGCAGTATACATGCCAAGATCCATCTTGGGATCTGACCTCCTGGAGGCTACAGAAGGAGACTGTCCCCTCTCCCCCACACAACCTCCCTAGGCTAACCAACCCTGTCCACTTTCTCTTCCCTACAAGGAGGTAAAAGAAGATTATCTTTTTTCAAGCACAGTTTAACACTGCCAAGGTCTGATTCCCATCACTCATAACTCTCTTCTTTATCTCCTTTTAGGCCAAGAGTCACCCCCTCCCCAGAGAGGCCTCCCTAGCTACTCCAGTACAATTCTTCTTTATCCCTGAAATCCTACAGCACTTGGTCTACTCAGTGCTGTTTCCCAAATGACTATGTAAGCTTGCATCACTTGATACTGTTTGCACTAGTAGAGAGAAGGCTCTGGAGCCAGGTGCTAGGGTTCAAAGCAGCTGTGAATCTTTGGGCAAATTACTTAACCTCTCTATGCCTCTACTTCCTCATCTGTACAATGGGGGAAAATAATGGTTCCTACCCTCACAGGATAGTGGTAATTATCAAATGAGTTAACACAGGAAAGCACTTAGAATAAATAAAACCTAGCACATAACAGCTAATGTTTAATGGTTAGATACTATTATCCGTAAGCTCCACTAAAAAAGATGGTTATATTCATTTTATTCCCTACAATGCCTAGCAGGGTCAAAAACAGCACTGAACAGAAGTATACATTCACTGACTGAATTAAGGATAAGAAACCTAGCCTTCCTAAGCTAATGAATAAAAATGTGTTGGTATAAGAAAGAGTGAATTTTTTAACTTTTTGAAAGGAAACTTTCAAAAGCTCAAGTTACTAAGATTAGACCTTAGCCTTCAAATTTACTTCCTCTAAGTTACTTCCCTTCTTTTCTGAATTGGCCTTAAGTCTCATTCTTCAAGTAGGAAGTTTTACTTCTTTTCAAACAAGACTTACAAGTAACAAACCATCGTACATAAAATGTACTCCCTGGTACCTACATTCATGTATGAAATAACAACGTACAGGGGAGGAAAAATAAAGACTAAATGTCTATCTCATCACCTTAGATATGGCAAAAAGCCTTAGATACGGCAAAAAGCCTTAGGAAAAGACTAGTACTCTTGGAGTATTTTATTTTATTATTGTTTTTTTTTTTTGTCTGGAAGATCAGGCCTGAGCTAACATCTGATACCAATCTTCCTTTTTTTTTTTCTTTGCTGAGCAAGATTGGCCCTGGGCTAACATCGTGCCCATCTTCCTCTACTTTACATGGGACGCCACCACAGCATGGCATGACAAGCGGTGCGTCAGTGCGCACCAGGGATCCGAACCTGCAAACCCCAGGCCATCAAAGCGGAGCTCATGCACTTAACCACTACACCATTAGGCTGCCCTCTAGCATATTTTAGAGAACAGCAGTTTTCAACCGTGATAAAGAGACTCATTTTGGGAGATCAAAAATAATTTGTTACTAACAGCTGAAGTACTGAAGATTGGAAACAATTTATTTTTTCCATAAATTAGAGCAGATTTAAGGTTACCTGAATACAGTGGTGTTTTTCCTAAAATGAAACTTTTCCCAATCTAGCAAATAACTATTTTTCAAGGCCAATAGTTTTTAAGGTCTATAGCATTCCTTTCTTGCATTCTACTAAGTGTTCTCAAGCAGAAGAAAAAGGGCCTTATGAAAAAGGAAACTGCATAACCACCACTGTTACCTTACTCTGTGAATAATCATGAATAATCTTTGTAAATTATTACTATGTAGTCGGAAGAAGGTATAATCACATGCACTCCATTCCCTATCCCATCCACAGATTCTGGAAGGGGCCAGCTGACACATGTTCTCTAAGAGTTTCAGGTAATTCTTTTCCACCTCCTCTCCCCAGCCAAAACACTACCACAAAATCTGAGGCCCATCCTAGGTGTGTCTCATGAGCATACAGCATCTACCATATGGACTACTCAATAAAATCAGAAATATTCATTACACAGACAGGTCCCATGTGCACTAGCCAAAGTAAAAGGTTCTACCAGAAATTAATTTCAGTGATAGGCAGCAATAGAGTAGAAAGAAGGCAGTTCATGGTAGTGGTAAAGGAACTACACTACCTGAGAGTTATCCCAGGCTCTACCACTTACTACCTTTGTGCCCTTTTACAACCAGCTTCCTTATTTGTCAAGTGGAGAACAGAACCTTCTAAATAGGGTTAGTATGAAGATTAAATAAGGTATTACACAAAAACAGCTTACCTATACTGTCAGAGTTCAAAAACAGGTCAGTGTTCAATAAATGTTTGCATTATTACTTAGGTCTTATTTTGGTCAAATAGCAACTCCCTCCTTCAAATTCTAACTGTCCAGAATTTGAAGACCACTTTATAATATGGCGTGACCTGAAAAGAATGCTGTTTTTCCTAAAATGACAGTTTTACCAGTCTAGCAAATAATTATTTTTTCAAAGTGCATATCCCATCCATACTTATCCCACCCTCTTTTTCCTTATATATATAAAAAAAATACTTAGCTTATCTCTTACTGCCCAGAACTACAGGACCACAATTCTTCATCCAAAAGTCTTGGAGTCAGAGGTTTCTAAATTTAGAATTTTTCAGATTTCTAGGAAGGTAATATGGTACAAATGCCAAATAATCCATAACATACCCAACGTGTTAATAGTGCTTCAGTAAAATAAATGAATATTCACGCTTAGTAGGATAAAGACTAAACAACCTCTTATCAGTTCAGATCAGGTTTTGCCATCAAATGAATTTGTAGTTTTCAGAACTTTCTGAATGGCAGTTATGAAAATCTTTAACCTAATGCCAATTTGTTTTAAACACACACAATCGCATTCCTCTCAATACTTTTTAAGCATCTTTTCTAATGCCGTCAAGTCTGATTTTTCCACGACTGATAACCATGCTGTTATCCCAGAGAAGTGGACTAAGCCCCTCCTGCTATACCTCTTGGGAAATTAAAACAAAATAGGCTTTAAATTAGGTGAGTTGGGGGTTGGGTGTGATGTGTGTTTAAGCCAAACTGCAGAGCTGGCAGTAATTTGAATTCCACAATCTAAATTAGTTGAATAATTTTGATAACTTGTTTAAGGACTGCACATTTTACAGTACTTATTTTCTTAGACTCACAGTAAATCTGCCTCTGTGTACAATTTCTAGCTTATTTTTGGCAGATAAAAACCACCAAAGACATTTGCTACCAGGTTACAACGAATGTATTATTCAGATACTTATTAGCCAAACATTCATTATAAGGAGGCACAAAACAGTTCTCCAGCCAAGAAGCAGAAGTAGAAATAATTCAACTGAATAACTATGCTACTTCTGCTGGATCAAGATCTTTACAATATTTTGGAAAGATAATGAATAAATTTCCATGTAGATAAAATAATCATTGCTTTAAAAATGACTAATTCAGCACACTTGAGATAATTATAATTTTACCTCATAATTCTTCAAAGGGACTAATTACGCAAATGAAAGTGATGATCACAGCGAGGTTTCTACAATTTCTCAACCACTCAAGAAATAAAAGCATTTAATACAGCATAGCTTTGGACATGGCTTAATTTTTACTTTTTTACTTCACTCATTACTTTAAACATAGTGGACACAACAGATTAGAAATTGAGTTCAGGGCCAGCCCCATGGCTTAGCGGTTAAGTGCGCGCGCTCCGCTGCTGGCCGCCCGGGTTCGGATCCCAGGCGCGCACTGACGCACTGCTTCTCCGGCCGTGCTGAGACCGCGTCCCCCATATAGCAACTAGAAGGATGTGCAGCTATGGCATACAACTATCTACTGGGGCTTTGGGGGGAAAAATAAATAAATAAATAAAATTATTTAAAAAAAAAAAAAGAAAGAAATTGAGTTCATACAATTTATCTTGTTGACATCCATACACTTCAATTATGTAATCCAGCAGAAATTTTATATGTGTTTTTTATTTCTCTCTCCAAATAAGTTGTTATAAATTAGCACTGTACAGACTATTACAAAAGCAAAAGTTGTCTAGTCCTTTGGAAACTAAAATCTAAAAAGAATTTTTAAGACACATAAAAGTCTTGTGAATTTCATTAAGAAGAATGATGATCCTAGTGTACATACATAAAAATTTTCTCCCAGCCCTCGATTTTGTCAATGTTAGTTTCTGTGGGAGGGAGAAGCATCAATGCAAATGAAGCAAAAAATATTTTGGATGAAATCTGGGTACAAAATGTCATACTGCAGATAAGGAAATAACTATATATCTCAAGACACTAACTCATGAAATTATAAAACCCAAAGCATACAACCACCCTCGGCCAAAACAATATCATATAACTCAGGCTATTAAGCCATGGTTTCTTCCTTCTTCTTTCCTCTGCCCTGAATGCATCCCATCTACCCTTTCCCCACTTACATAACCTCATACTTAAGGCTAAGTCACTCGCTCTCAAGGTCTTCCCAGAGCTCCCAACTTAGGTCCCTTAGGTACACTCCCCCAGTACGTAACATTTCTCTCTGCCTCACTCATTACATCCCTCCAAAGTTTTTTCCTGCCAAACTCCATTAGTATGAGAATCATATCTGTTTTATTTACCATTGTCGGACAAGCACGGGCGCAAGCACATTAACAGTTACACATTCAAATAACAAATTTGAAAAAATAAATTTCCAGGAGTAAAGAAACTTTATATAACCAATTTGCTGCACACAGATTTTGAAAAGAAAACAGTTACAACAAGATCAGCTGTGTACACTAGTGGTGAGGCTACTTTCTAGGACACTTTGTCTTAGTGGTTGAAAAATTCACTTTCATAGAATTATAGAAACTCCTCATATAATCAGAAACATCGATTATCTGTACCAAGGACTCAGATCCTCCCTATGAACTCATTTGCTCTTATTTTAGACAACTCCTTAAGTCTAATTGCCCAGCAGCTCAGTTCACAGTTTAGAAAAATGCATGTTTGGGTGAGAAAGAGGTGCAGCCTATGACAAGAATGGAGTCGTCAGAAAACTCCGTAAATCAGGCTCAGAAATGTAAAATGGGAGGGAGGGAAGTGCCATTCAGGCCAGGCCAGAGTCTTAAAGTAGGGCAACAGACTCCAAGGATAGACCTCAAAAACCCTTTAGGAGGAAAAGACCTCAATCATTCCACAGGGAAGCTTATGGCCCAGATACTATAAGACAGAAAAAGAAGACATCCACTACAGAAATAAAGTTTTAAAGCTTAAAGAAGCAAGCCTCAGTTATCTAAAACACAATAATACTATTTCAGAGGTTTAAGATCTTCATTTTTTCCTACAAGAGCCATACCTCCCATACCTAAAAATGCATGAATTCCATAAAAGCTTAAAGCGCCCTACACTGCATCCTCTTGAAGCAAAGCTATCAGGACTAGAAAACTGAAAATAAAGGTCAAAATACAGCCTTTTCTCCAGAAAGTCCTAAAAGTAACAACCAAACTAGAATCAAATTTTTGTTCAAACAATAAACCTGGCTGAAACGAAGTGTAGACTTGTCATAAGTACTCTCTTCTCCAATACCCTCCATTCCACTGCTTTCATCCTTTGTTCAAGAATACATGTAAAATGAATAGAATACATACTGCTTTATTAAGTCAGAGGAAGAAAATGTCTATAATGAAATTGTCTGTTTCAGTGCAGTGGGCAGAAATCTGTCCTGTCAACACCAGTTTCACCCACACCTAGGACTATGCCTGGCACACAGGAAACACCATTAAACACTTGGGAAATTAAATTGAAAATATAAAGCCATTTATTTTGTTTATGAACTGCATGAGAAACCTCTGGCAAAAAGGCCCCAACTACCATCTGCCCATTTGTTCATAATGAGCTTGAGCTTGGTACTGCCATTATTTGGCCATCGTGATCAAGCAGTTGCCACGGGTTGATGTCAGTTCAAGGGCCCTCCTTTCTGCAGCAGCAAGGACCCTTGGAGATTGAGAGCAGCAGGCCTAAGGTACATCAAGGCAAGCCGAGGAGAACAATAAAGCCTTCAATATACTGCCAAGTGAGAATCACTCCAGATTTAAATTCTTCTTTGGGGAGGGGGGCAAGAAACACTCCTAAGCGAACATACCTTCCTGCTTCTAAATAAGAGCATCGTATCACACATCTCAAAATGTAAGTATTCTAGGGTTAACCTTAAATAGATGCACAGATTCAGGATTTGGCTTTGTGCAGCTTAATTCTCCATTTACATTGCCCCCTAGACAATGCTTGTCTGGAGAACTGACATAGCAAGAAGAATAAACCAAGACGGAGCCCCAATGAGCTGCCTAATGGCCTGTTCGGGTGTTTCAGCAATGACAATTGAGCAGCCAGGCACCCTGCATTCTGGCACAAACATCTCTATGCCTCTCAAGACTCCACAACTAGCAGACTGAAAACTCTTCAGAGTGGGGCCTTCACATCTATTAAAAAAATTTTTATTGTGGTGAAATTCACATAATATAAAATTAATCTTTTTAGAGTGTACAATTCAGTGACATTTAGTACATTCACAATGTTGTGCAATCATCGACTCCATCTAGTTCCAAAACATTTTCACCACCACAAAAGAAAACTCCAAAACCATTAAGCGGTCCCCAGTTTCTCCTTCCCTCAGCACCCGGCAACCACCAATTTGCTGTCTCGATGGATTTACTTATTCTAGATATTTCATATAAATGAAATCACACAATATGTGGCCTTTTGTGACTGGCTTCTTTTACTTAGCATAATGCTTTCAAGGTTCATCCATGTTGTAGCATGTATCAGTGCTTCATTTTTTTAAAAGGCTGAATATTCCATTGTATGTTTGTATCACATTTGTTTATCCATTCATCTGTTGATGGACATTTGAGTTGTTTCCACCTTTTGGCTACTTAAATAGTGTTCCCATGAACATTTATGTACAAGTATTTGTTTGAGTACTTGTTTTCAATTCTTTTGGGTATATATCTAGGAATGGAATTACTGAGTCATATGGTAATTCTATATTAAACTATTTGAGGAACTGACAAACTATTTTCCACAGTGTATACTTTTAAGTATCTTGCTAAATAATCACCAAGACCTATTGTTAAGGAGAAAGAATAAGATGTGTAACAGTGTGATGTACAATAGTCTGTGTATAAAAAAGGAAAAATATGTAATATGTACATACAGACACAGTATCTCTAGAAGGATACATAGGAAACAGTTACATGGTTTTCTCTGAAGCAAGGAACTTGGGAGGCTGAGATGGGAGTAAGGCTTACTTTTCAAGCTCCACTGTTTTTGCAGTGTTTCATATACAGGCTTTATCAACCCTCTCGCTCTAAAATAGAATATTTTTAAAGCCCTAAAGGAAGCAATACTATTAGAGAAGGAGGACTGTGCTCTGGGATAGAAGAATATATATTTATTATAAACCTTATTATATGATTTTATTTTCACCTAGTGCATTTTTCTCCTTTTTTTAATTGTGGTAAAACACACAGAACATAAAATTTACCATCTTAATCCATTTTTAAGCATACAGTTCAGTGGTATTAAATAAATTCACACTGTTGTGCAACCAACACCACCATCCATCCTCATAATTCTTTCTATCTTGTAAATCTGAAACTCTATACCTATTAAATATTAACTCTCCATTCTCCCTGCAACCTCCCAGCCCCCGCAATCACCATTCTTTCTATCTTTATGATTCTGACTGCTCTAAGTATCTCATATAAGTAGAATTATACAGTATTTGTCTTCTTGTGACTGGCTTTTTTTCACTTAAAATAATGTTCTCAAGGTTCATCCATGTTGTAGCATATTGCAGAATTTCCTTCCTTTTTAAGGCTGAATAATATTCCATTGTATGTATACACCACATTTTGCTTATCCATTCACGCGTCAATAACCTTTGGGTTGCCTCCACATTTTAGCTATTGTGAATAACGCTGCTATGAACATGGGTGTACAAATATCTCTTTGAGACCCTGCTTTCAATTCTTTGGCGTATATACCCAGAAGTGGAATTGCTGGATCATATGGTAATTCTATTTTTAATTTTTTGAGGAACTGCCATACTGTTTTCCCACAGTGTCTGTACCATTTCACAGTCCTACGAAGAATAAAATGCATATTTTTTTTTAAATAAAAAACTACTTAGAAAACTTTAAAGCCTCCCAAGGAAATGTTCTGTAGTATCTTGATTGGGTGGCAATTATACAGATATATATATTTATCAAAACTTACCAAACTGTCATTTAAATAGGTGCATTTTTGTATGCAAATTATACCTCAATAAAGGTGATTAAAAAAAAAAAACTCTCCCAAAGTGATTCTAATTTTGGAAATTGGATACCAAGTTTCGAACAGCGAAGTTTGGGAACCACTGTGCCTAAGCATCAGTGACCCAGTAGTGAGCCCTGTTGTATTTCCCCAAGAATTCAATCTTAGGATGCTACTCCCCTTCTCTCCCAAAAATCTCTTCCAAATTAGATTCAAGAAGTGTGATTATTAGGTACTACAAACTGTAACTTGAATAGTGAAAGCTGAAGGGCTGCATGTCTGGCACTGGAGCTAAGTGGTTCTCTCTCACCGAACCCTCACTGCACTCTGTTACCATACCCATTCTACAGAAGAGGAAACTGAGTTACACAGGGGTCACATTAATTCCCGAGTCATAAGCTATCAAGTGTAAGAGCTAGTACTTAACTGTCAGCCTCTCTCCAGAGCCCATGCTCTTACCTAAGATATTCTACTGTCTCCCTTTTCTGAACTTAAGACCTTTAAAAGACAAACAGAGCTTCCTTCTGAATAACTGGAAAAGTTAAACGAGATTTCATCCAGAAAAGAACTTTTCCACAAAAGACTCTAAATGCGGTATTTCCAATAAAACTGCCAAATCATGTAATAAAATTATCTCACGGCAAAAAACTGTTTTGTTACATTAAATATCCACCTTAAGTGTACATTCTTAGGCTCTCAAAATCTAAATAACAAACAATAGGGTTATGTAAAAGTACAACCAGAAAAGTGGCATAACATTTGCTCCACGGGTTCATGGAAGAGGCACCAGAGAACAACTCATTTGCAATATACGGATGTGGACACCACTGCCATGAGAATAAGGTAAAAATAACAATGCACATATAATGAAAGAAGAATTTTCAACCATATGCTTAAAGTCAAAACAAACAATTTTTAAAGTAATTGCTGGGCCGGCCCCGTGGCTTAGTGGTTAAGTGCACGGGCTCCAATACCGGCGGCCTGGGTTCGGATCCCGGGCGCACACCCACGCACCGCTTCTCCAGCCATGCTGAGGCCACGTCCCACATACAGCAACTAGAAGGATGTGCAACTATGACATACAACTATCTACTGGGGCTTTGGGGAAAAAAAGGAGGAGGACTGGCAATAGATGTTAGCTCAGAGCCGGTCTTCCTCAACAAAAAGAGGAGGATTAGCAAGGATGTTAGCTCAGGGCTGATCTTCCTCACAAAAAAAAAAAAAAAAAAAAAGACTGTTAAAATAATTGAATTGGATCTCTGTGTTTTAGAGCAGTTAGGAGCCTCAGAAGACAAAAATCTATATTCTTTGTCCCTCTTTCTTGTAAAAAAAGAAAAATCAGTTTTTATGTGGGAACTGCTTTTTGGGGTCCACTATTAAATTGACAAAGTAGTTCAGAACATTTTTCCATAAGTTTTAGGGACTTCTGTTTTAGGGACTATGGTCAGGATGCATGGTTAGTAAAATTGGAAAACTTAACTAATGGAAAACATAATTTCTAAAGAATAAAAGATAAATGAAGTGTACACACAGCTGATACATGATAAATGCTTCTGACTTCACGATTGAAGACTCATCAGCTACAGTTCAACACAGAGATGTGCATGAGAGTTGCCACAGATTAGAAATTGTTCAAGAATCCTTCAGTTATGAAAGGAGGGCCGGCCCGGTGGCTTAGTGGTTAAGTGCGCGTGCTCTGCTACTGGCGGCCCGGGTTCGGATCCTGGGCGCGCACCGACGCACCGCTTCTCCAGCCATGCTGAGGCCACGTCCCACATACAGCAACTAGAAGGATGTGCAACTATGACGTATAACTATCTACTGGGGCTTTGGGGAAAAAAAGGAGGAGCATTGGCAATAGATGTTAGCTCAGAGCCGGTCTTTCTCAGCAAAAAGAGGAGGATTAGCATGGATGTTAGCTCAGGGCTGATCTCCATCACAAAAAATAAAAAAATAAAATAAAAGGAAAGAGGCAGCAGGTAACAGTAAAAAACAATCTCCACCCCACCATCTACTTCTCTGTCCACCTGAAGAAAGCCATCTCTGCTGCCACTATTTTTTTTTAATAATAATTGTATTTTTTTCCTCCCCAAAGCCCCAGTGCATGGTTGTATATCCTAGTTCTAAGTCCTTCTAGTTCTTCTACTTGAGCCCCTGACACAGCACGGCAACTGACAGACAGGTGGTGTAGTTCCACGACAGGGAAAAGAACCCAGGCCGCCGAAGTGGTGGGAGCACCAAACTTTAACCACTAGGCCATAAGGGCTGGCTCTCTGCTGCTATTAGTAACTGATGCTTAAGAGTGGAACTCAATGATCCCACATTCAAATAAAGGCAACCACTACCACAACCCAAGAATGAATCTAGACAATTCGTGATTTACATGGTTTCAAGTTATCAAACTATGATTTATTATGTCAAATAACATTTATAAAATGATGGTAAGGGGCTGGCCCACTGGCATAGCGGTTAAGTTCGCGTGTTCCACTTTGGTGGCCCAGGGTTCACAGGTTCAGATCCCGAGTGTGGACCTACTCACCGCTTATCAAGCCATGCTGTGGCAGGTTTACCGCATATAAAGTACAGGAAGATGGGCACAGATGTTAGCCCAGGGCCAATCTTCCTCAGCAAAAAGAGGAGGACCAGCAATAGATGTTAGCTCAGGGCTAATCTTCCTCACAAAAAAAAAAAAAAGATGATAATATCATAGGACATAAGGCCCAACATAAATCCTACAGTTAAACATACAAAATACAAGAAAATGAAAACACCAAACATGTCATGTTTCTCCTATTCAGTCAGGTGGGAATAAAGAAATTCATATAACTTGAAGCTTCCTACCAAGAAAATCCTTGTCACTCTGAAAGCAGTCACTATATAAATACAATGCACTGATAGCCTGAAAGAAAAATATCCTTGAAGAATCTACCAGAGTTAGAACAAGCATTTCTACTAAGGGAGAAAAACTAATATGCATTGAGCACTGTGCTCTTCATATATTATTTTATCTAAAATCCCTACGAAATGGATGTTACCTTCATTTTACAGATGTAGGTCCCAAGGCTCAGAGAAATAAAATACCCTGCTTAAAGAGAGAGACAGATATACCTCTTCTCTGGCAGAATTCCTTTGTAATTACAGGGCCATCAGCATTTCTGGTAAAGAATATGGTTTAAGCAAACCTACACAGCAAAAGCATAACCTTACTTTTATTCTTTGTTTTTAATGTAGAAGTAAACAATTGAGAAAACAACTTTGAAACAGTCTGCCCTCTTATAAGGGAGGCCGTCAATCAAACAACACTAATGCATTGCTTGAAGCTCCCTTTTTTCAAAGGATAGCAACAACGTATCATGCCCAGTAGTGCTAGGCTAGTTGTCCTCCTACCCCAGCAGTTGCAATGGGCTAATCTCTTGCCATGGATCAGGCCTTCAAGAAGCCAGATCTCCCAATAGGCTTTATCAGCAAAGCCTATCAGCACTCCTTTATAATATATCATGAATCCCACCACTTCCACTGTT
The DNA here is from genome assembly GCF_020826845.1 of Diceros bicornis minor. Classification (NCBI taxonomy): domain Eukaryota; kingdom Metazoa; phylum Chordata; class Mammalia; order Perissodactyla; family Rhinocerotidae; genus Diceros; species Diceros bicornis. The sequence continues at coordinate 50,586,931 of NC_080741.1, forward strand.
ACAGCTCCTCTCCAAGTCACTATCATCTGGCACTGGACTTAAAGACCCCCCCAACAGATCTCCCTGCTTCCGTTTTTGCCTCCCTACAGCCTCCATAAAGCAGCCAAAAATATAAATAAATCAGATCACATCACTCCTCTGTTATAAACACCTTTCAATGGCTTCCCGATGCTCTCTAAATAAACTCTCAATTCCCAGTTCCTACAAGATCTGACCCCTGCCTACCTGTAAGACTTTATTTCTTCCACTCCTTCTGCTTGCTCTTTAGGCTCCAGCCATTCAAGCCTTTTTGCTGTTCCCTAAAAAAGGCAGGCCCATTCCTTACTTGTCTATCATCAGTCTTCCCTACTAGATTAAAACTCCATGAGCAGGGCTATTAATGTTTTTGTGATTATTAGCACCTGATGTGCTTTCCACTTTCTAGTCAGTGATACTGAGAAAAGTTGATGGAATGATTCAATATTAAGACTTTTCAGTTCCAAACCAAATGTTCACATTTTTAGGAATAAAGACATTGTAAAACAGACAAAAAGCTCCCTGAGGGCAGGGACCTTCTTTGTTTTCTTCAGATGTGTCCCAGAACAGTGCCTGGCATATAGTAGCTATTCAGTAATTATTTGTTCAATAAATGAAAAATGACAAAACCACAAGCTAGCTTGGCCATTCCTCTTAACATGCCAAGGAGGATTTCAAAGCCAACCAAAACCACTTCCATCATATGCCTTCACTGCCAGGTAGACCATCTCACGAAATAAGAATATCCACCCCCTTAACAGCTCACTTCTCCATATACAGAGTTCTCTCAGACTCAAGGATAACAAGAAAAGGTGGTCAAAATGGTACCCGAGGGGCTGGCCCGCTGGCGTAGTGGTTAAGTTCGTGCGCTCCGCTTCGGCAGCCCGGGGTTCGCAGGTTCGGATCCCAGGCACAGACCTACACACCACTTATCAAGCCATGCTGTGCCAGGCATCCCACATATAAAATAAAGGAAGATGGGCACGGATGTTAGCCCAGGGCCAATCTTCCTCAGCAAAAAGAGGAGGCTTGGCAACGGATGTTAGCTCAGGGCTAATCTTCCTCACCAAAAAAAAAAAACAAGGTACCCAACTCGGATATTTATCGTGGTATCAACTCAATTAAGATAATTCTATTTTCCTTATTTGTAATCAATTAAAATATCCCAACAGCCCCTGAATGGGCTGTTATACCTGCTGTTAACACTGCTCCCACCCAAGCCAGTACCACTGCTGACCAGCCTGGTAAGAGGGAGGACTGTCCTCTGATCCTCATTCTCTAGATGGCTCATTTTCTATTAATAATTAGATATACCCATAGCACAGGCTGTGGATAAACTGTAAGACGACCAAACTACTCTACTAAAAAAAAACAGAAACTTAAAGATGAAAAACAAAGAATAAGATGGGAATAGTCCAGAAATAAGAGAAATATGTGTGTAATACAGTGAGTCCACCTCCTTAAAGATTAAGTAAGAGAGAGGTTAGGAAATATATCTTCATCTAAGGATATAAAGAATCTAAGAAATCTTTAGAAATCTAAGAAATAAAAGATTAAGAAATGTCACTTAGAATAGAAGGAAATCAGAGGAGTATCTCATGGAGAGGTAGGAAAATAAGACCAAAGAGAAAAGTTATGGAGTAAGATAAAGATCTCAAGATTGGTGAAGAGAATCACTAATAGTGATGTACCCACCTTTCCCTAAAACTTACATTACTATATAATACATGATAATCATTTCTCTTCCATGGGTTCAGGGGAATGAAAGAAGAGACATCTATTTACATACCTTACAAATGTGCTGCAAGACCCAGAGCCTGTGTGGCAGAAGTTCTACAAAGTGCCTTGAACTTCCCAGATGAAAGGCACTATAAAAATAAAAAAAAAAAAAAAATCAGGAATTATGTCTGTTCATTTTACAAGGAAAAAAACAAAACACAGGATGTAAATGGACTTGCCCAATGTTCCATGAAGTAATTTAGAAACCAGGAGAGGGAAAAAGTGCAGAATTTTTTTTTTTTTGGGCTGAGGAAGATTAGCCCTGAGCTAACATCTGTGCCAATCTTCCTCTAGTTTTTATATGTGGGTCACTGCCACAGCGTGGCTGACGAGTGGTGTAGGTCTGTGTCCAGGATCCGAACCTGGGCCACCAAAGCGGAACACACTGAACTTAACCACTATGCTATGGGGCCAGCCCCCAGAACTTAATTTTTGACATAGCATAAAATTTATCATACTTATACAAGTTTTGGCCTCCTTCTCTCAACAAAATGTACACAAACAACCTTATTTTCTGAGTATTATAAATTAACATTGTCCCTTTAGAAGCAAAAATCAAAAGCAGATGAATCCTATCTAAATTAATTTTCCAACATTTTATTATAAAAATTTTCAAACACACAGCAAAGTTAAAAGAATTTTACCATGAACATCCATATCCCTACCACCTAGACTACCTTGACAATTCGAATGACCTGCTTTATCAAATTACATTTCTTTTTTTCTTTTTTTTTTTTGTGAGGAAGATTACCCCCGAGCTAACATCCGATGCCAATCCTCCTCTTTTTGCTGAAGAATACTGGCCCTGGGCTAACATCCGTGCCCATCTTCCTCTACTTTATATGGGATGCTGCCACAGCATGGCTTGACAAGCAGTGCATAGGTCCGCGCCCGGAATCCGAACTTGTGAACCCGGGGCTGCCAAAGCGGAGCACGAGAACTTAACGGCTATGCCACTGAGCCAGCCCCTACATTTCCTTTTTAATACAAGCAATACAGAGAAATTACAGGCTGAAAGGCAACTATCAGAAAATCAGCGGCTTCCAGGGGCTGGCCCGGTGACTTAGCGGTTAGGTGCGCACGCTCCACTACTGGCGGCCTCGGTTCGGATCCCGGACGTGCACCAATGCACCGCATCTTTAGCCATGCTGAGGCCACATCCCACATACAGCAAGTAGAAGGATGTGCAACTATAACATACAACTATCTACTGGGGCTTTGGGGAGAAAAAGGAGGAGGCCTGGCAATAGATGTTAGCTCAGAGCCGGTCTTCCTCAGCAAAAAGAGGAGGACTGGCATGGATGTTAGCTCAGGGCTGATCTTCCTGACACACACAAAAAAAATAATAAAATAAAATAAAATTCTGGATCTATGAAAAAGTCCGTGGATTCCTACTCTCTTCTTTCCTCCAGTACAGATTTTTATGACAACAGAGGCTATAAGTCTAGGACTAGACTTTGACTCAAAGTTCCATCTTATATATATTTTGGTATGTCCCCAAGAGCGACCAGTGCTCTACAAAAGTACACGGAACTACTCTCAACACAATTTATCAAAAAAGATCTTTCAATAAGTCATCCTTTATAATTAAACACTAGACTTGTAATTTCAGTCCAAACAATGTCACTTGTGCCAAATGCTCAAAACAGTATCTCTACCAATTTAGCGATGTCTAAAGTGACAATCATGCAATGGTACATACACATTACACATTTGGGTGTGTGGCACTAAGTGGTTGAAAAATTCTCACCACATACATCTTAAGAATTTTTTTAAAGTATTTTTTCCCCTTCAGCTGTGGCAGGGAGATATATGAATATAATCTGATTACGTACACACCTGCAAGAAACACTTAGTTCAAAAGACTGTCTTAAACACAAAAAGAACCAAACAAGTCACCAACAGAGGTAAAAATTTTAAATCAGGACCATTAAAAAAACACAAGTGAAACCAACCCTGAGGTAAAAAGGATGCCAAATTTCCACCATAAACATGGTTTGGACCAAATCCATTTGAGTGCAAATACTGCCATTTAATGAAGACGACTTGTAACTGGATCCAATCGGTAACTAAGACAGATGTTTAGGTGATTCCTAATCAAGGTAGTAACTTAGACTAAACAAAACTGCAAATTAGTACTCTATTTTGATGCAACACAGTTTAAATCATGAAAAATATTATTTTCAACTGAAAAAGTCCCTTCTTTTCAGTACCGAAGAATCCTAACCCCTAAGATTTCAACACTGTTACTTACACACTCTCCAAGAATACTGCACTAAAAAAGAAAATCTACCCAAAACATAACTGGACTTCACCCAGTATAAAACAGTGATTCATGTTTCATAATAAATGTAAAAGCCAAAATGGAGTTGTAAAGAGTTTCTTTCCCGTTTCAACTCCGACAGCCACGAGCGCTTCGCAGCGGCCGGTTGCGCGGCGCGGCGCGGTCGCGGGGCCCGGCTCGGAGCCCCCGCCCTGCCGGCGCGGCCTTAAGAGAGGAAGCGCCGGGGACCGCAGGCGGGCGGCCTGGGGTCCACCAGGCCCGGCCGGGCGGAGGCAGGGGCGCGGGAGGCCGCGGGGCGCGCTTCCGGGGACTGCGCGGGCGGGGCTGCCGCCTCGGGGCGCGGGTACCGGGCACGCAGTCAGGGGCCAGGAGCGGCCGGCCGGGAGCAGCAGGTGGGGCGCGGCCGCGGCGGGGCGGGAGGGCGGCCGGAAGAGTGCCGGGCGGGCGGGCCCCGGGCGCCGCGGCGCCAGGAGGGAACCCCCTCTCGCTCACCTCAGGCGACGACTACGAAACCGACTTCTCCGCACCGAGAACGCCTGTCCGCGAGTCACAAGCTCGGAGACTAAGGCGAGCGGCTGAGGAGGCGGCGGCGGACTAACCAGAGACCCGACGGAAGGCAGCAGACGGGGAGCGCTAGAGTGAGGGCGGGCAGCGGCGGGAGGGCGGGGAACGACGTGCGCGCCCCCGCGTGCCCAGCGGGCTCGAGCCGGCCTCAGTCGCGGCCCCGCGCACGCGCGCGCACTCAGCACAGCCACGATTGCTCAGGAGCGCGTCCACGCCCTAAAAGCAACGCGCTTAACCAATCATTACAGCCGCGTGGGGCATCACGGGAATCCGAGGGCTATAAAAGACCCGGTTGCTATTTTATACTCCTCGAGTTACTCATCCTTTAAGTCAGTGGGGTGGGGTTAGGTGCGCGTGCGCGGTTTTAATTCTCCTCCCCAAACTGCCAACACTTCGCGCACGCGAGGTAGGTTCCCCTTCCCTGGGTTTACGCGTGCGCACTAACGGGCCTGGCCCGGAAGACCAAACGCCTGCGCAGAGAGTACTAGGGTGACAGACCCCCGGGTGGGGCGCAGGCCAGTCATGGCGGAGCCTTGGTCCGGGCAGTCCTTGCAGACTCTGCCGGCCACGGTGCTGGGCGCGCTGGGCGCCCTGGGCAGTGAGTTCCTGCGGGAGTGGGAGGCGCAAGACATGCGCGTGACCCTCTTCAAGCTGCTGCTGCTGTGGTTGGCATTAAGTCTCCTGGGCATCCAGCTGGCGTGGGGGTTCTACGGGAGCACGGTGACCGGGCTGTATCACCGCCCAGGTGAGGCTCCCTAACAACCTCCGTGGGCTGGCCGTCCCCAGCCCTGCCGGACTGTACCATTGGGCTCCCCAGAACCCCCGTAGACTACCACTGGACCCTAAGAACCTCATCACAACTTAATGCTGTACCCATGCCAGCATACCATTTCACGCTAGAAACCCCACCAGTCCACCCATCACATTATAACTGTTCCTTTGAACCCCCATCAGACAATACCACTAGTCCCTTAGGGCCCCCTCACCAGACTCCACCAGACAATACCACTGGCCTCTAACCTGACCTGGGCTGATGCCTGCTCAGATCCCCACGCCCAGCCTGGTGCAGCTCTGGATGTGTTCCTGCCCCCAGGTCTGGGCAGCCAAAACGGATCCACATCTGATGGCTCCACGCATTTCTCTTCGTGGTGAGTAAATCTGTGCCTATCTCAACCCCATGCTTGGCAGGCAGAGGACACTCCTGTGCTGGGAAAGGGGCCGGGGATGGGGGAGGGGAGTTCTCAGGGTAGGAGTCCACCAGCTTAGTGGCCTTTGCAGCAAGCTGCAAGGTCTCCAAGTAGAAATCAGGCTTACAGTGACACCGATGTCTGAACAGCCCATCAGTATGCTGATCAGCAACCTGTGGGGTGGGTGGTGTTATTGTCCCAATTTTAGAAATGAAATAGCAAGTCTGTTGGATTCCACTCCACTGCAAGCACCTCAGTTGGAAAGGCAGGAGCCTCTGTCCTTAGTGCACTGACTAGCCTCATCAGGGTCAGCCTCCTCATCTGTAAAACATGAACTCACTAATCAGGACATTCATTCAGCTAATCTCTGAGCTCCTACCACATGGCAGGGGCCACACTAGGCCTAGAGAACAAGGACAACCCAGGCCCTGCTAACAGGGAGAGCCAGAGATTTAAAAGGGGAAGGCAGCAGTGCAGAGGCAAGGGCAGTCAGAGGTTTCTCCCAAGACAGACACCTAAGCTGTGGGCAAAGGCTAGGGGGTGGTAAAGTGTACCAGGCAAAAAGAATGGATAGAACAAGGCCCAGAGGCAAGAACAAGGGTGACATATTGGAAGGATAGACAAGACCGTGATGCTGAAGTTCAAACATCAAGGCATGGAGGGATCTGCAAAGCCCTATCCCAGGTCTCAGCTATTGTACGACTTAGCAAGGCCATGGCCTGATCTAATTTGCCTTTATAACTGCCTGCTTCATGGCAAGTAGATAAAAGGGTCCAATAGAAAGAGCAAGAGGCTAGTTAGGAGGCCTCCTACTGCCCATGTTTCTGTCTTGGGCAACTGGGGAAGGATGTGAGCACCATCATAAGGTGGGAAACCAAGAGGAAGAATGAGTCTGTAAGGGAAAGGTGGTGGACCCAGTGTGGGCTGTGGGAGCTCAGCAGAGGTCTAGATTGTAGTGTGGCCTTACTGAGCCCAGCTCAGCCCTCAAAGAGGGGCTAGAGAGAGCCAGTCTCAGGGACTTGTGCTGCCCCTGGAATAACCCCTCTCTTCTCTCCATTTTTAGGGAAACAGCAACAAATGAACCTCTCAAAACCCACAGAGAATAAAAGAAGGCAGCAGAGGGGCCTCCAGAGACATCACCGGGTCTGCTGGCTCCCACACTGGGTTCTGTTGCTGCTCAGACCCCAGGGACGACTGCAGGGGAGTTGGGGCTGGGGGCAGGGAGTACCCCAGTGCTTGCAGGGCTGGGCCTCCACTGCCCTTGGCCTTGCCTCCAGCAGCTCCAGGCATTGGGCCAGTTAAGAATTTGTCTCTACCCTGATCTGGGTGCCTTAAGGAGAGAAGGCGTGTTCCTCCTCTCTCAGGGGTCGGCTCAGGAGAAGCTTCTCAGCTGGGGAGGCCAACAGTCCATTTTCTGTCTTGGCTTTTTCCTGTCCTTCTTTCCATCCCCCTAGGATATCACCCCATAGAGATTTGTCCCTCTGAGAGGAAGCCTGAGGTTGACCAGCTCTGGAATTTGTAAGGGAGGTCTGTTTTCTCCTAAGCCCTGAGTTTCCTGAATTTCTTTGGTTTTGCTTTGTTGGTAGGGAGCCAGGGAATCCTGGCCTGGACACAGCCTTATACTCTATGGTTACCTAGCTGACCATTCAAGTATAAGGCAGGGGGTAGTTGGCACCATCCAGACATGGAGGCACCAAACACCCACCTCCCTGGCCCATCCAGAGCTCTCCAGGTATGACCCAGGAATTCTTCTTGGAGGGAAGCTGGGTGCCTGAAAGAGGCTGAGCCCTGGGGGGGACCTACCACCCCCAAGTGCCCATGGGGTTGTGGGTCTGTACCCTGCACCCTCACAGGGAGTTACTAAGCAGTTAGTGCAGTGGTGCCACCATGCCCTGTAGCCTCATCATTTCCCATCTTGACCTGGAACCACAGGAGCTTCATCCTAAGAGCCCATAGGTTCAGCTCCTCCCCACCAGCACCATTTCAGCCCCCAGGAAACTCAACAGAGAGGAGCCACAGGCTAGGCAGGCCTGCCACTTCCACAGCAGGCCAGGGAGCTTCCAAAAGTGTGGGTGGCAAACGCCAAGTTCCTGAAAGCAGTGTGGCCCTGCCTCCTTTCCTGATGGCTGTACTTCTGCCTGCTTCTGCTGGGCCACCAGCTACCTCAGTGTCCCACTGCCTGCTTCCTCTCTGTTAGATGTCACATTTCCATCTGGCAGCCTTTGTCTAGGTCATCTTTGCAGCAGAGGTACACTGGAAGTAGAACTGCATTGAGCTCATGCACATGTACCTACTCTGGAGATACCTTCTGGCTGATAGGATGATGGTTTCACAGCCCCAGGCCTACCCACTGAGACCACCACACACAGAATCAGGGTCTCACATTTCACCCCAGGCTCAACTGAGGATGTGGCTTATTAAACATGGAAGTGCATCAGTTGTGTGATTATTCAGACAAGACAAGGGTGTGTATACACAGGGAAGACTGGGGAAGGAACACCCCAGAGGGTGTTACCCCTCAGCACCCAGAATGCAATGACTTGCAGAGGTGGAGGGGTGATGCCAGCTCCCTGGAGGAGCGGTGGTGGGTGCCTAACAGGGGCGCTATCCCTGTTCTTATAGACCTGCCCCCCTCAAGGGGAACCCACTCTGAGCATATCTCAGAAGCCAGGAAGGCAGGCATTGGGCTGGCACCCTAGTAACTCTGTGGACAAAGGACAATGAAACTAGAGACTCTGACAAGCAAGAAGGATGGAAGCTCGTTTAATGTTTTTTAGAAGTCAGTGGAGTCCAGTAATGGGCCCCAGGGACGAAGGTCAGCCCAGGGTAAGGCAAGTCCAGGAGGAGGCCCAGCCTGCCTCACAATAGCCCTGGGGCTCAGAACAGGTGGTGAGCCCAGCATGATATGCTACTGGGCAGCAGGCTGGGCTACCTCGGGAATGTGGAAGAGTGAGTCCATGCTCCCTCAGCCATCCCTGCATTTACACAGGGCACAGCAACACTACCGGGCCAACCCTCTGTGAGTCAGGAATCATTCCTGCCCAGGGAGAGGCAGCAGTTTGTATTTAAGAAAAGTAAACTGGAGAAGGTGGCCGGCACTGCGCAAGGTGATAACCCTTTGCAGTGTGAGAAACTGGTAAGTTGGGTAGGCTTTATCCTCCCCTTAAAGGTGAGCCTTTACTCCACAGCCAGCACCTGGCAGAGTAGAAGGGAGAGATGTCAGAACTGATGCTTCTCATAGCCCTCCAGCAGGCAAGAGTGGGGTCAGTGGTAGTGTGGGCTGAAATAGGACATGGGGTGAGCTGGTATGTCGCTCAGAAATGGGGTGTTGAAGTTGGAGTGGCACAGGATGAGGGAGGAATAGGTAGGTGGTGTGGCCCCCTCAACCAGACAACCAGAAGCAGCCTCCACCCTAGCCAACTACCCCCAGGGTGTTCTGCCTCAGCTTCCTGACTAACCCCTTGTAGAATGCCTTCCAGAGCAAAGCTCCTGGAAGGGAGGGCCCTGCCCCAAGCCATCCTCACTTGAGGGTGTAGTAGTTTGTGGACACAAAGGGCATCTTGCTGACCACAGCCATCTGCTGCTTCCGCCGCACCTCTACCAGCAACGGGGTACCTGGCCGACTATACTCACAGGGCACATAACCCATCGCCACATTCTTCTTCAGGCAGGGTGAGGGGCAGCCACTGGTCACAGTACCTGTCCAGGCAGAGGCCATGCATCAGCACCACCCTGCCAGTTCAGTGCCCACACCCTCCTGGGGAAGGGACAAGGGCTTTCCAACTTCCCTGGTCCACGTACCAATCACGGTGCCCTCTGTACTCAGGATGGGGCTGTGTGCTCGCATAGGAGCCCCCTCACACAATAAACCCACACGCTTCCGCTGCACCTCGCCCTTCAACTGGGGAACAATGACTGCGGCTCCAGGGAAGTCCATGGCAGCTCGGCGACGCTTTCCTGGAGCATGACACACCAGACTTAAGCCACAGTTCAAGGACCCCAAGTGACATCCATCTAGCATTGAGGCCCCTTTGCTTAGGCTCCCCCAGGCCCCATTCCTCCTTTGCAATGCAGTCAGTCAGCCACCCACCTCCTGCCCCCTGGTCTTGGAGGCCATGCTGCCCACCTCAGCCTGCTGAGGGTCCTCAGCATTTAATGGGCAAAGCCACAGTGATACCTTCAGGGAATGGAGGCTCAAAGAGGCTAAGTCACTTGCTTTAGGCTACATAACCTTGGGAGCAGTCACAGGCTAGGTGATCTCATTAAGGGCCACTCCAGCCTTCTGGATCCCATCCCTGAGTGCTTGCCCAACTCACCCAATGTCCAACTGAGGCTCCCTTCCACAGGTGTAGTGTGTTCATCGATGTCGTTCCCATATAGGCAGAGGCCTGCCTCCAGGCGCAGACTGTCCCGGGCTGCCAGCCCTGCCAGCTTCACCTCCGGGTTGTCCAGCAGAGCTGTTGCCAGGCAGACTGCCCCCGCTGCTGGCACCGAGATCTGCATGGGACATCAGAGAGCAGGTGGGCAGCTGGCCTCAAGAGTCCTGTGCCCTACACCACCCTGTGCCCACTTCTTGACATACCTCCACACCATCCTCTCCTGTGTAGCCACAGCGGGTCACGCGGCAGCCAGACACGCCAAACACTTCCATCACAGCACTGGTCATGAAGGGCAGTTTCCTCAGGTCCTCTGCCACGCCGGCCTGTAGCACCTGGGCTGCAGTGGGGCCTGGGCCCAGGGAGCCAATGACCAACTGTCCAGGTCCCAGTGCCCCTTAAAGCTGGTCTACAGCCCATGGGCCGGCCCGGAGGTGCAAGTGGTGAAGTGCGCACGCTCCGCTACGGCGGCCCGGGGTTCGCCAGTTCAGATCCCGGGCACGCACCGACGCACCACTTGGCAAGCCATGCTGTGGCAGCATCCCATATAAAGTGAAGGAAGATGGGCATGGATGTTAGCCCAGGGCCAGTCTTCCTCAGCAGAAAAAGAGGAGGATTGGCAGATGTTAGCACAGGGCTGATCTCCTCACAAAAAATAAAAATAAAAAAAAAATAAAGCTGGTCCACAGCCCATACTCAGGGACCAGAACAAGCCCTGAGCAAGACCTACTCTGCAGGTGGGAGAAGATGCTCTTGCCCACAGCCCATGGAGCCTTGTGGCAGGTAGAGGGAGGGTATGACCGAACCTCGAATTATGGCACACAAATATCACACCATCCACACCTTCCTTCTGGTACGGCCTCTGTGCTAAGCAGTAGAGGAAGCCAGGAAGGCAAAGGTCAGCTCCAACTCCAGCTTAGCCCACTCACCTTGCAGGGCTAGCAGGGCATTATCCACCACCTCCAGAGCCACATCACTGCCCATGTTCTGAAGCTCCCTGACCTTGTCCTGAAAAGAAAGAAACCACATTAGCTTCTGGGACCACTTACTGAACACCTATCATGGGCAGGGTGCTGCAGAGCTGGGCAGAGTAGGCTGGTTCCCATCTTACAAGGTCACATAACTACTAAGTGGTAGAGATGACCCAAGCCCAGGTCTGTCAGCTCTAACACCAGGCTCCACCCTCACCAGAGGATGCTCACTTAGGGGTCAGCTTCACCTCCCCACCTCTTCCAACACTGAAACCTGGCATGCTCCAGGGAGGGCCCACTCCAGCCTGCTAGTCATTCACTCAAAGAGCCATTGTCTAAGTTCCTTGTCCATGCCAGCTCTGTCCTAGACAACTAGGATGCTGCTCTATGAACAAGGAAGACAAGGTAGGTAGAACATAGAGGGGCTGTACCTGCATGAGGGCCAAGTCCTTGTCCCAGCAGCCAGCATTGGACACCACATAGAGGTGCCCCTCAGAGGTGTTGGTGACAATCAAGTCATCTAAGATGCCTCCAGCCTCATTGGTAAACAGCGACAGTATCCCCTAGCACCAAAGTAGAGCATCTTTGCCTCCATGTCCAGGAGGCCAAGGTCAAATGTGAGTCAGACACACCCCTGGGCCCACTCAGCCACCACAAACTCATGATCCCTCATGCACTGAGGGGGATGCAACGTGCAAGACTGGGTTAGCCCAGGCCCCTGCCCAAGCCCAGGGTTTTTGATCCTCATGCACTGAAAAAGTTTTCACCCCTTCCCTGCCTTGGAGGACCTCCCTGATCTGGTGGGGCCTCTGCACCCCACCCCACTCAGTACTCAGACCCCTATGTCACAATTAATCCATGATACCTAGGACTTCCTGCTTCATCCCACCCAGACCTGGGACAACTCAGCCCATGCCCCAAACCCCAGGACAGAAGTTTCAAAGTCCATCTTGATGATCCCAGGTGCTCCACAGCAATGCCCCAAAATACTGTGAGGCTGGCCTCGGCCTCCCCACTGGATGGATGAAGAGCCTGAGGTTGAAGGTCATATGAATCATCTGGGGATCTTACTAAAATGCAGGCTCTGATTCAGCAGGTCTGGAGCAGGGCCTGAGAGTGTATTCCTAACAAGCTCCTAGGTGATGATAAGGCTGCTGATTTAGGGACTACACTTTGAATTGCGAGGGTTTAGGTCACAGAATAGGACATGAACCTGGGTTTCTGGCCTCCCAGCCTGATGTGGTGAGGATGGAATAGGCCCCTCCCTACGGATGGCTGGGTGTCTGGACATGACTTAGGAACTCCATCCTCCAAGACTGCAAGCCCTGAGAAGCTGTGTCTGATCCATCTCTGTTCCCCCAAGCCTGAAATAGGGACTCAGCCCATTTGCTGGCTCAGGACTAAGAACACCCATTGAGCAGAAGTAAGAAAAGAGGGACCCACCTGGTTTGGCCTTAGCTCTGCAATATCTCCAACCACTAGACTCTCCATCAGCCTCACCCGGTCACAACCAAATATCTTGGTCTGGGAAAGAGATCAAAAGCCTCAGGCTACTTCAAAAGCTATAATCTGGAAGGCCACTGGGCAAGGAGGCACCCTCCCTGCCATCCACAGCACAGTTCAACCCAGCTGAAATGCCTGACCAGTCTTTTGGTTCTGCAGGTGGCAGCGGCTCCACTTTCTGATTCTCTCACATCCACCAGTACAGGAGGGGGTGCAATGGGGGAGGTTAGGAAACATGAAAGGACCCACCACCTTCCTGAAATACCCCCCTTTTCCAAACCAATTCCCAGGTCAGTGGATGAGAATGGGCACCCTGGAAATCCCAGGACATTAAGGCACACCACTAAGTGGGAGCTGGAGAGATTAGAGAGATAATCGGGAAACCCATTGAGTTAACTTTCTAGAGGCCATAGTCTATGACACCCCTGAACCTCCAACTCATCTGAGGGCTGCCCTTGGAATCTAGCTCCCAGCAAACAAAGCCAAGGGTTGCACCACTGTGGACTGGGAGGAAACCTTGGTCTGGCGGCCGGCGCGCTCCCCTGGCTCACCTGCAGCATGTGGGACACGTCAAAGAGTGAGCAGTGCCGGCGCGTGTGCAAGTGTGAGTCAACGTGGCTGTCCTGGTACTGCACAGGCAGACTCCAGCCGGCAAATGCCACCATCTTCCCGCCATTGGCCAGGTGGAAGTCATAGAGTGGTGTCCTGCGGAGCACATCCTGCAGGCGGCTGGGTTCAGTGCTACCAGGGCCCCATCCCCCATCCCCTATCCCCCTCCCTCCCCCAGCCTCCAAGATTGGCACCACACCCCAGCACCCTCTATCCTACCTGTGTGCAACAGAGCGGACGGCCCAGGGCGGAGGGGAGCGCCTGCAGACGCAAGCCCAGACGGGCCACCATGTTCACTGCCCGCTGCATTGCTGCCCACAACTCGTGCAGCCGGCACACAGAGGCCACCACTCTGCCAGGCACGCTGGGAGATGTAGTCCGGGCCCTGCTTGGACAGGTCTCTCTCCCACAAGGGGGATCAGGAGAGGGGGCGGGCAGCCCGGGCTTGAGAGCACAAGGTGCAGTAACTTCAAACTGCAGGAAAACAGCTCCGGGCGCTTCCAGCTAATCAGGGCAGATTGGGCTGTTTGAGCCAGTTAAGCTGCTCAGAATCAGAGCTGGGGGCTAGACCGTCCCCTGCAAACTGCCTGGCCTCCAAAGGGTCAAAGTTCTGCAAGGGCTGAAAGGCCTGAATTGCACATTCAGGACCTCAGGAGTATAAGGTCAAATGGGGGAAGGGGGATGGGTGGAGCCAGCCACAGTAACCTGGCCTCATCTGAGAGTCTCCAGCTCTCCCAATAGGGCAGACACAGTCATGCATTCCACAAGTATTTATTGATCTTGCTGCACACTAGGCCCTGTGCTGGGTGCTGGGGACACAGCTGTGAATGAATCACAGTCCCTGCCACCCCAGGGATCTCCCCACACACACACATACACACACTGAGGGCTGCTACTCCCTGAGCACAGGACTGTGGTCATTACCCTCTTAGCAAAAGCTGAATGGGGCTAAGTAAATGACACTCCTGGCAAAGATACCACCTGGAAAAACTATGATGGGTGAGAGTAGAGAGTGGCCACCAAAAAGTGCCTGACACTCCCCCAAAAGCTGTTGAGCCACACAAATGTCCAATTTTCCAGGTCCAACACATGTTGCAGTACTGTAGCACCCAAGGGCAAAACTAGAAAAATCCAGAGAAAAGCAAGATTTTCTCATAAGAGCAGCCTGCCTTTTTCAGCAGCTGGCCTGGGGTTGCACAGCACCTCAGCCTCTTAAAAGACACCAATGAGAACCCTCACCTGGACCCACCCCCCACCAAAGTTGATCCCTCATCACACTGAGCATGACTCTTGGAAGAAAGCAGCTGGGAGAAGGGACAATGATGTGCGTTCGGCAGTGTCAGATGGCAAACAGGTCCCAGGATTCATTCTCAGGCTCCGGCCTTGCCAGAAGCACCTGCCCAGGCCAGATGGGCAGAACCATTTGAACACACTCCAGGAGCCAGCTCAGGGACCAAGGGATTCAGGCTGCCCAAACCCCCAGCTTTGCTCCCTAGGCAAGCCACAGAAGAGTTTAGACAGGAAATTTCTTTTTGTGCACATAACACAAATGGAAAGAAGACCAGTGGGGGGCGCAAAAGGAAGAAATGCGGCTCTTGTTTCTCCCTCAAGCTTCCAAACTACAAGAGTGTCATGGCTGGCTACAGCAGCCTTCCAAGGCTAGGCAGACCAGGTTCTAGTAGGTCACCCCAGCCGACCACACTCAGGGTGAGGTGCAGGTAGAAGACAGGAGTGTGCATGTTGGCAGGAGAGGCATAGGGTACATGGGGATTCTTAGTAAGTAAAACGGGAGTGTTTTTAGGGTAGGAAAAAGAGGACTTTCAGGTTGCAGTCAGGTGAGGACAGAGTGCACTCCCGCTGGGAGCTCATGCTGAAGCAACACATGAACCCCCAAGAATCCTGAATCTGTGAACGTGGCCCAGACAGAATGGGTGTGCAGGCAACACTCGGAATGCAGAGGGAAAGCACTTCAGCCTCTGATGGCCCAAACCAGGCCTGGGTGGGCACGGAAGGCCAACGTCTTGGCTAAGAACCACGGCTCAAGTGTAGGACAGCAAGTTCAGGTCATAACAGCCATCCACCTGCAACACAAAAGACCATCAGATCTGACCCACTCAGGGCAACAGGAGCCAAGCAGAGAGAAGCGATCACTCACATCAAAGCGGCCGATCCTTGTGGAGGTATGACTGGCCCGGATCATCTCTGTCAGCGCCCACATCTGCTGCACCTCGGAGGATACCCTGCTGGGGTCTGGGAGACCCTGATCCAGAAGGAGGGGTCAGTGGCCATGGGTCTCTCCTTACCAGTGCCCTTAGAGCTCCAGAGAGGCCAACTTGGGCTATGGGGCCCTCCGACTAAGACCAGTAACATTCTCAGATGACTTGTGAAACATGAGGTTGGGGACTGATGTGCAGTAGGCGGCCCAGCCCACATAGAGATGCCTCAAATCCCACGGAGCACCCAGGAGGAAGATAGCATAGAGTCCCATATTCTTGCAGAAAGGAGCCCACCTGGACCAGTGCTGGACACAAGAGCTATTCCCACATGGTTCTTGCCCAGCGTGAGGGCTTACCTCAAGAAGGGGAACAGGCTGCTCACAAGGCACTGGGTGGGAAAGCCACTTGGGGAAGGTCATGGAGGGGCTCTGCAAAGCAAAGGCATATTGTCCTGAGAGAGGCAGAGTGGGACAGCCCTGGGACCAGATTCCAAGGTCCTGGGAGCAGAGACCCTGAGCCTCAGACACTGGGAAAACCCTGCTCAGGGGTCCACACACGCCCAAGGGGAAGTCAGACTAAGCTCTTCTGCTATGCAGAAGGAGGCCTCAGGAACACAAGAAGCAGAAGTATCCCCAGCACCTGAAGGCTCCAGCTCTGAAAGAGGCAGGTGACTCCAAATGTCAGGGAATATAGGGACATGGCCCCACCTCTAATCATGAGCTTCCAGCATTCCTACCTGGTTAACTTCCACGAAGTCCTCCTTTTTTTTTTTTCCTGAGGAAGATTGGCCCCGAGCTAACATCTGTTGCCAATCTTCATTGTTTTGCTTGAGAAAGAGTAGCCCTGAGCTAACATCTGTGCCAGTCTTCCTCTATTTTGTATGTGGGTCACTTGGCCACCGACGAGTGGTATAGGTCCGCACCCGGGAACCGAACCCAGGCCACCAAAGTGGAGCATGCCAAACTTAACAGCTAGGGAATGGGGCCAGCCTCAAGGCCTCCTTCTGAGTCTCATCATCATTATCCACCCGCTCCCACCACCACCCCCAACCCCACCCCCAGCTGTCCTAGCCGTAGCTAGGAGCCTCCTGGAAAAAGGGCCAACCAACAGCTCTGAACTAGTCACTTACCTTTGGTCCCTGCTGGTAGATCTGCAGCTCCTCCACTGTGAAAGACAGCCATAGTGGCGATGGCTGTCGCAGAATCAGGCGCAGCTCCAGTACTCTGGCCATGTCACACAGCATCTGACACACACACACAAGGACCCAGCGAGGCCCCAGCTCACTGCCCAGGAGCCTCCTAACCAGCAATGAACCAAGATGCTGCCTCCCCAGGCCCTTGAGAAGGAAAGAACAACAGTCCCTCCAAGGCACTTGCCAAAGAGCCACAGCCCAGGCCAGCCTGACCCTCCCTCTTGCCTCCTGATATCCTGGCCCAATCCCCAGACCCCTGTGAGCCGTCATCTGGGCTGCCCTGGCCATACTGAGTCCCAGCTAACCTGGTGCTTGAACAGCGATACATACTCCTGGGCTCCCTCCTCACTGTGTGGATCAGGCATCAGGCAGTAGTCCCGCAGGCAGGTCACCCACTTGGCTGGTGTGTACATCGAGGTGTGCTGGCGAACACGGATGCTCAGAAAGGCTGTGTAGTAATTCTTAAACACGATCTCCTGCAACTAGAGCACATACAACCCACCACAACAAATCAGAACCAGGCCCAGGGCCTGAGATGCTCAAAGGCACCATCTCCTCCTCCCCTTAGGAGTGTACTCTTCTACCAATCTAACAATTTCAACAAGCATCCATTGGGGCCCAAAGACAATTTCACTTTCCTAGAAGAGCTCACAGTCTAAATGAACAGGTCATGCAAACAAACCACAACTGCAGATCTTGCCACATGTCCAACATGCTGTCAGAGGTCAGAGCCCTAACTCCAAAGTAGGAAGAAAATGTACAAATGAGGCCTGAAGGAGAAAGAGTTCACCAAGTGGACCAGGAAAGGTAAAGAATGTAAAAGTAGCATATACAAAGGAGCAGCAAAGGGTGAGAGAATCTGGCACACCCCTGGAACAGCAAGTGATTCAGCCTGGCTACAGCAGTTCTTGTCACTGCACACTCATCAGAATCACCTAAGGAAGTTTTTTAAAAAATGCAGGTATGTAGGCTCCACCTCAGACCTACTGAATCAGAATTTCCAGGGTTGGGCCCTTTAATGAAGTTGCCCAACTTATAGTAAGGAACAGCTTGAGGGAGAACCACACACTACAGGACAAAGTGCATGGGGCCGAGAGGCAGGCAGGGCACAGACACAAGAGTGGCCCTGAATGCCAGGCAATTAGAAAGTGGACTTTGTCCTCTGTGTTGAGGTCCTGCAGTGTCCAGTCACTCTGCCAGCAGATGTGGAAGACAACTGGAGATAGGAAACTGAAGCCGTTGGGAAGAAACTGATGAAGGATGAGTTGAACCTGACCTCCAGCAAGGACTGTAGGAATGGGCAGGAGGCAGGTTTGGCGGTAACTCATTGTCTAATGATCCCCAGCCAGTAGCCAGGGACAAAATGTCCTCTCACCTCTATTTGGTTCACAACTGTATTTCCAGCACCTAGCCTACTATCTTGGCACTTCCGTGCCAGCGCTGTCCTGGACATGAGGGAGAGATGTTGAAGAGGACAGGACAGGAGGCTGCATTCTGGTAAATGTGTGTTAACTGAAGGAATAAATAAATCGTTAACTGATTTGCAAGGGCGAGGATACTGCAGAGGCTTTCTGTAAAAGACTAAATGCCTGGGACACGCCCGAGTTCCCAGGTCAGCCCCGCCCAGGAGCCCTGGTCGTGCCCACTGGGCTTGCTCACCTCAAAGGGCCCGACGCTGGGGAACGTAACATCGATGACGAGCACGCCAGGTCGGCCTTGGGAGGTCCGCATGTCGCCCACCTGCAGGGCCACGGTGCTTTTCACATGGCAGGGCACTGACACGCGGGACATGGTGTCAGCGGCAACAACCAAGCACAAACGCCACTACTGGCCTCGGACCACCGGTCCTTCCCGGCGTCCTCAGCCGAGCCCCAAGAACTACAACTCCCGGGCAGACTCGTGCTCAGCCAGCCCAACCAATCACCGATGCTCGGGGCGAGTGGGGAGACGGAAGTGCTGCGGAAGTTCTCGTTCAGCCAATCATCGCGCGAGCCTTCGAGAGCCACCACGGGCCACACCCAGAAACAGCAGAGCCATTCTGTATCTAAACCCTGCTGAAGCCTCCTGGAGTTCCAAGTCTTGCTCCGTTACTGCCTCTGTGCAGGGCGGTCGTCAGTTAAAGTATATAAAGCCATGAGCAAAAATGACCATAGTGCCTGGCCGACATTAATTGCAAAAATAGACATTAACCCCTTTTTTAATGGGCAAAGGATTTGAACAGATTATTCACAAAAGAAGATAAATAGCCAATAAGCCCATGAAAAGATGCTTAACATGATTATTCATCAGGGAAATAGAAATTAGAACCCACACACACTCACTAAACAGGCTAAAATTAAGACTGGCAAGGATGTGGAGTGCCTGGAACCCTCATCCATTGATAGTTTCCTGCCACTTTGAAAAACAGTTTGGCGTTTCTTTAAAAACTAAATTTAGAGGGGGCCGTCTCCGTGGCTTAGCGTTTAAATGGGCGCGCTCTGCTACTGGTGGCCTGGGTTCGGATGCGGGGGCATGCAGGACGCACCGCTTCTCCCGCCATGCTGAGGCGGCAGCCCACATAGAGCAACTAGAAGGATGTGCAACTATGACATGCAACTATCTACTGGGGCTTTGGGGGAAAAAAGGAGGCAGAATGGCAATAGATGTTAGCTCAGAGACGGTCTTCCTCAGCAAAAAGGGGAGGATTGGCAGGGATGTTAGCTCAGGGCTGATCTTCCTCACAAAAAATTTTAAAAAATAAAAACTAAATTTAGGGGCTGGCCTGGTGATGTAGCAGTTAAGTTTGCCCGCTCCACTTCGGCAGCCTGGGGTTTGCAGGTTTGGATCCCGGGTGCAGACATATGCACTGCTCATCAAGCCATGCTGTGGTGGCACCCCATATACAAAATAGAGGAAGATGGGCACAGATGTTAGCTTAGGGCTACTCTTCCTCAGCAAAAAGAGGAAGATTGGCAACGGATGTTACCTCAGGGCTGATCTTCCTCACCAAAAAAAAGAAAAAAGGAAAACACTAAATTTATAGGTACAGTATGATCCAGCCATTGCACTCCTAAGTATTTACCCAAGAGAAATTGAAGCATACCTCCACTCAAGGGCTTTATTCATAATAGCCAAAAACTGGAAATAATCCAAATGTCCAATAGATGAACAGATAAACAGATTAGCTAATTGTTGTATAGCCATACAACGGAATACTACTCAACAATAAAAATAAATGAACAAACCAAGTGTCTATTAACAGATGAATGCGTAAACAAAATGTGGTGTGTATATATATATATACACACACATGATAGGATTATTCAGCCTTAAAAAGGAATGAAATTCTGAGGCCAGCCCGGTGGCACAAGCGGTTAAGTGCATGCGCTCCGCTTCGGCGGCCTTGGGTTCACAGGTTCGTATCCTGGGAGCGCACCAACGCACTGCTTGTCAAGCCATGGTGTGGCGGCGTCCCATATAAAGTAGAGGAAGATGGGCACGGATGTTAGTCCAAGGCCAATCTTCCTTAGCAAAAAAGAGGAGGATTGGCATCAGATGTTAGCTCAGGGCTGATCTCCATCACAAAAAAAAAAAAAAAAAAAAGAATGAAATTCTGATACATACTTCAACGTGGATGAACATCGAAAATATTATACTAAGTGAAAATGTCAGGCATAAAAGAGCAAATATTGTACGCTTCCACTTACATGAAGTACCTGGAATAGGCAAATTCATAGAGACAGAAAGCAGAATAGAGGTTACCAGGGGCTGGGGGTAAGAGGAAATAGAGAGTTATTGTTTAACAGGTACAGAGTTTTTGTTTAGGATGATGAAAAAAATTCTGAAAATAGGTAGTGGTGATGATTACACAACACTATGAATGTACTTAATGCCACTAAATTATAGACTTAAAATGAGTAAAATGGTAAATTTTATGCTATATATATTTTACCCAATTTATTTATTTATTTATTTATTTTTGTGAGGAAGATCAGCCCCGTGCTAACATCTGCCAATCCACCTCTTTTTTTTTGCTGAGGAAGACTGGCCCTGGGCTAACATCCATGCCCATCTTCCTCCACTTTATATGGGACGCCGTCACAGCACGGCTTGCTGAGCAGTGCGTTGGTGCGCGCCTGGGATCCAAACCCGCGAACCCCGGGCTGCCGCAACGGAGCGCATGCACTTAACTGCTTGTGCCACCTGGCTGGCCCCTATTTTACCACAATTTAAAAAAAAAAGGAATGAACAACTAGTATACACAACATCACTGCCAGATCTCAAATGCTCCGTTAAGCAAAAGAAGTCAGACCCAAAAGAGTACATACTGTATGATCCCACCTATGTGAAATTCTATAAAAGTCAAAACTAATCTATAATAATATAAATGAGAACAGTTTTCCCTGGGGCCACGGGTGAAAGGAGCAGACTGACTATGAAGAAATAGTAGGAAATGTTTTGGGGTGATGGAAGGGATCTATAACTTGATTGTCGTGGTAGTTATATTTGTCTAGACATTTGTCAAAATTCATTAAACTGAATATTTAAGATTTGTGTATTTTATTGTATCTAAATTATGCCTCAATAAACATGATTTAAAAAGAAAAAAGCAGGGCCAGCCCCGTGGCATACTGGTTAATTTTGGCGTCCTCCTCTTGGCGGGCACCGACCTATACCACTCTTCAGCCATGCTGAGGTGGCAACCCACATATAAAGTGGAGGAAGGTTGGCATAGATGTTAGCTCAGGGCTAATCTTCCTCAAAAAAATAAATAAAAAAGCAGGGGCTGCCCTGGCGGCTTAATGGTTAAGTTCGCGCACTCCACTTCAGCCGCCTGGGGGTTCACAGGTTGGATCCCAGGCACCGGCCTAGTTACCACTTACCAAGCCATGCTGAGGCAGGCGTCCACATATAAAGTAGAGGAAGATGGGCATGGATGTTAGCCCAGGGCCAGTCTTCCTCAGCAAAAAGAAGAGGACTGGCAACAGATGTTGGCTCGGGGCTAATCTTCCTCACACACACACACGCAAAAAGCAAAGCAAAAATTAAATATTAACCATCATAGTTATCATCATCCCCATCCTTCCAGGTACTTAACGGAAACAATGCCTCAGAGATTGTCAGTTAAGCCTGTTTTATAGGTAACAAAGAAGTGGTCCAGTGATGGGGCCGGCCCAGTGGCGTAGTGGTTAAGCTCACCCACTCCGCCTCGGTGGCCTGGGGTTTGAAGGTTCGGATCCGGGAGGCAGAACTACATACCACTCATCAAGCCATGCTGTGGCAGATGTCCCACATATAAAGTAGAGGAAGATGGGCACAGACGTTACCTCAGGGCCAATCTTCCTCAGCAAAAAGAGAAAGAGTGGCAACAGATGTTAGCTCAGGGCTAATCTTCCTCACCAAAAAAAAAAAGAAGTGGTCCAGTGATTTCCCAAGCCAAGAAAGCAATATGGAGTAGAGCCAGAACTACCGGCTCCCACCTCCTAGGTCAGAACCCTTAAGGCAATGGTCAGCTTTGGTGACGTGTGCCTTCTCTGTGTTGAGGGGCCCCAGAAACACAGGCCCATTGTAGCCCATAGGGCTCTCATAGTGGGGCATTAAATAGACATAAAAAACGGATTCCAGGCCAGCCCATCGAACAGCCTGGAGGAGTTGGGTGCCTTCCCAGCCCAGGCTTGGAGACCTCCAGTAACAGAAAACATTCTCTACCTCCTCATTGGCGGTTGTCAAGGGAAAACAATTTGTAACCTTGGGTCTCCTGAACTGGCCATTGCCATCTCCATTTTGACTCAGACTAATGATTCACTGCCTGAGTCCCTCTAGGTTCCTGAGTTTCCCCGTTAGGGAGTCCACTCCATGCTGCAGCAGAGGCTTCCCCAAATCCCAGAGGACTGTAGGTCCCCTGGGAATCCTGAGGATCCAGACATGCTCTAGTCTTCAGGCCTCAGCTCTGAGAGCATAGTCACAGCAGACACAGACCTGTGCGGCCTCTCATTGCAGATGAGTCCCATCTCATATCTGTCTGGTGGACAACCACCTTCACTCCAGCCCCTACAAATCATTACCCATACTGCAGCAAGATGACATTTTCAATGTGAAATTCTCTTGGAATCCCTCTGCCTCAGGGTCAAATCCAAAAGCTCTTGATAAGTCCATGGGTCCAGGGCATGAATGGCCCCTGCCCACAGGCTACTCAAAACCTGCCTGCTCCCCAAACCCTGGTACCTTCACTCTAGTTCCCCCAACATGTTGCCATCTCTCTCCTTCTAGTCTGCTCACAGGCTACTCTCTGCCCAGGACACTCTTTAGGTCACTTTTACCCCATCTGTCACCTCTTCACCCTTCAGTTCTTGGTTTAGTTTTTAATTTTTCAGGGAGTCCTTTCTTGTTCTCCTGGACTAAGCTGGATCACTGTACATTGTCAGAGGCTCTCCACATTTTCTTGTAATCATTCCCTAAAGCCTGTCTCCCACACTGGGCAATATAGGGTAGGAGAGCAGGGATTTAGTCTGTCTGTCTGTCTGTATCCCACATCTCCCAGCATCATGCGGGGCATAGCAGGTGCTCAAATACATTCCACACGAAAAAATTATTGTTCAATTTTAGGAACTTACACTTCCAGCCAAATCAGAGTAACTGGGAAAATATTTACCCTCCCTCTTGACTCAACTAAAGAACCAGACAAAATATACGAAACAACCATGGTCAGACATTGTACATCAAGCAGCACAGGACAGTGATCCCTGAGAGAGAAGAAACAAACAAAATGAGCTCAGTGATTATCCTAGTTTACTGTCTGCAGAGAGTTTCCAAGTGCAATGAGAGGGAACCCAGATGTTGTGTGTCAGACTCCCTGAGTTGAAGAGACAAAACTGGGAATTTGGAGAGGCAAAGATGGCTAGGGACTAGAGAGAACAGAGCTGCTCTGAGAGATGACTCCAGAGATCTGTAGGGGGTTCCCCTGGAGGCTTCAGCTTCGTAATAATCAGCACATGTATGTGAGGAAACTACCCAAGGCCAAGGAAAGAACTACCCAAAAGGATTAAAAGGTAATGATCACCAAATCTTACTCAGAGACAGAAATAGTTTGTATTCCTGCCAGGCGTAGTGGAAAAAACCTCCCAATTCATGGGACATTGTGTAGAGTAATTAGAAGAGAATTACTCCAGTTGTGGATAAAAATTTGCTCTGGACTAAAATCTGCTCTGATCCCACCTAATAAAGCTTAAAATCAACCCTCAAAATGATCAAAATGTTTAAATGTATCCCAGAACAAAGGTCAAGAATATTTACAGGAATACAATATTTTCCAAAAAGGTAAAATTTGCAATGTCTCACATCCAATTAAAAATTACCAGTCATGTGAGGGAGCAGAAAAATATAATGAGGAGAAAAATCAAGCAGTAGAAACAGACCCAGAAATAACAGATGATAGAATTAGTAGACAGGGGCCAGCCCGGTGGCATAGTGGTTAAGTTTGCATGCTCCACTTTGGCAGCCTGGGGTTCACAGTTTCGAATTCAGGGTGTGGACCAACACACACACACACACATCAAGCCATGCTGTGGTAGCATCCCACATACAAAATACAGGAAGAAGGGCGCAGATGTTAGCTCAGAGCCAATCTTCCTCAGCAAAAAGAGGGAGATTGGCAACAGATACTAGCTCAGGGCCAATTTTCCTCACCAAAAAAAAAAAAATTAGTAGAGAAAGCCATTTAAACCTGAATATAATATTCTATATGTTCCAGAAAGTAGAAGAAATATTGAGCATGTTCTATATATATGTATAGTGCATATATATATAGAGAGAGAGAAAGAGACAGAGACAGAGAGACAGAGAGAGGGAGGGAGTAAGAGAAACAGAGAGATTATAAGGAATTGGCTCATGCAATTATGGAGGCTGAAAACTCCCAAGATCTGCAGTTGGCAAGGTGGAAACCCAGGAGAGCCAATGTGTAGTTCAAGTTCAAGTCTGAAGGCCTGAGAACCAGGAGAGCTGATGGTGTAAATTCCAGTCCAAAAGCTGGAAGGATCTTGATTCAAGAAGAGCTGATGTTTCAGTCTGAGTCCAAAGGCTGGAAAGACCAATGTTTTAGCTCAAGCGTTCAGCCAGGGGGAGTTTCATCTTACTCTGCTTTTTGTTCTATTTAGGTCTTCAACAGATTGGATGAGGCCCACCCATATTAGGGAGGGCAATATGCTCTACTTAGTCTATTCAAACGTTAATTTCACCCAGAAACACCCTCACAGACACACACCCAGAATAATGCTTGGCTAAATGTCTAGATATCCCATGGTCCAGTCAAGTTGACACATAAAATTAATAGAGCGTTTTTCAATTTCTACGTATTTGTGATGATTTTTTTTTTGTTTTTCTTCTCTTTTTCATTTCTAGTTTCATTCCATTGTGATCAGAAAAGATATTTTGTATTATTTCAATCTCTTAAAATGTCTCACGACTTGTTTTGTAACTAACATATGGTCTATCCTGGAGAATGTTCCATGTGCAGTTGAGAAGAATGTATATTCTACTGTTGTTGGGTGGATGTTCTCTACATGTCTGTTAGGTCTAGTCAGTTTACAGTGTTGTTCAAGTCCTCCATTTCCTTATTGATCTTATCTGGTTATTCTATCCATTACTGAAAGTGGAGTATTGAAGTCTCCAACTGTTATTGTAGAACTTGATACCGAACCAAGTGGGCTCACCTCCTGGTGAGTTAAGTAAGACTCTACAGAGGGCCAGCCCCATGGGGTACTGGTTGGGTGTGGGTGTTCCACTGCTGGTGGCCCGGGTTCAGATCCAGGGCACATGCCGATGCACAGCTTGTCAAGCCATGCTGTGGCGGCATCCCATGTGGAGTGGAGGAAGATGGGCATGGATGTTAGCTCAGGGCTGACCTTCCTCACAAAAAAAAAAAAAAGGTAAGACTCTACACCAGTGGAAGTTGTCTCACAAAGTAAAGTGTATTTGCAGCAAATAGGAGACCATGAGGAATCATTTCCATAATCATGGCGTCCCCTAACAACAGGAAGCAGGAACTTTTCTTTTGGTTCGGAATGAATATTCAAAAGGGAGAGGCGGGTATTCGCTGGCGCAGGCTCAGTTGGAAAACATGCTTCCTCATACACTGCAGATTACGGTAATGAGGCTTAATCTCCTGCTGAAGAGATCTTCATATAAAAATTAAGGCAAAGTCATGGGCGTACCTCTTGTAGAGAGGCATGGTTAGCTTCAGGGTGGTTGCTGATTGTGTCTCCTTAACATGAAAACAGTTAAATGCTTCCAAACCCACCTTTGAGTTCCTCAGGGAACTAGTCGGTGACAAACTGTCTATTTCTCCTTTCAATTCTATCAATTTTTGCTTCATAAATTTTGGGGCTCTGCGGTTAAGTGCACACGCTCCACTGCGGCGGCCTGGGGTTCCCCGGTTTGGATCCCGGGCACACACCGTCACACTGCTTGTCAAGCCATGCTGTGGCGGCATCCCATATAAAGTGGAGGAGGATGGGCATGGATGTTAGCCCAGGGCCAGTCTTCCTCAGCAAAAAAAGAGGAGGATTAGCAGATGTTAGCACAGGGCTGATCTCCTTACAAAATAAATAAATAAATAAATAAAGTTTTGGGGCTCTGTTGTTAGATGTGCATGTTTATAATTGTTATATCTTATTGCTGTATTGTACCTTTTATCAATATATTTTCTTCTTTGGCTTTTGTAACCTGTTTTGGTTTAAGTCTATTGTGTTTTACAATAATATAGCCACCCAGCTCTCTTTTGGTTACTATTTGCATGGAATATATTTTTCCACCCTTTTATTTTCCCCCAATTTGTGTCCTTATATCTAATATCTCTTGTAGATAGCATACAGATAGATCTTGTTTTTTTAAATCCAATCTGCCAATCTGTCTTTTAATAGGAAAGTTTAATCCATTTACATTTAATATGATTACTCAGAAAGAAGGATTTACTTGTCACATTTATTTATTTATTTATTTGGTGAGGAAGATCAACCCTGAGCTAACATCCGAGGTCAATCCTCCTCTTTTTTTTTGCTGAGGAAGATTGGCCTTGGGCTAACATCCATGCCCATCTTCCTTTACTTTACATGGGATGCTGCCACAGCACAGCTTGCCAAGCAGTGCGTCAGTGTGTGCCTGGGATCCAAATCTGTGAACCCCAGGGTGCTGAAGCAGAGCACGTGCACTTAACCACTGTGCCACTAGGCCGACCCCTACTTGTCACATTTAGCTATTTATTTTCTGTATATTTTATGTTTTTTTGTTCCTCAATTCCTCCATTTCTGCCTTTTTGTTTGTAATTAGTTGATTTTTCATAGTATACCACTTTGATTCCTTTCTTTCTTTTTTTGTATATTCTTAAACCATATTTTTTTTTTTTTTTTTTTTTTTTTTTTTTTTTTTTTTTTTTTTTTTTTTTTTAAAGATTTTATTTATTTATTTTTTCCCCCCAAAGCCCCAGTAGATAGTTGTGTGTCATAGCTGCACATCTTCTAGTTGCTGTATGTGGGACGCGGCCTCAGCATGGCCAGAGAAGCAGCGCGTCGGTGCGAGCCCGGGATCCGAACCCGGGTCGCCAGCAGTGGAGCGCGCTCACTTAACCACTAAGCCACGGGGCCGGCCCTTAAACCATATTTTAATGGCTAATTTGGGGATTACAATTGACATCTTTTTTTTTTTATAATTTTATTTATTTATTTTTCCCCCCCAAAGCCCCAGTAGATAGTTGTATGTCATAGCTGCACATCCTTCTAGTTGCTGTATGTGGAACGCAGCCTCAGCATGGCCGGAGAAGCAGTATGTCGGTGCACGCCTGGGATCCGAACCCGGGCTGCCAGCAGCGGGGTGCACACACTTAACCGCTAAGCCACAGGGCCGGCCCTGCAATTGACATCTTAAATTTATAACAAGCTAGTCTGAATAATACCAACTTAGTTTCAATAGTTGACAAGCGCTCTGCTCTTATACATCTCTATTCCTTCCCCTTTATATTGTTATTGACACAAATTACACCTTTATATATTTTATGACTATTAACATGGATTTATAATTGTTGTTTTATACATTTGCCTCTTATTTATTTATTTATTTTTTCTTTTACTGAGGAAGATTTGCCCTGAGCTAATATCTGTTGCCAATCTTTCTCTTTTTTGTTTTTTTTGGTGAGGAAGATTAGCCCTGAGCTAACATCTGTTGCCAATCCTCCTCTTTTTGCTGAGGAAGATTTGCCCTGGACTAACATCCATGCCCATCCTCCTCCACTTCATATGTGGGATACCTGCCAAAGCATGGCTTGATAAACAGTGCATTAGGTCCGCACCTAGGATCCGAACTTGTGAACCCTGGGCCACCGAAGCAGAGTGCGTGAACCCAACCACTACACCACCAGGCTGGCCCAGCCAATCTTCCACTTTTTGCTTGAGGAAGATTTGCCCTGAGCAAACATCTGTGCCAATCTTCCTCTATTTTGTATGTGGGTCACCGCCACAGCATGGCTGCTGTTGAGTAGTGTGTCCGTGCCTGGAAACTGAATCTGGGCTGCTGAAGTGGAGCACACCAAACTTAACCACGAGGCCATGTGGCCAGTCCTTTATTTATTTATTTTTTATTGAGCTAACATTGGTTTCTAATGTTATATATTTCATGTGTACAACATTATAATTTGACTTCTGTATACACTACCGTATGCTCACCACCAAAATCTAGTTTCCATTTGTCATTGTATAATTGACCCCCTTTACCCATTTTGCCTTCCCCCACTCACCTTCCCCTCTGCTAACCACCAATCTGTTCTCTGTATCTATGTGTTTATTTTTGTTTGTTCATTTATTTTGTTTTTTTAATATTCCACATACAAGTGAAATCATACAGTATTTGTCTTTCTCTGTATGACTTATTTCACTTAACATAAAACTCTCAAGGTCCATCCGTGTTGTAAATGACAAGATTTTATCTTTTTACAGCTGAGTAGTATTCCATTGTGCGTGTGTATCTCTATCTATCTATCTATCTATCTATCTATCTATCTATCTATTTATCTACCTATCTATATACACCACATTGTCTTTATCCATTCATCCGTCAATGGGCACTTAGGTTGTTTCTGTATCTTGGCTATTGTAAATAATGCTACAATGAACATAAGGGTGCATATATCTTTTCAAATTAGTGTTTTTGTATTCTTCAAATAAATACCTAGAAGTGGAATAGCTGGATCATATGGTAGTTCTATTCTTAATTTTTTGAGGAATCTCCATACTGTTTTCCATAGTGGCTGAACCAATTTACATTCCCACCAACAGTGTACAAGTGTTCCCTTTTCTCCATATCGTCTCCAACATTTGTCATTTCTTGCCTTGTTGATAATAGCCATTCTAAAGGGTGTGAGGTGATGTCTCATTGTGGTTTTGATTTGCTTTTCCCTAATAATTAGTGACGTTGAACATCTTACCTGTTGGCTATCGGTATGCCTTCTTTGGAAAAATGTCCATTCAGATCTTCTGCTCATTTTTTAATCAAGTTGTTTGTTTTTGTGTTGTTGAGTTGAATGAATTCTTTATATTTTGGATATTATCCCCTTATTGGATATATGATTTGCAAACATCTTCTCCCGTTTGGTAGGTTGTCTTTTTGTTTTGTTGATGGTTTCCTTTGCTGTGCAGAAGCTTTTTAATTTGATGTAGTCTCATTTGTTTATTTTTGCTTTTGTTTCTCTTGCCTGATGAGACATATCCAAAAAGATATTATGCATTTATCTTTTAAATCATACAGAAAAAAGAAAGAAGTTACAAACCAAACCAAAAGCACAATGATACTGGTTTTTATATTTACCTATGAAGTTACCTTTGCTAGTGTTCTTTATTTTTATTGATGGCTTCAAATTACCGTCTAGTGTCCTTTCATTTTAGCCTGAAAGACTCTCTTTAGCATTTCTTATAGGGCAGGTCTACTGCTATATGGTGGTTTATTTTATTTTATTTATTTTTTGTGAGAAAGATCAGCCCTGAGCTAACATCCGTTGCCAATCCTCCTCTTTTTTTGCTAAGGAAGATTGGCCCTGGGCTAACATCCATGCCCATCCTCCTCTACTTTATATGGGACGCCGCCAGAGCATGGCCTAACAAGCGCTGTGTTGGTGCATGCCTGGGATCCGAACCTGCGAACCCTGGTCCACCAAAGCGGAGTGCGCACACTTAACCGCTGTACCACCAGGCCGGCCCCTGTTGTTTATATTAAACAAGCAGTTTAAAATTTTCTCAGTTTTAATTTCTAATATCATAAACCTCCATAGATATAACTCACATAAGTAAAATCTCTCTTGAGTCCTCAGTAATTCTAAGAGTGTAATGTGGTTCTGAGACTAAAAACTTTGAGATCTGCTCTAGGGTTTATTTCTAAGTCAAATTGCCAGATCATGGCTATGGGAGAATGCATGTCGTTAAATTTAATCAATAATGCCAAACTTCTTTCCAAAATAGTCATACAGCAATAGTCTTTTTAAACTGCACCTCTGGCCCTCCTCTCCTAACTCCTCTCTTTCACTCCTTGCTCCCCTGCTCTGGCCACACTGGTCTCTACATTGTCCCTAGGCTCACAGGTTTATTTCCATCTGTTTGTTCACTCTCATTTCTGTCACTTCTCAGCCATAGTATCTCCCCCTTGACATCATATTGCACATGATTTGTTTATATGTTGTCTGATTCACTCTATAGAAGAGCTGTCCAATAGAAATATAAGCAAGCCGCAAATGTGAGCCCTCATATGTAATTTTTAAATTCCTAGTAGTCATGTTAAAAAGAGTAAAAGAAATAGGTGAAATTATTTTTAATATTTTATTTAACCCAAAATATACAAAATATTATCATTTCAACATAAAATCAATATTTAAAATGTAGTTTACATTATTTTTCAATAAATCTTTGACATCAGGTGTATATTTTACTCTTACAGCACTTCTCAATTCAGATTAGCCATGTTTAAGTGCTCAATAGTCCTGTGTGGCTAGTGGCTACCGCTTGACAGCACAGCTCTAAAATGTAGACCTTGTAAAAGCAGGACTTGGTCTGTCTTGTTCCTGGCCAAATCTCCAGCACCTAGAACAGTGCCTGGTATATAGTAGGTGGTTCAATTAGTCTTTGTTGAATTCATAAATAAATAGGATGGCTTTGTACTCCTTGGCACTATCTCCTGGGACTGGTCTTGGTCCCAGCCCTCTGAAAACTTGTCTCCTAGCTGGCAACTCTCAGGTATAGTCATGACAGCAGCGCCACCTGCTGGGAAATGGAGTCACCCGCCCAGGAGAATCAGGCTCCCCAACTCAAGGCTCGTGGGGCTGACGCAGGCGATGTCTGGAATAATATTCCTTACCTGAGACTTGGACCCTCAACTTTCCCAAGCCCTTTCTCAGACAATATCTCCTAGCATTACTAAGGCAATTATCGTATAAAGAATCCCATAAATAATCAAAAACTAGGAGACCGTGCCAGGTTCCCTTTTGCATGGTCCGCACCTGAACTCTGGAAATGACCGACTGAAAGAGTCTCCTACAAGCCAGCTCTCTGCCCAGTCCTTATTTTTTTTATTTTTATTTTTTTGGTGAGTAAGATTGGCCCTGAGCTAACATCCAATGCCAGTCTTCCTCTTGTTGCTTGAGGAAGATTGTCCCTGAGCTAACCTCTGTGCCAATCTTCCTCTATTTTGTATGTGGGATGCCACCACAGTGTGGCTGGATGAGCAGTGTAACAGGTCCACACCTGGGATCCAAACCTGCGAACCTCAGGCTGCCGAAGCAGCGCATGCAAACTCAACCACTACGCCACTGGGCCAGCCCCAAGCCCAGTCCTTCTTAGCTTCTGTCGGGTTTGGGCCTTTTGAGAACCTGATGAAAGCCAACCACCTCCAAGATTGTGCTATGTGCACGCACACACACACAAAGACACAAGTTGCTCATAATGTTTGGGAATCCAGAAACCCCTTAAAGCTGCCCACAGCCCTCACGATAAGAACTCCTGCCCTTGGAGCAAGTATGTATAATCTTGTACTGAATGAATGGCACTTTGGTCCAATGGCATTGTGGGTCGCCAATAGCAATCAAGTTTCTGATCCAGGTGGGGAAAGCTCCTAGCAATGTTGAATGAACAAAGCAGGATAATAATAGTAACAATCATAATAACCACTAACACTTATTCAGCATTTTCTATGTGCCAGGCACTGTTCTCTTTACGCTTGTTTCCTCAGTCAATCCACTCCCCTTCAAGGTAGCAGTCACAGTCGTTCTCATATTGCAGGTAAGACAAACTGAGTGGAAAGGTTGAATCGCCTGCCCAGGGCCATACAGCTGATGAGTGGCCATACTGGGGTTCAACTCTGGCCGAAGGATACTACGTTGTACATAGAATGCGGTCTCAACTTTATGAATTTTCTTATTTAACAAATATTTACTGAGCAATTTTTCACATAGGCATACAGCAGTGAACTTTTGTTCACTCTCTGCCTTCATTCTAGTGGAGGAGATAAGACAAATAAATCAGTTTAGATACAGTGTGTAGTTGTGATAAGCACTGAACAAAATGGCAAGAAACACATCCAATACACACTTGTGAGGATTCAGCCAGGTCACTTTGTTAAAGGCTTCCTGGATCCTAGGGCAGACAGCAGTTCTTTCTTCGTCTCCTACTGTGAGTTCAAAGATCTGGTTGTCAGCAGGAAGTGGCAAGAAGTGACTAACATGGCCAGGCTCTGCCTAGAGGTAGCCACACTGGGCAGCTTACTAAAAGCCCTAAATGAATAGAAGAAGGACTCAGTTTCAAGATGAACCAATTGGGAGGGCTGTGCTGGGTGGGCAGTTGAAAGTTGGGAGGATGTGAGATTCAGGCAGGACCCAGAAGTATGGGCGTGATTTGGACTTGTGCTATGCTTAGCCCAAGGCCTAGTACATAGTAGGCGCTCGATAAGTGTGGCGAATGACTGATATAGCCAATAAATGAAAAAACAAAAACAAAAATAGAAGGTGTGTTGATGGGTTTGCGTGTGACTGAGAGCCCAGAGCCTCAAACGCTCCCAGAGGCCCACAAGTTGGCAACCAGACCCACCTGGATGGGCAGAAGGTAAGGGGGCAGCAGATACTGTTGGGAATTCAGGGAGGCCTAGTGTGAGTAGGACAGCCCAGCCCTGGTGAGTGCAGGTCCAGATTGTTAGCTAGGTTTGAAGCTGCCCTTTCTTTTCTTTTTTTTTTTTTTGAAGCTGCCCTTTCTTTCATACTGTCTCCAATAGGATGAGCTGAAATAACTCCAAGGAGATGGGCCCCTTGAGGCTCCCCTAGCCCAACCTCTGAGGCTCTAGAGGGGAGTAGAAATCAAGATAGCCAGGATCTGGCCCAAGACTCACAGTCAGTTGGGGTGGAACCAGACCAGAATTTCTCTGACCTTAAGCTTCTAGCCTGGAGTCCCTGCAAGCACTCCAGGATGTTCAGGGACCCTTTTAAATTATAGGTAATGGGCTGGCTCTGTGGTGTAGCAGTTAAGTGCGCATGCTCGGCTGCTGGAGGCCCGGGTTCGGATCCCAGGCATGCACCGAGGCACCGCTTGTCAGGCCATGCTGTGGCGGAGTCCCATATAAAGTCGAGGAAGATGGGCACAGATGTTAGCGCAGGGCCAGTCTTCCTCAGCAAAAAGAGGAGGATTGGCGTGGATGTTAGCTCAGGGCTGATCTTCCTCACAAAAAAATAAATAAATAAAATAAATAAATTATAGGCAAGATTGTGTGTGTAGGGAGTGTTTGTCTGCAAAAAGTGTCGATAATTTTTTCAGATTATGGAGGTGAGGAAGGGTGGAGACCCTGCCACAAGGAATGAAATCCGTGGTACCCCAGGCTTGGTCTCCAGATAAGCCCTGTGTTGCCTTCCCAAATGACAGCTGGCAGCCCCACTGTCTCTCTTGGGGCCTGCCATGGAGTATTCAGTTGTCCCCACCCAGGACTCTCTGTGTGTCCAATGGTCGGGGGTGGTGACAGGAAACAAGACTTTCTCCTATCCTTGGGGGCTGCTGGACACAGCTGGGAGCTTGGAGCAGCTTCATGCAGCTGCTGGGGACAGGGAGCCAAGAAATGCTTGTGCTTCCCTTGCTTTCCTGGGACGCACTGTCTTGCTGCTGAAGTCATTGGGCTCCACCAGGCCCCACTCTGGGCCTCATTGTCGGTACATTTTATCCCATTATGAAAGGAATCTGGAACAAGATGACTCTAGTCTTGGGCAATGCGGGACCAGCAGCTGGCTATCTTGTCAGTTCCTCTACCTCCTTCCCTGAGCTTCCCCTTTTTGGCCCCCACTCCAGACTGTTCTGCTGAGAGTCAGACAAGTTCCAGCAAAATCTAGGATGCCGGGTTTGGGCCTGCTCAGGCCGTCACCTCTGCCCCATTCTTGTCCATCTGGCCAGGCCTGGACAGGCTCTGCTACTGCTGAACACCTCCTGGAAATTCCCCAAGCCAGCAGAAAACTCACCTGCTCCTGTCCCCAAAAACCCAGCTGCAGAGGCTCCCTCAGGTGGCCTCCTCAGACCCAGGCCTCCACATATCTCCCTGTTACCCGTGTGCAGCCCCCGCCCCTGGAACACATGCTTCTCTGTTGTCCTGGCTGTGACTTCAATTTCTCTGCCTTTGGCCTTCTTGCATGTCTGGGAACAGAGTAGGTGCTCAGGAACAGACTTTGTGATTTGATTTAACTACTTCCCTGCCCTCCACTCAGTTCCTTACCCTTTTACAATTAAGGACTGAAGTGGGCTTAGATTAAACACCAGAACTATAGAAGATCCTATAATCAGGCCACCTTGAGAATACTTCTGTCCAACCACTGTCCCCTAGGCCTTTTTGCTGCTCTTTGAAAGGGGCTGGATGACCTGGAGGCCTCTGCCTTTTATTCCTCACTGAGGTTGCCTTGTAGCCTCTTCCCTCCCTCACTGGTCCCTGACTACTCCTACTACTCAACAGTGTCAATACTCCACCAAGGTGAGGCCAGGGTGGCCATTGGCCATGTACACAAGGGGAGAGGGAGACAGAGCCCTGGCCCTGTTTCTCCAAGTCTGGAAGCCCCTCTCATGCGTCTAAGGCCTCTGGGGTCCTGGTAGTTGAAGTTTTGACACAATTGTATCCATTTGTTCACTCATTCAGCACGCATCAATGGAGTTCCTTACTCTGGGCCAGGCACAGTGAAGGATATGAAGATGAACATAGCTTGGCCATTTACTGGCTGTGTGACCTTCGGTAAGTGACTTAACCCTTGGGCCTCAGTTTCCTCGTTTATAACATGGGGTCAATAATAATAACTGCCACAGAGTGTTGTTGGGAGGCATAGTGAAATTTTGTGTCCAGGATGCTGGACAGAGCTCAACGATAGTAGCTGTTACTATCAAGGGCCATCTTTGCCCTCTAGGAGCTTGAGGTCTCCTAGAGACAATGGGGAGTCAGATGCTGGGAAGGCTTGTGGATGTTGTTCTTTTTATTTTTTATTTATTTAATTTTATTTTATTGAGGTCCTATTGGCTTATAACATTGTGTAAATTTCAGGTGTACATTATTATATTTCAGTTTCTTTTTATTTTTTTGGTGAGGAAGATTAGCCTTGAGCTAACATCTGTTGCCAATCCTCCTCTTTTTGCTGAGGAAGATTGGCCCTGGGCTAACATCCATGTCCATCTTCCTCTACTTTATATGTGGGATGCCTGCCACAGCATGGCTTGATAAGCAGTGCATAGGTCCACGCCCAGGATCCAAACCTGTGAACCCCGGGCCGCTGAAGCGGAATGTGCGAACTTAACCACTATGCCACCGGGCCAGCCCCTGGATGTGGTTCTTGAATGACATAGGCAGGACTTGGGTAGGTGGAGGAAGAGAGTCTGTATAGGTGGTACTCTGCAGGGAGTTGAGGGGAGGGGATGAGACTGCTGGGTCTTGACCAGTCTATGGCAGGTCCCTATTGCCCAGGGTGGTCTAGGGTGGGGCTTAAATTTATTCTGCACGTGGCTGGAAGTCTCTGCAGGTTTGTTGGCTTAGGGGGTTTGGACTTCAAAATGTCAACTGGACTCTCTGGGAGGTCTCTCCTGAAAGCTACAGGTATCTGCACAGACTTAAGGCTCCAGGAGGCCTCATTTTCAATCAAATGTTCATTCATTCATTCCAATTTTATTGGGTTCCTTTTGCCAAGCTCTGTTTCAGGTGCTAGAGATTCATCCTAGGGATAAACTCTAAATCTGATATAATAATATGGTGGGCTAAGCAGGGACACCTGCCCAGGCCAGAAACTAAGACAGGAGATGAACAGGAATGAGGTAGGCCAAGTGGGAAGAGAATGCTAGGGGCAGAAGTGTCACACATAGGAAGGCTTGAAGGGAGCTGGCAGATGCCTGGCATGTTTGTAGGAACTTAAAGAAGTTCCATGTGGCTGGGGTCATATGCAAAGAAAAACTAGGGTAAAGATGTGTGGGTAAGTATTGAGGAAAGTGGAGGGTGGAGTGGTGGGAGTTGGCTAAAGTGAAGTGAGGGGCATGCTGGGCAGGTCAGGGTGAAGTGAGCAGTTCTTGTCCTCCAGCAGTGGGAAGTCAGGGAGGGTGCTGAGCAGGGCAGGATCACAGGTAGATTTGGGTTTGGAAGTTAGCTCTGGCTGCTGCCACATGGGGACTGGGTCAGCAGAGGACAGGGCCCCACAGTCCCTCCTCCCTGCAGGCAACAGTTGCTCTATGGGAGAAGGTGCTCAGAAGGCCCAGGCCCAGAAAGACGAGGGGGATGTGCAGGGTAGGGGCTGGCACCTCGCCCTCAGGCTGATAGAAGGCAAGGGAATCTTGGCCCTGGAGAAGTCTGGGAGCAGCAGCAACTGTTGCTCCTTGCAAGGGTGCAGGCAGCCCAGAGCTGTGGTGGGTCTCCAGGATTTGAGGTCAATGACATCTGAAAGACAGGGCTGTGGGTGGGCCGTCAAGGCAGGGGGGCTAAGGTCCTGGCAGTTCAGCCGTAGGCAGTGTCCCACTCTGATCCAGCTGTCTGGGAACAAGTGCTGGCCCGGAAGAGGGAGGGAGCCATGGCAGCAGCAGGTGAGGAAGCTCCCTGGCTGCTGGGGCGTGGGAATCAAGGTCGAGAGCCAGTGGGGGTAGGAGGGCATCAGGGGAGGGGAAGCATCCTCCTGCCCACAGGCCAGCTGGTTCCCCTGCTTTCAGATGCAACTGGAATTCCTCAGGGAAGGAAAAGCTGGGGTGGGGGGTGGGGGACTAGGGAGGGAGCCAAGTGTTCTCCTCCCCCTTCCAGTGGTTCCCCCAAAGACCATCCTCCTGTGCTGCACTGCCTCCCTCAGGACGCCTCTGGAGCCCTCCCCTACCTGGTCCCTGGATTGTTTTTTTTCCCTCTCCCCCCTACCCCAGCTCCTTATCTGCACCTGTGTCCCAGCTGTTCCTAGGAAGGAAAGTAAACAACTCTGGGCCTTTTGGAAAACTTTGGCCCACATGGGTCAGAGAGAGAAAGGGTCTGGAGAAGGAAAGGGGTTTACCCAAGGTCCCAGTCAGTCAGAGGCAGGCACCAGGGCCCCTGCCTGTGTGCAGCCAGCCCTCTGCAGCTCGACTCTGAGCTGCCTACTAGTACCCACTCGTAAGAGCAAGTGGGCCTGGGGCACCCCCAGGCCCTGCCTCATGCAAGCTCAGGGGACTGTCTGGGAGTGAGGCTGATCCCAGTGGTTGTAGGTGTAGTAAGGACACCTGTGGGCTTCCACTCCTCTGTCCACCTCAACACCAGGGCCTCAGCGCCACTGACATTGAACCGATCACCGAAAGTCCCAGGCACCAGGGTGAGCACAAGGTAGTTTCAGGCAGAGGGAGGGTAGGGGGTCAGGTGAGGCCAGCCTTCCTTCCTGGGGCCCCACAACATGAGATGAGCAGCTGCTGGGCCCTGGCTCTGAGGCCCAGGATATGCCTTTCAGGAGCAGCCTTTCCTCTACCCATATCTTCCCACCTTTGTATTGTATCAGCTGCCACATTCCCTCATGTGCCCGGGGACATAGAGATGGGGTGAGGGAGTTAGAGATGAAATGTTTCTTTTCGCCTTTTCTGGAAAAACTCCCCACACATCATGAATGGGGCTTTGTATGGCCTTTGGAACATGTTAGCACCGCTGCAGACAGGTGTCACCATGCTTGTAGCCAGTTATGCCCATACCCAGAGGCCCAGAGCTCTGGCTTCAAGCTGGGATCTTTCTTTTCTTTTTTTTTTTTTTTAATAATTTTATTTATTTATTTTTTTTCCCCCAAAGCCCCAGTAGGTAGTTGTATGTGACAGCTGTGCATCATTCTAGTTGCTGTATGTGGGACACGGCCTCAGCATGACCGGAGAAGCAGTGCGTCGGTGCATGCCCGGGATCCGAACCCCGGGCCGCCAGCAGCAGAGCGAGCGCACTTAACCATTAAGCCACGGGGCCGGCCCAAGCTGGGGTCTTTCTTACCTCAAAGGCCCATCCTGAGCCCAGCCTTCAGTCCTTCCCACTCCAGGGTTTCCTGGCCTGTGGGGTCCCTTGTCAGGCTCAGTGTACTGATCCCATCTGATGGACATAGACATTCTCCTGTTCATTCACGGGTGACCTCAGCCAGGACCTCAGTCCAGTTTGGGTAAGTGGCAGCTGCAGGGAGGACTCTTTGAAGATTACCAGCCTGAGCGGTGAGCAGGAGCAAGATAGACGGCACAGCTGGCTAAGGCCTCACGTGCCTGCCAGGTGACACCCCGCCTGTCCTGAGGGCCTCCTGCATGTCTGTGTCTGGCAGCAGCCCCAGGGGAGTTGGGTGGGGGATTGCCCAGGAGCCTGTCTTGGAGCAAGACCCTCCCCCCTACTCCTCACCTCTCACTCCCCCTTCTCCCACTCATTTACTGTCTCCCCACTTCACCTTGGCCCAGCCCATGGACTTCCTTTCCTTAGGGAGTTGGTGCTAGGCCCTCTCTAGTGGGCTCTGCAGCGTCTCTCCTAAAGCTCTTACCTGCAGCACATACAAGGAGCTGCCCAAGCTCAGGGGAGCCATTCTTCCCACCAGAGGGACATCCCCTCCCCCTAGTCCTTCCTCTTCTGGGGCTGGAAGGAGGGGTGCCACCTCTCTGCATTCCGGGGGAAGGTGGAGGCAGGGAAAGTGAGAAATTTTCTTTCTAAATGCTTGTTCAGACTTGACTTGACTTGTCCCTCCCCCTACAAGACCCCTATCTCTGCTCCTACTCCTGCCTGCTCTTCCACCTCTCTTTCCCCACCTACAGGGGAAGGAAGGGCTCCAGGAATGGGGCCATGCTGCAACCCCCTCATTCCTCACCACCCCCCGCATTCCTTCCAGGAGGCCTGAGGGCATCGTTCCCACTCCCCTCCTCCTCCCTCCCACCCTTCAGCTTCCATGCCCCTTGCTCCTGGAACCTATACTTCTGGGGAACCAGAGCCTGGTTAAATCCAGTTCTGGCACCTGCCCTCCCACCAGTTGCTCTTTCTTGTTCACTGTTTCATTCACTGCTCAGGCCATGGTGACCTCCAAGGTTCCTCAAACCTGCCTGCCCACTTCCTTCTCTGCTTTCACCATAGCCATTCCCTAGGCTTGTTCCACTCCTTCACTAGAAACCCCCAGGGCTTCCTCCTTCACCTCCTGCAGGACTTCCCTGGTGAACTGTACCACACAGCAGATCTTGGCCCCTCTCTGCCTTCCCATCCCCCGGTTACTACTTACTTACTTACTTATTTATTTATTGTCTATCTCATTACACTAGAATTTGGGCTCCACAAGAGCAGGGCTTGTTCCTTTTTTATCCCTTGCTATGTTCCCAGCATACAATAGACTCAGTAACTATCTGTGGATTGACAACACATGAATGGATGTTTTACTCTGGCCCTGATTCAGTCACATAAACTGATCTTCTGTCACTCTCAGAGAGCAGGCAGGTCCGAAGCCCACACGAGGTCACTTGATGATGATGATGGAGAGCTCAGAGAGGGCAAGTAGCTTACATAAGGTCACACAGTGAACTTGGCTCTGGGTCCCAGCAGGGGCTTATTCCTCACATGGACACATGGGCAGGCTTGGCTGATAAGCTAACATTCACTCTTTATTCCTTTATTAGCTCTCCTCAAGATGGCAGGAGGGATCCCTCCCGCTCCTCCCAGAAATGTTGGGGATTCCCCAGACCAGGTGGGGCTCCCAGAGACCCTGCATGCCTCTGTCATCAGCATAGAGCAAATGCTATCTGTCCACTCAGGTGCAACACTTTCCAGTGTTCCAAGGGCATACCTGTCAGCTATGATAACAGAGTCAGAATCAGTGGTTATTCGGTAGCCCATCAATGTCTCTTGACTAAGGGGCCACTGAGAGCAGCCCAGGCTGATGAGAGGGACAAGTCCAGATCTCAGGCCAGTTCTGAGAAGAAGAGATATTTCTGTCCTGGAGGAGCCCCTGGCCAAGCTCTGAGCCAGACATAGACATATGACTGACAGCAGAGAAGAAATCTCAATCTGGCTGAACCAGATGAGTGTGGATGACTTTCCCTAAGACTCTGGGTTTAGGAGCTAACTGGTCAGTGACTAAACAGAATTAACAAATAGGCCCCTTAGCTTTGGTTGCTTCCACTGGCTACTCGGCCAGACCAGACCTAATCTGGTGTTTAGTTCAGTGCTCAAGGCCACAAGACGGATGTTTTGGGAATAGTCACCCAAAGTCGGCCTTGGGGGACTGCCTTATCCAGAGCCAGCAGGGAGTGGAATGTGGCTGAGGGAGGAGGCAGTGGACATGTGTGTCTACCTAGGGGGAGGTGACTTTTACTCGTTCAACTAACACTTATTCTTGCTGTGGGGTTCCTGTCCCCACAGGACTGTACGATCCTGGAGGGCCAGGTGTGGAGGCTTCCATCTGGCTGACTGGAGGAAGGCCCTGTGCCAGACATGTATGAAGGGATCTGGTGAAAGTGCTGGAGTAGAAGGCCCTGCAAGAGAAGGAACTGGCTTCCGGGAAGGCTGCTGGTGACCTGCAAACATGCCTAGTGGCAGTTTCTCCCTGATGAACTTATTAGCCCTTTCTTTCTGCCAGAGCTGCCAGACAATTGGCCTTTTGTTAAATCCAGACAACAGGGACACCTCTCTTGCCCTGACTTGGCTGGCCCTGCTTGCCAGCCCACTGTCCACTGCCTGAAGGCCTGGCATTTGGGTCAGGAGCCTCCACCCTCAGCCAACGCTGACCCTTGCCCCTCTCCATTGGGCCTGGGGGAGGATCAGCAGCAGGATCCTCCTCCTCTCTGGAAGAGTCTGAGGCTGGGCACTGGCCCTTGGCCCTTGGTTCCTTGGGAACATGCCAGAGTAAAAAAGCCCTGGAATCCTAGGACAGAGGAAAGTTCGGTCTATGTAGGTGTCTTCTGGATTTTGTCTGAGCTAGAACCATGGCCTTAGCTTAAATCACATCAGCCTCAAGTAAACACTGGGACATTTGCCTTGGGCCTTGCACAGGGCTTGGAACCTTGGCGATGACTGCCAACCAGGAATTGGGGCAGGCAGCATCCTCTGATTTCTTCCTTCTCAAACAGAAATTGAGCCTCTATTATGTGCAGGCTGTTAGGTGATGGTTGCAATGTGAGACTAAGCAGATTGGTCTCATTTCTCAAGGGCTCGTACTCTAGTATCTTCCTGGAGCCTCTGACTGGGGTCTAAGTGGAAGAAGCACTGGAGACTGAAGGACCAAGAGAGTTGAGGGCTGACTGACAGGACTGAAGAGTCCCATTCTCAGCCTCTTGATCAGTCCTCCCCAGGCCTATACCACTTGGCCCTTTGGGCAGCTGCTCTTGGCCGTGCCCTGGGCCTCACTTTTGGCTGTGACCTCCAACTGGCTGTGAGCACCAAGCCTGACCTAGGGTGGCCCAGGCCCTGTTGCGGTTCCAGAATAGCTCCCAAGGGTGAGTCACTGGGGACTTTGTGCTGAGCCCTTGGGTGGGCTGTGCAGTTCCCTGGAAGAGAAAAGGCTTTGACCCTCAGGACTAGAGAGAGTAAGAAAGCCTTGACTTACAGACCCCACTCAACCCAGGGGCCCATGAAGACAGCTGTCTGCCTCCTTCTTTACTTTGCTATGGGCTCCATGGAGGCTGGCTGGGCTCCACTGGGGGCTGGTTAGGCCCCAAGAGGCTGGTCCCACTCTGGCCAGCCAGGCCTCCTGCCTTCTAGGGCCTGAAGGAACAGGGGTTGGGGAAACCCCAACTCCACACAAAACCAAAGAAAGCCGGGCCGGCCCTGTGGCTTGGTGGTCAAGTGTGCGCGCTCTGGTACTGGCTGCCCGTGTTCGGATCCCAGGCACACACCGACGCACCGCTTCTCCGGCCATGCTGAGGCCGTGTCCCACATACAGCAACTAGAAGGATGTGCAACTATGACGTACAACTATCTACTGGGGCTTTGGGGGAAAAAAAAAGGAGGAGGATTGGCAATGGATGTTAGCTCAGAGCCGGTCTTCCTCAGCAAAAAGAGGAGGATTAGCATGGATGTTAGCTCAGGGCTGATCTTACTCACCAAAAAAAAAAAAAAAAAAAAAAAGCCAGCAATGAGGCCTAGAGCTCAGAGCTATTCTGGCCTGAGGGGAAGAAAACAGGTGTGATCTGCCAAGGCTGGAGGGCTGGGGGAGGGAGAGAGCACCAGGGTCAGCCTGGGGCCATAGCACCTCCAACTAAACCCCAAACCTGGAGAGGCAAGGACTGGAAAGGATTTGGCTGCAGGCAAACTCTGGTTGTTGCTTCCTCCTCCCAGGACTAGGAAGGGCCTATCCCACCTTTTGGCACAAGCTAGTTGAGGTACAGCTCTTCCCTTGGCCAAAGCTCTGGGGTGCTTGGGCACGGGGCACTGGGACCCCGGAGGCCAGAATGAGGCCTGGTGTCTCATGTAGCAAGACCAGAGCCAAAAAGGAAGAAGAAGAGTTACTCTGGCATCCCTGGGTGGTCAGTGAAGACTAAAGAGCAACCAGCAGCTTCTGTACAAATGGTAGGAGGGAGGTGCCTCATGAGGCCTGTACCCAATGCTGTCTTTTGTTTTCAAAAAATATATATATAACTATACAGTCAGACACTAAAATACTGAGCAGAACCTAGGGCTCCAAAGCAGTGCCTGATGTGTGTTTGGGGTGGGGGAATGCTCTGTAAGCTGGAGTCAATGAGAGAATATATTTTGTTTAGAAACCCAAATAACTTTCTGCATTCTTAGCCCTTTCAAAGCAGCAGACTTTTAGAGTTGAATTTGAGAGGCCATTAATTTTTTAATTTTAACATGTAAGGGATGATTCAGGGTCTCTTTCCTGTTTTTTAGTTCCTTTTCTAGTCTGTGTGAATGAGGTTTGGAGCCTATGCATTTAAGTATCAAGATCACAAACAGGTATGTGTGTTTGGGAAATGGGGCATTCCTTTCTGCTCTGAAATTTGCTTCTCCTAGACCCTCCTAAGAGGGAGAGAAACCAGGGGAGACCCAGAGCTGTCTGGATCCGGGAAGGATCCTGGCAGGCAGCAGCCAGTTCCGTGTTCAGAATGTGCTTGCTGACAAGAGTGTGGGCCTGGAATTTCAGCCTGGCCACAGGCCCAGGAGGGAATGGACACATCCTGCGCAGTGTTTAGGGAACGAAAGGGAGCAGAGACCACCACGGGGCCCATCCCCAGACCCATCCAGTAATTGTTCAGGTCCAGTAACTCTCAGGTCCAGGGCCTTTCCGGTAGGGGGCCATAGGTAAACCCTGGAGAGAGAGAGAGCACTTTTAGGACTCTTCTCTTGATGGGAGACGCACCTCAGCAGTAAACCCCCGCCCTTACTCCCCCCACCCCCTGAAAGAATGCGGGCCACAAGGAGTGAGTGACCGGCGCCAGCGGGTCAGAGCTATTTCTGGCGCCCAAGGAGGCATCGGATTCCGGGCGTTCAGGGCAGGGGGAGGGGACGAGGGTCAGGCTTGAGGCGCTTCCTGGAGGCCCCTGTCTGCTGGGAGCTAGGCCCTCGGAGAGGAGACGGCTCCCCACCCTTCTGGCCCTCGCCTCCGTTTTCCCTTCTGCGTTAAGGGCCGGGCTACAGGGCCGTCATCCTTCGCAATTTAGAGGAGGCTTCCTGATTATTTTCATGGCTTAGAAATACCTCTTGATTTGCGTTCGAGGGAAATCAGGAGGGCCGAACGCAATCGATGGGTAGCCGGTTGTGGCCGGCCCAGTTCTCAAGCCTGACCACCCACGGTTGGTTGGACGCGTCTCAGAGGCCCCGTCTCAGAGGCCCAAAAGCTGGGGCGGGGAGCCCCTCCCCCACTCCCAGGCCAGAGCGCTCCAGCACACCGGGGCGGGCCGGGGCGTGTCCGGGGGGAAGGACCTGGCTGGCTGTGGGGCGGGGCTTCCAGATGGGGCGTGTCTTTTCGGGCGGGGGCGTGGTGGGCCAATGAGCAGAGCTGCGCGGACGGGGGCGGGGCCTGTGCACGGGTGCGGCGCGCTGCGGGGCAGCAGACGCAGGCAGAAGCGGGCGCCGCGCGGACTGCCGGTCGGTGCCGCGCGGAGCTGC
Organism: Diceros bicornis minor; assembly: GCF_020826845.1. Taxonomy (NCBI): domain Eukaryota; kingdom Metazoa; phylum Chordata; class Mammalia; order Perissodactyla; family Rhinocerotidae; genus Diceros; species Diceros bicornis. The sequence continues at coordinate 50,631,158 of NC_080741.1, forward strand.
CCGCGGGATTGGCTGCGGCACTCGCGTGTCAGGCGGTTGCTAGGCTCCCGCCGCGCGCCCCGCCCCCGCGCTCGGCGCCCTCTCGCCGCCCGGTACGTGCTCGCGCGAAGGCTGCGGTGCGGCCCTCGAGCTCCTCGGGCTCGGCGGCGCCCGAGGCAGAGGCGGCTTTGCGCCGAGTTCCCGGGCGGCGGCGGCGGCGGCCTCGGCCTCTTGCGGCCGGGACGAGTGAGCACCTGCCGCGGCCCGCCGGTCGGCGCTCGGTGAGTGCGCCGCCCGACCCCCGCCGCCGAGTCTGTCAGCCTAGGCCCTCGTCCCCGTCGCCGGCCAAACCTTCCGAGGAACACCTGCTGCTGCTCGCTGTTTTGCCCAGGGCGGGCACACGGTCGCGGACGTCCTTGCGGGTGAGGCGGCGGCGCGCCCCGGGCAGTGCCGCCCCCCTGCTTTCAGCCCCTCAGGCGAAGGCTTGCGGCGTTCGGCGGCCGGGCCCGGGTTGCGCGCCGCGGCGATGGGCCAGGCCTCAGCCCGGCCCGCGCGTCTGCCGCGAGCGTGTGCGGCCTGCAGGCTGTTTCCCGGGCTTCCAGAGAGGCTCTCGCGGCCCATTTGGGCCGAAGCCGGAAGATAGGGTGTTGAGCCCCCTCAGGAGGCGGGGAAGGGCGCCGCAGCCACTGGGTCCTGAGCTGTTCAGAGCCTTGGGGTCACCCCTACACATACGTACTTGAGCTGCTTTGGAAGCCTGCTACCTTTTCACCTTTTCGATTGGTGTTTGGAAAGCCAGATTCACCTGCGGGTATATTTGGAAAATATTTCCAGAGAAAATACTCTCTTGGGTTAGAATCCTTGTGCCATAAATTTCGAAATAATTTCATACAAACTCAACTGCTAATTTAAAATACATATTTTAGTCTCTATGACTTGAGAAGTCCTTAGGTTTGTAAACTGACTGACTTCAGAATTAGTTTTAATAGTGACCATGAAGTTTTACCTTGGTGGGAGTCAGAGCCTGGGACAGCCCATTTATAGCCTAGCGTTCTAAGTTAAGAGCCCAGCCTGCTGTTTCCCTAAATAAGTGAGTAGAAGTGATTCCTGGCATGGAACCCAGTCTCTGTAAAGGGAGGGTAGTGTTTATAGGACATAAGTCCAGATAGAGTTGGATGTGCTACCAGGTGCTTTGGAGTCTGGTGTAAATGGGATATTGTAACTTTATCAGGTGGTTTTATGCTTAGTGTTTAGAGACGTGATAATTTTGAAATGTCTTTGTTTTAAAAAAAAGTTCAGCCTTGGAGACATAAAAATCTATAGTTTGAATATGGAGAAGTTGAGTTGAACTTTGTTTGCCTTGGAGCCAAGGAATGAGAGCTCATGGCCTACATGCTTAAAGGAGGCTGAGGAGCCATTTCTTGGAGAAATTAGATTTGAGGAGGGAGTTGGATACATAGTGTGAACCTGTTCAAAGCCTGTAGGCTACTGTGTGAGAATAGGAGTAAGCAGTACTATATGGGCAACAAACACCTGGTTGGAACATGAAAGCTTGTGTTGATGTGTGCCTCTGTTGAAAGAAGCAGAGGACAAATTTTCCTTGTTCAGAAAAATTGATTTGGCAAAATGCATTCATTCATTTAACAAATATTTGGCTTCACTACTTGCCAAATTCTGTGGTAGTTCTAGGGGACCAATGTAAAAGAGGCTGGTTCTGCCGTTAAAGAGCTCAGTTTAGGGGACAGTGGAGTTTAGGGAACCTATGATTGGTAGTGTCTGCCCACTAAGTGTGCTCACATGGTGCTTTGGGAGCCTAAGTTGAGAGGGAATTCCTGAGCTGAGGCTTGCAGGGCCAGCAGGATTAGCTGGGGGACAGTAAGGTCCGGACACAGGGAACCACATGTACAGGAGCACCTAAAATAGTACCTGTGAATCTTCCAGCTTGACAGCTGAGAGCCCTGGGTTTTTCTTCTTGTGCTCAGGAGTGCAAACTTCATACTCAGGGTGCAGCAGCTTGGGAAGGCTTTTAATCAGCGGAGTGGCATGGTCCAGACCTGTGTTTAGAAAGATCTTGCTGGTGGCCACATACGTAGTGGCAGGGAGGTGAGGGAGTCAGGACCTCTGGCTGTGAGGTCAGTCAGTAGAGGAGAGATGAGGAGGGAGGAGGAGCCAGCTGAGAAGAGAGGCTGAAAAGGTTGAGAAGAGGGAATGCCAGGCTGTGAAGTGGGGGGAGCCTGCATTCAGGAGTGTATGGGTCAGAAGACTAAGCATGACCAAAGATTTTAACCACCCTTCTGCGAGTTTGCTGATGTCTCTTAAACGTTGAGAATGGTGGGGTTTGGGGGAGACCCTGAGACCATTTAGACTGGGATTGTTGTTTAGGAAAAGAGAAACATAGCATTTGATTGTTAAAAACCTTATCACTTGAATTTGGGGCATTGCATTTCCTCTTGGGCAGGGTTGGTGTATTAACCTCTGAGCGTAGATGTGCATTCATTCTTGTTGAGGCAGATGAGAGCATATTCAATCCTTTACCTCACAGTTGTTCCAGCTTTTCCTGCTGTCTAGGTCAGTGATGCGATGGACCTACATCAGCCACAGTCGAGGACCGTCTGTGTTTCTGCTCTATGTACACCATTGCTAATGTTTATGAGAATCCTTTATACTGGCTGAGGAAACTGAGTCACAGATGAAGGAATCTTCCCAAGGTCACACAACTGTCATCTTATGACAGAGTCAGGATTTGAACCCAGGTTGAACATTTAGCTGTACCCATCTGTGTTTGTGTTGCGTCAGACTGATAATGGTAGCCTTGGTTGGGTACTTCTCTGGCAAAGACCAAGTCCAGGTATCTGGTGGTAGGCAGAATGTCAGGATGATATGGGAGAGGTGATCAGGGACCCTACATAGAACTCCAAGAACATAGTGTGAAGGACCATTCTCAGAAACCAGGGCTTGTTAGAGCCTTCCTGGGGCCTGTGCTGGTTTCTCTGGCCACCATGCTGAAGTAAGTCAAGGAACTTGGGTCGTAGGCTAGGGATAGCAGACTTTAGGGGAGGACTGCATTTGAGCTGGACCTTCAAGAAGAGTTAGTGGTTTGATTGGTGAAGGAGTGGTGGCAGGAAGGTCACGACTCTGTGGAAGGAAAAGAGGTGAGCAGAGGCAAGAGGTGGGAGGAGAAGACTGGGCACCTTTTCTGTGTGTTCTACAAGGTTGGGTTGGAACTAGAATGCCACGTGGAGGAGTTTTGTGTAGGAACAGGGAGGCTTGACTGTCTTGGAGCACAGCTGTGGTAGGATCAGTTCGTGGTTTTAAGAAGTGAGCCCCCAGTGTGAGTGTGGAGGCTGGACTGGACTGGAGGCAGGTTGGTTACTGCTGTGGTCCAGTGGGGAGACAGTGGACATGAACAAAGACAGTGGTCGGCAGGGGAATGGAGAGAGAAAGAAGGTTCAAGATGAGTCAGTTCAGCAGACGTTAGGGACCTGAATGGTGCTGGTACCATCAAGGGTCTACCATTGAGTGGAAGGGGCAGGAGGTGACAGTGAAAAGATGAGGATGCAAGGCAGCATCAGCCAAGCACTGGTGAAGACTTGAGACTTGGAATAGAGAGACTCCTAGACTGCAGAAAGGGGGAAAGGCTTGAGTCTTTGTGGCAGGCAGACAGGATGAGGGGCTGTCATTGGGTGAACAGAAAAGGGTGGAGGAGGAAAAGACCAGGCTTTGTCTGAAGACCGAGGAGTGGACAGGCTGGAGCCAAAGGAAGTGTCCCCTGGGGAAAAGTCGGGCAAAAGGTTGACCTGAAGGCTGAGCTGGGCCGGTGAGGAGCCCCTGGAAGCTCTGAGTGTGATAGTGCCTGTGTCCCTGGCAGGAAGAGGTGAGAAGTCAGGAGACAGTTTTGAGTCTTTCACAGGGGTGCAGTTGAAGGAGATAGACCAGAATGGCAGAAAGAAATGGTGAGGAAGGGGTGAACTTAGGAAGGAAAAAGCATGATTTGTTGACTCACTTGGTGGGATAGGGGACCAGTGTGTTTTAAATTGTCTACAGTTTGGGAGACTCAGAATCATGGCAGGGGTGATGTGGCTTTAGGCTGGATTCGCTGAACGAATTGCCATTAGCTTGCAGACTTGTGGCCCACGATGGTGTCAAGTCGGAGCCCCTTTAACTGTGCTTGCCTTTTTGAGTTGCGTTTAATTTTGTTCATAGCCTTCTTGATAAGAGGCATACCCTTAGCCTAATGGAATGGCAAGTGGTAATGTACCCATTTTGTGGATACGCAAGATTATAAGAGTGAGGCCTTGTGGATTTTTTTCTAGCCCGTTTAGGAAGTCAGCGATGAGAAGTTTGATTCAATAGCCAGGTTCCTGGGTGTGCTGTTTATTTTTATTTTTTATTTTTTTAATAATTTTATTTATTTTATTCCCCCAAAGCCGCAATAGATAGTTGTATGTCATAGCTGCACATCCTTCTAGTTGCTGTATGTGGGACATGGCCTCAGCATGGCCGGAGAAGCGGTGCGTCGGTGCGCGCCTGGGATCCGAACCCGGGCCGCCAGCAGCAGAGCGCACGCACTTAAACGCTAAGTTAAGTTAACCGGCCACGGGGCCGGCCCTGGGTGTGCTGTTTAGATTTGAGCCACTGCAGAGTGCGACTGCTTGGAGGCTGGAGGCTTTCAGAGTATCAAAGAAGTAAGAAATGCTGTTCTGAACATCAAAGGGGACTCAGATGGGGACTAGAGAGAGCGTTGAACCTCAAGGGAACTCAAAATGGAAATAAATTCAGGTAGCGTGTTCTTCAGTGTGTCCTGTGTGTTGGTCAAGGATTTCTCCCTCTTTTTCTGGAGTGAGTTTTCTCCCTCTTCCATGTTCAAGTGTTGCTGTGTCTTTGCCAGTGTTACTGTGCTGTTGCTTCTTAAGTCCTCATCTTCCTCTGCTTTTCCCATGTTAACACTTCAGGCCTGGAGTAAGGTGATGGCTGTTTTGAATATACAAGTGATTAATATGGTCATTTCCAGGTAGGTCTTTGTGTGTCCATGCCTTTGGGTATTAATTTAAAGCGGTCTTCCTGTGAGTTGCATAACCTGTTTTGCCTTTTGACCATCCTTCTTCACTCTGATCATTAGTCAGTAATACTGCTCAAATAGCAATTTCTATAAATAGGGTTTTAGAGTAGTTTACAAAATTACACCAGCCAGAGGGCTTAATTTAGCCTTAATGAATAGGGTTTTCTATTTTCCTATTTGTTAGGTTTCATAGCTAAGCATTTTCTTAGCCTTGCTCTGGGTCCAGGGTAGAAAGATGAATGGGATGCAGTGGTACAGTATCATAAACTGAGGGTGTTTGAGTTGGTGACGCTGTTCTCTGTTGGAATGAAGTAAATCTGAATGAAACTTTAGCTTTGAGTATGTTGACTCATTTTATATTTATATTTTAAAAGCAGGATTCTAGTGGGAACAATCAGCCGAATATAAAAAATCAGTTTTGTGACTGAATGTTTTTATCCTACATGTCATGGGGTGCATTTAATAGTATTGAGGTTTTGCTTCTCAGTTGTACCTTGACCTAATTGTTTTTTAAAATAGCACCCTCTGAATTTTAGACAGTGGAATTAATTTCGTATCTTTAATACTGTTTATAATTTTTGGTCCTGGATTGACTCTACCGAAAACATTTTATTTTCTTTGTCATCCTTTGACAAAGAAGAGTGACTAATTGGTGGTGTGGGCAGGAGCCTGAGTGGCATGCCCCACTTCCTTTGGAGTTGATCATTGTGGTGTAATTTTTATTTCAGTTGTGGACATTCACAAATCTTGGTTCCTTCTTTTCCTGCAGGGCCTCTGCTCTCCAGGAAGATAAGGCTTTTAAAGCAGCCTAGTGCTAGAAGGTGAGGTAAGGTACTTGAAAAGAGAGATTTCTGCAAAAGGAAGATGATGGATAAACACATACTTGGCAAAATGATTAACCACGGAATTTTAAAACACTATAGTGGGGGAAAAGCTGTATCAAATGATACATATATTTAAAATAAGAAAAGTAGAGGATAAAAGTAGAAAGGCAAGGAAAAACCCCTTGTCCCCCCAGTTTTATTCTTTCTTTATTAGGAAATGCCAACACATGGTACAAACTCAAAAAGTTCAAAGGGATTATATAGGGGAAAGAAATCTTTCTTCCACCCTCCCCCCCAGTCCTCGGTTCTCCTCGCTAGGAGCAGCTATTGTTCCCAGATTCTTGAGTGTCCTCCACAGATAGCCCTTGGGTAGCACTTTCACTGAGTTTAGGTTAAAGTATAGATTTAATTTTTGTCCTGCTTTTCCCCTCCTAGCATTATAGCATGAGCATTGTTCTATAAATATAACATTTCTTTTTTTTTATTATAATTTTATTTATTTATTTTTTCCCCAAAGTCCCAGTAGATAGTTGTATGTCATAGTTGCACATCCTTCTAGTTGCTGTATGTGGGACGTGGCCTCAGCATGGCCAGAGAAGCGGTGTGTTGGTGTGCGCCTGGGATCTGAACCCCGGGCTGCCAGCAGCGGAGCATGCGCACTTAACCACTAAGCCACGGGGCCGGCCCAAATATAACATTTCTAATGGTTAATCTGTCCCCAGTTTTTAGACAGTTGTTTGTTTGTTTATTTATTTATTTATTTTCCCCCCAAAGCCCCAGTAGATAGTTGTATGTCATAGCTGCACATCCTTCTAGTTGCTGTATGTGGGACGCGGCCTCAGCATGGCCAGAGAAGCAGTGCATCGGTGCGTGCCCAGGATCCGAACCCGGGCCGCCAGTAGCGGAGCGCACGCACTTAACTGCTAAGCCACAGGGCCAGCCCTAGACAGTGGTTTTTTACTTTGGTTATAATAGGTAATGTTGCAATTAACATCTTTGTGCATCAAGTTTTTTAAGAATCTTTTTCTTATCTCCATGATATTAAGTATAAAGCTTTTGAAAAAAGTGAGATGTGACATGTGGTTTTGCAGGAGCATGTCTATCATGTCAAGTAAGGCAGGTTTGTATTGATTTTTATTTTTAAGCACTGTGTGTGTTTTTTCTAGTCCCTTTTCTGTGACTTGCTTCGGTGTGCAATTTTTATAGTCAGATAGAGGCCCAGACTCAGTGTTCTCTACCATTGGGAGTATATGTAGCCACAGATTTGTTCTTCCTGAGGCAGTCATGTCCCTTGGATACCAAGCGTAGAGGAGAGGGCCAGTTGAGGGGAGCTCAGGGTTGAGTGAAGCACTTGGAAGAACGTGTCATGGGGCCGGCCTGTTAGTGTAGCGTTTACATTCACGTGCTCTGCTTCGGCGGCCTGGGGTTCGCTGGTTTGGATCCTGGGCGCAGACAGGTGTGCTGCACGTAAAGCCATGCTGTGGCGGCGTCCTATATAAAGTAGAGGAAGATGGACACGGATGTTAGCTCAGGACTGATCTTCCTCACAAAAAAAAGAACGTGTCATATTCAGGGAAACAGTGGCCAGTGGCCAGTGCCCAGCTTGGTCCCCTGTTTTCGTGTTTGCTCTTCATTTCTGTGGATGTTGAGTTTTTGTATATGGAGTATGGGAATCCACAAACAAGAAGCACCTCTTTCAGAGTTCTTTCTAATAGTTGGTATATATCTATTGAAACAGACTAGTGAAATTGGAAGATGTTTGTTTTTGCAAATGTTATGGTTAGTCTGTGTTTTCTCTTACTATGCTGGGGGTATTTTCTCCCACGTGTTCCAGGGGTTGATATGGGATTTTTTTATTTATATATTATGTTTTTTGTGAGGAAGATCAGCCCTGAGCTAACATCCATGCCGATCTTCCTCTTTTTGCTGAGGAAGACTGGCCCTGGGCTAACATCTGTGCCTATCTTTCTCCAGTTTATGTGGGACGCGGCCACAGCATGGCCTGACGATGCACCACAAACGGTGCATCGGTGCGCGCCGGGGATCCGCATCCGGGCCGCCAGCCGCGGAGCGCGTGCACTTAACCGCTACACCACAGGGCCGGGCCCTGTGATGTGGGATTTTTTAAGAAGATTCCCAGGGCTGTGTATGGCAGAAGTGAACCAGTTCTGCCTTGGTTGTCATAAATGCCTCTCTTAATTAGCTCAATTCTCCAGGCCTGGGTTGATTCTTTAGCCAGTTTTTGCCAAGAAAAATGATATAGTCAATAATGGAATTCCAAATAGCGTTTCCTTTTTATTTGGCTATTAATCAGAACCTGGGATGCCATTTTCTGTGTTCTTATTTTACTATGGAATGCTTCCATAAAACGTGCATCTCTCATCACTGTAAACGTCCTGTGTATACTTCTGCTTGGGCTGGTAGGTTATTTTTCCATCAGATCTGCTCTGACCTCAGGGAGACTCGCTTACTGGATTATTTAATAATGGAGACCAGCCTGATGAATAGTCCTTGAGAAGGGGTGGATTCTGGGTCTGGGTCTTGTGGAAAATGAGGAAGTATAGAGAACTTTGCTCTATGTGTTAGGTTAAGTGTGCCTGAATAACTGTCTTATATTTTAGACTTTTGAGCAGTGTTGGGAAGATTGAATTGCCTTAGTAGAAAAATTTGGTAGGAGGAGACTAGAAGAGAAGCTCTTTATTAAAGATCTAAAAATGGAATTCATTAAAGTCACAAATAGATAACAGTAGGATTTCTCCGTTGCTCTCTTCCTTTCTGGATTTGTGCTACCAGTTGTTGCTTCTGCTTACCTGGAAAAGATGACAATATTTTATCAGAAGGGTCAACAGTATAGACTTAAAACACTGTTTGCCAGTCTGAAGATGTGCTTTTCCAGTTTTAAAAGTAGCTCAAAAAGTGACTGGATTCTTTGGTGCTGGGAAGAAATCAATAGCAGGAAAAGTTGATTCTTCTGCTTGCAATGCCAGCCCTGTGTTGACAGGGCCTGTAGGGTCCCCTGTCCCCTCAAAGCCTTGAGTTTTTTTCCTTCTGGTTGGGCATTGCTGACCGGTGGGGACTCCTGTGTAGGCCATCTAATCCACCTGATTTAATCAGATGGTACCTCAGGTCTCCCTTCTGTTTTTTTTTAGGAGGAGTCCCTTTTTGATTCGTGCAGCTAGAAAGGAAAATGTCTGCTCATGCTTTCTTCTTATGTAGGCCTCTAGTGCCCTGGGCTGCCTGTGCCCTTTCCTTCCGTGTGAGGGAGTAAAGGAATGTCCTGGCCTCCCCTCTCTCCTCCTGCCATGAGCTTCTAGGGAGAATGGGGCTCGTTGTGGCACAGGCACAGCCCTCTGCTTCAGTGTCAGGCCTGACGTGGCCTCTCTGTCTGGTCTGCTGTGGTTACGGGGTGCTGAGGGGCCAGGAGCCCAGCAAGCAGTCATTTCCTCACATGCTGCCCTGCTGGTCGGGAGTCTTCTGAGGGATGGTGCTTTATTTACCCCTGAGTCTGCCCTCTGATTTTGTCATGTATTGATAAACATTTTCGTGGACCCCTTTGCAGGCCTGAGCTCACTCACTGCAGCAGATCTGAGGCCATATTTGGAGAGGCAGGCCTGCTACTCCCAATAGTGGCTGAGTGCCTGGTCACAGGAGGCTGGACACTCCTTCCAGGCCTTTCTTATGTTCTGAATCCACTGGGAAGCATAAGATTAATCTATTTGTAAATGAAATTGGACTTCAAGTTCTGGTTTTTAAAATTTATTTTGGCCTTCACTTATATCTCAGTAAAGCTTGATAAAAGCCTTATTTTGGCCTAATCAACTGTAGAACTCATTGAAGATGTGAAATGCCAGAAAATAATTCTCCAGATAGGGGAAGCCAGAGGGACTCAGCTTTTTAAAAAACAGATTTGTTCTGGATATGAATGCTCTCCCCTGATGTCAAACTGCCTTACCCATCAGTCGGTTCTTTTCCTGAACCCAAGCCAGTGTGTTGCTGGAGAAAAACGTGTTAGGTACTTAGGGTTTTGTTGAGTAGACAGATAGAGGCCACCAGCCGCTGCTTTTTCAGGGGTGTTGGCTTTAGACAGGGAGCCAGATGTATATCAGCTATTGTGTGATCGGCTGTAGCAGGTTCTGTGAAGAGTAATGAGTGAGCTGATGGTGGTTGGGGGCATGGAGAAGGCCTGATCAAGCCCTCCTGGAGTTGGTGAAGGGCTTTTCCACATGAGATCCATATCATTGCATGGATGGCTGTTGAAAAATTTGCTTCTCTAAAACCCAAGATAGGTTGATTTTGGAATGGTGCTGGAAATTGTTCTTGATCTTCTCAGTAAAAAAATTCCATTCTTTTCGTGATTCTTCAGTATGTACGATTTCTTTGTCTTCTGTGGAAGCGTCTTCTGAAAGGAGCAGCTAGCACTGGTACTGTCCTGGATGTTTGCCTTCCTCCTACTTTTTTTTTTCTTTTATTACAGGAAAAAAAATCTATCCTATTTTATCCTTCTGCCTGAGCAGAGTGATACGTTTCTTTCTGTGTTTTAGGATTGCGAGTGGCATTTGTTTTTATCAAATAAAGGAATAAAATGTACTTGCCATGCTGGGATCACACTGCAAAACGCCAGCATTTGTTATAAGATGGTATTGAGTTTTCTAAAGGAGAACTCTTCTTTCAGATGGTGCCTGGTCATACCATTGTATTTTGGGTCATGACTTCCCAAGAGGTGAGGTCCTGCTGAGGACCCTTGCTTTTTGGGAACACAGGCAAGATTTTTGGCATAAGTGTGATGAGGTTGGACAATGAAAACACTGAGTGCCCTCGGCAGTAGGGACTTGGGCCTGAGGAAGGAACCTGCCAGAGATACTGAGTCCCCTGGGACCCTCCCATCCTAATGTGGCCTTAAGTAAGGCCCTTGAACTCTCTGCCTCAGTAAAACTGGGACAGAATATCCTCCCCATAGGCTGTTGAGGAGGAAATAAATTCTCACTAGTAATGTGCCCTGCACCTCTCCATAATTGCTACCTGTTATTGTTATACCTGTCCTTTTTTTTTCTGATGTAAACCAAGTCTGAGATTTAATAAAGGCTGGACATATTTCTTGGGTTGAGTGGTAGGTTCAGGGATGTTTTTAAATTATGTAGGTAATAGATTATTTTATATGTACTAAATATCTTATTAAAAAAAAACAAAACCTGGACATGAGCCCATTGGTACCTCCCAGAAAGCAGCTCTGGCTTGACTGCTTGCTCGCCTATGGAGCTTTGAGTGCTATAGTGTCTTACTGGGGCAGGTGGTCCTTGGAGGCCCTCTCCCCCCTCAAGATGAGTAAAAGACTAAAACAGTTTGAGGACCAAGGTCTCTTTTAACTAGACAAGATTGTTGAGACTTTTAAGGAGTTTCTTTGGAAAGTTTTTGATGTGCCCAGGTTTGTTTTCTTGAACCTTATCAGTGAAGTAGAAGGACCATAGGCTGGCAAGGTTCCATGTGAGCTGAGTGACTGGAAGTGCTCCGTTTTCTTTTTTTGTATAGCATTTATTTCTGTTTGAGTTATAAGAGCAATGTATGGCTAATGTGAAAAGCCCTTGGTTTTCAAAGGGTTACACGTATACTTATTTTTTTCCTGTATGAACATATGATGGGTAACTTATAAAACTTTTCAGCCAACAGATACATTTTAAGAGACCTGGAGCAAATGTGTGCTTCTGATTGAATGTTGGGCAGCAGCAGATTCTGTACCTGGAACATGTAATTCAGCTGAGCTGTAGGGTTGGAACACTTTAGAACAGGGATTTTAGGATTTTTTTTTTTTTTTTAGTTAATAGGATGAACTTAGTATGGAATGTCTGAACTTTACTCTGTAAAGTCAGCATCTTCCCTGGATATCTAAACTGTTTTGGGCTTCCTTGACTCCTTGAGGGACAAATTGGGCACAGAGTGCCAGAGTTTGAGGAGGAGGAGGGTACAGGCACTGGTGCCCAACTTCTGAGCAGAGAATAATTGTCCTAAAGACAAAAATTGGGTACAAGCCTCCAGGTGATGAAGGGGCTGTGTTTTATGATTGTGTGTTTGGGGGAGCTGCCTCTGGGTTCCCAATGGAGAAGGCTCCAGGTTATTTCCAGATAGTGGAGGCATTTGGTCTCTGACCTTTGTGTTCGAGTCCAGTGAGGGTAGAGCTATTGGCTGTTTTCATATAAGAAAATGACATGGTACCACCAGAGGAGAGCTGAAAATAAAGCTCTAGATATTCACTCTAAGTCCTTTGATAAGCTGGAGGGGAAGCAGAGCCCACAGAGCTGCTCTGAGCCCAAGGACCGTCCCAGGGCAGTGCAGAACAGGCAGTCCAGAGGAAGCCAGTGTTCAGGAGCTGATTCTCAATAGGACATAAACCCCAATGTGGAAACAAGTCCATTTCTATTGCAGGCACGCTAGACTCCTTGTCATTGTGGGGGGATTATTGACTTTGGCAATTTTATTTCAGATTTGGATGTGGGATGGAGAAAGCAAGACACCCAGTGGTATACATAGTGATGTTCATGTTTGTTAGCTAGTCTGCTCATGTAGGTTGTCTGAAGCACAGAAACGTTACACCCATAAGAGATTATAGGTGACTGGATTAAGATTATTTATATTTTGTATGTATGTATTTGAAGTGTTTATTCTGTGTGAGGTCCTTTTCTAAGTGCTTTACCTGTGTCACTCACTTAATCTGTGTTTATAATTGGAAAAAGTAAAAGAAAAAAGGAATTTGATTTAGGAAGTGTTTAAGATTAAATACTGACTATTAAGCAGACTTACAAGACAGGCTAGTGTATGGACTATGAAGGGGACTGTCAGCTGACACCCAGTGGCAGGCCCTGTCGGTGTTTGGTTTCAGTTATTCATTCATTCACTCATTTAGCAGGTGGTTTTTGAGTTGCTGTCATGTTGTAGGCACTGTACTAGGCCCCAGAGAGGGATCTGGTGGTGGATGAGACAGGTATGGGCCCAACCAGGCAAAAGAGAGAGGAGAAGTGAAGATTACTTCCCTCAGTTGGTATTTTTCGGAAGAAAGTGTGGTTTGGAGAGGCTGAGGTCCTGCCCCTGGCAAGTGACCATGGGCAGTCAGCGTGCCTCTGATTCTTGATAAAGGGGAGTGAGGAGCTAGGCCCATCTCAGAGGGTGATGTGAGGGATCAGAGAGAGGACCTTGGAGAGCCTGGCAGGCAGTTCTAGATTATTTTCAAAGCCAAGCTGACATTTGGGCACACACAGATGTGTCTGTGACATATTGAGCCATTTCCTGGCCCTGCTGCCATGCCTTAGGTGATCCTGGTGGGGCCTGTGAGATGTGGTTTCAGCGACTGGTCAAAGTGAACCTCGGGAGCCTTTTGTTTTGGTGATGATTTGGATAAGGGTGTGTGGAGAGTTTTGGGGGATAACTGAGGAAGCTGCAGGAAGAGGTGGGAGGGAGGTTAGAGAAGGTGAACTTTGGAAAGGGGAGAGAGGGAGGAGATAACTCACAGTGAGTGAAGGAACTTTACTGGGTTTGCTCTGTTAATCTCCAAATTGGCTGGAGGAGGTAGGAGGCAAAGGGTTACTGTCTGGGCACAGCGAGTGTTGGGGACTAGAGACCACCATGGGGCCAACTTGGCTAGCAGTAGGATTGGGAGATGGCTACAGAGGCTTTGGCCAGCCCTGAGATGATGGAGTTATGGCAGTGTAGATAGAGCCAGCTTCTGAACAGAAACTGAGGTAGTGAGGTTGGACTAGCCCAGAGTTGAGGAATGGTGGAGCCCAAAAGGCAGTGCTGGTGTCCTTTACCGGGAGAGCAAGTTAAAGCCCTTCAGGCTGTGGGAGTCAGGAAAAGCTGTGGTGGAGGGGAGTAATGACTGGAGGGGACATGTTGGGATTTTTGGGTACCCTGTTAAAAAAAACAACACACCTTTACTCTGTCCCTGGGAACCAGTTGAGAGGTGGATAAAGGGACCACCATGCAGGTGGCTACAATAACAGCTTAATAACCAACAGAACTGTTACAAAGCATGGGACCTGGGTGAGCAGCCACTGGGGGTTCCTAATACCGAACCCCAGAATTAGAGGTACTCACCCAGTTGCCTGTGGGGCCACCCTCTCTGTTCACCCTTCCTGGCAGGGTTCTCTTTCTGCATGTGCTGCTTTGCAAAGTCTCTAAGCTCTTCCAGGGCTGGTTTTGTGTTTACTTCATCTTATTTATTTATTTATTTATTTATTTATTTATTTATTTATTTATTTATTTACTGAGGAAGATTGGTCCTGAACTAACATCTGTGCCCATCCTCTTCTATTTTGTATGTGGGATGCCACCACAGCATGGTTGACAAGTGGTGTAGGTCCACGTCTGGGATCTGAACCACATCTGGGATCCGAACCTGCAAACCCCGGGCCGCCAAAGTGGAGCATGCACCACTGGGCCAGCCTGATCATCTTATTTTTTAAAATGTATTTTTAAACTTTTTAACAACTTTACTAGTATAAAATAAAACAAAAATAGAGAAAACAAGACCCCCCCCAAAAAAAGTATAGCTTAATGAATTATAAGATCAAGAAACAGAGCTTTGCTGGCCCCACCAAAGGCCTCTCCATGGGCCTCATCCCTGCCACAGCCCCCTCTCTTTCCTTCCAAAGGTGACCCCCAGCCTGTCTTTTTTGTGTGTGTGTGAGGAAGAGTAGCCCTGAACTAACACCTGTTGCCAATCTTCCTCTTTTTTGAGGAGAAAGATTGGCCCTGGGCTAACATCCGTGCCCATCTTCTTCTACTTTATGCGGGCTGCCTGCCACAGCATGACTTCATAAGCGGTGTGTTTGTCCACACCCAGGATCCGAACCCATGAACCCCGTGCCACCAGAAGCAGAGGGTGCAAACTTAACCACGACACCACTGGGCCGGCCCCCCAGCCTGTCTTTTTGTATCTATTTCCTCTTTATGATTTTATCTCCCAAATGTGTATCCTTAGGCACTATAGTTTAATTTTGTCCATTTTTAAAATGTGGTATATCTTTTAAGTCTCTTTAATCTACAGTTTGGCTCTCTTTTCCTTTTCCTTATGATTATTTGCTGAAGAACCTGGGTCCTTGGACCTGTGGAGTCTCCCACAGTTCAGATTTAGTAGATTGTGTCTCAGTGTGCAGTTCGACATGCTTTTCTCTGGATTTCATGTGAATCAGCAGCTGGATCCAAACGCTTGATCAGCCTCAGGTTTGGTCCCTTTGGCAAGGCTGGGGTGGTTTGGGTCTTTCCTCTGGAGTGCTACTTTCTGTTTGTTCCACACTTTGCTCATAGCAGGTACCCAGAGCACCACTTCTGTGGGAGGACGGTGGGGCTGAGAAGAGGCCAGGCCCAGCTCAGCCTCTCTGGCTCTGCAGTCCTTGTCAAACCAGTCTTTCCAGCATGAGTGTGATAAGGTGTTGCAAGAGGAAAAGCCTGGACATCTCCTCTCCCCCTCTCAGACCTTCCCTTCTTCCTTCATGATGCCCTTCTTTCCTAACTCTCAGCTCCCCTGCCTTTCATTATCTGTCCCCATTCTTGTCCCTTTTCTTCAGCTTTCCTCTCTTTCTTTCTCCCTCTGTTTATAGAGTGTTCTGAAGGGAAAAAGGTTGTTTGAGGCTTAGGAGAGGGAGTCTCATCCTGCTTGATTGCTCACCATCTGGGGGACTGTGGAAGCCTCAGTTTATCCATCTGTAAAATGAAGGTATTGGTCCTGATGACTTAAATGGTTGCCTCAAACTCTGTACTATGAGTATTCTGTTTTATACATTTTCTTTGTGTTTGAAAGCTATTTTATTTTTTTATTTTTTGTGAGGAAGATTAGCCCTGAGCTAATATCCATGCTAATGCTCCTCTTTTTGCTGAGGAAGACCGGCTCTGAGCTAACATCTATTGCCAATCCTCTTCCTTTTTTTTTTTCCCCCAAAGCCCCAGTAGATAGTTGTACGTCATAGTTGCACATCCTTCTAGTTGCTGTATGTGGGACACAGCCTCAGCATGGCCGGAGAAGCAGTACGTTGGTGCCTGCCTGGGATCCAAACCCGGGCCACCAGTAGCGGAGCGCATGCACTTAACTGCTAAGCCACGGGGCTGGCCCTGAAAGCTATTTTAGAGGATTGCCCTGCTTCTTCAGGTAGGGCACAGCGCCAGTGGAAGGAAATGGAGATATGAATATGGCTTAGAGAGTAGCCAGAATCTAGTCTTTCCCCATATCTACGCCATCAGGCCCGGTGGGCTGGGTGAATAGTAGAAGGCTCTGTGGGCTGTGGTTGTGGCCTCACCTGCTAGTCTCAAGCTCTGGGTACAGAAACTTGCCTTACATGATAGAGAGGTGTCAGCTGCCATTGCTGCTGCCGTGCTAGCAGGTGGCTGAAGATGTGGGCAAGTGGAGGGCCAGGGAGTGTTGCTTCAGTATGAGAGTAGGCTCAGCTCCAGGCCCAGGAACTTGTCAGTTGGTCCTGGCTTTCTTATGTGCAGGCCCCATCCAGCGTACTTGGAATTTGATGGGCAGCTCAAGCCTGTGTCTGGTGTGAGGGTGACTCTATGCTCACCTCAGAGACAGAGCCACTACCTGATCAACTGTTGCTGTGAGGATCTGGAGGTAAGGGGCTGTGCTCATGGCTGGCCTGTACCTTTGTATATACCGAGCCCATTGCCCTTTAGGTGGAAATTGCCCCCGAGAGGAGGTGTCATGTGATGTACTGGGATTTATCTGGCCTTTCCCTAGTGCTGGGACACTTGAACATGTGCCTGTGGTGTTTCTGTTTGTTTTGCTATTATTTCACACATTTAAAATTTCATTTATTTTGTACTTAAATAATTTTGAGGCCAAGTAAATTCAGGTTTTTGCATCCTGTATGTCTGCCAAGGTTGTTTAGGCCTAAGGAGGTAGACCAGGTTTTGTTTTCTTGTTTTGAGTTTTTTTGTTTCAAGTTTTCTGAGGCTTATCCTTGAGGGAGGAGACTGTAAGGAATTCCAGAGTCAGGGAGGCGTGAGCTGTGCTGGAGGAAGGGCTGGAGAGGCTCCTGGGCCCTGCTCAGGAGCTTCCCTTGGGAGTGGGTATCAGGCAGCCAGCAGCAGGCCTGATGGTGAGGGGAGAGCTGTAACTTCTGTATGAGAGATCTATACCACTACATGTGAAAATGAATTACTCAGAATTTGGTGAGGTCAAGACCACAACCATAGCTAGTTGCTAAGGTGTTGAAGCAGGAGTTAAAGCCATGTTTTCTGGTGTTGGCTGCTCTGCTGTTCTTTGGTGTTTGTGATCAGCTAGTGGTGAAGGTCCTTAGAGGGAGTCCCTGCTTTTACCTCAGATGTTGGCAGGTAGGAGGCGCAACAAAAATTATCCCAGGCCAGAGCTCACTTTTCTCATTCTTCAGGCTTTGAATATGTGCTCTTTTATAGAGCAAGATGTTTCACTGAATCTCCTGGTAACTATTAGTGTTTGATTTTTTTTTTGATGTCACTATTTAAAAAAAAATTGAAGCATAATTTACATGTAGCAAAATGCATAAATCATGAATGAACAGCTTAATACTTTTTTTTTTTTTTTTGGTGAGGAAGATTAGCCCTGATCTAACATCTGTTGCCAGTCCTCCTCTTTTTGCTGAGGAAGACTGGCCCTGGGCTAACATCCATGCCCATCTTTCTCTACTTTATATGTGGGATGCTTGCCACAGCATGGCTTGATGAGCAGTGCGTAGGTCTGTACCCAGGATCTGAACTTGCAGACCCTGGGCCACCAAAGCAGAGTGCATGAACTTAACCACTGTGCCACCGGGCCGGCCTCTCAACACATTTTTACTTACGTGTACACCCTTCAGATCCAGTTATAGAAGTTTTCTGGAAGGTTCCATTGTGCCTTTCCCAATCAGCATCTCCCCACAGGTAACCACTCTTCTCACCTCTGTCCTTGCTTAGTTTTGCTGCTCTTGACCTTCATGTAAGTGGAATGATAGAGTATTTATGTACTCGCATGTGTCTGTCTTTTCTTATTGAACATTTGGTCTCTGATATCTGTGTGGTTCTGTATAGCAGTTCTCTTTTATTGCTGTATAGTATTTCACATGTGAGTATACCACAATTTACTACTTTTCCTGTTGGTGGAATTTAGGTTGTTTCCAGTTTTTGACCATCATAAATAATACTGATACGAATGTTCTTGTCTGTATCTTTTGGGTATATACCTAAGAGTGAATTGCTGGATATATTTGATGTTTTAATTACTGGGAATTTTATTTATATTCCTCTTGTTATATTCTATTTTTGAACTTTTTATTATGGAGAATTTCAAGTATACTTAAAGACAGAATAGTACAGTGAATCCCATGTACTTATCACCAGCCCCAGCAACCATCAACCAGTGGCCAGTCTTGCCCCATTCACACTACCAACCCCTGCCCCACCCACCCCACGTTATTTTGAAGCAAATATCAAGACATCCTGTCATCCATCAGTAGTTTAGTATGTATCTGTAGAAGATAATGTAACCACATCTGCTGAAGGCCTTCCTGCTCCTTCTCTCTAGTTCTGGTGTTCTTCTTTGGAGTTTTGTATCATAGTCTTCATGATGGAGTGTGGCTCCCAGTTCCTGTTACTCCTCGTCTAGGTAGAATTGCCTAGGTCAGGTGGTTTTTCCAGGCAGCTGTTGAACCAGGAATCAGCATGGTATAGAGTTGGGAGAGTCATCTTAGGACTTTGGAATGTCAGTCACTATTGTGGGCACCACTTTTTGTTGGGTTAATTTTTCATTTGCACAAGTTAGCCTGATCTAAGAGAAAGATGAGAAGTGAGCTGGTGAGTACTTCTTCTGTGCTTAGGTACCTGATTGCTTTCCCAAATGGCTGCACTGGTCTAGGACAGGTGGTTCTTTCCCCAGTGTCCCAAGAATCTGGAGGATGCGACCTCCAGGAAGCTGGGCTTCAGCTCCTCATAGATGCTGCCCCTCATTCGAAGGGCAACAGGCAGCAAACTTAGATTTGGAAATGTGATTTAGAAAAGGTTAATGTTTTTCAGAACAGTGAAACTACAGTATGAAGATTAGGCTTGGGAGCCCTAAAATACTCTAGCTTCCCTCTCCTGTCCTTCTTGAGCTCAGTACTTGTATCTGTGTTCCCACTGCCCTGAGCCCGGAGTTGTTCTGGGTTGGCCCAGGAGGTGCCCTGGTCCAGAGAAGCAGCAATAGGAGCAAAGAGCACCACAGATACCTTATTATTTGGAATAATTAGCCCATAAATTCTCCATAGCAGTTTTTCTCCAAGGCAGTCAAGTTTGACTAGAAAAACATAGCACCATGTTTTGATTCATTAGTCGTCTAGATGGTCACCCTCCCATATTCTCATGCTGGCTAACTATGAAGTACCATTACTCTCAGCTTGAATTTATGGCAACTACTGCCCACCATGCTCATTAATCAAGCAATGTGAGAAGGGCAAACTGCTACTAATGCTGTTTCAACCTGTCCCACCTTCTGTCCTCATCCATCTCATGTTATTAATGAGGGAGTTTGGCAGTAACTCAATTTCAGTGAAAGTAAGGGAAAAGTCACTCATATCTTTAGGTGGGAATTTATTTTTTTTATTTTTTATTTTTTTGTGAGGAAGATCAGCCCTGAGCCAACATCCATGCCAATCCTCCTCCCCCTGCTGAGGAAGACCGGCCCTGAGCCAACATCCACCGCCACTCCTCCTCCCTTTCTTCCCCAAAGCCCCAGCAGACAGCCGCATGTCACAGTTGCACATCCCTCCAGCCGCTGCACGTGGGACGCGGCCCCAGCATGGCCGGAGAAGCGGCAAGTCGGTGCGCGCCTGGGATCTGAACCCGGCCCGCCAGCAGCGGAGCGCGTGCACTCAACCGCTAAGCCACTGGGCTAGCCCTAGGTGGGAATTTAAATTCAAGGGCGTTTTGCCAGTGTCTATCAATTCTAATGTATATAACCTTTGACCCAGCAATTCCACATCTAGGATTTTATCCTCAAATTCCCTGCCAGAAGAATGCAAGGATGAGAATGAGAGAACCCTTGAGAGCAAAACATGTTGGGTTACTTAGACATTTAAATGTGCCACAAGCAGAAGGGGCAAGTGAAGAGGTGGATCTGTCCACTGGGGCTGAGCTCTCCCAGTTTTAGGAAATTTAAAAAAGTGATGATTATGAAGTATGTGATTCCATTTGGGCTTTAAGAAGGAAATAAAAAGAGATGTACTTCTTTATGTGTGTGGATACATTAAATGTGTCATTTGTGGAGAGCTACTAAAGAAACCCAGCCTGCTCACCTGAGGAACTGTGAAGGAAATGTGCTTTCGCTTGTGCCCACTATGTTATTGGAATTTGTTTTACCTTCCTGTGAATTATTTTTATTGTGTTAAGTCCAAAGGTAAGGACCAGACAGCTGATGGCATCATTGTGAGGCTGATTGTGCATCTTCTGAATCGTGACCGGGAATCGTTAGTGGGAAGTCTAATACTGGGAAACACTGGGTTCAGCCTGCCCAGATCTTTCATTTAGCTCTGGGACCTCTGAACTCAGTGATGGTCTGGTTGGCAGTTTTTTCCTCCGGAAAGGAAGGCTCCTGGGAAAGGGAAGATGAAACTATTTTTAATCTTAAGCAAACATAGCCCAATGTAGTAATTTCAAGCCCCAGTGTGACATTTTCTTCCATTATAACCCAAGTCATTTTTAAAACAAATAAAGTATTTTTTTTTTGTATATTTTTTGTTCATAGTGCTTCTGGAGGAAAATGCTTTTAAATTTCCCCTCACAAACTTGGAGGGTTTGGGGGCCTGGTGGGCTCTGTGTTTTGAATTATGCAGTCTGGGATGCTGGAACCTGGAATGCTAGTGGACAAAGTTGCTGGTTGTGAGGTAAGTGGTGAGGTTAGGGTTACATAAGTTGTCACAGTTTATAGAGCTCATCTGCTGACTTTGCTTCACAAATGTTGATGAATATCCCTGCTTTGCTAGGGAGGAACTAAGGTCCTGAGAACGGAGGTGGACCATGTTCCACATTCCTTTTTCTTTCCATTTCATATGCTATATATTTTTGTAATTTTTAATTTCGATGTCACTTCAGACTTAGAGAAAAATTGCAAGAATAGTACAAGGAACCCCTAAATACTCTTTACCTTGAGTCACCATTTGTTTATATTTTGCCTTGTTTACTTTGTCGTTCTCCTTTTTTATCTATAGATTTTTTTTTCTTGAACCATCTATGTATGAGTAATTGGCAAACATCATGCCCCTTTACAACTATGTACTTAATTGTATATTTTCTGAGAATAAGGACATTCTCTTAACCACAGTACATCTATCAAAATCAGGAAATTTAACATTGGTATAATATCTAATCTACGGTCCATATTCAGATTTCCTCAGTTGTCCCAATAGCATCTTTTTCTGTTTTTGAGGGAGATAGCCATGAGCTAATATCCGTTGCCAGTCTTTCTCTTTTTGCTGAGGAAGAGTGGCCCTGAGCTAACATCTGTGCCCATCCTCCTCTGTTTTGTATGTGGGACGCTGCCATAAGCGTGGCTTGATGAGCGGTGTGTAGGTCCGTGCCTGGGATCTGAACCTGCGAACCCAGGGCCGCCGAAGTGGAGCGCGCAAACTTAACCACTACGCCACTGGGCCAGCCCCTGACCTATTTTTGAACTTGACTGAAAGGCTAGGTCTTCACCTACATCATTGGGTGGTGATGGTGGGCCCATTTCCCAAGGGAAAATGAGTGTCTGCCTGGACCCTCCTGTAACCTCCCTTCCTAGTGCTACTGGGTAGACAGAATGGTCTAGGAAGTGGAGATCACACTCTGAGGCCTTGGCTTTCCCTGATTGTTGCTGATCTGCAGTCTCCTCCACCCTGGCCAGGTCCTGTTTTCTGGCCCTCGCTGAACCAGTCTGAGCCCAGGACCCAGGTGAATTAGACCCTGTGCCAGCCCTCAGGGGACACGCGTCTAGTGGGGAAAGTTTTTATTGAGAAATAAAAGAAACTTATATAATTTTTCTTGAGACTTTAATCCTCTAAGAGCAAGCATTTTCATTTTTATAGTGTTCTTCATTTGTGAAGAGATTGAAACACACATGGAGTGGAGTGGGAATTAAAGAGCAGATGGGGGAAGGTAGCATGGTGTCTGATATTGAGTAGGTGGTCAAAATTTGTTGAATAAAAATCATCAAGGAAATATAATTCCTATCATGTGTTTCTTTGTTAGACCAGGGTGCTTATGGAAAAAGAAAATTATTGCAGAAGCAAATAGTGATGTTTCTGTGATATTTATCCAGTGTCTTTCATCCAAATAGTGAAACAAATACCAAGTATCATTATTTAATTTGCCATTTGCCCAAGTTATCTCTGTTCATGTTGTTGATTATTATTGTAGCTGGTGTTAATTCATTCCATATTTGCCTAGAAAACAAAGTTTCTGAGAACAGATTTAGGTTTATAAAATAATTATTAAAAAAAAATCCTGTTGGCCAAAACACTTGCAGCTGCTCCATTGCACCTGCTGTCACTCTGCTCTCTGGAGTGCTGGGAACTCTGATAGTCATTGACTTCTTGCCTGTCCCGTATCCAGAGGACAGCCATACCTGAGGTTCTGTTGGGCAGGACCACTGCTTTTCTGTTTAGGGGTAGATGAAGTTAGAACATGTTCATTCTCCTTTGGAGTGTTTTGGAAGTGGTTTCTTTAAGGCCCACTGTGTCCAGGCCCATAATTGCTGAGTGCCACTTACAGGCCTTGGCGCCCAGGTGCTGCGCTCAGTGTTATGGAGTCATCCAGCAGGACATGAGCCACGAGAAAGTAACCAGTACCAGACAGGTGCACGCTGGTCCTGTGCAAGGTGCTTGCTGAGTCTTAGATGCCTGTGCAAGTTGAGGCCTTGTCACTTCCTTGGCCCCAGGGTCAGTGTCAAATTCAATACTTAATAGTCTACAAAAGCAAAAGATAGCTGAGATCCCTGGATGCATTACAAGTAACCTGAAAAATAGATTTGCAAACTTTAAATTAGCCGCCTTTGAATTAGCTGCACTTGTTTACAGGGTGGACCCTCCCAGAAGCTGCGTAGTTGGCAGCTGCACTACTCCTTGGCATGTAAGAGGTGGAAACTGGTGTCAAGAGCGTGCGAGGTGACTTCCTGCTTCTTAGCCCTTCTGCAAGTAGAGAGCTTAAATGACTTTTTGAGGTGTCTGTGGATTATGAGTTTATAAGAGAGCTTTTTAATCAAGAGAGCTTGATTACAAAAAAAACGAAAACAAAACTCCACCTCTCTAGATAAATGCTTCTGATAACTGGTGAATTTGCTATATTTTTAGTTCTTTGTCCCAAAGAAGTCTGGATTTTCCTCTAATCGTTTGCTGAATATGGCAGGTAATAATCTAAGGCTGGCAGAGGACTGGAGGGCTGCTCCCTCCTTTGGGATGAGAAGCATCTCTGAGGAGCCCATGGCTCCCTGTTTGCTCCCCTTCTGGTTCTGAGGCAGGTTGATGGGTGGAACACCTACTTGGGTTGTAGCAGTTAGCAAGATCCTGGAAGGGGCCCTACAGAGGGATCTAGAGAGAGAGTGAGGACTGCTGTTTTTGTGGCCATTTTTCTCAACTAGGTAAAAAATGTCTTAAGCCCAGCATGCCTTGTTGCCTTAGGATGAACAACTTGACAAGGCTGTAGAGGACACTCCCCAATCCCTATTGGTTTCTGCCCTGGCTTCTGTCTGCATCTCCCGTTCTCCCCCTGTATAGAGGGATACTCTGTCTGTATCCCTTGATATAGAAATCTTATCAAGGGATAACTAGGTGAAGGGGCAAATGTAGGGACAGAGGCCAAATCCTGTTTATCAGACTCTACAGGGCAGCTTAGTCTGAGAAAATAGAATCACAGCTCCGTCTGGTTTACTCACATTCTCCCTTTTGCCTGTGACCTCTCTGCGTTCCTGTCCTTTTCCTCTTACTGACCATTTAGTTCTGAGAGATAGGGCAGTAGCTGTCCCCATGGCTTTGTAAGGGACTAGCCTATTGCCATGAAATCCCTCACAGTGTCATCTTTATTCCTGCATGAGATAAATGCAAGGAGGAGGTTCCTGACTCTTGATTAGGTCTGTTCTTAAGACCACAGAATCTTTAAGATTCATTGGACTAGTATACAATGAGAAGACATAAAATAAATTTTCCGTTTGCAAAACAGGTCCTTTAAGTAGTTAGCTCCCAGCGCAGATGATTTACATGGAAACTGGGAAGGGCAGGGTGCCTGTGTGCTGACATTAGAAGCTGGTTGAAGATTCATGGGAAATGAAGATAAAAGCATCTGAAGAATTAAGCTGTGGCCTGGTGAGATCTCTGTCCTCTTGGGCTGTGGGAGTCTATCCGTGCCTGACAGTGGTCCAACTTGGAAATTCAGGAGATCCTAGCTCTATTTGAAAGAAGAAAACAACACCTTTCATGTATCAGGAGGTTCTGGCCACCGCTGAAAAGCATGTTGTAGCTGCTACTTTCTCCCCAATACTTGGGAATATGTAAATTATAGCTGTACCTTTTTGATAAGACAGACAATCTCTTGCATTTGTCCTTCCCTTATCCCTTTTTGCTTTTTTTTTGTGTGTGTGTGTGTGTGAGGGAGACCAGCTCTGAGCTAACATCCATTGCCAATCCTCCTCTTTTTGCTGAGGAAGATTGGCCCTGGGCTAACATCCGTGCCCATCTTCCTCCAGTTTATATGGGATACCGCCACAGCATGGCTTGACAAAGCAGTGCGTTGGTGCATGCCTGGGATCTGAACCCCGGGCCGCCGCAGCAGAGCGCGTGCACCTAACCGCTGTGCCACCGGGCCGGCCCCTTCCTTTTTGCTTGTAATTTTTAATCCTTGTGTTCTAAAATGCAGGAATTAGTTTCCAAATAATTACTACTGAGTGGAAACCCACTTTTTCTTTTGTGCTAAGGGAATGATCAAAGCCTGCAGAAAGGAGGTAGAGGCAGTGGGATGTCAGGACAAGGGCATCTTGAAGGATTTCTTCAGTTGTGTTTACCTGGATGTAAATCCATCTTACTTGGTGTAGAGGTGCCTGAACTGGACACATTTCTCTAAATCTGTGCTGTGGTCCTTGAGGAGCAGCCCAGCATCCTCTGCTGAGGAAGGCCAGTAAATGCAGGAGCTGATGGGATCTAGCCCAGGAGCTTTGCCTTCGCCAGTTCGCTGGGAACTGGTGTTCTCGGATGCTGCTCCAGGCAAGCCTAATTTCGAGGTCAGGCGTAGCAGGCGTCCTTGTCCTGTTCAGCATTGACCTTGCCCACTGCTTTACTGCCTGGTTGTAGAGTGGCCGTGGCTTTGCAGAACAGGGGTTCCAAAATTCTGCAAGGCCATCTTTTGGCTGTTTTGCTCCAGCCTTTGGAAGCACACTCCTAAAAGCTACCAGAGAAATTTGTGATTATTAGATTAGATTTTGTAGCTGCGGCAAGGCTGAGTAGGTAGAAGGGCCAGTTAGAGCCATATGTGGGAGGGAAGGAATTCTGCTAGCAAGAAAGTCTGAGCAAAGGGAGTGGGTGCTAGTTGTGTCTTGTCCTTTTATAAACAAAGTTTGTTGATTTGGCAGTTTCTGGCATGGTTGAAATGTTGATGGTCGAGCCTTAAGAATGTGGCCCAAAACAAGAATGTGGCCAAAAACGGGTCACAACTTTAAACACTAAACATTGAAGTATTTGCCTAAATAAACACTCGGTACAGTGGCACCTTACAGTGAAGGTGCAAGGACTCCCAGTCACCGGGGGCCAGGACACCCCTGTTTGGCTCCTGAGGCCTGTATTATGAGGCTGCTGGCAGGGCCAAGGGCTATGGTAAGGGGGGACCTGAGTAGGGAGCTGGGGGTGGCTGGGGCCACCCTGATATTTCATCTCATTCCTCTGTTTTGGAGTCTGATTAGCCAATAAAGTCAGGAAGACCAGCAGTCAGTTCCTTTTTCCTAAACCTAATTCATTGAAGTCAGATTAGCATATTAGTTTTGAGCTATGACATTTATTTTTAATCTCTTGTAGCATAATGGAAAAAATATTAGAAAGCTCAGCTTTTAACTTCAAAATATGAAATCAGGTGATTACTGTTTTCGTGCTTGGTGAATCATTTCAGAGATTTGGTGGAAACCCTTTCCCTGTACTCTGATGTTTACCGAGTGCGTGCTTGGTGCTAGGCATCTATTGGAGGAGAGGGCAGCAGAGTGTATGTTGCCGAGACCTCTTCAGTGGACCTCTTCTCCCTCCTTTTCTCTCTGGGAGCCCTGAGTGTCCATCTTTGACCCAGACAGACAGTAACCATCCTGCCCTCACAGTGTAGTCTCAACTCTACTTTTGTATTGAAATGAAGAGGATATTGGATAGCCAGGGGAAATTTGGGGAGCCAGAAGGCAACTTTTAGTTTCCAGTGAGTACCTACTTGGAAAATGCCTGTTTATAATATATAAATACTTAATTACCTCTTGTGTTTTTGATATAGTAATATATGTAAATCTTAGTTGAATATTTTTGTATGAAATTTGGGAAGACTGTATGCATAGCAAATGAAGCTTCGCACCTAGCACAGGGTAGGTAGGTAGTTGGTAAGTATGCACTGAAGTGTTAATTGTTGGGCTGCCTTGAGATAGTTGTAATTTGCTGTAATTGGGTTCTTGGATGCCACATGGATAGGTGGATGTGGTAATTCATTCCCACTTGGATTCTTCTTAGTCTGGTCTCTCACCTCTTGCACTTCCACCCCCACCTGCATCCCACTTCCCAGTCCAGCTGCTGCAGCCAAATGGACAGTTAGGCCTGGTCCTTGTCTTTGGGCTCAGCTTATCCTTTTCCGTCCTCAGTGCCCTGCCTGGGCATCGGTGATTAAAAGACTGGACCTAAGCCTCCTAAGTGTTTTTTTCTGAAGTCTAATTGGTGTGACTCTTGAGTAATGTGGGTTTTATTTAATATTTATTTATAAGTGTGGTAAAATATATATAACATAAAATTTACTATCTTACCCATTAAAATTTTTTTTAAATTGTGGTAAAAAACATATAAACATAAAATTTACCCTTTTAACTGTTTTTAAGTATACAATTCAGTAGTGAATAATGTTTAACGGGAACATATGGAGTTCAGTGGAGTGTAGAAGGAATTGTTTTTCAGTGAGCTTTTACGTAAGATGTTAAAACTACCCAGGTTAAAAACCATGGTCCAGTGGAGAGTAGCCATTCAGCCCTGGGTTTTGAACCTTGTGTTTCTTCTCTTCCTCTAGGACATGTTTGCACCTGAGTGAGTTTTTGCCCAGGTATTAAACCTTTGTTTCCTTCCTGCCAACCAAACCACCATCAGCAGAAACCACTGCCCTTCCTGGACCTCTGCTTTTGGTATCTGTGATAAGTGAGAATTTGCAAGAGTTTTCTAAGTGAGAAGTGTTCAAAGTAGCTTTTCTGTTTGGTAGACCATTGTGTAGTGCTTCCTTCTCAGAGGTGGTAGTTCTTTTGTCCCATGTATTTTTACTTTTAAATATTTTTTTTTTAATTAATTAATCAATTTTTTTTGTGAGGAAGATCAGCCCTGAGCTAACATCCATGCTAATCCTGTTCTTTTTGCTGAGGAAGACCGGCTCTGAGCTAACATCTATTGCCAATCCTCCTCCTTTTTTTTTTTGCCAAAGCCCCAGTGGATAGTTGTATATCATAGTTGCACATCCTTCTAGTTGCCGTATGTGGGACGCGGCCTCAGCATGGCCGGAGAAGCGGTGCGTCGGTGCGTGCCCGGGACCCGAACTTGGGCCGCCAGTAGCGGGGCGCGCGCACTTAACCGCTAAGCCGTGGGGCCAGACCACTTTTAAATCTCTTACTGTATGTGTCACCCTGGACTCATTTGGTGGGTTCCCCAGCTCCCTGATGGTGTCTTCGTGGGGCTGCTTCCACACCTCTGGTGATATTCCCACAGCGCACAGGCCAGGCAGGAACTTACATCATGTCAGGGAAACCTCATCTGCCTCATGAGCTGTGAGCGATTTTAGGGTGACACCTTGAATCTTCACCAGTGACTTAGCTCATCACCTTCTCATCTGAGGCCAAGGAGTGAAAAAGCCCTGTTTTTAATGCAAAGCAGAGAAATCTGTCTGTCTTTTTGGTATTTGGAGCCCAAATAAACAATGACTTCACACTATTGTTTTCCATTGTATTGAGTACATCCTGTTGGCCATCAGATTGAACAATTTGAAACTGGTTAACCCTCTAGAAATTTTATATTAATGTTAGACTGACATTTAACATTTAATTTTAACTTCTGAACGTCTGGACAAGAGCCTTTTTGCTGGATGGAACCTAAGTGGTTGTTTCAGTTAAGATTTTTGCTTTTTACTTTTCTAGAACCATTTAAAACAGGGATATGTAATTTTATTATTTTAGCTTGTTTTTTCTTTCCAGTTATTTTATTGAGATCATAATGGTTTATAACATTGTGTAATTTAAGGTGTACATTATTATTTATCAGTTTCTGTATAGACTTCATCATGCTCACCACCAGTAGTCTAATTTATATCTGTCACCATACATATGTGCCACTTTACCCCTTTTGCCCACCCCCAGTCCCCTTCCCCTCTGGTAACCACTAATCTGTTTTCTTTTTCCATGTATTTGTTTATCTTCCACATATGAGTGAAATCATGCAGTATTTGTCTTTCTCTGTCTGGCTTATTTTGCTTAACATCATACCCTCAGGGTCCATCCATGTTGTTGCAAATGGGACAATTTTGTGTTTTTTTTATGGCTGAGTAGTATTCTATTGTGTGTGTGTGTGTGTGTGTGTGTGTGTGTATATATCCATTCATCCATAGAAGGGCACTTGTGTTGCTCTCCACATCTTGGCTATTGTGAATAGTGCTGCAATGAACATAGGGGTACGTAAATCTCTTTGGATTGTTGATTGCAAGTTCTTTGGATAAATACCCAGTAGTGGAATAGCTGGGTCATATGGTATTTCTATTTTAATTTTTTGAGAAATATCCATACAGTTTTTCATAGTGGCTGTGAACCAGTTTGCATTCCCACCAGCAGTATATGAGGGTTCCCTTTTCTCCACATCCCTCCAACATTTGTTATTTTTTGTCTTGTTAATTAGAGCCATTCGGACTGGTGTAAGGTGATATCTCATTGTAGTTTTGATTTGCAGTTCCCTAATAATTAGTGATGTTGTACATCTTTTCATGTGTCTGTTGGCCATCTGTATATTTTCTTTGGAAAAATGTCTGTTCATATCCTCTGCCTATTTTTTGATTTGGTGGTTTGTTTTTTGTTGTTGTTGAGTTGTATGACTTCTTTATATATTTTGGATATTATTTTAGCTTGATTTTAAAAAGAAAATCCCATTTTCCTTAAATATTTTAATTACCATGTGAATGGTATCAATTTGACAATGTAAGTACTATTTTTAGGTAACATAGCTAATTGAGAGTAGGGGTTCCTGGGAGTGGTGGGATGGGCTACCTCTGCCTCATTTTGTGTGGTTTATAACGGGTTGAAGCTCACAACTTTTCCTTCATTCTTAGAAAGTAAAAACTGGTAGGGAGCCTGTTCTTTCAGAGTTTTTAGGTAAGATATGTTAAAGTTTCATTCTCTGTGGGTTTTTCTGCATATGAAGAAACACTAAGTTTACTATGAATTGAGTTGGTGCCACTTATGCATTTGTTCCTTACGTTTATTGAGTGGAATTTATTTATTGAGTGATCCTCCAGTGTGCATGG
Organism: Diceros bicornis minor; assembly: GCF_020826845.1. Classification (NCBI taxonomy): domain Eukaryota; kingdom Metazoa; phylum Chordata; class Mammalia; order Perissodactyla; family Rhinocerotidae; genus Diceros; species Diceros bicornis. Next base: position 50,660,732 of record NC_080741.1, read on the forward strand.
GGCAATCCTTAGCTCTGGGGAGGAAGCCTGAGCAGAACAGAGCTGCTGCTCACCTGGGGCTGGAATTCCAGAGAAGTCTCCTTCTAGTTCCCAGGGACGCAAGGCTGTCTGGATAGAGTAGAGTCAGAAAGCCTTGTGCCTTGTGGGCATATATCCAGCCCCCCTCTACCCCACGCAGGGCACATTCTTCAGTAGCATATAGATAGGGATTAGTATTGGTGAACAGGAAGGACCAGAAGGATTCTTTCCTGCTGAACTCTGCCTCGGATGCTTGGGGTCCTTGCCTGTCCCTGTAGAATGCTTTTGATTCCCTAGTTATGTCCCTACTGACTAATCTGGTAAACTTTAAATACACCTGCCTTGAAAGCAGATTTTATATATTTTGATATACAGAGGACACCACCTTTTAAGCACTGCTGAAAACTTGACATTTTACTTCTGCCCATCAGTGGAGAGTCCCCCATGTGACAGTTGGAGAAAAGAAGCATTGGCATGGCCACTGGCAGATTCTGAAGATTGCTGGCTGCACCCACAACTAGCTCTGATCTCTGAAGTGAGTCTTAGGGTCTGCGGCTCCCTGGGCTTTTCACCCCAGATTGTCATTTCATCATTAAGCGTCTATACCCCAGGAGACTGGTGGATGCCCCTTGCTTAGATATTCTTTCTCTCCCCCAGGCAGCTTTCTGTGGAAGTGCTGCCTCAGTGATGCTGTCAGGTGCTGAATATACGCCTGGCCCAGGGAGGGGTGGGATGGGTATCTAGGATACTGTGGGGCTCTCTTCACTGGTGCTGGTGGCTCTTGGGGCAGAAACACAGGCTTTTACAAAGAGAAGAAGGAGAGGGCAGCCTGAGTGGCTGCTTTGGGACAGCAGTGTCCCAAAGCGCTCTGCTGTGTCCAGGCTTTGCAGGCTCTGACACTTTTAAGGTTTCTCTGCCCCCCTGGGGTAGAATGTCTTGGACTAAGGGGTAAAACTGCTGCCTGGCAGCTGTGCCCATTTTTCACACTGTATGCAATGGCTATTGAGCATGTATTCAGAATGCCAGGGGCTTCGTCAAGGTTCCAGGAAGGTCCCTCTTTCCAGAGTTGGATTTCACTGGGAGTCTGGGGGCAGTGCTGAGCCTAGACTTAGTGGTGGGCACTGCATTGGGTTCTGGCACAGAGGAATGAATTACCCATTCTTACTACCCATTTCTCAGTAGGAGAGTTTCAGCAGCTTTTATCAGCCAAACAGTGGTGAGTTCAACTGAGACGTATTCTTGGGTTGCCATGAGCACTTCTGGTGGTCCAGAGGGTATATTGTGAGTATGTGTGTGCAGTGTTAAAAATGGGTGGCTGTGTCAGGAAGACTGGGTTACTCCAGCCATAGTCTTTCTCTGGTTCCTGAGCACCATCTCCTCCCACTACGTTCTGGCCATAGGCTCTGTGTGACCATGGTTGAGTGTTATCTCTCTTTGGGCCTTGGTCCCTGAAAAATGAGGAGAAGGATATCTGCAGTGCCTCCATCTCTGAGTGACCAAGTATGTGAGTGTGAGATAAGTGTGTATGAGTATGTGTAAAAACGATCCTGAGGGGATGTCCTAATGCAGGTGTGTGGATGCAGTCTGCCAAGTTCCTAGCACGGGGAGACATGACCCTTGCTTATAGGAAGCTAGCATCAGAAGGACAGAAGGCTGCTTTTTGCCAAGTCGCAGAAAGATCTTTTCTGTCCAGAGCATGGAAAACCAACACATAGCAGTTGGAGCTGTGCCCCGAACATCACCCACTTGCTAAATGTGGAGCACTTAGTCATGCCCATGAAAACAGATACCCTGTGTCGTCATGTGTCTGCAGATACCAGACTGAGCTTATGTTCCTGGTAGAACAGGGTGTGTCTCATACTGTTGCTGTTTTCAGATAAGAAATTTTAAAGTGGAGAAGCAGATTAGAAAAGTAAAAGATCAACTGGATCTAAGTAGAAAAGTAGGTAAACTAAGGAGTAAAGACATGAAAGAAGCTAAAACAAAAAAGAGTTGTATTCTCCTCATTCATTCATTAGGTGCGTGTTTGCCACTGTATGTGTGCTTGTGGCATACATCAGTTGTTGCAGCAGATGTGTCCCTGCCCTTCCACAACTTACAGTCTTGTGGGGTGCTGGTTGAGCTGAGCCATTTACTAAATAAGAGTTCAAAAGTATAAGAAAGGAAAAGGCCATTAAAAGAAGCACTATGCAATGGTAAAGAAAACTCTAAAGTTACAATTTAAGATAGTGTAAAACACAAGACCTAGAAAATTTTAAAAATTAAGTGATAAACTATAAAAAGTGTGAAAGCACAGACAGTTAAGAAACTGGCAGATATAAAAAAAAAGAAACACACAAAAGAGTTCAAAGAAAAACCTTAAACTTGGGGCACTTTCTGGGAGTCTGAGAAGACCTCCACCCAGAGTACGGTGAACACTGAGTGTTGAGTCAGGGATTTCCTTCCTTGCCTTTCCTGGTAGAGGACCCTTCAGAGGTCACTGGAAGGTAAGTGGTTCTTGGAACTGATTCCCACGGGACATCAGTTCTAAGTCTGTGGTTGTTTGATATCCACCTGGAGAAGTGGCACTTAACACTGCTGGCAAGTCTGTGGTAGGCAAAAGTGACCCAGCCATCTATCGATGGCAGGGAGGAGAGGTCCCTGTTGAGGAATGGGTCTGAAGTTCTGTGGGAGCTGCCTGGTCACATGTGGCCTTGGAGTGGAACAAGATAATAGAAACAGGAAGGAGGACATTGTTAAACCTGTTACTTATCTAGCATTAATGAGAGGCTGGGATCATGCCAAATGATAAGACATCTTCATTAACTTTCTAAGGTAGATGAATTTCAAATCCTTTTCTCATACCTTTGTAGAGCAGCTCCATGTGTTTTTCTGAGCCCTTAGGGAGCAAGTGCTGTCCTCGGAACTAGGGGTGCATGCAGACTCTGTTCTCAGGGGGGCTGTGTAAACTTGAGTGACATGGGCACCAAGAGATATGGGGATGATGGGTGGAGTAGAGTTGGGGCAGGGCAGGAGCCCCAGGGGCTGGCATCTGGATTTTAGATGCCATTCAGAATATGCCAGAAACACGCATGAGGACAGGGCTTTCTAGTCCTGAGAAGGTGGTGGACAAGACGCAGAGATGTAAAATAGGGTAGGAGGTGCTGGCCATTTTAGGATTTTTATTATTTTGAGATCACAAGACTCAGCCAAGCTGTTTACCTTCATGTGTTTCAAATACTTAGCAGAGAACCTAGACTAACATTACACATAACCTGAGTATCTGCCACCCAGCTTTGTCATACTTGAATGTTCTTCTGTATTTTTATAAGATCCTGTTTTAGGAAGTAGCGCAATTATAAGTTTGGAGACCCTTATGAACCCCTCCTTTTTCCTTTGCCCTCTCTTCCTAGAGTGACCATGACCCTGAATTTGGTGTTTATGATTACATGCATGATTTTATTTATTTATTACATACATATGAATCTGTAAACAATTTTGAAACATTTTATATAAATGGTGTTAATATCTTTATGCAGTGGGCTCTTTTTTTTTTTTTTGTGAGGAAGATCAGCCCTGAGCTAACATCTGATGCCAATTTTCCTCTTTTTTTTTTTTTTTTTTAGTTTTTTATTTATTTTTTCCCCCGAAGCCCCAGTAGATAGTTGTATGTCATAGCTGCACATCCTTCTAGCTGCTGCTTGTGGGATGCGTCCTCAGCATGGCCGGAGAAGCAGTGCGTCGGTGCACGCCCGGGACCCGAACCCGGGCCGCCAGCAGCGGAGCGCCGCACTTAACCGCCAAACCACGGGGCCGGCCCCCAATTCTCCTCTTTTTTCTGAGGAAGACTGGCCCTGAGCTAACATTGTGCTCATCTTCCTCTACTTTATATGTGACGCTGCCACAGCATGGCTCGACAAGCAGTGCATCGGTGCGTGCCCAGGATCCAAACCAGTGAATCCCGGGCTGCCACAGCCGAGCGCGTGCACTTAACTGCTTGCGCCATGGGGCTGGCCCCACTGGGCTCTTTTTTGCTAAACATTTTTTGACATTTACTGATTTTAGTTCTTGTAGTTTTAGTTCATTTTAATTGTCCTACAGAGTTCCATGCTGTGAACCTACTACAACCTATTGGAGCTTTCTCCAGTTGATGGACGTTGAGGTTGTTTCCAGCTTTTTAGTGTTGCAATGAACGTGCCTGCTCTGTCTCTCTGTGTATGTGTGCACGTTCCTCTGAGTGTGTGCCTAGGAGTGGAAAGGCGCACCTAGGCTGGTGAGTCCTCTCCAGGTGGTTGGACCAGCCCATACTCCCACCAGTAGCCATTCAGTTCCTTCCTCTCAGTGGTGTCACACGTAAACATTTTTGCCTATTCTGATTGATGTGGAAATGTTTTTCTTGTTGCTTTAATTTTCTTTTCCCTGATTACTAGTGAGGTTAAGCATCTTTTTGTGTGTTTACTGCTATTCAGGTTTTCTTTTCTGTGAATTACCTGTTATCTCTCCTGTGTTCAACCCATTTTTATTTTTAGGGCACTTGATGTATTTTGATAAGGGATCCTTTTGCCATCATTTGCATTGAAAGAGCTCTCTCCCAGGTTGTGGTTAAGCCTTTTTACTTTATGGTGTCCTTTATTGTCGAGGAATTTAAAATTCTAATTTAAATTATCTCTTTTTTAGATTTAAAAAATTTTTTGAGGTAATTGTAGATTCACATGCAGTCATCAAAAATAATACAGAAAGATCCTGTGTACCCTTTCCTAGTTTCCCCCAATGGTAACATCTTGCAAAACTATAGTACAGTATCGTAGTCGAGATATTGACATCGATACAGTCAAAATACAGAACATTTTTATCACCACAAGGATCCTTCATGTTGCCCTTTTACAGCCACACCTGCTTCCCTCATGTCTGGACCCCTTTTGACCCCTGGCAACCACTAATCTATTCTCCATAATTTTGTCACCTAAAGAATGTTATAAAAATGAGATCATAATATATAACCTTTTGGGATTAGCATTTTTCCCTCAGCATAATTCCCTTGAGATTCATCCAAGTAGTTGAGTGTATCAGAAGTTCATTCCTTTTTGTTGCTCATTCCGTGATGTGGATGTACCATAGTTTGTTTTGCCATTCATCCATTGAAAGACATCTGGGTTGTACCATTTGTTGAAAAATCTATTTTTTTCCCGTTGAATTGCTTTTGCACCTTTGTCAAAAATCAGTTGGGCATTCTTGTTTAGGTTTATTTCTGGATTCTCTGTTCTGTTCCATTGATTTATGTGTTTGTCCCTCCACCAATACAGTCTTGATTGTAGCTGTCTAAATTTTGGTATTAGGTAGAATAATTCCTCTTTATTATTCTTTTTCAAAATTTGAAGTAATTTTTGGCTGTTCTAGTTCCTTTGCCTTTCCATATAAATTTTAGGATAATCTTGTCTATATCTACAAAAATTCTTGCTGAGATTTTGATAGGAATTGCCTTAAACCTTGAATTAGTTTCCTAGGGCTGCTGTGAAAAAAACTTTCCACAACCTTAGTGGTAGAGAATAACACACACATTTGTTCTCTCACAGTTCTGGAGACTAGAAGTCAGAAATCAAGGTGCTGTGCAAGGGCTGTGCTCCATCTGTGGGCTCTGAGGAAGAATCCGTTCCTTGTCTCTTCTAGCTTCTGGTGGCTGCCAGCATTCCTTGGCTTGTGGCCACATCATTGCAACCTCTGCCTCAGTCTTCACATCCCTTTCTCCCTCTGTGTGTACATAATCTTCCTCTGCCTCCCTCTTAAAATGACAATTGTGGTTGGATTTAGGACCCACCCAGATAATCTCTCAGTCAAGATTCTTAATTTAATCACATCTTCAAAGACTCTTTCCTTGTAAAGTAACATTTATAGATTTCAGGGATTAGGACTTGATATATTTGGGTAGCCATTATTTAGTCTATTACAAATCTATATATCAGTTTGGGGAGAATTGACATCTTTGCTATGTTGAGCTTTCCAATTCATTAACAAAATGAATCTCTCCAGTTGTTTAGATCTTTGTTGATTTCTTTCACCAGTGTTGTGTAGTTTTCAGCATACTGAAACTGTACATGTTTTGTTAGACTTATACCTAGGTATTTCATTTTTTGAGTGATTTAAGGTGGTATTATATTTTTAATTTGGTTTCCACATGTTAATTTCTAGCATATAGAAATACAGTTGATTTTTGTGTGTTTTGTATCCTGTGATCTTGGAAACTCACTTATTAGTTCTAGGAGTTTGTTTTGTAGATTTCTTGGGATTTTCTACATAAATAATTATGTCATCTGCAAAAGGCAAATTCTTATCTGTTTGCCTTTTGTTGCATTTTGTGGCCTTATTGCGTTGGCTAGAACTTTTTGCACTATGTTGAATAAGAGTGATGAGACCAGACAGCCTTGTCTTGTTTCTGATCTTAAGGAGAAAGCATTCAGTCTGTCACCATTAAGTATAATGTTAGCTATATGTTTTTTGTGGATGCTCTCAACAAGTTGAGACAGTTCCCCTCTGTTCCTCTTTTTCTGATAGTGTTTATTATGAATGGGTGTTGACTTTTGCCAGGTACTTTTTCTGCAGTAATTGATATGATCATGTGATTTTTGTTTTTTAGTCTATTAATGTGATGGGTTACGTTGATTGACTTTCAGATATTGTACTGGCCTTCCATCCCTGGAATAAGTACCACTTGGTCATGGTGTATAATTCTTTTTATATATTTCTAAATTCTGTTTGATAATGTTTTGTTAAAGATTTTTGTGTCTATGTTCATGAGAGGTATTGGTCTGTATTTTCTTTTCTTTTTTTTTTGTACTGTCTGTGTCTGATTTTGGTATCAGGGTAATGCTAGCTTCATAAAATGAATAGGGAAGTGTTCTCTCCTACTTTCTCAAAAAGATTTTGTAGAGTTAGTGTTAATTCTTCTTTAAATATTTGGTCGAATTTACTAGTGAAGCCATCTGGGCCTAGAGATTTCTTTTTGTGGGAGTTTTTAAATTACTAGTTCAGGGCCGGCCCCATGGCTTAGTGGTTAAGTGCGCGCGCTCCGCTACTGGTGGCCCGGGTTCGGATCCCGGGTGCGCACCGACGCACTGCTTCTCCAGCCATGCTGAGGCCGCGTCCCACATATGGCAACTAGAAGGATGTGCAACTATGACATACAACTATCTACTGGGGCTTTGGGGAAAAAAAGGAGGAGGATTGGCAATAGATGTTAGCTCAGAGCTGGTCTTCCTCAGCAAAAAAAGAGGAGGATTAGCATGGATGTTAGCTCAGGGCTGATCTTCCTCACACACACAAAAAATAAGTAAATAAAATAAAATAAAATAAATAAATTACTAGTTCAGTTTCCTTAATAGTTTCCTTAAGAGAAATTATCTGTATCATATTGAGTGAGTTGTGGTAGTTTGCATTTTTTGAGGAATTGGTCTGTTTTGTTTGATTTGTCAAATTTATCTGTGTAGAGTTTTTTGTAGTATTTCCTTGTTATCCCTTTTGATGTCTGCAGTATCTGTAGTGATATCTTCTATTTCATTCCTGATATTGATAATTTGTGTCTTTTCTCTTTTTTCTTTGGCGGTCTTACTTGAGATTTGTTAATTTTATTAATCTTTCCAAAGAACCAGTTTTTTGTTTCATTGATTTTTCTCTGCTGTTTGGTTTTCAATTTTATAGGTTTCTGCTCTTTATTATTTCCTTCCTTCTGCTTGCTTTTGGTTTATTTTGCTGTTTTTTTTTTTTTTCTTCTTTTTTCTTTTTTATTTATTTATTTATTTATTTTAAAGATTTTATTTATTTATTTTTTCCCCCCAAAGCCCCAGTAGATAGTTGTATGTCACAGCTGCACATCCTTCCAGTTGCTGTATGTGGGACGCGGCCTCAGCATAGACCGGAGAAGTGGTGTGTCGGTGCGCGCCCGGGATCCGAACCCCGGGCCGCCAGCAGCGGAGCGCGAGCGCTTAACCGCTAAGCCACGGGGCCGGCCCTTTTTTTCTTTTTTAGATTCTTGAGGTGGGAGCATAGATTATTGGTTTGAGACTTCTCCTTTTTTGTAGTGAATTCGATTCTGTAAATTTACAACTAAGCACTGCTTTAGCTGTGTTCTACAAATTTTAATACAACCTCACAAGTGTATTTTTATCTGCATTCAGTTCAGTGTAATTTTTGACTTCCCTTGAGACTTCCTCTGTGACCCAGAGATTATTTAGAAGTATGTATGCCCAGGCGCACACCGACGCGCCACTTCTCCGGCCATGCTGAGGCCGTGTCCCACATACGGCAACTAGAAGAGTGTGCAACTGTGACATACAACTATCTCCTGGGGCTTTGAGGGAAAAATAAATAAATTAAAAAAAAAAAAAAAAAAAGAAGTGTGTATAGTTTCCAAGTGTTTAGAGATTTGCATGTTATCTTTCTGTTACTGATTTCTAATTTGATTCCATTGTGGTTGGAGGACACATTCAGTGTTATTTCAATTCCTGTAAGTTTGTCAAGGTTGGTTTTATGGCCCTGGATATGGTCTATCTGGGTATATGTTCTGTGGAGGTTTGAAAAGAATGTGTTATGCTTTTGTCATGTGGGGTGTGCTATAATTGTTGATTAGATCGTGTTGAATGATAGTATTTTGAGTTCTTTTGTATCCTTGCCGATTTCCTTGCTAGTTGTTCTATCAATTGTTGAGAGAGTGGTGTTGAAGTTACCAACTAGAATTGAGAATTTGTTTATTTTTCCTTTCAGTTCTATCAGTTTTTGCTTCACATATTTTGCAGCTCTGTTGTTTGCTGCATATACATTTAGTATTGCTCTTCTCCTTGGTGGAGTGACTTTTTTAATCATTATATAATGTCCCTCTCTGTCTTTGAAATTTTTATTTGCTCTGAAGTCTACTTTATCTGGTATTAATATAGCCACTCTTGCTCTCCTTTAATTAATGTTTACATGATATGTCTTTTTCCATTCTTTTATTTTCTGCCTGTCTTTGTCATCTCAGTGTTGTGATCTGTTGTCTTTTTTTTTCATTCAGTTTGAGCTCTTCCTGGTTCTTGGTATGACGAGTGATTTTTTACTGAAACCTGGATAATTTTGTATTTTATTCTGAAACTCTGGATTATGTTTTAGTTGGCTTTTTCTGACAGTCTTCTGGTAGGGGAAGGGGAGGGGAGGTGCTGGCTGATTACTGGGAAGTGGAGATAGAAGTCCAGGTTCCCCACACAGCCTTTGTTGACACCTGAAGGTGTGTGAAGTCCTTTTTACTGCTGGGCAGGGGTGGAAGTTCTAGTTCCCTAGGCCTCACTACTACTGAGTGTTGGTGAAACTTCTGCCTTTCCACTAGTTCTCCTCTGACACCATCCCAACAGGGAAGGAGAGAGGCTCCTTGTTACTGCTTGGGTGGGCATAGAAATTTAGGTTTCCCATGTGGTTTCCACTGACACCAAGGGGTGAGAGGAGGAGAAGGAAGGATGGCACATAGTTACTGACCAGTTCAGGTAAAAGTCTCAGCTCTCTACTTGGCCTTTTCTGACACTACCCCAGTGGGGATATTAGGGTGCCTTGTTACAGTCTCATGAGGGTGGAAGTCTAGGCTCCCTACTTGGCCTTTGCCGCCACTGGTGGGAGTGGGGCCAAAGTGTTTTCTGTGGTGTTTGGCTGGAATAGAGCTGTTATTGTCTAAATGTTTTCTGTCTTGCTAGGCTACCCCCTTCCTATTCCTTTGGCTAAAGAGAGCAGACTTTTGTTGGGACTTTTTGTGTCTCATCTGTTGGCATTTCTGGGTTGCCAGCTTCGTCAGCTCCAATCTTGGGATATATGAGGCAAAAAGAAAACCCAGAGAACTCACCACTGTGCCTTTCCTTGAGTGCTGAGGTCCCTATTTGCCTTCTTCTCTTGACTTTTTGGAATCTCATGTTTATTTTATGTACAATGTTTAGAATTTTTTGTTGTATTTAGTGGGAAACTAGGGAAAAATATGTCTACTCCATCTACCTGGAAGTAGAAGTTCACTTGTCTTTTTCTTTTATGTTTAGTGTTTTTGATATCTTTTTATTTATTTATTTTTTAAATAATTTTATTTATTTATTTTTCCCCCAAAGCCCCAGTAGATAGTTGTATGTCATAGTTGCACATCCTTCTAGTTGCTGTATGTGGGACGCGGCCTCAGCATGGCTGGAGAAGCGGTGCGTCGGTGTGCGCCCGGGATCCATGGGCCGCCAGCAGCGGAGCGCACGCACTTAACCGCTAAGCCACGGCGCCAGCCCTTGATATCTTTTTAAATGAAATCCTTCCTTATACTGATCTTCTACTATATTCTAAAAATTTTTAAGTTCTGCTTTTTTACGTTTGTATATCCAGTCCACTGGGAATTTATCTATTTGTGATGGAAAAGTGAGGGAGGAACCTAATTATATTTGTTTTTCCACGTAGATGACCACTTGTCCTGGTGCCTTTGAACGGCTCCTTTGCAAGCTGGTTTTGGGCTCTCACTCTGATTCCATAGTCCACTGTGTACTCTATCCCATGTGACACTGCCTTAAATACAGTAACTTCATGATAAGTCTTTATTTGGTAGGATAGGACTCCCAACCTTCAAATTTGTTTTACCTTCTTAGCTTTTGGCTCTGTCTCATGAATTTTAGTTCAAAGACAAAATAAGAACAGGAATAGCAAAATCAATAGCAAAAATCCTTGCTGGAATTGGCTTGGATTTGCCTTGACTAGAGTACACCATCCATTTCAGTGGCCTTGTTTTCTTTAGCAATTTTGGTTTTATTTACTTTGCATTACCCAGGTCAAAAAATACCATGTGGCCCCTTGACAGCTTGGCTCAGGGCAGGGTTTAATTCTTTTCCAGAATGAGAAATTGCTCGTGATGGCTGTGGTCACCTGTGGACACCTGGCAAGTCCCACAATGCATCTGTGTGGCTGCTAGCCTTAGAGAGGTGTCCTGAGCTGCCTGAAGCTGGTGCAGGGGTAGAGGGGACAATGTGCAGGGTTCTAGTCCCTCTATTGGGGGTAGAGGACTAGAGAGGCCAAATAAGTTTTATTCACTGGCACTGAGTTTGCAAATATGTGTTTAATAAACGAGTCCTGTGATTAGCGCTTGGGGTGTGAGGAGTGGGAAGTTGCTGTACTTCTCTATGCAAATACTTGGTTTTTTAGTCTTTTCAAAAGTATTTTTTTAGGACTTAATAGTTGTTGCATTTGCCACATTGCTTTATCTCTGTATATACACCCACAGATTTTTTTCTCCTGAACCATTTCAAAGGGAGTTGCAGAGATTTTTGGTACTTCATCCCTAAATACTTCAAAATTGAGGACAGTCTTTTTTAGAGCCACACCACCATCATCTCACCTAAGAAAATTAATAAATCTAATCTCCACCCACATGCAAAATTCCATTACGCCTTTGGGATCTGGGCTTGTGTGTTTTTTGTTTTCTTTTAAAGTAATCTAGGATCAGTTAAGATGCACACACTGCATCTAGTTGCTATCTCTAAATCTAGAACAGTCCCCTTGTGTTTAGGGGTGTCAGCATATGGACAGACCAGGCCAGTTGTCTTGTAGAAAATCCCATATTCTAGATTTGTCTGATTGTGTCTTCATGGCCCCTGTATTTCCTGTAAACTGGAAGTTGGATCTAGAGCAGCTCTGCCCAACAGAAATATAATGTGAGCCACATATGTCATTTACTATTTTCTGGTAGCCATAGTAAAAATGATTAAAATAAGCAGGTTGAATTAATTTCAATAATATATTTTATTTGATATATTTTTTTATTACTCATAATTTATTTACTTAATATATTTTATTTAATAATATACCTTATAGCCAAAATATTATCATTTTAATATGTAATCAATATTTTAAAAGTATTAATGAGATAGTTTACATTCCTTTTTTATACTAAGTTTAACTATGGGGATTGCTAAAGTCTAACTCTGCTCTTCTTTTCTTTCAGGCTCTTGGTGCTCTGGGATGGAGCAGGTGTGCAGAGAGTGACGACGCAGCTCTGGGACCACATCACTTGCTTGCTTTCTTACTGAGACTATTGGCTTGAGCAGACTTGGGCCCGGGATGAGAATGTCTGTGAGCTTCTCGCTGCTGCTCCCTCTCTGGGGGAGGACCTTTCTCCTTCTGCTCTGTGTGGCTGTGACTCAGTCCCGTTGGCCCAGTGAACCTTCGGAGACCCTCAGGGACTGGGAGAACCAGCTTGAGGCGTCCATGCACTCGGTGCTTTCAGACCTCCAAGAGGCTGTTCCTACTGTGGTTGGCATTCCTGATGGCACAGCTATCGTCGGGCGCTCATTTCGAGTGACCATTCCAACAGATTTAATTGCCTCCACTGGAGAAGTCATCAAGGTGAGACTGAATGTAAAGCATCAATGAGGAAGAATTTGTTTAGTTTTTAGTTTTTCAATTCTGCCCTCCAGCAGTTATGAGCTTATTTCTTTCAGTACCTGCTAAATATCCCTTAAGAGTGGGATAGCCACTGATGTTCAAAGAATAACATCCTAAACCTTTATTCTTGTTCCCATTTTGAGGGTGTCAACATTAAAAAGCCTTTACGTCTGTACTCTGGAAGATCTCTTGGTCATCGAGTAGGAATTTGATGGAAGGGCCTTTGTGTAAAGGAAGAGGTCTCCTTTCATTAACCGTGGGATTAAACCCAAGAAATACAGAACTTTTAAATGCTTTGAACCTATTTTTTAAAAATAAGGTAAAAATAAATATAGGAGTTGAGCTCTATTTGGTGTTCTGTGTTTACTAATGTATTTGGTCACTTAAGAACCAAAATTAGTACCCAAACTTCAGCCTTGCCCCATTTTGTTTTGGAGAAGCAATCCAGAGAACAAGAGGACGTGAGACCCGTGTAACAGCAGAGTGTTTTGGCAGGCCCAGGATAGCAATCAGGTGAAACAGGAAACTTGTGTGTGAAGAAACACCATAACTTTGTCTGGGGTTGTGGAACCTTGAAATTTCCCCTAGATCCTGAGTGAGTTTGCATGGTGGCCATGTGGGTAGTTCAAACTATGAACATCTCTTATAGAGCAGAGGTCAGCACACTTTTTCTTAAAGGGCCAGATAGTAAATATTTTAGGTTTTACAGGCCATATGGTTTCTGTTGCAACTCCATCTCTGCCAGTGTAGTGTGAAAGTAGCCATAGACAAGATGTAAATGAAAGGGCATGGCTGTATTCCAATAAAACATTACTTATGAACGCTGAAACTAGAATTTGAATTTCATATAGTTTTCACATGTTGAGAAATATTCTTTTGATTTTGTTTTTGTCTCAATCATTTGAATATGCAAAAACCATTTTTAGCTCATGTACCATGTAAAACAGGTGGCAGGCCAGATTTGGCTCACAACCATAGTTTGCTGACCCCTGCCCTACAGCATTCTTTCCTTAGAGGTGTGGTTTGAAAATGAATTAAAAATACTCCAAGCTCTATACTTTGTTTTCTTTTTTTTAAGATTTTATTTATTTATTTATTTTCCCCCAAAGCCCCAGTAGATAGTTGTATGTCATAGCTGCACATCCTTCTAGTTGCTGTATGTGGGACACGGTCTCACCATGGCTGGAGAAGTGGGTGTGTCGGGTGCGTGCCCGGGATCCGAACCTGGGTCGCCAGCAGCGGAGCGCACGCACCCAACCGCTAAGCCACGGGGCCAGCCCTATTTTTTTAGTGTTTTTTTTTTTTTTTTTTTTTTTTTTTGGTGAGGAAGACCAGCCCTGAGCTAACATCCGATGCCAGTCCTCCTCTATTTTGCTGAGGAAAACTGGCCCTGGGCTAACATCCGTGCCCATCTTCCGCTACTTTATTTGGGACGCTGCCACAGCATGGCTTAACAAGCGGTGTGTCGGTGTGTGCCCGGGATCCGAACCGGTGAACCCCGGGCCGCTGCAGCGAAGCGCGCCTACTTAACCACTTGCGCCACCAGGCCGGCCCACTGTACTTTGTTATGGTAGTTTTTATATTTGTTTGCGTGTACACTCCTACATATACATAGTGTTGTTGCTGTCTGTTGGTGTGTTTAAACCATCAAAACTTAGTGGTGTAAAATAACCAATTTGTTTTGCTCATGGTTTTGTGGCCAGGAATTCGGGGATTCAGAGTTCATCTGGGAACCTCATCTCTGCTTCACGTGGCACTAGCTAGAGTGGCTAATCTGGGTTTGAAGGATCCACTGCCAAGATGGTTCATAGATGGCTGGCAAGTTGGTGCTGCGTGTTGACAGGGAGCTTAGCTGGGGTTGTTGGTCAGGGTCTTTGGTTCGTCTCCACGTAGACCTTTCCATGGGCTGCTTGGATTTACTCACAGCACGAAAGCTAGGATGCAAGATTGGGTATTCCAAGAAATAGGAAGTGGAAGCTGCCAGTCTCTTAAGGCCTGGGCTTGGAAACTTGCACAGCGACACTTCCATTGTACTCCGTTGGTTGAAGCACATACAGGCTCTGGTGAGTCTTTACCAGCTTGCCCCTCTCTGACGCACAAGCCCCAGGCATCTAGCTTAGAAATAGTCACAAATTCTATGCTACTTTTCCCATTGAGAGGTGGGTCTATGCCCCTTTCCCTTGAGTCTGGGTGGACCCACTCCTTGCCTGCACCCTCCTTGTGCTCTCTTCATTTTCCCTGTTGGCCCCCTTCTCCTTAGGTTATGACGTGTTCTCAGGATGGCCTTATGATCTCAGAGGTGGTCATACTTCTGAAGGTCCTGGCTCACTTGCACAGAGCTCTATCTACTTTGTAGAGGGTTTGCAAAGGATTTCCATGTAATCTTCATAATACCCCAGCTAGCCAGGTGTTAGTCTGACTACTAGATGAAGAATGGCAGTTTTGGAGGTGCGTTTCTTGCCCAGCTTCATCTTCTGAATATCCAAACCCTGCAGTGGTTGCCTTTGTTCCAGTTGAAATGTTTTACATGGATTAGTCTTGACCAGAGGTGCCTTGCATCACTACAGTGAGCTGGATATTTGCTATATCTGGCAGAGAGACATTTAGCAGCCTTATTCACCAGGGGAGTAAAGAGATTTTACTGGGAAAACAGGATTTTTTCTGAGCGTATTTATCTGTAGAAAGCAGACCATTTAGTAGCTGATCAGCCTGTAGAAAAACAGATGAAGATATATATCTTTTCATCCCAAACAATCTTATTATTTATTTATTTATTTATTTATTTTTTCCCCCAAAGCCCCAGTAGATAGTTGTACATCATAGTTGCACAACCTTCTATTTGCCGTATGTGGGACACGGCCTCAGCATGGCCGGAGAAGCGGTGTGTCGGTGCGCGCCCGGGATCTGAACCTGGGCCACCAGCAGCGGAGTGCGCGCACCCAACCGCTAAGCCACGGGGCCGGCCCACCAAACAGTCTTACCATCAGAGTTGTGTGGAGTGGGAAATCACATCAGAAAGCCTGACTTCATTCCTGGAGCTTTGATTTCCCTATGTGTAAAACAGGATTGAGAAGTCTTTGTATTAAAGGAGTTGTTTTCTTCTCTTATTATAATGATGTATAAATGTACACTGTAGAATAGAGAGAAAGAAAATCTCTTGTGGTTCCTGCCAGTTAGCAAACTCCTCCATTATTTTCTGTGTTCATCAAGAGATGTCCATGTCACATACACACAGACATCTTAGACAGACTTGGGATCACACTGGATGTATTTTTTTAACCTTTTTTCATTCACCGTAGCTTTCATTTTCCCCTTGGTCATTAAGTATTCTTTGGGAATGTAACTTTTTTTTGCTGAGGATGATTCACCCTGAGCTAACTAACATCTGTTGCCAGTCTTCCTCTTTTTGCTGAGGAAGATTTGCCTTCAGCTAATACCTGTTGCCAGTCTCCCCCTTTTTGTTGAGGAACATTTGCCTTGAGCTAATATCTGTTGCCAGTCTTCCTCTATTTTGTATGTGAGCCACCATCATAGCATGGCCACTGACAGATGAGTGGTCTAGGTCCGCGCCCGGGAACTGAACCCTAACCAAAGTGGAGCACGCCAAACTTAACCACTAGGCTACCGGGGCTGGCCCAGGGAATGTAACTTTTAATGGCTGCCCCATGTTTTTGTGTATATGAGGAACATTTCAGATCTTGGTCCCCAGGAGCCTTGTTGGGATGACCTCCAAATCATATCCATCACTATTACTGTCATCCAAGCTACCATTCTCTCACCCCTTCCCAGGCTCCCCGCCTCTGTTCTCGACCCTTCATTCTCTTTTCCATGCTAAGGCAAGAGACATTTTTATCTTTGTAAAGCTTAAATCTGCTTCCCCCTGAGCCCCCATTACTGAGCTGCACTTAGAATCAAGCCCCATGTGATCTGGCCTCTGGCCTCCTCTCTCTTGCCTTTCCCTTCACATACTGTGTCCCAGCACACTGGCATCCTTCTGCCCCACAGACGTACCAAGCTCAGGGCTCACTCCAGGCCTCTGGCTTTCTCTTTCTTCTGTTGGTGTGGGTACAGCCACCTCTTTCTTTCAGTAACTTGAACATTGTCTGGGGAATTGGAGCCCTTTCTGTCCACCCAGATGAAAGCAGCTTTGCTACAAAACCCTATGTTATCTTCTTAGCAAATTTCTGTACTTGAAATTCTTGGTTTTTGTTATTCTGCATGTTTGACTCCTATCACATAGTAGACCCTCAAATGTTTATGGGCTGGCAGAGGGATTGAGGACCCCTCAGTGCCTACAAACCTGCTTTGGATTGTCATAGCCTACCTGGCTGTGTGCAGGGAGAAATCCCAGCCCATCTCAGGGGCAGCAAGAGACTAAGCTTGCCCAGGCTTCATGTGGGGTTCCCCGTGAGAGTTGGTCTTCCTGCCAATTTGGACATGGCCAAGTTGCCTAGTGAGGACTCAGGCAGAGCATGGTCTGTCCTGAGATATGATGAGATTAGACGGTGTGGTTGTCATACTTGCCGACTGGTCAGGTGATGTGCATGGTGGTTGGTGATGGAATAATTTAGTGTTTGTCGCAGACTGAGTAACAGTCTGTTGAAGGGATAGAAGGTTAGGTCTCATGCTCCGTGAGCTGAACCAGCTGCCTGCCAAGCCTTGTTTGACCTGTGTGGTTGTGACAACTCTGTTGTGGAATCACAGTGGCAGAGAGTGTGCTGCTCGGCGTTAGTCAGGTGTGCCCATCAGGTAACATTGGCTCCTAAAACAAGGGCTTCCTTATACTTTGTACACCTATACTGCAAGGAAGCAGGTCAGGAGAAAGAAGAGGGGACCTGCCTGCCTGGAGGATGTAGTCCTAGATCCTCTGCTCTGTCCCACACCTGACGCCCATTCATGTCCAGACAGCCCTCGTCCAGTCTCAGCCTGGCTGGCACCTATTACTTCCCCTGCTGTTCTCTAGCTCTGCCTCAAGAATCGATGTCATATTATTGACCCCAGCTTAACTCCCAAATGGACTCCATTGATCTGATGATGCAAGAAGGGACTGCAGGCTGTCTCCAGGCCCTTGTGGCCAGCATGACCTTCCTGAAACACTTGTGCTGAGGGGTTCTCTTCTCTCCTGTGACCTCAGCACACCCTAAAGCAGATGGTCCTGGCATGTGCTCCCTTGGACCAGACCGGATGCCTGTATGTAAAGCTCATCCCAGATCTTGACTGTTCTTTGCTCTCACAGCTGCCTTTCAATCCGGGAGCATTCTCCCTCCTCATCAGGGTCTGTGGGGATAGATGGGTCACACAGAAGCCAGCTTGGCCTTTGCTGGGTGGATCCTAGGCTGTCCTGAGTTGGCCATAGTATAAGTTACCCATCCTGACTCTTTCCTCCTTGGGGATTGGCGCTGGCTTCCTGCAGATGCCTCTCCTCTGACTTGAGTGTGTGTGGGACTGGCTGAGGAAGGTGATTATATGCCTGGAGATGTTCTAACTCCTCCTCTCTGGGGTAATCAGGAGAGACATTTTTGCATCTTGTGAAATGACTGGGCTGCCCCTCTAGAACCCCCTCAGATGCTTCATTTTGGTAGAGCCCACAAGGATGGCTTTTCATCCCTGCTTCGCCTTAACCTCCTTGCCTGGAGACAATGTGGACTTTCCCTCGGCCCAAGATGTCGGCAGACTGGGAGCAGCCCTTCCTGGGACTGTGCTCTTAGTTGCTGGCATGGGCCCCCAATTGTTCCCCTGAGAACAATGGGCACTCTTTTTGGCCAGGAAGGGGAGCTCATGAAAGGAGCATTTCTTTGGATGCTTGAGAGCTTTGTGGCAACCCCGCCTGCGTGAGATGAACTGCAGTTTCTTTCTGCCTTGAGTGGGTGTTTCCTGACTCTGAATGGACCCCTTGTGAACACAGCACACCGGGAAATGCGGGTTGGCGAAGGAAGGCATCCTTGGGGGTGGGTTGTCAGAATGGCATTTGCCCAGATGCATCAACTCAAATATTGAAAATACAGGCTTCTATGTTGGGAAAAAAAAAAAAATTACAAGGACTGTAAGACAAAGTAAAAATAGATGATGTTAGGGCTTGAGATTGAGGGACTGATTCTGAGAATTTTATTAATGGCTGTAACTATGCTAAGCTGTCCCTTAGTTTTAAGGGAAAAAAGGTTAATTTTTGTTTTTAGATAAGAACAGTTAACGTCGGGTAAACTACTTCATAACTCAGACCAGAGGTACTGATTGGGCTGCGCAAGTTATATTCAGAATGTGATCCTGTGGCCTTGGCCTTTGTGGCAAGAGCCTTGTGCTGGTTTGAGATTTGCATGTCTAGCAGCAGAACCAATGATTGTCTCTCATGGGTGTGGCTCTGCTTTACTCAGCAAAGCAAAGGCCCCCACACCCACTTTCACTATGGTTCCTCACCACATGTGGGGTCAAAGTCTTGGCCCTTTGACCTCAAGCCAGAGGCTCTTCCTGTTGACCTGTGCCATCTCCCTACAGCCCAGCCATGTGACTGCCCATGTATGTCATTGCAGAAGCTGAGGTTGGCCACAGAGCAGATTTGTCTCGTTGTCATAGTCCGTGGCACAGACATAGGCTTACCCAGAATGTGAATCAGCACCATGGGGGCTTCTGAAACTTGTTTGGAGCCTCAGACTCCATCAGAGGACTATTTCCTGCCTTCCTGAGCAGAGGAGCCCACCCAGTCAGCCTGCCCTGAAGAGGCCTTGACCGCCTCATGTGCGAGTGCCTCCAGGGTATTCCCTATGGTACCTAGCTGTAGACAGCTGCAGGTTGGCCCAGCTCTGCAGCTTGACTGAGGGGTGAGGGGGCTGAAGGGTCAGGAGCCAGTGACCAGGTCTGAGGGAGCTGGAGACTTTGCCAGGGCAGGCTGCTAGAAGTCCAGGCAGTGGGGTGTCACAATGCAGCAGTCTGTACCACTTTGAAATGGGCCACTGAGAACACCCTGTGGCACATCTGTGGGGAATTCAGGGAAGGGCTCAGCCCGAACCCCTGGGGCTGTCCTGTCTAGAGGTGTTGGTTGGAAGGTGCTACCACTGAGGCCCAAAGAAGCCTCCAAAAGGTTTACAGCATGAGGGAATTCTCACCAAATGCAATTTCTTGATTGTACCTTATTCTAAAGATCCCTCTTTGCTGGCCATCATTAGCTCACCCATCTTTGTGGAGTCTTTGCTTGCCATTTCTAAGTCCCACAACTCCTGCATGGGTAAGATATCACCTTGTGGGTTCTGAATGATAAAGCTTCGATTTTCTTGGTTTCAGAAGCCAACAGTCATATAATTAATTAGGCCCTAACGAGAGTCTAATTCTTCAGTTTTGTCTTTCAGCTGTGCCTAGCTGGCTGGCTCATACTGGATGGAAAGCTGCTTTTTTATGAAGGACTAAGTAATGGAAGCTCCTCTGCCCATTTGCTCTTTCTCTAGGTGTGGAAGGATACTAGTTTGGGGTGAGAGACTTTGCTTGTATTGCATCATGTTTTAACACAGGTGCTGTATCTTTATCAGGCTGGGTGTTTGACAGTGTACTGTGCGAGAGGGGGTACCAGCAAAGCAATTGGAGAGAATATCTCAGAACTGAACAGGGAGTCATTTACTAGTCATCAGCTGGTATAGATTGAGGAGTGACCAAAACCTTCACATTTGGCAATTCCCCAGTCATTGGTCATGGTGATTCATTGTGGGCATCGCTCGGCAGGTAGTCTTTAACTCTTTATGGGTCTGCCCAGGTTTTTGTGCTTTTGATTCTTAATATTTTTGGATGTATTTTTTGTCATTAGTGCCGTCAGGTGGATTCCAACTCCTGAGTGACCATGTGTACGGCAGAGCTGAACCCTGTCTGGTCTTTTTGCGCCATCCTTTCGCCTTCCGGTGCTGTATCAGACAATTGTGCTATTCGTAGGGTTTCCATGGCCAATTTTTTTGGCAGTAGGTGGCCGGGTCCTTCTTCCTAATCTGTCTTAGTCTGAAATCTGTCTACCAAGGGTGACCCTACTGGTATCTGAAATACCGATTGCATAGCTTTCAGCATCACAGCAACATGCAGCCACCACAGTATGACAGCCAACGGATGGGTAGTGTGGTTCCTTGACTGGGAAAGGAATCTGGGCTGCCGTGGTGAGAGCGCCAAATCTTAACCAATAGACCATCAGGGCTGGCGGGATGTACTTTATGGATCAGAATTTTTTTTTTTTTTTTCTGGTGAGGGAGACTGGCTCTGAGCTAACATCCATTGCCAATCTTTCTTTTTTTTTTTTTTTTGAGGAAGATTGGCCTTGTGCTAACATCTGTTGCCAATCTCCCTCTTTTTTTTCTCTCCCCAAAGCCCCAGTATGTAGTTGTGTATCATGCTTGTAGAGTTGTAGCTCTTCTGGGGATGCTGCCTTAGCATGGCTTGATGAGCGGTAAGTTGGTCCGCACCCAGGATCCAAACCAGTGAACCCCCGGCTGCCAAAGTGGCACTCGCGCACTTAACCACTGTGCCACCGGGCCAGCCCCCAGAATTTCTAAAACTGGGTGTGTGGCTATTCAAAATCTTGTTTTCCTCAGTGCTAGGCTTGCCTTCCATCTCAGAAGCACGTCCTCTCTGAGGGTTGCTGAAACTGGAAAGATTTTTGGCTCTTTCTGGGTGGCCTGTGTGCTAGAGCCTATGATCTTCTCAAGTGAGGCTTCCTCCTGCAGTTTCTGCCTCCTGCAGGTGTTCTCACTGCCTGAAGGCTCCTTCCCTAGATGACTGCTTTATAAGGTCAGCACGCCATATCTCCCACAACTCCAAGGTAGTGTTGGTGTTTGGTGATGGAGGGCCGAGTGACCTGAAACCCTGGGGGAGTTCCATGGCCGGGACCAGCCTGTCACCCCCAACACTTGTGCTGGTGCTAATGAGCACTTCACACAGAACTCTGATTCCTGCCTCTTGCCTGTCATTCCTAGCCTGGCAGCCCTTAGGGGGTTAGTTGTGGGTGGTTATAGCTAGGACAGAAATTTTTATATGAGTATACTATCCATGGATAGTCAATCTCGTGTGCACATATGCAGGACTGAGCACACCTGTTTTAGACTGAAGAGGAGGTGAATGCTGGTCTTTGGGCTATTACCTGCAGCAAGTCCTCCCCTCCCGCCTCCCTTGCCCCTCAGGGTTCTCATTCACTCCTGGCAGACAGATCTTAATAGGCAAGCAAGTCCCTGAGGGTCCCCAGCCTCGGCCTTGTTCCCCTGTAGGATCCCGGCTTCCGCTTGCCTGCAGCCTCCCCACTTTCCTTTGATGCTTTGGAATGTGAACAGGGAGACAAGGCCTTAGTGTGTGGTGGGTCCAAGGCCAGTTGGGGAGTGCCCTGGACCTGTTCATGCAGCAGCCTCACAATGTGTACTGGGTCCTCTCTCAGCCCATAGGAGTGGGTAGGGAGCCAGCATTGACAGAGAGTCTGGCATGTGCCTGGCCCTGTGATCGTCCAAGGATAGCATTGTTTTCCCCTTTTTACAGGTGAGAAAATGGGCTGAGGTTGGGTTAAGCCTCAGACTGCCTGGAGCTGGGATCCAGCCAAGGGCTTCTAGAGGTGGGGCTTCCCCTCGGGTAGGCTATTATTAATAGGGATGAGTCCTGGCTTGTCGTGGGGGCTGTGTCTCTCAGAAGGAGGGCCCACTTCACCCTTAGGCCCTGAGTGGAAAAGAAGTGGTACAGAGCCTGGAAGTTTTGAAAGCTGGGAAGGATGTTTGGAGTTCCCACACGCTGAAGGGCTCCTGCTTTGTCAGGGTAAAGCAGGTGTTGGATCCCAGAACATTCCCTCAAGTGAGTGCTCTCTGGAGGGAGGGGCCACAAGTGGAATCTTTCAGGGATTGTGGATGCTGCCAGCCCTTCAGGCATGTTCAGACTTCCCAGTTAAGGGGCTTTCTTCAAATGGCCTTGAAAATGCAGAGATGCCAGCTTGCCTCTGACTTGCCTGGAACTCAGATTTGTTTTGCTTCCTATGGTCCTTCTATTAAAACGAATCATTGCCATTCAAAGTGCTGCCTGGGCCTGACATGCCCAGCACCAAGAGGCTCGGAGATGCATGGGTTTTAGAACATTCAGATTAGTACCTTTCCTTCCTGTCTGAGAAGTACCCAAGACACTGGGGACTGTCTGCTTCAGGGCTATAGGCCCAGGTTGGACACCTGTCCTGCAACCAGGGCCTGGCTGGGACTCCAGGACCCTGAGGAGCCAGAATCTGAGGAGGAGAAGGCAGGTGTGCAGGTTGGAGAGGCTTAGCTCTATTTTTCTGACATGGCTTTTCCCACATGTCTGTAGAGCTGTGGGTAGACAATAGTGAAAGAATTTGTTTCAGTAATCAAAATAAAGTTACCAATTCTGCTCTTCCATCTCCCAATTTGAAATTGAGCATTATAACTTGCTTTAGTGAAACCTGGGGTTTTCTTTAATGTTTGTTATTTAAGTTACATGTTACTAACATGTTGTTATTTTACTTGGCATAGTTTAAATAAGTGTATGTCTTCCAAAGCTGGCTGTTTGGTGGAGCCTAGGCCAAAGAGTGGCCTGGGTTTATTCCTTAGGAAATGTCTGACAGCAGAACTGTGGCTGTTGGGGTCAGCAGAATAGAAGGTGAGCCAGGCTGGGAAGCTTGAGGAGGTGGAGCTCTTCTCTATTTTCTGTGTTATAAAGTGCCCTTGTGTAGCTAGAGACAGGCTTGGAAAAGCACTGGGGCTGCTTACTCATCTGTGCTGATGGAACACACAGGGCTGGGCACAGGCATAGCTGCCTGGCCACTCAGGAATGTCGCATGAGCTTGGCCAGCTAGTTGGCACCCACCTCTGGAGCCTCTACTGGTCTCTCTAGGCCCTGATCAGTCTCCTCTACAGGTAGCTTCCCCTTTGCTGACTTTACCCAGAGCTCCATTACAGGCCCTCCCTTTATCCTCTCTCTGCCCTCCCTCTACTAGATGTGCTCTCATCCTAGTGGTGGCCACTGAGATGGAGTGGGGTTAAGAAACAGCCTTGAGTGGCCAGAGACCTGGGTCCACACCCTGGCTCACCTACTCTACACCTCTCAGGACCCCAATTCCTATCCCACACCTGTAAAACATCTCATGATTCCCTGACTATTCCATTTGGGCCTTACATCTTTACTTCATGTTTTTTGTAAAACAAGAGCATTCAACCTTTGCTTTATATGTGGATGTGTCATTTTTCATATTTAATATAATTGAACTGAACAAATTTAAAACATAAGTTTTTCAGCCAAGATGTTTGAAATAAGTATTATTTTTGTAGCTAAAAAAGATTTTAAAGGAAGAATATATTTAGTGTTTCTCGTGGATTTGAAGACACCATGTTTATAGATATTTTGCCATTTCTAATGTTGCCTGTGTTTGCAGTGGGTGGTGAATGACGGGCTGGGGGATTCTTAGTGGTGCATTAAATGGATGATGGTGTACCTTAGAGTTGATGGAATGTCGTGTCACAAAAAAAATACCGTTCTCAGACCCTCAGTGAACTCAGTGGCTTATAGAGCATCAGTAAAGAACAAGCCCAATAGTAGTAATTCCTAATAATGTCAGATGTGTTCTCATGGGTTTTTACTGGAGGTAGGAAGCCTGTTTATAGGAAGGTAAGTATCTAGTCTCTGATAAGGTTAATGGAATGGCATATTGCCTGGATACCTGCGTCCTGGCTCGGAAGATCAGGTACAAGCTTGGGGTCTCTTCCCCAACACTCAGGTATCTGGCTTTTGGCAGGAAGAAGCCCAAGGAACTAGAGCCACTGGGGAGCCCAGCAGGCATGGCTCTGGCCTTTCAGCTACAGGGAGGGAAGTATTTTAGTGTCCCTCTGCTCACAAGCAATGGCCATTAAGGGCAATCCCTGGACTGAGGCTGGCAGTAAAGTCATGCCATCTATTGGCCAGTGTGTCTCTGGACTTGATGGGACAGGACCGTGGAACTTAGAGTGCCTTCCGGCAGACCAGAGAGTTGGTGCCACCTTCCTTGCACTGGGGCAGGCGTAGGTGTTTCCCCAATGTGAGAGAGGTCATAGATGGGGCCTGGGCAAGAGGCAGATCTTGTTTCCCCCTTGTCAGATGATGGTGGAAGTTTTTCTGGTGGCATTCCCTTGGATGCTTGGAGTATTACCAGTTATGTCCCTTTGGAAAAGGACTTCCACCCTGAAATAAGTCTGGGAGGTGCTGTTGGGTGGAATAAGGGGATGAGCTCCTCGGGCCTGCTTCTCTGCTTGGGCTCTCCAAGGGCAGAGGTGGGCTCTGTACATTTCCAAATCTTAGTTGACTATAGAACTCTCTTTTTGAGAGACCAGAGCTCCTTGGAATGCCTTTGATAAACGCTGTTCTAGAATAGTTGTTTCCAGTCCCCCATAATTTTTCTTGAGGTTTGAAAAGCAGGGTTAATTAAGGCATTAGATACAACTAACTGTATTTGCTACCCGGATGTGCCCCACTGTCCTTGAATGTAACATGGTGTTTGTAAAGTCAGTCATTCGCGGACATTGAGTTGTCCCTTGCACCCAGACCTGTGTGCATTTCCACTTCTGGGCAGGAGAGGCACTCGAAGCCAGGCATGTGACTTGAGCGAAATTCTGAATTATACTTGAAGCCTATCACACAGTTCAGGCTAGGCCAGTGGTTAACTCTTGTGATCATTTTCAGGTTATGCAGTGACAGTAGCACTTAACTCATGCTGGTGTCTCTTCTAGGTGTCAGCGGCGGGGAAGGAGGCCTTGCCATCCTGGCTGCACTGGGACCCGGAGAGCCACACCCTGGAGGGTCTCCCCCTTGACATCGATAAGGGTGTGCATTACATTACAGTGAGCACTGAACTGCTGGGGGCCAACGGGAGCCACATCCCCCAGACCTCCAGCGTGTTTTCTATCGAGGTCTACCCTGAAGACCACAGCGAGCCACAGTCCTTGCGGGCAGCATCACCAGACCCTGGTGAGGTGGTGTCATCTGCCTGTGCTACTGATGAGCCTGTGACTGTCCTGACGGTAATTCTGGATGCTGACCTCACCAAGATGACCCCAAAGCAAAGGATCGACCTCCTGTACAGGATGCAGAGCTTCTCAGAAGTGGAGCCTCACAACATGAAGTTGGTGCCAGTGGTAAATAACAGACTGTTTGACATGTCGGCCTTCATGGCTGGGCCGGGAAATGCAAAAAAAGTGGTAGAGAATGGGGCCTTGCTCTCTTGGAAGCTGGGCTGCTCCCTGAACCAGAACACTGTGCCTGACATTCATGGTGTGGAGGCCCCTGCTAGGGAGGGTGCTATGTCTGCTCAGCTTGGTTACCCCGTGGTGGGTTGGCACATCGCCAACAAGAAGCCACGTCTCCCCAAACGCATCCGGAGGCAGATCTATGCCACACCCACACCTGTCACTGCCATTGGGCCCCCAACCACAGCCATCCAGGAGCCACCATCCAGGATTGTGCCCACGCCCACATCTCCAGCCATTGCCCCTCCAACAGAGACCATGGCTCCTCCAGTCAGGGATCCTGTTCCTGGGAAGCCCACAGTCACCATTCGGACTCGAGGTGCCATCATTCAGACTCCAACCCTAGGCCCCATCCAGCCCACACGAGTGTCAGAAGCTGGCACCATGGTTTCTGGCCAGCTCCGCCCAACAATGACCATTCCTGGCTATGTGGAGCCCACAGCGGTTGCTGCACCTCCCACGACTACCACGAAGAAGCCACGAGTATCCACGCCAAAACCAGCCACACCTTCTACTGACTCCTCAACCACCACAACTCGAAGACCGACCAAGAAGCCACGGACACCCCGACCGGTGCCCAGGCTCACCACCAAAGCTCCCATCACCAGATTGGAAACTGCCTCCCCACCTACTCGCGTCCGCACCACCACCAGTGGGGTGTCCCGTGGAGGAGAACCCAACCAGCGCCCAGAGCTCAAAAACCATATCGACAGAGTGGATGTCTGGGTTGGCACCTACTTTGAGGTGAAGATCCCATCAGACACCTTCTACGACAATGAAGACACCACCACTGATAAGCTGAAGCTGACCCTGAAGCTTCGGGAGCAGCAGCTGGTAGGTGAGAAGTCTTGGGTACAGTTC
This sequence comes from Diceros bicornis minor, assembly GCF_020826845.1. Taxonomy (NCBI): domain Eukaryota; kingdom Metazoa; phylum Chordata; class Mammalia; order Perissodactyla; family Rhinocerotidae; genus Diceros; species Diceros bicornis. Next base: position 50,687,221 of record NC_080741.1, read on the forward strand.
AACAGCAACAGCCAGCTCATGTATGGCCTGCCTGACAGCAGCCATGTGGGCAAGCATGAGTATTTCATGCATGCCACAGACAAGGGGGGCCTATCAGCTGTGGATGCCTTCGAGATCCATGTCCACAGGCGCCCTCAAGGAGACAAGGCTCCCGCGCGGTTCAAGGCCAAGTTTGTGGGTGACCCAGCACCAGTGGTGAATGACATCCATAAGAAGATTGGCCTGGTGAAGAAGCTGGCCTTCGCCTTTGGGGACCGCAACTGCAGCACCATCACACTGCAGAATATCACCCGGGGCTCCATCGTGGTGGAATGGACCAACAACACACTGCCCCTGGAGCCCTGCCCCAAGGAGCAGATCACGGGGCTGAGCCGGAGGATTGCTGAGGATGATGGGAAACCTCGGGCCGCCTTCTCTAACGCCTTGGAGCCTGACTTCAAGGCCATGAGCATTGCTGTGACGGGCTCTGGCAGCTGCCGGCATCTACAGTTTATCCCTGTGGCACCACCCAAGAGGGTGCCCTCAGAGGTGCCACCTACGGAGGTGCCGGATAGGGACCCTGAGAAGAGCAGCGAGGATGATGTCTACCTGCACACGGTCATTCCGGCCGTGGTGGTCGCAGCCATTCTGCTCATCGCTGGCATCATTGCCATGATCTGCTATCGCAAGAAGCGGAAGGGCAAGCTCACCCTTGAGGACCAGGCCACCTTCATCAAGAAGGGAGTGCCTATCATCTTTGCAGATGAGCTGGACGACTCCAAGCCCCCACCCTCCTCCAGCATGCCACTCATCCTGCAGGAAGAAAAAGCCCCCCTACCCCCTCCTGAGTACCCCAACCAGAGCGTGCCCGAGACCACCCCTCTGAACCAGGACACTGTGGGAGAGTACACGCCCCTGCGGGATGAAGATCCCAATGCGCCTCCCTACCAGCCCCCTCCGCCCTTCACAGCCCCCATGGAGGGCAAGGGCTCCCGTCCGAAGAACATGACCCCATACCGGTCGCCCCCTCCCTACGTACCCCCTTAACCCACAAGCGCCTAGGTGGAGGCAGGGGTGGGGCAGGGCCCTGGAGACAACATGGTGTTGTCTGTGGAGACCGGTGGCCTGCAGACCATTGCCCACTGGGAGCCGACACCTGACCTAGCACACACTGACACACATGGAGCCTGGACAAACCTGCCCTTTCTGGTCCTCCTAAACCCCAAAGCAGCTAGAGAGACTTTGGGGACATTTTTACTTTTATTTTTTGCCTAACAGCTTTTTGTTTGTTCATAGAAAATTCTTCGCTGCGTTTTTGATGGCTGACTCTGAAAGCACCGTTTGGAGTAGAGGTAGATGGAGGGAGCGAGGAACCGTGAATGAACTCGCAGGCAGTGCTGGGTGGCCTCCCGGCTCTCTGCGTTTTGCCTTTAACACTAACTGTACTGTTTTTTCTATTCACGTGTGTCTAGCTGCAGGATGTAACATGGAAAACAGTAGCTAAAGATTAAATTCAAAGGACTTTCAGAAGTTAAGGTTAAGTTTTTACATTTAATTTGCTGTTTACCTAAACTTGTATGTATAATTTTGGGGTGGGTGTGGGAAATTGCTTTGCTAAAAATAAGCTCCCAGGGTGTTTCAAACTTAGAGAAGACCAAGGGACAGTATTTTTTATCAAAGGAATCCTATTTTTTCACACTATGTAAACTTGGTTGCTCTGATACCCCAGAGCCTGACTGGGGGCCTCCCGGCCCTGGCTCAAGGGCCAGGGCCCTGGTGCTGGGCTTGCTTTCCCACTGTTGCCAGGGGCTGGAAGCTGGAGGGGCGTTGGGCTGTGGACATCCACACCCCCACCTCATGCACGCTAGTGGCCCACCACCAAGGGGTCTTTATTTCTATGGAAAGGGGACTCCAAGAGGCAGTGGTGGCCGTGGCCCCCAACCTAGGTGCTCCAGGGTGGGCCAGCTGCTTGTGGGGGTGCCTGGGGAGGTCGAGGGATTCGACCACATCAACCTGTTTTCTTTTACCCTTCTTCTGTGTGTTTTTCCCCCTTCTAAAAGGAATATCATGGTTTTTGAAACACTCAGTGGGGGACATTTTGGTGAAAATGCAATATTTTTATGTCATGTGATACTCTTTCCTCACTTGACCTTGGCCGCTTTGTCCCAGCAGTCCACAGCCCCACCCTGACCCACCCCACCCCTCTTCTCTGGCGCTCCATTCCCAGGTCTTGGGCCTGAACGACTGGGAAAGGTCTGGTGGCTGGGGAGGAGTGCCAGTAATAGTTCATAGTAAAAATCTGTGGGCTCTCAAAGCTAATTTTTTACTAAAGTTTTTATACAGCCTCAAATTGTTTTATTAAAAAAAAATTAAAAATGGTGATGCTTACAGCAGTTTCTACAAGCTCTTAGTGTTGATTCCATGGAACTGACGGCTTTGCTCATTTTGATTTTTTCCCCCCTTCTTTTCCTAACGGTTTAAATTCTGGAATTACACTGGGGCTTCTTTTGCCTTTTTTAGCAGAACGTCCATCCGTCCATCTGCATCCCTGCCTCGTGACTCAGGGGCACCCACTCTGTTTTGATTCTCCTCCTTTGGAAAAAACCATTTTGAGCATGACTATTCTTGATGTCTGAGAGTTATTTTGGGTACCTTTTAGGGAGGAATGCCTTTTGCAATAATGTATCCCTTCCGTGATTGAGGGTGGGTGGGTGGACCCAGGCTCCCTTTGCACACCAAGCAGCTACTTCTAAGCCATATCGACCGTTTTTGCAGAGGATTCATGTGTGCTGCCTCAGGAGGGGAGGGCCAGTCGGTGGTGGTGGTGGGGGGCTCCCCTTGTGCCTTCTCCCACAGGGCACACCCCCTCTCCCCTGCCCAGCCCCCAGTGGGATACTCGAGTGAGCAGTGCTGGCCAGTACCAAGTGAGCTTTGCCGAGTAAGCAGTGCCCCTATGGGAGGATCCTGTAGATGAGGGCTCAGCGGACTTATGGTGACTGGGCCTAGCGCTTCCAAGCCATGATCCAAGCTGGAATTTCCCCAGTGCCCCGGAGTCAGGAGTCAGGAGCACAAGTGGGGTCTGACCTGTGAGATTATTTTTGATGACCTCGTCAAAAAATAAACAATTGCCAGTGTTCCAGGTGAGGGCTTTGAAAGGCCTTCCAAACAGCTCCATTGCCCCTAGCAACCCCACCATTGGTCATTGCCACTCAGAGACATGGCTGGCCCAGGATGGCCTGTTGCCATAGCAACTGGAGTGGATGGGGCAGTGAACAGAATAATAATAGCAACACTGCCCTTGGAGGCAGCCTCCTCCCCTGAGCACCAGGCAGGCGATGGCCAGTGGACTCGGTGAGACAGAGAGCCAATCTCACATTCAAGTGTTCACCAACCACTGACGTGTTTTTATTTCCTTCTATATGATTTTAAGATGTGTTTTCAGCATTCTGTATAGAAGCATATCAAACTAAATAAAAGCAGCGTCTTTATTACAATACCGTTGCCTCCAAGCATCTATTTCCCTGGCCCCTACATATTCTGGGACATAAGTGGTGGGGAGCTGGAGTCCATGTGACAGAGGGAAGAGGGGAGGGGACCCAGCCAGGCCCACTCAGTGGTGGCCTTTAAGGAGCTGACCTGATAGCTTCCACAACCTTACCATTTCTTTGTCCCCTGGGAAGGGTGGGTGTGTGCTCCAGAAGCTCTGCCAACACGTGAGCCTTCCTTAGTGCCTGAGTCAGCTGAGACAAGTCTCCTTGAGCCTCAGTCTCCTCATCTGTAGGGTGGGATGCGGGGGCAGAAAACCCAGTGAGACTGGGTGGGTTGGGAGGATGGTGGGAAAGGTCCTGCCATAGGTTGTCTGCCCCAGAGTGGGTTAGCCCCTGCAGCTCCTGGGCAAGGGTCTCTCAGGCTGAGCCCTTGCAAAAATGGGGACTTAGGGATTCCTCTGGCTCCAGCTCCTGCCCCCACTGCCTTGTGGGCTTGGAGCTTGCCAGTCTCCCAGGTAGTCTCAAGGCAGGCTTGGCCTTGGCCTTGGAGTGGAGAAAAGGGGAAAACAGCAGGCCGTTCTGCTCTCGTTGGGCCTATAGATTCTGGGAGCCTGCCCCTAAGTGCCCTGTCTGGGATGGACAGGCCAGCTGGGTAGGCTTATTATGACTTAGTGCCAGGAAGGGGCTGGGTTGTCCTGGAACACTGCCCAGGGTGTGGGTAGCAGGGGATGCAGCAGCTGTGTCTTCAGAGGTAGGATCCGGGGCCATTGGTCACAGAACAACTGGTACCTCTTCTGGGCTCACCCCCACCCCCACAGGGTCCACCTCCAGCCCCCAGGCTGCGTCGCTGCTCGCAACCTTCCCAGGACCCAGAGTAAAGACTGGTCCCATGTTGCAGATAGAGCTGAGTCCCAGAATGGGGAGTTGTTGAGGGTCAAATAACTACTTGTGGAATACCACACTGATAAGTGTCAAGAAAGGCTGTCCCCAGTATGTGTTTAGGGACACGTACCTCACCCCCTAAGGCCTAGCAGCAAGGGCCCAGGAAATGACTCTGCCCTTGCTCTGGGCCTCAGGAACTTCTGCTTAACCTGAATCCACTGGGTTATGAGTGGACTCACTGTCCTGGACTCAAGTAAAGGGATCCCTGTTTTCAGCAGAGAACAGTAAGGTCAGCAGGGCAGGAAGAGAAGCCACAGGACCTCAGGCCTCTGCCCTGCCCTACTTTTCTTTGGGAGTATCTACTGTTTGGCCTGGCATACCCCTGCTTCCCAACACTCCTGCCAGGTGTCTCTAACCTCGCCTTGGTGGGGTGGGGACTGTCTACTCAGGCCTTTTGAGCTGGAGAGGGGGTGGTGGAGGGAAGGGGCAGGAAGGAAGGGACACAGTAGAGGAAGGGAGAGGAGGCTGTCAGACTTACGGGAATCTGCCTCTGACCCAGGGCAAGTTCCTGGGATCTCTCTGGCCTGGCTTTCCTGTCTGTGAGGTGGGGACAGCACTGGGTCTCCAAGGGGTTCTGAGACACCCTGGGAACTGAGGGATGGAATTGGGATGAAAAGTCACTCCCAACGTGTCTGCCTGTAAAAGGGGCAGAGAATCCAAGCGAGGCTAGAAGAATCTGCATTGTCTCCTGGTATAAAGGCACTGCCTTGGGCCAAGATCTTTGAGCCAGGCCTGGGCCAGGGCTACTGGGGAATATTGGGGCATCTAGGACCTCCTTGCCAACCTAGACCTCTAGAATACCACCAGTTTGGTGGGGACTGGAGGTTCCACATGACTTGCCCTGTTGCAGCTCCCAGCTTGGCCTCTACTTGTTCCTAACAGGATGAAAAAGCTCCTAGGCAAGGCCCTTCCCTAGCTCCTCTAAAGCATCAGTCTTCTGAGAGTGAGCTTCATTCCTCTCTATATATTACTATATCTTAAAAATACCAATCAGCTAATGACTTAATCTTTTCCTGCTTTGCTTACCTCCTCAATCACCATCTTGAGGCAAGGTGACTGAGGCCCAGAGAGGGCAAGTGTCCAGGTCCTGTGGCTAGTGCAGGGCAGGTTCAATTCTAAGTGTGACCTAAACACTTGAGGTTTTTTTCTGATTGTAAAATTTTGTTCATATTGTAGAGCAGCAAAGAATTACTGGAAGTGCCCACTGGGGAATGCTGGGTACCCTTTCCCTTATGGGGACCCTAAAAGACCCAGAGAAGATAGGGCAAGAGATTCAAAGTCAGGGTTCCCATCTGCTGGGGGTGGGGTGCTCCTGCAGGAGGGGCCCGCCTGAGGGCAGCCTGGGTCAAGGGCAGCACAGAGACCTGGCCGCTGGGGCTCTCACTAGCTCCACTGCGCCCCCAGCTTTGGTGGCAGTGACCTTGGAGTCTCAGCTGGAGTGGAGCCAAGTTGGTCTGTTCATGTCCCTATGGAAGGCTCCGTGTGGCCAGGATGGTGCCCTGGGTGGGTTCAGGGTCGTGATGGGGGCACCTCTGAACCTTGGAGGTGCTCCAGGTGCCCCCCGGGTGAGTACAGCAGAGAGCAAATTGCCAGCAGCTCTGGGCCTAAGAGAGGGAGAGTACCCACAGGCTCCCAGGAGGTGGCGCCAGAGGCAGAAGGAAGCCTGCCAGCGCTGGGCAGGGCTGACGAGTCGGGCTGTGGGCGGGGTTAAGTAACGCAGCTGGCGTTGGGAGAGTCAGAGCTGGGAGGGGCCGGATGTGGGGGCGGCTAAGTCCTCGCGGGGAGGATCCGGCGGAACGCGGCTTAGAGCGGAGCTGAGGCGGCCACAGACTGGACTAAGACCTAGGGGAGGGCGGGTTACGACGTTGAGCAGGCGGCGGGGAACCGCTCCCAGCTAGGCTGCGGACTGGCGGTGCAGCTGGGCCGGTTTTTTCTCGTTTAGCCACTGCTGCACAGACCCTGAGGGTCTGTGGCAAGTGTAGCTGGCGTTCGGAATCTGCCTTTCGCTGGAGCCAGACTCCCTCGGAAAGGGAAGGCGGCAGGGAATAGGAGGGGCGAGTCTGGGACCCAGGCTTCCACTCCTGGGGCCCCGCCAGTAAATTGAGATGTATGTAGGCGGGAGCAATGAGGACCCTTCCTTTGCTCATTCCTTCGCTTTAGTTTTTGTATGCCTCCAGGCTTCGTGCATGGAGGCCAGCGCGGAGCCTGCACACAGTATGGCTCAGAGCTTGTTGGATGCTCCCCAGTCTCTCCTTCCTCCAGGCTTAGAGCTCCGGAGGGCAGGGCCTAAAGTACTGTGGGATCCGGGAGGGTCCTGGATGGAAGCCAGGCGTCTCCAGTTGTGTGGTTATGGGTCCCTCTAGTCTGTGTCCTTGGGGGAAGACTCTTGGCACTGGAAGCTGACGGGGATGGGGCAGCTGACTCACTTTCTCTGGGTCCACCCTGGAGTGGGGGCACACTGAAGCCCCAGGGAGTACTTTGCCCAAAGCTGTCTCCACAGCCCTGGGCACTGACTAGGACAGAAGGGAACATTCAGTTGGCAGCTGGCCAGGGCTCTCAGGGCCAGGGCTGAGGGTACTATTGCCTTCTGTCCTTGTGCTGTCCCAGCCACAGGCTGTAGAGGGCAAAGCTCAAGTTTGGGACTTGTCGAAATGGCGGTGAGCTCAGGTCAGGCCAGCTCCATTTCCAGGGATCACTCTCCACTTCCCTCAGCACCTCTGTTGCAAAAGGTCTTGGGAGAGAAAGGTGAAGAAAGGGACTGGCTCCAACCCATGATGGCAGAGGTGGGGAGGTCCTGCTGGGAGGTGGCATCAGCTTGTCTCTGGGTGTGCCTGGGGGAGAGGACCAGCTTTGTCCTTGGTGAACTCAGCCTCAGGGAACATGAGCCTGGTTGGGCTGCGCAAGGACCTGGGCTTGGGGGATGCTCAAGGGGATGGAGTCCTGCTCTTGTTTGAGGAGCATGTGGTATATATGGATATAGACGGAGCGCAGCTCTGCCTTCTTGTGTCCAGTACAATTATTAAGAGTGCAAATGAGAGGCTGAGGAAGCATCCAGTGTGACCCCAGTGGGTCTGACTCTGCAACCACTGTGCCCCTCAAGCCCTGCCCTGGGTCCTAGGCAGCACAACAGCTTACTCCTGAACCTCCAGCCTCCTCGGGCCCTGGGCCAGACAGGGCTAGGAGAGGGACATAGCCACCCGTGAGCCCCAAGAAGATCCCTAGAGCAGATTAGGGGATGGAGGGTGGGCTTGGTTGGAATCAGCAAAGATGGGAGGGCAGGCTCAGCTGAACACATGGTCTTTCTGTTCTTGATGGCAAATGGAGGATGTCCTTTGTCCAGCCTTACTTTGAATTCTGCAATCTGCACTTTCAACTCATTGTCAGAAAGACCACCTTCCTGGAAAGCTGATGCCCATGCCAGGCCTCCTAGCTGGAGGAGTTATTAATACATAACTAGCAGTGGTAACCCACTGATGTTGATGTTGCAGTCAACTGATACCTGCTGCTACCCAGCCCAGAACCTGGAGGAGGCAGGGAGGGTGCTCCTCAGACAACCCTGATGCCTGAGTGTGACTTCAGCCCTCACAGCCTGGCCTGGTGATGCTTTGGCTACACCCACCGCTGCAGGGCAGGACAGCAGTTCTGCACTGAGGATCAGCAGTCAAGCCCTCCAGGTTCAGGGTCTAGTTTGAGCAGCAGCCAAGCAAAGGCCAGACTTGGAGATTGCAAGCTCAGTGAGGGTAGAGTAGGCTCAACATTCTTGGTTCTGCTGCATCCTTGGGGCCTAGCATGGTGCTGTCCTTGGTCTAGGGCTCAAAAGTGCCAAATTTAACTAAAATTTAATTTAACTGAATTGAAATCATACATCCTAGTAGATGCTAGCAGAGGTCTAAGGGACTATGGACCTTTCTACTTGCCATAAGGATTTTCCTTCACCATCAGAGACCCTGCCTCATGCTATCCATCTTTCATGGAAGGTAGAAACTCTTCTGATGACTCCTGGAAGCTTCCTGGGCACTCAGTAAGATGACAGGGCAAAAAGCCCTATCACATTCCACTCTGATCAGGACAAAGACGAAGCTCAGTGGAGAGAGTGGCTATGTCACATGGCCTGAAATCCCTGGTGGTAAGGGGTGATTCTCAGTAATGTGCTTAGGTTTGCAGTAGCAGAGCCACAGAGGGGTCAGGAGGTAGGGCCCCCTCTAAGAGACTTCCCTGAAGACATCTGGAACTGAGCCTGAGGGAAGGGCTGAGCAAGCTGCCCCTTCCCCTGAACTGTCCAAGTCATGTCTGAACCTCTGTTGCCTGGGGTAGGACATGTGGGCTGGTTAGGAGAGGGCATAAGGGCATGACTTTCCACTGGGCCTGTCCCTCCCCCTCACATCCATGGAACAGAGGTAGGTGGAAGGAATTCCATGGGAACTGGGATCCTAATGGGAAGGATTGCAATATGTATTGAGGTGGCATTTTCTGTAGTTTATGGGAAACAATTTGTGTGCCTGTCTCTCTCCTGCAAACTGAGCTCCTTGAGGAGAGGTCCCAGTCTTCTCTGTGCCTGGCACTGAGTAGGAGTTGGATATGCACTGGCTGAAGGACAATGAGTGCATGCATGCCTGAATGAGATAGGCAAAGCCAGCCGGGAAGCCTATCTGGGGGAGTGCAGAGGGGCAAGGAAAGCAGCATGCTTTTACTTGGATGCTTACAACTTGGAGAAACCATGGCTTCATTATTTTTTCTTGTCACAACAAGCCTTTGGAAGCACACAACTCTAATAGCAATGGGGTTTAATTAGCTTTCTTGGGAGCAGTGCATGGGCAGTGGGGTTAGGCTGGTGGTAAAAGTTTCTGATGATTTTTTACTGGCTTTTTTCACATAATTCAAGTAAAGATTTGCACATTGCAACAGGAAAGGAATTATGCAGACAAGGCATCAAGCAAATTCTATACTTTCCAGCTCTGTTCCCTTTTCCTACTCCACCGAGGGCCACGGGTCAGCTGAAGACCTTAGTACACAAGCAAGGTTGCCCAGGCCAGCCCAGGTGGGCTGCTGAGCAGGACCAAGATCGGGTCTCGTGTTTGTAGCCTCATACCAGCCTGAGGCTTGTTTAGAGAGCTGCCTTTTCCCCATGTTAGTGGGTGGTGCTGACAAACCTCAGCCAGGAGAGAAACCCTCTGTTTCTTTGGGCTTCTTTCCTTCCTCTTCATTTTTGTTTTGCCATCCCAGAGATGGAGTGGGGACAGGGAGTCAGTTTCCTGAGTTGCTTCTCATTGGGAGGTGGAACAGGCCTCAGCAGCAATACAACAAAAAGAAGAGTGCAGAGCTTAGGGGGCCCTATAGACAGGAGCTGGCTCTCCCAGGTTCTCTGCAAGAGACCAAATCCCATGGCACCACATCATCCAGAACTGTCCTCCGTCATCCTTCCTCATTCTCTTCCACCTCCACTCTCTGTACCTCCTCTTCTTGCGTGCAAAGTTTGCCGTTGTTTTTCACCCTCATTGGCATCTTCATCTGGATGCTGAGCCTCCCTTTGAAGGTCGCCACACTGAAAGTAGCAGCCCAGGGTGAAGTGGACTGTGTGGGGAAGCAGGAAAGCCCCAGAGTCTGCAGTCTGCTCCTCCTCACCTTCCTGGGGCTCATCTGCATGTTGTCCATGGCCCAGGTGGCATCCAGGTGCAGCTCCTGGGGTCTTGCGTCTCTTCATTATCCCAAGATTTGCCTTCCAATGACTAATCATTTCCAGAAATCCCAGCAATGAGCTGACTCCGACTGGGCTTTTTCCTACCTGGATGGATTTGTTTCTGATTCCATTTTCCCTCTGGTCTTCTACAAGTGTTTGAGAGCACAGACTGGAGAAGTGGACATGTGTCCATCCATCAGTTCCATTTGGGCATGTGGACTAATTCTCCTTCCATCTGGCCTTTCTCCAAAATGACTGCAATGTGTCACATATCACACTGAAGTGGGAAGAAGATAACCTTTGGCAAGTGAAGTTTAGGGGGCTGGGAAACTCTGTAGGGTCTCCAGGTTCATCCTGTCCCTGGCCAGGCAACAGCCAGGCAGCAGCTGGACCCAGGAGGAAATGGTACCAGGCATACCACACAGCTGGTTTGCATAAACTGAGAGATTTTTTCATTCACTTGTCATAAAGAACAGTCAAGCCCAGTGAATTCTACGTAAGTGTAGACAGCTCATCTATGACCCCTCCACCAGGAACAACTCTGGAGAAAACCTCAGTACCCTCCCTGTTATTTATTAAGTCAACAACCTAAATGCAGTGATGCAGGAGCTACAGACAAAGGTCCCTCTGGGGTGCTTTTAAGCCTGGTGGTTGGTGAAGCCCCTTGGAAGTGCAGGTGTGGGAAATCCTCAAAGCCACTTGGAGAACCCAGCCCAACCATCAGCCCCTGAGACCCTACTGAAGGCCAGCCTAGGGGATAGGACAAGTCAGACAAGGTCCTGCTGTTGAGGAGCCCTCAGTCTAGGTCAAGAGGAAGGAAACAACCACTGGAACAGTGAATAAAAATGGGAGACTGAATCAGAGCCCCAGACAGCCAGAGGCCAGCACCATCCCATGGCCAGCAGGAGTCCCTGGGCTGGTTGCCAGGGGTGGATGTGAACAGGGCAGGCATGTTCCTGGGGATGTTTCCCAGAGAAACTGGGAGAGTCTGAAAGGAAGGTAGGAGTACCAATAACCCACACTTCCAGGTCCTCCTGGGTCCACTGTGTCCTGTACTGTGTCCTTTGTCACCAAGGCAGCAGAAAACTTGGAGGTCTTCTCTGAGGAATCCACTCTGAGGGGGGCAACTCCCCAGGCCCACTGGCTGGGTAGGGCTAATTACCCCCATTGGAACCAGGAGCATATTTATTTAAATCTGTGGCAAGTCATAGCTTCGGTGGCTTCTAAAAAAAACAGAAAACAAGCATCCTTCTCTCCCCTGCTTCCAAGTAGCCCAAATAGCCACAGACTGGTGTCTGTGAAGCCAGCAGAGCCTGAGTCAGGCTAACGTCAGGTCATTGGCCTGCCCACAGTGCCTGTGTGCATGTTCTTCCCCAGGAGAAAAGGTGTGGCACAAAACCCCCAAATCCCAGACCACCCCCAGAGAGACAAATAATAATAAAGTTGGTCATGTGTATGCCAGGTACTTGTTTTTGTGTTTTACCTACATCAGCCACTCCACTCTCACAACCCCCCATCTTAGAGGGGCTAGTTATTATCATAACTTTGCAGAGTAGAAAATGGAGGCTAGGTGAGCCTGAATCAGTTGCTACGGTCACATTTGGGAAGTTGCAGGGCTGAGACATTGATCCCTGTGGAGCCTAGATATGTACATGTAGTCACCAGACACTCACAAAAATGATTCAAACACAGGAGGAAACACAGTGAAGATCATCATAACACAGGCAGAGAGGCTCTCATCATCCCAGGCAGTCACAGTCAGACAGTCAGCAAGTCCAGGCTTTATGGAAGCTCCATCCCAAAGGTTGGGAGGAGCAGCACAAAGTGCACAGGGAAGGCCTAGCTAAGGTCTGTCCATCAGCCTGGCTATCAGTGTTCACTGGGATCCCTGGATTATTCCAGCTCAGGTTAGAACTGCTGACATCCCGTTTGATATATTCCTCATCATTAGGAGAATTAAATGGGTTTGTAAAATGAGTCCAAGTTTACTCAAGTTCTTCTACACGGCCATGATTTATGAAGCCAGGAATAGTTTAGAATATAGTGTGGATCTTCTAAGAAATATTCTTCTGGGGCCGGCCCTGTGGCATAGCAGTCAAGTTCGCATGTTCAGCTTCAGCAGCCCAGGGTTCACCAGTTCGGATCCTGGGTGCGGACCTATTCACCGCTCATCAAGCCATGCTGAGGCAGCATCCCACACAGAAGAACTAGAAGGACCTACAACTAGGATATACAACTATGTACTGGGGCTTTGGGGAGAAAAAAGAAAAAGAGGAATATTGGCAACAGACGTTAGCTCAGGGCCAATCTTCCTCAAAACAAAAACAAAAAAACCAAAAAACTGCATATTGAAAAAAGCAAAGCAGAAAGATTCAAAAAACAAATAAATAAAAGAAATATTCTCCCTCAGGAAAGCACAGACTTGTGTGAGAAGCCATGAGGCAGACCATCCTGAGTAGTGTGCAAACACTATTGTCTGTAAAAGTAAGGTAATGAAAAAATATTTTGGTGAGCTCACAGGTTAATGCAGAGGCAGCCTGCAGCTCCTATTTAGACAGTCCCTGGGAGCCACAGCTCAAGGCCTCGTAGAAATATCAACTCCTCTTCCCCATCCCCAAGGTCAGTGTCCCAGGACCTGCTGAGGCAGCTTCCAGCGGGCTTCAGGCCAGCCCTGACACACCCTCCACCTTTCCCAGGAGAGCTTCCTGAGACTCCTGTCCCGTGGGACCAGGCCTCAGAGTGAATCCCAGATGGTTCCCATCGCCACCTGGATGAAGTCTCCACTCCTCAGCTGGCCTTCCCCCCTACCACCCAGCATCCTATATCTCCGTCCTTCCATGACCTTGCACCTCTGAATACCCTTGTTCATTTGCCTTTCCAACTCCTAAACATCCTTTGAGGCCACACTTAGGTGGTCCTTTTCCGAGGCCTGTCCCCACGAAGCCTGCCAGCTGGGGGCACTGAGGTTATCCAAAGGAGAGCGCTCACTCACAAGTTCCCCGGGGCAGGAAGCGCCACTGACTCCAGGGCACGGCACGATGCCCCCACGGCCCCTTCTCGTGGTCCGTGCCCCTCCATCCTGGTTGGGTGGAACTCTCCGGCCAACCCTCGCTGGGCTCCTGGTAGCACACGCCGGCCGTGACAGTCTCCGAGGGGACATGCGCTGGCGCTGCTGCCTGTTTCCCGGCGACCCCGCCGCTGGCTCGTGGACAAGCAACCTCACGGGGGGCGAGAGCGCGCGCGTGGGAGGGGGTTGGGGCGTGTGCAAGGAAGGGGTGCGCGGGCCGCGCAAGCGCATGCGCAGCGCCAGGCGGCACCGCGAGCTGAGCTGGGAGATGGCGGCGGCGGCGGCAGCGGCGGTGCCGAGCGTGTGAGCAGTCGCCCGGGAGCCGCCGGCCAGGGCCCAGTGCGGCCCAGACCCCGCCCGCCTGCCTGCCCACCATGGGCAACGAGGCCAGCCTGGAGGGCGGCGCTGGCGACGGGCCGCTGCCTCCCGGAGGTTCCGGCCCCGGCCTGGGCCCCGGCGCAGGAAAGCCGCCTTCAGCACCGCCCGGCGGCGGACAGCTCCCCGCGGCAGGCGCGGCGCGAGCGACCGCGGGACCACTTGGCCCAGGCCCCGGCCCCGGCCCCGGTCCCGGCCCGGGCAGGTAAGCGCGTGGCGCGGTGCCCTGGGGGCGGGGAGCTGCAGCCTGAGGCTGGGGCCGGGACCCGCGACCCTGCGATCTAGTTTGGACAGCTAGGTCGGACGTCCGGCCGCGCTTTGAACTCGGCCTGATTGGCGTGAGCCAGGTGGTCGCGGGAAGCGACCCTCCCTGTCTAGCCGCCCCGCCTTGGTAAGGCAGGATGGTGAGCTCAGGGTCAGTTGGGGCCTGCAGACCGTGACTCCGTCACGAACCCCAAATTCGCTTCCCCCCAACGCCGGGCTCAGGAGGGGCTTATGTAACCTCAGCCTGGTCCCTCTGCACTGGGGAGCAGTGGGATGGAAAACGTCTTCACTGTCTGCTGGTGGCTGCATTTGTCCATTGTGTTGGGCCCAGGAAAGAGCACAATGGGAGTGGCTGTCAGGGAATATAAGGGTCACTGCCAGGAACAGAGAGATATGGAAATAGTTGAACCGTGAACTTGGTCATGCGCTTTCCTCAGGCATTTAGGGGCTATAATCATCTTTGGAGGCAGGAAAAATGCCACTGGACACCAAAAGGTACTTATTTAGGCTCAACAGTACTAACAGGATCATGTGCTTTCACCAAGGTTTAGTGAAACACTTTTGGGGTGAAGCAAAAATGCTACTGAACCATCTAGCACCAAATATGTTCCTGTTGCCTTGTGATTTAGATTACCACCTCAAACCAGTGGGAAAGCTGAAACCCACATAGAATGCTTTAAATAGAACATATCTGCCCAAACACTGTGAAACCAGCTTGTTTAAAATGTATGCCAGTGGAGGTCTTACAAAAACGATCAAGTGGCAGCAAATGCGGTGGAAGGGAATGCCAATATATAATAAATCAGTAGACTGAAAACTCAGGAAAGCTACCAAGAGACAACAGGATAAAATGGAAGGCATTATTTTTACACTAAATAGGCCTGAGGAATAGCAAAACTGGGGGGCGCTTCTGGCTGCATGTGAGCTGCTGATAATGTTGTCTTGGCTTTTCTGTGTGGGAGCACATAAACTGTGAGGGAGCATATTTTTTGATTCTTCAGCTGCCCAACTGTGCCTCTCATGTGTTTATTTCCTCAGAAGTCATTTCTTAGACAACTAACAGTAATGAAAGGCTCTTAGTAGCCTGAAACCTGCCGCAGACAGGCCAGCCTGTGAGCATCCCTTTTAGAGGTGGGATTTCCTCGTTTTACATTAGCTTTTACAGTAATGCAGTTGGATAGCATACGGGTCTTAGGACTGCAAATACTGTCCATTTTGCTGTGTGTTGAGCTGCTGTTTGAGTTTTAGCTTGAGGGACGCTCACCTAGGCTTTAGTGCTCTCCCTCCAAGGGAAAGCGTCTACATCTGAATGGAAAAACACCTTGTTGTTGGAAGTTCTTTATATGAGGAATTTGACATTTCTCTTCTGGTAACCAAACAGGCTCCTTTGCTTGTAGCTTATCTGATGTTGCAAAACTAAGCATATGAAATTTTGGAAAGACTTGGGCAGCTCAGAGGAACAGGAAGGAGGCTGGGGTCTACTGCTCATATTCCTTTTCACTGTTTCATTTCTACCCCGTCTATGCCTTCTGCTACAGGACAGACCCATGAACTACCATGGGCTAGGGGAATCATGGGCTCTTGCTGGATTTAGCAGTCACATAATCTAACTTCTGGCTGTGGGCAAGGCTCACACATAGGCCAGTGGTGCTAAGGTCCTATGGCTATCAGGCTCAGGGGGTGGGCTGGCTATTTGTCACCAAAGCTCAGGACTGGGGACCGTTAGGAGATAGGATTTATTCTTCCAGCTGATATTCGGCTTGTCACAGCACCTCAACTGAGCACGGCGCCTCCATGGTACGTCTCTTCTTCAGCATCAAAATGGCTTCTACTTCCTCTCACCGGAGCGTCTCAGGTACCTGATGCCAAATTTAGCATGTTCTGTTCTGAGATGTTGCTGAACAGATTGGCCCATTGATGAAGAAAAAGCCCTGTGGCATGTGCTTCTGACCATTCAGGAGAGAGCATTGGCTCAGGTTCAAGCAAGCTTGTGAATTTGAGGGCATTTGGAAACCTCATAGAGGTAGGTGGAGGGTCAGGTAAGGGGGAGATCATTTTACTAAATCCAGAGGAGAATGGAACTGAGGTTCTGGGGGAGTTGATTCCTGGCTCTTTCCTGTTGGCATATTACCTCCTGTCACCCCAGGCTGAATTAGTCTTTTCATCCTCATACTGAGCTGACTTGGGCTCCAGCATTTGTGGCTAAAGAGCCTGACTTGAATCCCACACCCATAGTGCCACCTCTTAGCCCACTTGGATGATATGGCATTTTGGGCATCGGAGAGTCCCTCAAGGCAAGCTCTCTGCTTCTGGTCTCAGGGTCACATGTACAGTTGTATAGGTTGTGCCTTTCCCAAGGAGTGCCATCGGGGAAGGCTGAACTCTGTCTCAGGCTCCACTCTCCAAGCTGTATGCCCTGTATGGGCTGCATCCTCCTAGAGAAAGGGGCACCTTTCATTCATTCATGCACTTATTATTTTTTTTTTTGAGGGAGATTGGTCCTGAGCTAACATCTGTTGCCAATCCTCCTCCTTTTTCCCTTTTTTTCTCCCAAAGCCCCAGTAGATAGTTATATGTCATAGTTGTGCATCCTTCCAGTTGCTCTTTGTGGGATGCTGCCTCAGCATGGCTTGATGAGCAGTGAGTAGGTCTGCGCCCAGGATCCGAACCGGCGAACCCCGGGCCGCTGAAGTGGAGTGTGGAAACTTAACTGCTATGCCACTGGGGCCGGCCCCTCATTCACTTGTTTTTATGGAAGTATGCCTGATGTGAAGTGCTCAAGTCGATGGGATTTTACCTATACACACACCCGTGACACATCACCAGCTCAAAATGGAACTTTATCAGTACTCCAGAAAGCACCTTTTAAAAAAATTGCACAAAGGAGCCATGTAGACCAGTGGCAGCTCATCTAAACTACATCAGCCCTGTGGACTTGCACATGTTTTGACATTTGCAAATTGATCTTTAGTCAGTCAGCCAAGGTGTATTTATCAGTATCAAGAGCAAGCACTGTGCTGGGCTTTGTGGAGGGTCTGGAAGAGTATATAATGCTCCTCTGTCCTTGAGAACCCTACAGACTGGTTGGTCAGACAACTCTTGAAGAACCAAATCATGGAAGGATCCTAGGAGTGACACTGTGGGCAGCCTAGTGTCTGAGAAGTATCAAATAAGCAGTGCTTATAGAAGAGTTGTCAAGTGAGAAGAGTGGAGAGGCAGAGCCAGACTTTGAAAGAAGGAGAAACCTGGAAAAATGGGATTATGGGAGGTGGAAGGAGGGAGAAATGTTATGAGGAGCGTGGTCTACACAGGCAGGGAGAGTGAGCAGAGAATGGGGCCGAGTGCAGGGATGTGGAGGGCAAACGAGGTTAGGCACCTCTTTTTCGTTACCCACTGAAATCCGTGATCAACCCTGAGGTTTCCTGTCACTCACTTCCAGCCCATATGCCCTGGAGACATCTTGAGCCAAAGGTGACTGGGCACAGAGAGCCTGGTCATTTGCTAGAACGTGAGCAAGGCTGCTCTGAAAACCACACCCAGAGCTCCTTTCTCAAAATCAGTTTGTCATAATTATATCTCAATAAAAAATAAAAATAAAGTAAATTGGTTTGGCAGGCATAGTATCTCTGGTCTGGGATTAGTCAGATTTGTTATATCAGCTAACAGTCAGGCTGCAGAAAATGGAGGACTAATTTATAAGGATAAAATGAAAGGATACAATTGTCAGTTTGGAAATAATGGTCCTTTATCATTTAGAAATCATGTTTGACCCCAGTGGCTGGATTCTCATGAGGGGCATGTCATGGGGTTTGTACTAAAGTGATCTGACATCTGAATGGTGATGATGTCAAAATTTCACCCAAAGAGGGCGCAACCATTTTTGCATTTCTTGCCAGGGAGAGAGGGGCAGCTTTGATAATATAGCTGTTCTCAGTGTTAGTAAGACTGATAGATGCTGCCGATCCAAAAAAAAAGTTATGGGGACATTAGGGAGAGAAAGGCTATCTTTGAAAAAACAAAGAAGCAAACTTTTTATTATGGAAAATTTCAAAATACATAAAAGTAGAGAGAATAAGCTAATGAACTCTTGTGTTCCCGTTGCCCAACCACAGCCATCATCAACTCATGGCTGATTAAGTTTATCTATCTCCCTCACTTCCCACATCCCATCCCATGGAAACAACTTCCAGACATCCCGACATTTTATGATCAATATTTCAGTGTGTATTTCTAAGAAATAAGGGCTTTGTATAACATTACCACAGCACCATGATCACATCTAAACAGGACAACAATCCCTTAATCTCAGCAAATGTCCAGTCAGGGTTCAATTTTTCTAATTATCTTATGAATTTGTTTTTATAGTTGGTTTGTTTGAATTGTAATCTAAACAGGGTCTACACATTGTGTTTGTTTGAAACATCTCTTCGGTTTTTTTAAATCTATAAGTTCCTTCTCCTTTTTTTCCCCTTGCAATTTATGATTGGAGAACTGTGTCATTTGTCCCATAGTTTCTCATATTCTGGATTATGCTGATTGTATCCCTGAGGTGTCATTTAAGATATCCCTCTCTCCCATATTTTTCCTGTAACCAGGAAATTATATCTATAAGCCATTCAGATTCAAATTTATTTCTTTTGGCCAAGAAATTCTAGCTTTTTAAAAAAGAATTTGTTGAGGGCTTCAGACATGAAGAGGCTGGGAAGTTGCTGAAAGCAGAGCCAGACTTTGGGCTAGTTTGGGAGCCAGAGAACCATGCAATGGGCCACTTTTCTGTTCTTTTTCTAAAGTTCTCCTTCCTCTGAGTAGGTTTGGTTCTGAGTTTAAGAAGGCAAAGCTTTCAGAGCCCCTGGGTCACTTTTCACCCCAGCTTGGAGGAGCCCTTCCTGTATATGTAAGTAGCAGGCTGCTAGGAGATAGGATCTTCAATAAATCGTCTCCCGTCTCATAGGTCCTGCACATTTGAATGGGGTCCTTTCCCCTTGTTAGTGATGGAGGTGGGGAGGGACAGACCTTGCTATGTGTGGGCTACTTAAGGGGAATCTGTTTTCGGGCCTGGGGCCTATGTGCAATAAGTTGGAGCTGACTGTGGAGGTAGGTCGGCAAAACTGTCGTAGCAGTTACAGCTGCCATCACTGGATGCGTGCTTCCTCAGAGTCATTCTGCTAGGTGTTTTACAGTTATCTTCACTCCACCTGCCTGGCCGTGCAGCTCCTGCAGACCCTGTCTGTCCTGGCCTTACTTGTCCTTCCTCCTTGGGGACTTACTTTTTTAAGTGGTGAAATGGTGGCTGAGTCTGCATGCTTGCAGCAAGGGCCAGTGTCACTTTAGGACTCGAGGCCCTGCTGATAAGCTGGGACTTGGTGGACAATCTAGCTGTGGGGACTCCTGCCCTGGGCCTCTTGGTCGGCGCCAGGGGCATGTCATGCTTCTATTGATACTGCATTCGTAGGACTTGCTCAGGCTCCTTTCCTCCAGGGCCCTGTGTCATCTCCACTCACCAGCATAGTGGTGGAAGCTGATTGTAGCAGGGGAATAAATTGGGACCCTGGCCTCTGGGATCCTGCCTGTGAAAAAGGAGATGAAATTCTGGTGTCCCACCCCCTGTAGTACCCTCTCTGCAGATTGGGCCTCTGGTGGGTGTCTGTTGCCCTCTGGCATTCTCTCAGCCCATGTGTCTTATACTTTAGGTTCTGGTCAGCTGTGCCTGTGGGATAGAAGGGGTGGGCATGCTCCCTGATTCATCTGTGCTGTACCTTGGGTCCCCAGGCTGGTCACCGGGCTGCCCTGATCTCTCCTTCCTGTACTTTGCTCTTCGGGGCATCTAGGGTTCTGAAGAGAGCCTTACTCTAGCAGAGACCTCTTACCTCGTGTCCCCACTTCTTTATAACAAGAGTGTCACATCGAGGCATATTGGGAGCCTCCAGGGAACTCTAGGTCACCCCTGGGATCAAATCCAGATCTGTCTGGAGAGGCGTGGCTGTCCCCGAAGTGATGGGACTATTGTTAGGGCCAAAGATGAAGAGGAGATTTTTCCTAAGGGGAAGTAGAAGGACTTGAGGAGATCAAACAGCCTCAGTAGCTTGTCCCTGAGCTCACACAAGGATCACCCCACCTGGTCTCATGTGGCACTGCCCCCTGTAGCAGAGGAGCACGAGCTCTCCAGTGCCTCTGGCTCAGGGAGGGAGCTGTCCCTCCCAAGGAAGCTGGAAGAACCAGTAAGGCATTTGGATGCTTTGGAAGAAAGAGAAGGTGAGGAAATTTCTGATAGTCATACCCATATGTTTGGCACATTTATGTATGCAGGTAAGTAATAAGGATTGCCTGCACTTTTTGTATATGGGAGCTCTTGTGAGCGATTTCTACAATTAAATTCTAGTAGTAGAGGATTTTAGGATATTCTAGAAGTAGGATTTTAAAGTGAAGTTTTATCTCTGTATTCAGGAAACCCTTTACTAAGCACCTACTGTATGCATATCCCTGGGTGAAATGTGAGGAACAAAGGAAGGAGCATGAAGTGGGCACTGCCTTCAGGGGGCTCACAGTTAGCTGGGAGAGAAAGAGACACTTGTTCAGATCTTTACCCTCAACTTTCTTACATTAGAGTTTGCTCCTGCCTTCTTTGTCTCACAGAGGTAAGATAAATGAGAGCGTGATTAAAAGGGGTTGTATTATTTCATAGTCTAAAATAGTAGAGCACATGTTTGTGTGGTGTTTTACAGCTTACAAAACACATTCACAACATTAACTTACTCTGTTGGGAGATCCAAAGGTCTAATATTAAAGATTTAGAAGAACAGCCAGCTAGCTGACTTGAGCAAACCAAAATGCCATCACTGAGCACAGCTGGAGAACTGCATCACCGCCCCCCCCCCCCCCCGAGAAGATGGAAAATTTAGCAAGAGGATGGGAATGGCTTTGAGGATAGGAAAAGGATCAGGAACTAGGACATTTGAGCAAAGGACAGGGTTGGGTAGGGTGGGGGATGAAGAATAGTGGAAGCATCCTGGGTGGGGGTCAGAAACTCAGGTTTTAATTAATCCTGATGTTACCCGAAACTGGTTGTACATGTTGGGTATGTCCTCAGTTTTTTCCATCTGTAAAATGAGAGATTTAACTAGATGATCTCCAAAGTCCCCTCCACCTCTGACAGCTTCTGTCAGATGAGTAGAAAGGAGAGTGATGCTTCCCCTGTTCCTCGGCCCCAATGAGGAGAGAAAACAAGTACAACCTGCAGCCTTCAGGTTAATTAGAAGCAGCTTTAAATGAAGAGGATTGCTCTGCCATCTTCTTCAGAGATCTTTCAGAGTGGATGAGACGACCTCACAATCAAGCCTGGAGCCAGGAGAGGGACTGGCTGGCACCTTGCCTCTGGGTTGTTCCTGGTAGGCAGGGGCTCTTGAAAAGCTGCTGGCCTGCTTCTACTGGATTGGCTGGCCAGCCAGCAAGGCTCCCATCTGGGCCTGCAGAGCTTGCTGCAGGCTCCCTGTTTCCATCCATGCATGGCTGCTTATCTCCTTAGTGTTGTCCCACCCATATCCCACAGGTGCTCTTGCAGCAGCCAGTATGCCCGTGATTACCAGGAGACCCGGGATTGGCAAACACTTCGTAGTGGGGGAGGGTGGGGCATGGAGAGGGCTGGCCTGAAAGAGACTTTAGTTCTGCCTCCTCCAGTTGGGCAGTTGTGCAGATTCCTTCACTTGTAGTGTAAGGAGATGGATGTGGTACTCTCTGCAGTTTCTTCTGCAGCTCTGGGTTCTGTAGGCTCAGGCCAGCTCTCCTCCAATGTTAAGGTCCTGGATGTGAGGCCACTTCCTTCAGGAGCGTGGTTTGACTTCAGCAGGTGATATATTTGCTCTGTCTTCCTTTTTACAGTTCCTCCAGGCAGATGACTCCACTGTTGGGAAGTTCTTTCTTTCTATTTGTCTGAAATGGTTTTCCTTATGCCTCCTATCACCTGGTCCTGGCTCTGCCCTCTGGCACAGTTGATGTATCTGCTCACAGGTTTAGCAGGAGCTCACTGTGCTCTCACCTCCTCAACCCCTGTCTTCTTTTCTAGACTTGATTTCTCCAGCTCCTAGGGCTGGGGTGTGACTCTGAGACCCTTGCCAACCTGGGCTGCCCTGCCCAAGTCTGTTAATATCCTGAGGACGAGGAGGCTCAGAGAACAGGGCCTCGGGCTCAGAATGGCCCATGGGCTATGAGTGACACAGTCTGAAGGACGAGGGGCCTTCACTCATGCAGCCTGAGAGCCCCTTCCAACACCTTTCTGAGTGCTCTCTGGCACTACACCCCACACTTGTCCAGCCTCATGCTGAGCATCTCAGCATGTGAATCTGTGGGGGCCTGCATGGGTCTCTGCCATGTCTTCCCTGGTTATACTTGGAGATCCCTTCCAACGTAGTGAGACCCTTTCGGGTCCTGACTCTGTACCCTGAATTAGGAGTAATAACTAAGGCAGTGTGTGTGTTTCAGAAATCATGCTGTGAGAACTTCTGCCCTTCCTATGGCCCTCTGAGCCCACTTTTTAAACCCCTGTGTCTGACCTTGACTGGCCAGTGTTGGGTTCTTGAGGCCAAGGCCTTGCCAGCTTGGGTTTGGGGTGGTGCCACCTGAGAACAGTGGTAAAGCCAGGGCTGGATTGGAGAGGCAACCACCCCTTGCACCATAGCCGTGGCAGCCCCTGTGCACTGCAGAGGAAGCCCCTGTGCAGGCCTGTTCTTCCCTGGTGGGCCATGTCATGCTGGCCTCTCTTTGGGGTACATTGGCTTTTGGCTCTGTGAGGTAGATGTCTCTGGCAGCAGTAAATGCTCTGCAGATGAACATTTCAAAATACACGTAAAAGGAGAAAAGATAGTATGATGAACCCCCTCCTGTGAACCCATCACCTGATGTCAAGAATGGTCAGTGTTTTGCCAACTTGTTTCATCTATATTCCTCCAACTTTTTTTTTGTCTAGAGTATTTTCAGTCAAAATCCAAATATATCATTTCACTCATAAATACTTTAGGATGTACCTCTAATAGTTAAAAGGTGTTTTTATTTTAATCCAATGACATTATCACAGTCAACAAAGTTAACTGTAGTTTCTTAACATAACCTAATACCCAGCTCATGTCCAATTTTCTTTGATTAACTCAAAATTGACTTTTTTTTTTTTTCTTTAGGAAGATTCGCCCTGAGCCAACATCTGTGCCAGTCTTCCTCTATTTTGTATGTGGGTTGCTGCCACAGCATGGCTGCCAATGAGTGGTGTAGGTCTGCTCCTGGGAACCGAACTGGGGCCACCAAAGTGGAGCATGCTGAGCTTAACCACTAGGCTAGCCCCTCAAAACTGACTTTAGAGTTGGTTTGTCCAAATCAGGATCCAAACAAACCTTGCATATATATATAGAATATTTTACATATATATATAGATGTATGTATGTAATATATATGTCTATTTATTTCAAAATAATAATATAGATATTTTTACTAACAATAATACCAATGAATATAGTTTAAGATTTCCTTGTGGTTTATGTTGTCCTTAGTTTATATGTTTCCAGAGATGTATAGTCAAAGTTCTGTGTTTTAGAGTTATTAAAAGTGATTCTTCCCTGAGTGGTTATGCCATTAAGAGGATATACAATTCAGCTCTCTTTTTCCAGTTTGTGTTCAGTTTGTAAGGATTGCTTTTTGATTGCTTATCTGTTGCCACCATCATACTGCACAGTAAATCAGCCAAGACTCTGTGGCTTCAAACAGCAATTTTTTATTCTTGTGAATCTGCATGCTGGCTAGAATTTACTGATCTAGGCTGGGCTCCAGGCTGCAGTGGAGTCCAGGTCTGCTCCATGTGTCTCTCTTCCTCCTTGGATGGCAAGTTAGCCAGGGCATGTTCTTCCCATGGTGATGACAGATGCACAAGAGGGCATGCCTAACCTCACACACAGATTTCGGGCCTCTACTTGAAATGACACATCTGCTAAGATTCCTTTAGTCAAAGCAATTCATATTTAAGCCCAAAGTTAAGGGGTGGTGTTGCACTTACTATGGCTGTGTAACAAATTACCCCAAAACTTAGTGGCATAAAACAACCATTATTTTGCTTACAGATTCTGTATGTTAGGAATTCAGTCAGGGTACAATGGGTTGGCTTATTTCTGCTCCACAGTGTTTGGAGCTTCAGCTGGAAGGCTCGAAGGCTGGAGACTGGAATCAGCTGATATGTCTTCATTATTTACATGTCTTACAGTTGATGCTGTCTGTTAGCTGGGGACCTCAGTACTTCTCCATGTAGGCTAGTTTGAGCTTCCTCACCGTATGGTTGCTGGGGTCCAAGCATGTCCTGAGAGAGAGAGAGAGAGAGAGAGGAAGCCAGGTGGAGGCTGTACTGCCTTTTATGACCTAGTCTCAAAAAACATGCATTGTTACTTCTGCCACATTCTATTCATTGAGGCAGTCACAAAGTCCTGCCCAGGTTTGAGAGGAGGAGACATGGACTCCATCTCTTGATTGAGAGTGTCCAGGTTCTATATGATGTGGGACTAGAAATTTTACTGAGACCATTTTGGGAAAATAGAGTCTGCCACAGCTGGAAAAATATACTCCACCTGTAGTAGGAGGAATTGTAAGGTCACATGGCGAAAGGCAGAAATCCACCAGAAGGTAAAGAATTGAGAACCATGCCATCTACTGTACTTTTTTCTTTTTGATTTGATTTTCTTAAAATTATGTAAAACTTTCCTGTGATTCCAAATAAAACAAGGTATATTGAGAGAAGTCTAGTTCCATCTTGTTCCCTTCCATCTTGTTCTCTTCCTTCCCTGATAAGAAACCATTTTTATCAGTTTTGTCCATTGTTTCTTTTTTAAAATATAAGGGAAAATATACATTTATTTACCTCTTTTTTATATAAAAGGTAGCAGACTCTAAACACTGTTCTGTACTTTGCTTTTTTCACATAATATATCCTGAAGATCACCCCATAGCAGAATATAGAAATCCTCCTCATTCCTTTTTTTTTTTTTGTGAGGGAGATTGGCCCTGAGCTAACATCTGTTGCCAATCTTCCTCTTTTTTTGCTTGAGGAAGACTGGCCCTGAGCTAACGTCTGTGCCAACTCTTCCTCTTTGGTCACTGCCACAGCAGGGCTTGACAAGTGGTGTAGGTCTGTTCCCGGGATCTGAACCTGCGAACCCAGCCTGCTGAAGTGGAGTGTGCTGAGCTTAACCTCTATGCCACCGGGCTGGCCCCCTCCTGATTCCTTTTTTGCATCTGTACAGTGCTCTGCCGTGTAGACGTGTCATGGTTTATCTGTGGACATTGACCTGGGTCCAGGCTTTTGCTCTTACAAATAGCACTGCAGTGAGGAACCTCATGTATACATCATTTTGTGTTTTTACCTATGTATCTATGGGATAGTTTCCTAGAAGTAAGATTGCTGAAACAAAATGGCAAATGCATGTTTTGCTATGTGTTGGCAAGCCTGAGGGGCAAAGACAGAAGCAGGGAGCTCATGAGGGGCTTGGACAGTATTCCAGGTGTGAGAGGATGGTCACTGGCCCGGGATGAGGGGGTGGCAGGGAGCAGGGAGAGGGGTGAAAGTACTGAAAAGTGCTCAACTTCTGAATATATTCTGGGCATAGAGCCAGAAGGATTGCTGAAAGGTTGGCCATGAAGAGTCAGAGAAAGAGGAGTCAGGAGGACCCCGGAGTTTTGGCCTGAGCATCTGGTGCACACTGGGGGCAACAGGGATGGGGCCTAAGATCAGGAGTTTGTTCCTGGACAAGCTGCATTTTAGAGGCATCCAAGTGAGATGTTAGGTAGGCAGCTAGGTATTCAAGTCTGTGATGGAAAAATAAAGTAGCACTTCACCTCAAATCTGTTAATATTAATACCACCTGGTTCCTACAAGTACCCTGAGAAAGAGATAAGGAAGAGGAAGAGATTGAGGCCATACTGAGGTTCCAAGAGGGCAAGTCAGGTACATTCAATTCATCAAAAATTTCTCTTATCAAATGAAATGCTGGAAATGAGAGCACTCAGCAAGAGGCCTGGCATTAAATGCCAGTGGTGCCTGGTTCCTACCCAGGGCTGAGGCTATAAAGGTGAACAGGTAGATTAGCATCCCTATTTCCTACCACAGAACATGTTTGAATTAAACTTGATTAAGGGTACGGTCCCTGCCCTCTGGGAACTTGACTCAGTGGGGGATGCCTAGGGGATTCAGAGGACCCACTGTGGTCCATCCTCCTCATCTTCACATACAGCTGCTAAAACAGATAGAGAATTTGGGCCTCAGAGAGGAGAGTTCACCTGAAAGTCCTGGCCCACCCCATAGGCTCTCAGAATCCATCGCTAGTCAAGGCTGAGGGCCAGGCCACCAGAGCCACAGAGAATACCCCCTTGTCATGGGAAGAGTGTCGCTTTGCCTCATGACCCTTACTTGTGTTCATGAAACTCCAGGAAGGCTAGAGGGTCCCCTTGGCAGATTTAGGGGATTGGGAAGAGGGCAGGAGGGAGGGAGCTCCAGGGCTTGAGCTGCTGGTCTGGGATAGTGATCTACTTATGGGCAACTGGGGTAGAGATGCCATAACTTGACTCTAAGATGTGCACTTCTCTGGGCCCAGGGCCCTGGGTGCAGGCTGTGGCACATAGAGCTGGCTCAGAAGCCAGTGGACTGGAGTAGGGCTTTCCCAGTGGCCAAGCATCCATCCCTGCTCTCCTCTGGTACTAAAAGCACTTTTGCAAATAATAGTGCTTAGCGCTGACTGCCAGGGTAGGAGGGGTTTCCTGCTGGGGTGCTTTTGGGGTGCTATGATGCAGGCTGAGCCTGTGGAAGAAAGGGAGGAAGGGAGTAGCTTGCTCTGGATGCTCCCAACAGACCAGGTCTGCCACACTGCCTCCCCCAACCCTACCCCTTACTCCCTAGCTTTATCAGGGTATATAGTGGAGCCCCCCCAAGCGTCCCTGCTCTCTTTGCTACTTGGCACCTCCCTGGCCATCATGGTATGTACCTGGGCTTGCCTGAGTTGTGGAAACACAGAGACTGAGGAGCAACAGGCACATAGCCATTGCACTGTCCCTACCCAGGTACCAGTCAGGTGTGACGAGCCCTGGGAAACCCACCCAGGGCTCCAGGGACAAATGCCAAACAACCAGCTCCTTTTCTAAATGGTAAAAACCTCTATACCCCTGAGAATAGAATGAGGAAAGCAAAAATGTCCTCCCTACCCTCAATTCAGAGAGCATGGTAGGGACCCTTGGGGACGACATTGCCCCTTTCAATTGCCAAGACCCTGGTTTACTGCTCTGCGTCTGTCTGTGTGCTGAGAACCTGTTTTCAGAGGCGTGAAGAAAGAGGGAACTGGAAGCTTTGACTTTTTGGAAAGCATCCTGTGTTCCCTGTACTCCCATAAGAGCACTTATTCTGGGACTCTCAGGCCTGTGAAACGGAGGGGCAGTGACCCCAGGAGTAATCAAGGCTGAACTTCCTGGCAAGGTTTTCAGGGACGTGGGCCTTGGTCAGGCTCGCTCAGTTTCCTTTTCCCTAGTCCCTACTGGTGCCTCAGGAAAAAAACAAGATGTTCAGATAAAGATGTGCATTGCTTTTGAAAAGCTAGTAATGATACTTATTAGTAATTGAGTGATTTTGCTTATACAGTGTTTTTTCCTCTGTGTAGCTCTGGCCAATAGAGGGTCAGGATCACTGGTAGGGGATGGAAAGACTGAGGCTAGAGAGGTAATTGGCATTTTCAAGAACCCCATAGCAAGGCAGCGCAGGACTAGGAGGAGCAGCCTGGTCTTCCCAGCCCTGGCCTCTGCTTGGTGAGTCTCCCTGGCCACTTTGGGATAAGGAAACTTTCGTGTGTCCAGTGACGGGATCGGGCATCCAGTGTGCAGGACTGCTCTGCTTGGCACCCTCCCCGCCCCTGGGTAGAGTGGGCTAGGGGTAGGGAGCAGGAGACAGTTTCAGGGTGGCTTTGGGATATGAGGCTCCAGGGCCAGAAGAGAAGAGCCCAGGCCCCACTGGATGCAGTGTAGGGTGAAGGCCTCTGCTGCAGTGAGAGTCTTCGGAACAGCCTACTCTCGCCCTGTGCCAGGCCCCAGAGGCCTCAGGGTGCAGTTGGGAACGAGGCCAGAGATTGTTCAGTCCTTTCTTTTGCACACTGCCATGGATGCAGTGAGTATCTTTGTGAACAAGCCAGCATGCTCTAGGCCCTCCCAGAGTGTACAGCCTTCAGGGATAAGACCCACAACCACATAAGCAATTCTGGTCCAGTGTTATTGGTTATTATTCCATAACATGCCATTGGAGAGGGAGAAGTTAGACATATAGGATACTGACAGCATGACCAACACCTGCCCCCTACACATTAACTTCTCTAGAGACACTGCTTTATCCCCAGGGAAGGCTTTGCTCCCAAAAGATGCAGCTTCATTTTGAGAGTGTTGTTTCTTTGTCCAACATTTTTGTTCATTGTTTATTTTTGTTCAGTGTTTGGTCATTCAACAAGCATTTGTTAGCCCCGCTGTGTATCAGGGTCTGTGCAGGCTGTGAGTTCACAGAGGAAACACAATAGTCAGCCTAGCTGGAGCCCATAGTCTGGGAAAGCAAGAAGGGCTCAGCCAAAGCCACACAGTTAAGAGAAAGGAGGACCAAATCTTATCTGGCACCCCTACTCCCCACTGTGGGTCTCAGCATGTCCTGCCTGCCTTGGGCAGGACACACACACACACACACACACACGCACTGACCTACTTCCTCCTGGGACTCCAGGGACAATCTAATGGCCCAGGTTAGTGGACATTTTCCTGTCCTTAGCTGCCTGGACCTCCCTGTGGGCTCAGACCCTTCTGACCACACTCTCCGGGTTTCTGTAGAAACCTCCTTGTTTACTTCTCAGTTTCCTTTGTGGCACCACTTGCCCTGCCTGCCTGAGGTTCCCAGTACTCAGCCCTGAGCTGTGTCCCTTCTCTCTCTCTCCCAAGCCCCTGCCCAGGGCTTTCTGCATGAAAGGTACTGCATGCTGATAGCTCCCCAAACTCTCCCCATCTCAGGTCCTCCAACTCCTAGTGGACATCCCCATAGGGGCACCTCCAGCCACCTCCTATGCAGAGTGCCATCACTTGCCCCCTCACCTTCTCTCCCCTTTGGCTGAAATAGTACTTAATGTTGGGTTTGTAGGACTTCTTTTCTTGAGCCTGTACCGCGATGGAATTAATCTGACATAAACACTTTTTGAGGACAGGAATGTCAACGACTTTGTTTGGTGTCTATAAAAGATCCTAAAAAGTCTTTTGTTTGGGAATGGAGCCTCTTCCCAGACCCAGGCCTGGGATCCCCAGGGCCCCAAGGGCAGTGGGAGCAGCTGAGCAGGGTATGGATAGTCAACGCTTCTGGTGGGAAATATCATAATCCAACTTGGATAGTCTTAGGCCAAAAAGGGGACCATATTATGAGATCAGAGTGGTGTCTTTCAGAACCCAAGAGTAGTTTACAGCCAAGTCTCAGACAGGGATGAGGCCCAGGGAGACTGTCCTCTCTTCCCCAGACCTGCTTCTCTCCTTGACTTCCCTGCTGCTGCTTTCTGAGGCCTGGTGATTCTGGCTTCTACAGGCCACCTGGTGGGAATCTTGGCAACTCACAGCTCACACACCCTCTCCCTACTTTCCTTTCTGTCTCCCATTTCAGACTTTCAGGGGAGAGACTCTGAGAGGCTCAGTATGGGTCAGGGGCCAGCATCAGCTCTGATCTGTAGTGCAGATGGGGCTGCATTTTACGCAGTCTGCAGAGGACCCTTCTGCAGATCTAGGGGTGATCCAAAAGGCAGCCTCTACAGCTGGGCAGGAGAGACTAAGATAAGAGGTGAACTTGGGGAAAATTCTGAAAGTTAATTAATCTTCCCTGCTCTTCTTCCTCTTACTCCCTCTCCCCCTCCTCTTTCAAGGCAAGACTGACCCCAGGGCTTCCTCTCCAGCTGTTTGTTTTGCCAATGACCTATTCATTCTCTTCTAGCCTGACCTCCCAGGGTCCCAAGGCTTTCAGTCCCTGTTTGTCCACGGAGCTCAGCTGCCCTGGTTTAGAGCTGACCCTGCAGGGCTCATCCCAGGCTCTACTTTCATACATGAAGGGATTGTGCTTGTTTTGCTAGTCCCTTTTCATTCTTGGGATCACCTATCATTTTCATGACCTCCTCAGATCCCTTGGCTACGTATGCAGAAGAAGGAGAAGGCCACTGGATAGGTGGCTTCTGCCAGATGCTTCTCTTGGGGACAACTCTCAGGTACTTAAGGGACTCAGGCTCATGGAAACTTGTTTGTCTTCTCCTTCCTGGGCACTGTGCCAGGGTCTGCGATGTAGTGGTGAGCAAAGAAGGCACAGCTGTATTCTTGAGGAGCTAAGGGCTTAGTGGGGGAGACTGACATTATCGCACACAAAGCGAAATGCTATTGAAGGCATAGGACCGGAAGCTCTGAGAACTAGGGCCCTGAGGAAGTGACTCCAGGGTGGGGATATGTGCATGGGTTGTATCTTAAAGGTGAGTAGGAGTCAAGGAAGCAGGTGGAGAGGTAAGGGGGCCGAGGCTTCTAGGCTGGAGGGACCACATGTGCAAAGGCCCTGAGGCTAATGTTCAAAAAAGCAGAAGATTCTGCTTCAGTGGAAGATGGGCCAGAACATGGATAGGAGCAAAGGGACATGTTCTGGCCATAGTATACACAGTTTATTTCTAGCTAGGACATCTTCCTGCAGCGACTGCTGGGGCTGGTTGTTCAGATAGAGTCTGCCTCCTGTGTCCTCTCTGATCACTCCCTAGCTTTTTCCTCTGGGCTCCAAGAGAAGCTTACCGCCCCTCCCTACTTCTGGGTTGTTTGTCTAGCTAGCTGCCCCTGCCGCTGTGGGAGGACACCAGAATGGTCGCTGGCCCTCTGAAGAGGGGTAGAGAGGTTGCAGCAGCACTTTTTAAGACATGTTTTTGGATCACAGTCAAGTTCTTGTCTCTTTCCCAGGGCTTGTCGGGAGTAGAGGCACTGACAGGTGTGACTGCTGGCCAAGGGTCATTTCACCAGATCCCCACTAAGTGGAAAGCTCACTGCCTACCCTCAGAGGTCATCTGCAGGATCCTTGCTGTTGGCCAGCGTGTCAAAGTGCCCCTTTAAAACCTCTTCCACGTGTAGCCCTTTTGACTCTATCTTTTACACCCTGGAGAATCTGGTATCCAGGTGAGAGAGGAGGCTCGGTGGGCCAGAGTGGTTGCTAGGGCATGTGCCCCAAAGGGTGGAGGATGGCTCCTGGGCCCAATTCTTTACTTGTCCAGGAAGAAGAGACTGTATTCCAGCAGCCTTAGGCTCCAACTCTGCCCCACCCCCTCAGACTCCCATGGGCACCACCTTTCATAGCAGCAGCCTTGCTTCCTAGAAGCCTGCGTCTGGAGTTCCCTTCTGCTCTGGGAGCTTGAGTGTGCTTGCTCTTTTCTACCCAACTCCTTTTGCTCTCCAGCTAAGTCCTGGCCTCTGGTCCCATTCTCTCTTCCACGAGTGTACCCTCACCATGGCATTGGAGCCTTTGCTGTGGCTGTTGCCTTAGTCCGAAAGCTTGGTGCTGGGGGTAGGGGCAGGAAGGGGCTTGCTCCCTCCTTTTCTCATGGTAGAACAGTGTTGAGCAGCTATCAACAGTTACTGGGGCTCACCCACTGGCTTCTCAAGGGCAGGAACTCTATATAACCCTTCAAGAAACATCAGGGAGGGATGAGGCTCAGAGTTGGCCATGGTGAATTGTGGCCTCCCTGTGAAGAAGCCTTGCAGTGAGTGGGCCCAGGTGTTTCTCCTGGAGTTGGAGGCTCAGTCTTGCCTGCTGGGATCTTCCATAAGGATGCTGCCAGCTTCTTCTCTCTAAGCAGGTATGCAACAAGGGTACCCTGGAGCAAGCCCAGGAGCCCAAATCAGCCACATCAGCCTATGACAGGGCTCATAGGAAGGCCTTCTTTGCCAGTTTGGCTGTAGGGTGAGCCTCTCAAAACCTAGCAGCACAAGCCACACCTTTGGGAAGTGAAGACCAGGCCTCCTGACAGATGTAACAGAAACCCCCAGACTGACACCATTAGTCTGGCTAAGTTCACCAAGGGAGGAGAGACATGGAGGGGAGAGACTAGAGGTGCATTGGGAGGTGGGGACAGGAAAGCCTGCATGTAGTGGCTTCCCTTAGGAGACCATGATACCACTGATCGTGGTGTTAACTGTGTGGTTGCTTAGCATGACTGCAGCATGGGAGGCAAGTTTCCTATATTCTCTATATTTACTGTATTCCAGACTAGGTCATAGAGGTGCCCTGGGCTACTGAGTGCCAGGAAGGAGGGGCATAGTGGGGGCCCCAAGAATGGTGATGGACACTCCACAGCGACCTTGGAAAGGAGTCCTGCCTGGAGGGAGCTCTCACCCCTCTTTGGATCCAGCTACCCCCATGCTTCTCAGCGATCTTACCTGAGCAGGCCTCTTGTTGCCAGTGAGGCTTGTTCTTTGTCTTTGTTCCCAGATCTTCTCTTGGTATCCCATTTTAATGTTACTCTCCTGACTTCTGATATGTCCTGGTACTTTTGAGTTTTAACTGTGTTGATGAGACTCTTCTGGAATTTTAAAAAATTATACAAGTAAGATATGAACATATTCTTGATGTAAATATTTAAACAATCCAGTCACATATTGAGTAAAACTTCTATTTCCCCGTCCTTTTCTAGAGTTATTACTTTTTGTGCATATTTTAAAGATCTTTCTCCATGCATTTACATCCATGAATCTATTGTGTACATATACACACAGTTTTTTTTAGTAGCTCAGTTTTATTTTCTGTAGTAACAAACATTTAATCACCAAACAAAACTTGAGGACCCTGAGACCCAAGGGCCATTACTAGCAAAATATTAGGCTACAATAATAATGTGGCAACTACTCCAGAAATCAAAGCTCTAGGGAAGGATGTGCTGCCTGGGAGGGGACACAAAGTTAGGCTTAGCCCCCTTGTCTCTGCTGATGGTTAGTGAAAAATGGGGGTGCAAAGCTCTGCAGGCTCTGCACCACCAGGGAAAGCTGGTCAAGACAGGAGGGGATGGAAATTCGGAGTTCGGAAATTCTTCAGCAGTCAGTTGGACAGCTAGGATGCTGCTATTCGCATTGAACTCCTTCTGAACTGGCCATTGGAGTTCGGTATTTGGAGTCAGAAACTGGAGGGTGATCTCTGCCTCCATGGGTGATGGGAAAGGCACAGGGAAGGTGAACTGGAGCAGTGGGTTACCCGGATCTCCAGCCACTGGGCACTGCTTCTCTGCCAGGCCCTGGTGCATGGGGTGCCCACTCGATCTAGGGAGTGCCACTGGCTGCAGCATCTTCCTCTCCCGAGACTCTGGGGCCTCTGGTATTCCCTGGGCCATCAGCATTGCTGGGGTCCCCAGGGCCACCTGGCCACCAGGGCTTCCAGGGCCGCTGGGGCCACCAGGACCGCCTGGCCTGCCCTAGCCGTTGGCACCACCTGCTGCGCCCACCACGCTGGCCCTGGCACCCACGCCTTCCTCAGCTGTGCTCATGGCTCCTCCACCATCTGCCTTGGACCCCACCTTGAATCTGCCCACCCTCTCTACCAGCTGCCGAAGGACTGACACACGTACTTTTTTAAAGAGATGGGATCACGCTGAATATGTTGCTTTGCAGCCAGCTTTTCTCACAGAACAATATGGGGAGACATTTCTCCCTACCCTCCCACTTCTCAAAGAATCAGCAGTTTGGACCCTAATAACTTTTTGTCACCTTGTCCCTTCCTGAATCAGAGCAATCCATGTGCCTTTTGGAAACTGTTGGCCACTCCTGTGTCCCAGGCATATCTCCAGGCAAGCTACCCGATCGTTTGTCACCTACTGGACACCTACTTGCTCAACCTTTGAGGGCAACATGAGCTAGAGCAGCACCCTGAAGGAGTAGGACAACAGCCTTGTTCCTGAGGCTCTGCCTCTGAACTGCACAGTTTCCAGATTCTAGTCTGTTTTTCTGGCTAGGGTCATCTCCTGGCTGTACGGGACCCTGTGAAATTCCTTTTTATTCCCGGACGTGGTGTGAATTCACTTTTCTTTATTCATACCTTCTGCAGGTTGCATTGCTCAGATTCATAATCATTTGAGCAGAAGACTGCTTGCAGAGCATGGCGACTTGCAGTGTGAGGAATCATCAGCAGCTGGCCTCTTGCCTTTCCTCTTGGTCTCGATGGTGCCCTGTATTAGTACACGCTGCCTATGTCCCTGCAGAGACCCAACCCCAAATCTGGAGGAGGGTGGACCCCATCTCTCTGGCATCTTCCCACTGAGGGTTTTGGTGTTTGGAATTTGAAGATTTTTCCTGCTGCAGCCCGACTCCACCTTGGATCAGACCTCCACTCCAGGGCAGGATGGTGCTTGGGATCCCTCATTCATTCAATAATATTTATTGGGCACATGCTACATGCCAAGCACTGTTCTAGGCGGTCCCTACTGTTGGCTACTGATTGTGTTCTGCTCCCAGATTTCTTCTTTGTTTTGATGGTTTCCCCACTACTTGTGGGAGGCTTTTGCCTCTAAGTTTGCCCCAAGAACATGAATGCCGAATTTCCAACCAATCAAATAACAAGAATGTTTCCCTGGATTTTCACTCAATTTCTACCTTACTAGGAGCATTTTAATCTCCTATGAAATGCCAAACAAACAAGAGGCATGTTTCCTAGTACCTGGCCTCGGTGTGTTTCTGAGGAGGCACTTAGTTTATAGGGTTGGGAGTGTGAGAGTACAGCTTGGGGGTCAGAAGTTCCTGGGTCATAAGTTCCCAGGCCAGGTCCCAGCCTCACTGCCTCTCCTTCTGGTGCCCATATGCTGCTTTGTTTCTTTAATCTTCAGTTTCCTCATTGGAAAAAGTGGAAATGACAAGAGTACCCGCCTTGCATGGTTGTTAGGAGTTGATTATGGGGAGCTTCGCACACAGAGTGAG
The DNA here is from genome assembly GCF_020826845.1 of Diceros bicornis minor. Lineage (NCBI taxonomy): Eukaryota > Metazoa > Chordata > Mammalia > Perissodactyla > Rhinocerotidae > Diceros > Diceros bicornis. Next base: position 50,721,998 of record NC_080741.1, read on the forward strand.
CTGAGATCGGTAGCTTCTGGGGGCGATGGTGTCGCTGTTCTGGCTCCCAGGAACAAAAAGCATTGAAGTCCTTACCTGTTTCATCAGCCAAGATTTTTTTTTTAATATCTCTTTTTATTTTCTAATTTATGAATGCTTAATACATTAGCACAGTAGCACACGCTTACAATTTAGAAATGAATATTGCTTATTTGGGGGTACAGGCTCAGATAGTATTTTTAAACTTTTTTTTGAGATGTAATTCACATACCACAAAATCCACCCAAGTGTACCATTTAGTGGTTTTCAGTACAGAATTGTACAACAAAAGCTACAATCTAAGTTTAGAACATTTTCATCACCCCAAAAACAAACCTTGTATCCATTAGCAGTCACTTCTCATTCTTCCCCATGCCCCCAGTTTAGGCAACCACTAATCTGTCTGTCTCTATAGATTTGCTTATTCTGGACATTTTGTGATTAAGTAGAATTATGCAGTATGTGTTTTTTTGTGTGTCTGGCTTTTTTCACTTAGCATGTTTTCAGGGTTCATCCATGATGTAGCATGTATCAGTACTTCATTCCTTTTTATTGCCCAATAATATTCCATTGGATTACATTTTGTTCATTCATCAATTCATGGACATTTGGGTTGTTTTCACTTTTTTGGCTTTTGGGTATTATGAATAATTCTGCTGTGAACATTTGAGTACAAGTTTTTCTGTAGACATATGTTTTAATTTCTTTTGGATATATTCCTAGGAGTAACATTGCTGGGTCATGTGGTAACTCTACATTTAACATTTGAGGAACTACCAGACTATTTTCTGAAGTGACTGCACCATTTTGCATTCTAACCAGCAATAAATGATGGTTCCATTTTTCCACATCCTTGCCAACACTTGTCATTATCTTTCTTTTTTTTTTTTGTGAGGAAGATCAGCCCTGAGCTGACATCCATGCCAGTCCTCCTCTTTTTTTGCTGAGGAAGACTGGCCCTGGGCTAACATCCGTGCGCATCTTACTCCACTTTATATGGGACCCCGCCACAGCATGGCCTGACAAGCGGTGCATCAGTGCGCGCCTGGGATCTGAACCCAGGCCACCAGCGGCAGAGCGCACGCACTTAACCGCTATGCCACAGGGGCGGTCCCCATTATCTTTCTTTTTGATTTTAGCCATCCTAATGAGTGTGAAGTGGTATCCATTTGTGGTTTTGATTTGCATTTCCCTAATTGATTTGAACATATTTTCCTGTGCTTATTGTCTATTTCTATATCTTCTTTAGAGAAATATCTATTCTAATCCTTTGCCTATTTTTCAATTGGGTTGTCTTTTCGGTTTTTTTGTGAGGAAGTTCAGCCCTGAGCTAACATCCATGCTAATCCTCCTCTTTTTGCTGAGGAAGACCGGCCCTGAGCTCACATCTATTGCCAATCCTCCTCCTTTTTTTTTTTTCCCCAAAGCCCCAGTAGATAGTTGTATGTCATAGCTGCACATCCTTCTAGTTGCTGTATGTGGGACTCGGCCTCAGCATGGCCGGAGAAGTGGTGCGTCAGTGCGCACCCGGGATCTGAACCCAGGCCGCCAGTAGCGGAGCGCACGCACTTAACCACCAAGCCGTGGGGCCAGTCCTGGGTTGTCTTTTTATTGCTGAGTGGTACAAGCTCTTTATATGTTCTGGATAGTAGACTCTTATCAGATATTTGATTTGCAAATGTTTTCTCTCATTCTTCCTTCTTTTGCATGTGGCTATCTAGTTGTCCCAGCACCATTTATTGAAAAGACTATTTTTTCTCTATTTTATTTTCTTGGCATCCTTATCAAAAATCAATTGACCATACATGTATAAAGTTTATTTCTGGACTCTCAATTCTATTCCACTGGTATACATGCTTATCCTTATCCCAATACCACACTGTCTTGATTACTGTTGCTTTGTAGTGAGTTTTGAAATTGGGAAGTATGGGTCCTCCAACTTTGTTTTCTTTTCAAGATTTTTTATCCTGGATCCGTTGTATTTCCATATGAATTTTAGGAGCAGCTTATCAATTTCTGAAAAGAGGCCAGCTGGGGTTTTGATAGAGAGTGCATTGAATCTATAGATCAATTTGGGAATATTGTCATCTTCACAATAATAAGTCTTCTGATCCATGAACATGGATGTCTTTCCATTTATTTAGATCTTTAATTTATTTCAACAGTGTTTTGCCGTTTTCAGTGTATGAGTCTCACATTTCTTTTGTTTAGCTTATTTCTAAGTATTTTATTCTTTTTGATGCTATTGTGAATGGAATTGTTTTCTCAATTTCCTTTTTGGATTGTTCCTTGCTAATGTATAGAAACACAATTTATTTTTGTATGTTGATTCTTGAACCCTGCAACTCTTTTATTAGTTCAAATGGTTTTTTAGTGGATTCCTTAAGACTTTTCTTTTCCTTTTTTTTTTTTGTGAGGAAGATCAGCCCTGAGCTAACATCCATGCCAGTCCTCCTCTTTTTGCTGAGGAAGACTGGCCCTGGGCTAACATCTGTGCCTATCTTCCTCCACTTTATATGGGCTGCCGCCACAGCATGGCCTGACAAACAGTGCATCGGTGCGTGCCCGGGATCCAAACCCAGGCCACCAGCAGCAGAGCGTGCGCACTAATCTCTATGCCACGGGGCCGGCCCCAAGACTTTTCTATATTCAAGATCATGTCATGTGCAAATATAGAGGGTTTACTTCTTTCTTTATAATATGATTGCCTTTTATTTCTTTTTCTTGCCTAATTGTGCTGACTAGGACTTCCAGTGCTATGTTAAATAAAAGTGGTATGAGGGGACATCTTTGTCTTGTTCCTGATCTTAGAGGGAAAGTTTTAGTCTTTCACCATTGAATATGATGTTAGTTGTGGTTTTTTCTTATATGACCTTTATCATGTTGAGGAAATTCCCTTCTATTCCTAAATAAGCTTTTATCATGAAAAGATACTGAATTTTGTCAAATACTTTTTCTGTATCAGTTGAGATGGTCATGTGGTTTTTTCCTTCATTCTATAAATATGGTATATTACATTGATTGATATCAGATGTTCAACCATCCTTGTATTCCAGGAATAAATCCTATTTAGTCATGATGTGCAATCTTTCTAATGTGCTTCTGAATTTGGTTTGCTGGTATTTTCTTTTTTTTTTAAAGGTTTTATTTATTTATTTATTTTCCCCCCAAAGCCCCAGTAGACTGTTGTATGTCATAGCTGCACATCCTTCTAGTTGCTGCATGTGGGACGTGGCCTCAGCATGGCTGGAGAAGTGGTGCGTCGGTGCGTGCCTGGGATCCAAACCCGGGCCGCCAGCAGCGGAGCACGCACACTTAACTGCTAAGCCACGGGGCCGGCCCTGCTGGTATTTTCTTGAGGATTTTTGCATCTGTATTCATAAGGAAGATTGATTTGTAGTTTTCTTTCTTGTAGCATCTTTGTTGATATGAATTCTTTTTCAATGTTTAGTAGAATTCACCAGTGAAACCATCTGGGCCTGGGCTTTTCTTTGTGGAAAATTTTTAAATTACTAATTCAGTCCCTTTATTTGTTATAGGTCTATTCAGATTTTTAATTTCTTCCTGAGTCTGTTTCAGTAGTTTGTATCTTTCTTGGAATGTATCCATTTCATCTAAATTACCTAAGGACATATGACGTTCACAGTATTCTCTTGTAATCCTTTTTATTTATTTAAGATCAGTGGTGATGTCCCCTCTTTCATTTCTGATTTTAGTCATTTGAGTCTTTTCTCTTTTTTCTTCATCAAAAGAGTGTTTGTTGGTTTGTTGATCTTTTCAAAGAACCAGTTTTTTTATCTCATTGATTTTCTCTGTTTTTTTCTATTTTCTGTTCATTTACTTATGTTCTAATCTTTATTATTTCCTTCATTGTACTTATCTTGTGTTTATCTTGTATGTACGTATCTTGTGTTTGTTCTTCTTTTTTCTGGTTATTAAAGTGAAAGTTTAGGTTATTGACTTGAGATCTTTTCTTTTTTCTGTTTTGTGAGGAGGATCAGCCCTGAGCTAACATCCAATGCCAATCCTCCTCTTTTTTGCTGAGGAAGACTGGCCCTGGGCTAACATCTGTGCCCATCTTCCTCTACTTTATATGGGACACCGCCACAGCATGGCTTAACAAGCGGTGTGTCGGTGCACGCCTGGGATCCGAACCGGCGAACCCCGGGCTGCCGCAGCAGAGTGCACGACCCAACCGCTTGCGCCGAGGTCTTTTTTCTTTTGAATATAGGTGTTTACAGCTATAAATTTCGCTCTGAGCACTGCTTTCACTGCATCCTATATGTTTTGGTATACTGTGTGTTCATTTTCATGTATTGCAAAACACTTTCTAATTTCCCTTGTGATTTCTTCTTTGACCATTGGTTATTTATGAATGTGTTGTTTAATTTACACTTATTGTGAATTCCCCAAATTTCTTTCTGTTATCAATTTCTGATTTAATTATGTTGTGTTCAGAGAACATACTTTATATGATTTTATTTCTTTTAAATTTATCGAGACTTGTTTTATGGCCTAGCCTACAGTCTAACCTGGAGAATGTTCCCTGTGTACCTGAGAAGAATGTGCATTCTGCTGTTGTTGGGTGGAGTGTTTCATAGATGCCTGTTAGTTCTGGTTGGTTTATGGTGTTGTTCAAGTCTTCTCTTTTCTTGATCTTCTGCCTAGTTATTCTATCCATTATTAATAAGGTATTGAAGTCTCCGACAACTATTGTTGTTGAATTTTCTATTTCTCCTTTTAATTCTGTCAGTTTTTGCTTCGTGTTTATGTATATATGTTTATAATTGTATACAATTATATATATTGTATATTAATACAATACTACATATATATTATATACTATATTAATATATACTATATTAATACAATACTACATGTATATTATATACTATATTAATATATACTATATTAATACAATTAATACAATCTTAATAATTATAATTGTGTATACTTATAATTATTTATTTATTTTTTAACATCTAACATCCAGTGCCCACTCTCCTCTTTTTTCTGAGGAAGACTGGCCCTGGGCTAACATCCGTGCCCATCTTCCTCTACTTTATATGGGACACCACCACAGCGTGGCTTGACAAGTGGTGCGACGGTGTGCACCCGGGATCCGACCCTGCGAACCCTGGGCCGCCAAAGCAGAGCGCGCACACTTAACTGCTGTGCTGCCGGGCTAGCCCCATAATTTATGTAATTTTAAACTTTCTAATGGATTGGACTTTTTATCAATGTTTATCTTCAGTGACCTTTTTTTTTTGTTCTAAAGTCTATTTTGTTGATATTAGGGTAGCCACTCCAACTCTCTTATGGTTGCTGTTTGCATGGTAATCTTTGCTCATTTAAAAAAATTTCAAACTAGGGGCCAGCCTGGTGGCATAGTGGTTAAGTTCGCGCTTCTGCTTTGGTGGCCTGGGGTTCGCAGGTTCGGATCCTGGGTGTGGACCTACGCACTGCTCATCAAGCTATGCTGTGGCAGGCGTCCCACATATAAAGTAGAGGAAGATGGGCACAGATGTTAGCTCAGGGCCAATCTTCCTCAGCAAAAAGAGGAAGATTGGCAACAGATATTGGCTCAGGGCCAGTCTTCATCACATACACAAAAAAATTCAAACTATTTTTATCTTAGATCAGATTAGATTAGACTCTAAAATGTATCTTTTGTAGATAACATACAGTTGGATTTATTTTTATCAAGTCTGATAATCTCTGCCTTTTGATTAGATTATTTAATCTATTTTTATTTAAATAATGTTATTGATATGGTTGGATTTACATCTGCCAATTTGCTTTTTGTTTTCTATGTGTCTCATGCTTTTTTATTCCTCTCTTCCTCCATTGCTGCCTTCTTTTGTATTAGGTGGACACTTGCTAGTGTAACATTTTAATTGTTGTGATGATTTTTTAAGTATATATATTTAAAGTAATTGCCTAGTGGTTGCTTTAAGGCTTACCATATGCATCTTAGTTTGTCAGAATCTACTTCAGATTTATGCTAACTTAATTCCGTTGAAATATAGAAACTTTACTGCAATAAAGCTCCATTACTTCCTCCCCTTTTTTGTGCTGTTATTGTTATACATATTACATCTATATATATTACAAACCCAAGAATACATTGTTATAATTATTACTCTATATAAGATTATATATAACATTATATATGTCAATATATAATTATGTAATATCCTTTCTTTTAAAGAAGCTGAGAGAAAAAAGGAGAGCAAGTATATACTTGTGGAGTTTGTTATATTAACCTTATTTACCATTTCTGATTCTTCTCATTTTTTCCTATGGATTCGAGTTACTAACTCTGATGTCATTTCCTTACTTGAATACAGCTTTGTTCCCACCCACCTCCTTTGTGTTCTTGTTGTCAAACATATTACATTTCTATATGTTATAAGCTCAACAATACACACAAACACAGAGTTTTATGCAATTGCCTTTTAATCAGTTAAGAAAATAAAAGAGAAGAAATATGCAATTATACTTTCTTTTATGCTTACCTACATAATTACCTTCACCAGCACTCTTTTTTGTGTGTAGATTTGAATTACGGTGTTGTGTCACTTGCTATCTGCTTGAGGAACTTTCTTTATTATCCACACCCCCCCCCACCCCGCCCTGGATTTATTAAGGTATAATTGACCTTTGTTATTTCTTGTAAGGCAATTTGGTGCTTTTGTTTATCTGAGAATGTCTTTATCTGCTTTTGTTTTTCCTGCTGTTATCTGAGAATGTCTTTATTTTGCCTTTATTTAAAAATTATCTATTTTTCCAGAGATTTTTAAGCTCACTTTATATTTGTTATTAAAAAGATTGTTGGCTCTGACAAGGTTGAGAACCAAAGCAATAGAGTAATATTATAAAATGATGAAATATCAATGCTTTCTTATTCATAATTTTAAAAAATGGCAAGCCAGTGGAGTAGGATAATTTGTCTTTTGCCCATTTTCTAATTAAATTTTTTCTTCTGTTGAGTTTTGAGAGGTCTTCATACATTCTGGATACTAGTCCTTTATTGGACATGTGGTTTCAGATACTTTCTCTTATTCTGTAGCGTTTTTTTCATTCTCTTCACTTGGGCTTTAACAAAGCAAAACTTTACTTATTATTTATTTTTGGTGAGGAAGATTGGCCCTGAGCTAACGTCTGTGCCAAACTTCCTCTATTTTGTATGTGGGATGCCGCCACAGCACGGCTTGATGAGTGCTGTGTAGGTCAACGCCTGGGATCCAGACCTGGGAACCCTGGGCTGCTGAAGCAGAGCACATGAACTTAACCACTACACCACTGGGCCAGCCCCAAAGCAAAACTTTTTTAATTTGGTGAAGTCCAGTTTATCATTTTTTCCTATATTTATAGTATCAAGGATCTATTTATAGTATCAAGTCTAAGAACTCTTTGCCTAGCCTAGATCCTGAAGATTTTCCTGATATTTAAGTCTGTTATCCATTGTGAGTTAGTTTTTGTATAAGATGTGAGGCCAAGGTTCTTTTTTTTTTTTTGGCCCGTGGATGTCCAATGGCTCCAACACCATTTGTTGAAAAGGCTATCCTTCCTCCATTGAGTTGGTTTTGCACCTTTGCAAAAAATCAGTTGAACGTATTTGTGTGGAACTATTTCTGAATCCTCTGTTCTGTTCCATTGATTTATGGGTCTCTCCTTCTATCAGTACCACACTGTCTTGATTACTGTAGCTAAATAGTAAGACTTAATATTGGGTAGAATAATTCCTCCCACTTTACTCTTCTTTGACAAGATTATTTTGGTGTTCTAGGACCCATGCTGTTCCATATAAATTTTAGAATAAGTTTGTCTATGTTTATAAAAACCTTAGTGGGATTTTGATGGGAATTGCATTACACCTATAAATCATTTGGGGGAGAATTGACATATTTTCTATGTTGAGTCTTCTAGTTGATGAACATAGTATTCCTTTCCATTTATTTAGGTCTTTTTTGATTTCTTTCATCAGCATTTTGTAATTTTCAGCATACAAATCCTATAAATGGTTTTAAAGCATGTACCTAAATATTTTATTTTCTTTGGAGTGATTGTAAATGGTATTGTGTTTTTACTTTTGATTTCTTCATGTTCATTGTAGGTATATAGAAATGTGATAGATTTTTATGTGTTTATTTTGTATCCTGCAACCTTTCTGACATTATTTAATCAGTCTATGATTTTTCCTTTGTAGATTTCTTGGGATTTTATGTGTAGACAATCATGTCTTCTGCAAATATATACAATTTTATTTCTTCCTTTCCAATCTGTATGCCTTTTACTCCTTCTGCTTGCCTTATTGCAGCAGCTAGAACTTGCAGTACTGTGTTGAGTGGGAGTAGTGAGGGCGCAGCTGGAAGCGAGGCTGGGCCGAGAGACCTCTGGACATCAGGTTGAGTGAGGTGATGAGGCCAGGGGTCAGAAGGCTTGGTATGGCAGGCAGAGTTTGGACTTGAGTCTAAGGGTGGCAGCGGAACTGTTGAAGATTGCTGAGGTTTGCTAGGAAAATTCTTCTGGCCACTGTATGTGACATGCATGGAGGAGGGGAGCTTGGAGCCCTGAGAGTGAGTGGAGGCTATAGTCACAGCTCAGAGCCCCATTCTTGGAGCCAGTGACAGAGATTGTTGAACATGGGTCTGAGACAGAAGAATGGCCCCCAGGGAATGAGGAAGGAGCAGATGAGCCATCTTCAAGACTGGGTCAAGGCATGGCAAGAAGCCCCAGTTCTTTTTCCTTAGCCCGTGTGATATAGTCACTGACCAATGGCAGATACCAACTCTGTATCTAAGGAACCCCTCTGGGGGATCAAACAGGAGAGTGAGTTCTCCAAGAGGAAGGCAAGTAGGCACGGTCCTGGGCTCCAGAAAAAGGAAGTCAGGGGGATGGTGGCCTGGAAGTATGGCCAGGAAAATTGAAGAGACATAGGAGGTAGTCTGCAGTGCAGGTAGCAATCATCAGAGCTGCCTGCACATCACACATGAGACCTTATACCTGAAGGTTCTGCAGAAGTTAAGGAGATCCTTACTTGCACTCCTGGGCATGGCAGTGTCCAATGGGCTTAGCTCTGCTTTCCTTTCCAAGGCCTCATGAGATGTGTGAGTGACCAGAAGCCTAGAGAGATCTTAATAAGAGCATGGTTTCTTTGGGGTTGGTCTTCTGAGTATAGCACCTCCTCCAGTGCTACCTTGTGGTTCTGTGCCTTGGCCGAAAAGTTTGAGGGTGAAGCCAGGTCCAGCTGGCAAACAGAACCCAAGGCTCTGGTAGTAGTACCTGGGGCAGAGTCCCCTCGATGCCATTTTTCTCACTGAAGTCGTTCCATGGTGTCTCTTTTAGAGTGAAGGCTGAGTCTCATTCTAGCCTGGTTTATATCTGGTCTTAGAATGACACCAGAACAGTCTTCCAGTTTTTTGTATGTATCACTAGCATGATTTGCTTCTGAAGAATTTATTCTTTTATTTTTCAATAGGAAGTAGTTATTAGATTTCTGAAAACTGTGGGATATGTTTAAATGAGTCACAGCATTTGGCTGAAATAGAGAAGACTCCATCTGTTGCCTTTGCATGGTCTCCAATTCTGTTCTCTATGACTGAGCTGTAAGGGAAGGAGAACTTGGTGTTCCATGAGCTCACCATGACTGGTCCTGCCTGTCAGACACAAGCCTTACCAAGTGAAGATATGGGGAAGTGGACCCTGTTTCCTGAGAGCTTCTCAACTTGAGATCCCTGCAATTAGTACACTGTGTTTGGGTGGGAGAGGGTGGGGGGCAGGAGCCAAGGGCTCCTTGTCCATTGACGTCTGCCAACTCTATCCTTGTATTGCCCTTGACTTTGCCCCTTGAGTGTCAAAAAGGGGAGCATCCATTGCAGGGATGATTTCCTCAGGTCCTCATGGTGTGCTGTGCCCTGATGCTCTTCCCTGTGTCTCTGGGACAGCAAGACAACTCATTCTGACTGAATTGGCTCTCTGAGGACAGGTGGCAATGCCTCAGGTCAGGAGGGGTCATGGGGGCATGAAAGAAAACAGGGGAAAGGGCGCAGGTATGGGGGAATAGAGACCTCAGTACCAATCATGGCTTTGCCTTATGAACGTCACTTCCTCTCTTGAAATCTTGGTTTCCTCAGCTGGACCTCCATTGCAGAGCTGTTGTCAGGGTTAACTGAAATGATGAATGTAAAGTGTCTGGCATGTGCTAAAAATGACCAGTTTCCTTGCCCCCCGCCCCCAGTCTGGCGTGCTCTCTTCTGTGCACTTTCCTCTTTGTTCAGTGACAGATGGTTCTCACGTGCAGACTGAAAGAAGAGGTGTACTGTGAGTCAGGGGCACAGCACAGAAGAAGCTGACATCCCACGCAGGTCCCTGCAGAGGGATGGTGACTCTGCAGGAGGAGTGAGTCGCTCCTGGAGCCTTGTGCTCAATCAGCAGATTGGCCTGACCCACTTGCCTCTCACTGCCTCTCACTGGGGAGCTGGGGCCTGGCCTTCCCCACCCATGGGAGAGGCTGGGCCCATCAAGTCATGCCCCTCCACTGCTGGCTCCTCCAGGACAACCAGCCTAGGAACTTTTGAGGGGCACAGGTACTACTCCACTGCTTTCCTGTTCTGTTCTGGTCCCGGAGACATTGTTCTCTGAGCTGTCACAGGAAGTGCCCTTGCTTCTGTGACTCATGCTTATCTCGACCTGTTGGTGGACTCTTCCTTCTTTGGAGCCAGCTGAAGTGGTTGTGTGGCCCTGTGAGCACGTGCCACCAGCTTTACCTAATTCCTTCTTCAGTTTCCTGACCACACAGGGTGTATCATGGGAGTTGCCTCATGAGATTGCCACCCTAGGCAATACAGGCCTGTCAGATTACATCATGATTACTGAGTTAGCAAATGACCAGAGCCTGTCCAGGAGGTCCCCCTTGTGTGAGGAGTGCTGAGTGGACCCTGCTCCATTGCTAGAGACAACCCAGAAGCCGTTTTCTGCAGTGATACCAGTAGCACGGAAGGCCCAGGAAGGAAGATTTCCTGTTGGCCAATCTTTTAACAGGTCCTTGGTGAGCCATGGTCACTGTCACTCTGTGCTGAAGCTCAAGACCCAGCTCAGTCCAACGAAGTGATTGGCTGACCTTGCCAGCTCCCAGCAAGTGCAGAACTTCCCATACCCAGATAACCCCTGCGTTTTGGGTTGGGTGTTTCCCTTTCCTAGTACATCCACAAAGCAGCTTCTCCTTGCCAGCAACCAACACCAACTTGCTTTGACCCTGTGAGCTGGAGTTTGGACCCCTAGCCTCTGACCAGGCCTACACAAGCCTCCCTGGTTTGCTCTAGCTTTTTTTTTTTTTTTTTTTTTTTTGCTGAGGAAGATTCGCCCTGAGCTAACATCTGTTGCCAATCTTCCCCTTTTTGTATGTGAGCCACTGCGACAGCATGGGCACCAACAGGCGAGTGGTATAGGTCTGTGCCCAGAAACTGAACCCAGGCTGCTGAAGTGGAGTGCCCTGAACTTAACCACTAGGCCACTGGGGCTGACTCTGCTCTAGCTTTCTTAATTTTAGCACAATAAGATATCCTAGGCTTCACAAGCCTGTCCCTGACTTTGTTCCCTTGACAGTGATCCTGGGGATCGTCCTATGGCAGTCCATAGATGATGTCCTCATGCCTTTTCACAGCTGTGGAGAATTCCATTATGTGGTTGGACCACAGCTTTATTCAGCCAGTCCCTACTGAGGACGTTGGGGCTGTTTCCTGAATTTTACTGTTACAAATAGTTCTGCAATGAATTTCCAAGTGCCTCCGTCTCGTATTTTTTTTTTTGTGGTGAGGAAGTTTGGCCCTGAGCTAACACCTGTTGCCAATCTTCCTCTTTTTGCTGAGGAAGATTAGCCCTGAGCTAACATCTGTGCCAATCTTCCTCTATGTTGTACATGGGACACCGCCATAGCATGGCTTGATGAGTGGTGTGTAGGTCCACGCCTGGGATCCTAACCTGCGAACCCCAGGCCGCCGAAGCAGAGTGCGTGAACTTAACTACTATGCCACCGGGCCGGCCCTGATTGTATTTTTGAACCTGGACCTTTTTAAGTTGTGGGTCCATGTCCAGTTTGTGTTACATTTTCCGGAGAGGAAGCATGATATTTTTTAAGCATTTAGGATCTTCCAGCCATTGCACTGCAGATAATTAAAAGACTGATGAACAAAGTTCATTTAGAAGGAAAACAAATTTAAAGTGATTTAACTTGAAGAAAAAAGGCTAGATAAATACTGATCTGTTGACTTAAACACGTCTGAGGGGTAACGGGAAGACCAGATCAAGGATGGGAGAAGAATAGAACTCTGGGGACCCTAGAGCTGCTCAGTGTTCGGTCAGGGAGGGAACGAGTGTCCACAGGTTTGCTGGTGGATTAGGTGGGGCTTGCCTCACGGCAGGGCCAAGGGGAGCAGAAGAGGTCCTCTGCAGCCCAGTAGAGGCGTTCTCTGATTTTATTCAGGGATTTTTTTTTCCTCTGTCTTTCTTTCTTTTTTTATTGAAATGAAATTCACATAACATAAAATTAACCATTTTAAAGTGTACAACTCAGTGGCATGTAGTACATGAACAATGTTTTGCAACCACCCCCTCTATCTAGTTCCAAAACATTTTCATCACCCCAAAAGAAAACCCTATACCCATTAAGCAGTTGCTCCCCATTTCCTCCTGCCTGCAGTCCCAGGCAACCACTAGTCTGCTTTCGGTCTCTATCTGTTTACTTATTCCGGATATTTCATATAAATGAGACCATAAAATCTGTGTCCTTGTGTGTCTGGCTTCTTTCATTTGGCATAATGAAATTCACTTAGCATAATTTTGAGGTTCATCCACACTGTAGCATGTATCAGTACTTCATTCCTTTTGTTTTGTTTATTGTGGTAAACTATACATCACATAAAATTTACCATTTTAATCATTTTAAGTGTACAGTTCATCAGCATTAAGTACATTTACATTGTTGTGCACCCATCACCACCATCCATCTCCAGAACTTTTTCATCATCCCAAATTGAAACTGTGTGCCCAGTAAACAGTAACTCCCCCTTCCCCCTCCCTAGCCCCTGGTAACTGCTGTTCTACTTTCTCTCTCTATGAATTTGACTACACTAGGTACCTCATATAAGTGGAATCATATAATATTTGTCCTTTTGTATCTGACTTATTTCACTTAGCGTAGTGTCTTCCAGGTTCATCCACGTTATAGCATGTATCAGAATTACCTTCCTTTTAAAGGCTGAATAATAATCCATTGTATGTGGGCCGGCCCCGTGGCTTAGCGGTTAAGTGTGTGCGCTCCGCTACTGGCGGCCCGGGTTTGGATCCTGGGCGCGCACCGACGCACCGCTTCTCCGGCCATGCTGAGGCCATGTCCCACATACAGCAACTAGAAAGATGTGCAACTATGACATACAACTATCTACTGGGGCTTTGGGGAAAAAAAGGAGGAGGATTGGCAATAGATGTTAGCTCAGAGCCGGTCTTCCTCAGCAAAAAGAGGAGGATTAACACGGATGTTAGCTCAGGGCTGATCTCCCTCACACAAAAAAATAATAATGAAAAAATAATCCATTGTATGTATATGCCACATTTTGTTTCTCCATTCATTTGTTGATGAACATTTGGGTTCCTTCCACCTTTTGGCTATTGTGAATAATGCAGGGATTCTTGAGTCTCAGCAGCCTGGTGGACAGTTAGAACAAAGACATGTAGACAAGCACTGAGACAGATGCTAAAGTTTGGGAAGTAGTCCAGAAGCAGCGTCTGCTCCCATGTCCCAGGCCTCCTAGACCTACTCCTCCACGCTTCTGCCACCCACACACCCCCAGCCACACTGGCCTGCTGGCTACTTCCTGCCTGCAGTGCACACTCCCACCGCAAAGCCTAAACCCCTGACATTTCTTCCCCTGGAATGCCCTTCCCTAGGCCTTGTCTCAGCCCCTCCCAGGCTATTTGCATGGCTCTGCTCAGGTGTCCCTTCTTCAGAAGCGCCCCCCTACTCACCAGGATCATCTCCCTCCTTCCTTATTCATATTGTTCTAAGCACCTATCATACTCTAAGTGAATCGGGCCTACCTATATGTCTTCTTGGTCTTTACCTGTCTCCTGCACCATAAGGCGAGTTCCACCAGATGACTGGCCTTGTCTGCCTTGCTCACAGCTGGGTAACCCCTGTCTGCAGTGCAGCCCAATCCAGTGCACCCAGCTCTTGCTAAGGATCTAATGTTCAGTGCATCCTCATACTTGTGCTGCTCTGGCTGCCATTGGAGCACTAATCCCTTCTGTCTCCCCCTTTTGCATCTGGATCTGTATTTACCACATCCTCTATCCCAGACAGCCCACCCTGTTCTCTGGAGCCCCAAACTACCCTGGATCCCCAGCACCTTCCCCAGACAGTCCCTTTGCCTGCTGCCAGGTGAGAGCCTGGCTGTGCCTGAGTACACAGTATTTCCCTCATCCCCTCAGCAGGGCTGTCCAGACCCCCACTCGCTCACTGGTTCTTCCTGGCCAGGGGGCCTTTTGTCCTGCTGTTTGAGCCTGCCCCTCAGACCCTGATCCTTCCTCTCCATCGGCCATAGGCCACATGGTTCTACCACTTTCTCTCTCTCAGTATTGCTGGCTGGACTTCTCATTACTTCCCACTTCCCTAAAGACTTTGGCATCAGAATCCCAGGCTTCCTGCCCACTCTACTTGCTGTCAAGCCAGGGAAGGAAGGAAGGGAGGAAGGAAAGAGCTAATGTTTTTCTTAGTGCTTAGTGTGCACCTGGCACTGCTGTCCCTCAGGCTGCGGTGAGCCTGGCTCCTCTGTTGACTCAGTCTGGCCCAGGCACTCTGGACATGGTGACTCAGGGCTGGGCTAGTCCCTCAGAGCATTTGCCCTTCACCTTGGAAGCAGGCCTCCTTGGCTATGTCTTATTCATTACTCAGTGGCTAGCCATGTGCCATAAAGAAGGTGATTACATGTTCTCCCATGCTTACGTGCACATGCATGCAATGCATATGCACACTCACATACGGGAGCACATGCACACAACCCTTCACACACATGTGAGCACACTCACACGCACCACTCTCACACATACGCTCACACAGCGTCTCATCATGCTTTTTTCTTCAGGTCTTAATCACCACTCTCAGAACCACAGGCAGATATTTTCTTTATAAGAACATCTGTCTTGATGGATTTTAAGCACAAATAGCTGAGTTTAAAGCTCTCGACATGTGAAAATGTGTCAAGTAGGATCATGGGCATCCCTGAGCCTCTCCTCCCCTGCTGCGGAGCCCTGGGAAGGGGAAGAGAGTAGAGGAGGGATTTCCTGGTGGTCAGCCAGAGGGAGGGCCTCTCCTAGTCGAGGGTGGCTCCAGCCACCTGCAAGGGATTGATGGTTCCTTGGATGGGAGGTTTGGGCCTTACATGAGGCCCATAGAGCCTCAGGAGAGGTAGGCCACATCAGGTTAAACAGTGAGGGTGGCATGAGGATCAGCCTCTGAGGATGGAGGGAAGAATGGGCAGGGGAGGGGATGCGTGATCCTCCTGCAGGAAGCCTCCCCAGCCTGTCACCTCCCTGGGAAATCTCTACCAGTGGGAGGCAAGCTCCCTGGGGGCTGATAGGTGAATCTCTGACAGGAGGGATCTAGAAATGAACCCCCAGAACCTTCCTGGACCTCACAGTCTAAGGGAGAGGGAGGGGTGGGAGCCAAAGTGCCCCAGGTAGATAGTAGATTTCTCCTTCTGAGTTAGATTCCTCAGAACTGAGGCGAGAAAACCACAGAGGAAAGACTGCAGAGTTGGCAAAAAAGGAAAATGAGCCACCATCCGTGTACATTTTTCTGCAACTAGGCTGACAGGGTGGGTGAAACAATGGACATGGTGGTGTTGAAGGCTGGAAGGGTGGTGGATGGCTTTCCTTTTTAAATGTCCTTTAATGTCACAGTGGGTATTAGTTAGGAGAAGGCATGTTTTTCCTGCTGGAATCTTGAGTCTCATTTACCATCTTGAGATGCCATTTTTTGTCACTTTGATTTTCTTTCACAAACCCTGTAAAGACTTCCATTCAGTAGATCAATACTTCCTTAGCACCAGCCCCGGGCATTTGGTCTCATGTTGCATATAGTTGAGGGGAGAGCGAGGCCAGAGAGGGGCCCACAGGCACCACAAGGAGCTGCCTTCGTGAGGCCTTGTGGGGCCTGTGGGAAGGCACAGCAGATTTCTGGAGACTGGGATTCTGGGGAAGGCCCCATACAGGGCAGGGTATTTGAGCCCGGTTTTGAAGGTTGAATTGGTTTTAAGGAAAGAGGCTTCTAGAAAGAGAGCAGAGCATAAGCTGGGTGTCGTGGGGATCAGGTGAGGAGCCTCGGGACTCCCTGCCCAAGGCAGTGCAGGAAGAGGAAACTGCGCAGGTAGGAGGGACCACATTGTAGAGTGCTTTGAAGGCAGAGGGTGAGTGCATCCAGGGTAAGGTGGTAACCCTGGAGTGCTGCTGTGCAGTGTCCCCCTAGTCGGATGGATTTCTCTTGCGCCTCATTGGGCAGGAAGTGAGCACTTAGCACAGTGTGGGCTGCTCGAGGCGGCTTGTGGACTGTGATTGTGGCAGCTGCTGCAGGAAAGCCAGACCTCTTTCAAATGGGCTTCCTGAGCGAATTCCTGAGAGGGGCCTACCCTTATGTCTCTGTCGCAGATTTCAGAGTCATTTCTCCCCACAGACTGTCTATCATCAGCCTAGGAAGTCTCAAGAGGCCCCAGGATTGTTGCAGCACATCCTCTCTCTTCTATGCCCAGTATGTTAGCCACTACAACTACAGAGGACCTTTGATTCCCTAATCAATCACTTAGTCCATCAGTCATTCAGTCTATAAACATTTACTGAACCTTGCTCTGTGCCAGGCCCTGTGCCAGGCTCTGAGGACCCAGTGGTGACCATGTGTGGAGGAAAGGCAGATGGCCCACTTTTCTCTGGAGTCCTCTCCTTTTCCCCCTGTTTTCCTCCAGGGTTTTCTCTGACTCTGCCAGCCCACATTCATTTCTGCTTCTGGGAGTCCCCTGAACCCTCTGCCTTCACCCCACCGCACACACATGCGTGCACATTCAAGTTCTAATGATTTTGTGGACAGGTTTTTTGTGTGTGTGAGAACGCTTGCTTTGAATTTTTTTGATAGTAATAAATTTGAAATTACAAGGCAAAGGTAGAGTTCAGAGAGTTTCATTCTCATTTTATTGCCTGTTATTTCCAGTGCCAAGCACTGCCAGCTCCACACCAGTTCTGCAGGCCCTTTGTCCAAAGGCAGGATCCTTCAGCTGTTGGAATAGCCCTGCCCAAGAGCTAGCGCAGTGCTCTGGGATGTGGGGGCAAGTGAGGAAGGGCGAGTGCCAACAGAGTGACTCTGGGAGCTGGGTGGGGGTGGGGCCCCTTCTATTGTTTTACTCAGAGCTGAACCTAACGACCATAGATGATCCTCAGTCACAATTTTCTTTTACCATTTTTGGATCACAGATAAGTTTTTCCTTATTCTTGTATAGAAACATAAAAAACAAGCAAGTTATTGCTATTAAAAAAAAGTTTTTAAAATTTTAAGGAAAAAAAAAAAAGCAGGCCTGAATTCTGGACAGAGAGGTTTTTAACATGGAGTGGGCAGACATTACTTTGGTGTTTCTTTCTTCCCTAAAATACACAATGGACATAGTTTTTGGATTCTGCTGGCTTCCCATGAGAAAGGAGTCAAGGGGTCTCAGGCCAGGTGGGGTTTCCCTGGAAGTCTGGAAGAGCAGGCTCTGGAGGCCTCACACACTAGGGTGTTTCCACGTCCAACCCAGTACCTGTGCACAGCAGGTGTTCAGCCGATTCATGTATTAATGGTGTAGGCACTGGGTTATCTTTCTACCTGCATTGTTGGCCCCTGTCTTTCTTCCTGTACTTGGAGCAGGGCTGGGCATGAAGTAGGCCCTTAGCTATCTTTGTGGGCTGGGGAGGTGTCCTGGCAGCCCCCAAGGACAGGCCGAGTGCTGAGTTCTCAGCCCTGGATCTGAAGACTGGGCAAGAGCTTGTCGAGCTTTCTGGGCCAGAGTTCTGTCTTCTGCTCTGTTGGGGCGGCATGGGGAGACTGGGGCCTGCTGCCTCCATGGTCAAAAAGACTTGCAGTTTTCTCTTAACTTATCTCAACTTCCTGATTTCAGCACAATTTGGAAGAGAGCTGACAATGCCACACTGTCCCCTTGGTAAAAGGCTGTAATAGTAGAATTTGTGGGAGCTAGAAGCAGGGAAAATCTGGCTCAGCTTTCTGGGATGACTTCTGACTCCTGATTAGAGCTTCCTAACTTTAGGAGCTTTCCCCCTGAGCCAGAAACCTGGGATACTTCACAGCTCAAAGTTGTCCCCATGTAGGGTCCCAACGCAGATGTCTGCAAGCTTGAGACTGGGTGGGGAGCAGGAGCCTCAGTGGCTTGGGCTGGGTCAGAACTCCTGGAGCCACTCTTGGGAGGCACAGCACTCCCAGAAGACATGATAGGTAAATGTGAACAGGGGGCTGGTACTGGGGCCAAGGCTCTTGAGAAGGCTGTGGAGATGGGGCTAAGAATTCGCCTGTCCGGCCATGTGTCCCTTCAGAAAGCTGAGCCTGGTAGGGGAGTCTGTGGGGGTGTCTGGCTGGCCTAGAGGCACTTTTGAACGGTACCCCAGTCATCACAGGCTGGAAAGGCCAGGAAGTTCCTTAATATTCAAATGCTGTGCACATTGTAGTTCTTGGTGCAGGGACGTATTGTCATTTGCCCAGCCAGACAAATGCCAGGGTCCTGGGTTCAGTCCTTATGGTGCCCAAAGGGAAGAATTCCTAAGGTTGGGCCCTTGTTTCCTCTGGAATTCTAGGCCAGCCACCTGGAAAGCCTGGGACGTGATGGGAGAGCCCTTGAAGGAGCTGCTGACCTGGGTCTCAGCTCTGGGCGGTGACTCCGGTCTGCCACCGGCCTGTTTCCTCTTCCCTCCTCTGGCCCTCTTGGCTCCCAGCATGGGCCTCCACCTCCCTTGGCTCCCTCAGGAATCTCCTACTGATAAGCAGTTATCCAAGTCTGATGAATAAGTGGGAAAAAAAGGCACTAAGGCACTAAAAGCAATAACACACCCCTCCTACTGAGTTCTAGCTAACGAAGCCAGCTCCTTTATGCACTGTAGTAAAACCCAATCTTTGGATCCCTTCCCTTTGGAATTTGTGATAATTAGCTGAACCAGACCTTTGTAAAAGGTAAATGGTGGGGCCGGCCCGGTGGTGTAGCAGTTAAGTTCCCATGCTCTGCTTGGGCGGCCTGGGGTTCACAGGCCTGGATCCCGGGCCCAGACCGATGCACCACTTGTCAAGCCATGCTGTGGCAGTGTCCTATATAAAGTAGAGGAAGATGGCCACGGATGTTAGCCCAGGGCCAGTCTTCCTCAGCAAAAAGAGGAAGATTGGCAACGGATGTTAGCTCAGGGCTGATCTTCCTTACAAAAAAAAAAAAAAAGGTAAATGGTATAAATATGACTCTTTAACTCACCTAAAAGAAGGAGTTGCTTTCAAGCCCTAGCAGGGTCATTGCTTGCAAACCTTGCCTAATTTCAAAGTATTTTTCATCAATTGATTAAAACAACCTGTGGAACTTCCGCCTCCAACTGGCAAACAGGGATTGCACCCACATTAAGTCCTGGGAACCCCTGCCCTCATGGGGTGCTCAGTCTGACCTGAGAGACAGACAGTGAACAGATAGTGCCTTGCAGAGGGGCAGCACAAGGACCAGGCTGGTAGGGGATGCATAGGGAGGGAGACCCCAGGAGGCTCCACACCAGAAGTCAGGTTCAAATGGTGCTGTGGAGGTGTCCAGCTAGCCTTCTGGAGAGCCTGTGGGTTGGATGCAGGAAGGCCCCTGGCTTGTCAGCTAGCTCGCACGCCTCAGGCAAGGCTTGCATTGGGGTGACGCTCAACGGATAGTCTGGTGTGATGAGCAGGGGCCCACTGGTCACGGGCCAGATCAGCCATTGAGGAGTTTGGCATCCATGGGTTTCAAGAGGTCCGGTACCTTCTGAAATAAAACAAAAATGTTTATGAATGTGTAATTTTCTTCTTCCTAGGGATAAATTTTAAGGTTTTAAATCAGATTTATAAAGGGGTCTATGCTTCAGAAAACTTAAAACTTGCACAGGTAGAAAGCCAGAGAAAAATGGCCTTTGTTTTGAGTTGTAAAATGTCTTCTGGTTAAATATGATGAATTAAAAGTATCTCTTTGCTCAATCTCTTTAATGAAACTAACCAAAAACTGCAAGAAGAACAAGGAACAGAAAACTCTATCTTCAACACAACTAAGACACACCCATAGGCTAAAAGGCAATAAACAAAGAATGGTTTCCAAGTACAGGGAAAATGAGTCCCGGATGAGGGAGGGTTCTAGGAGGGGGAATTTGCCTCTGAGGAACTAGGGCAGGGAGGTCAAAGTCCAGAGGGTCAGACCTAATAATCCCCTTCTTGGACTGGTTAGCAAAGCCAACATATGTGGGGACATTTAGGAGTGTCTCTGAACCCTGCGTGATGCCAAGGAGTTTCTAGGGAGATGGAGTTGCCCAAGAAGTTGAGGAGGTGTGGGAAAAAACCATGGGTTGCCAGCAGCCTAGACAATGGAAAGACAAAAGAAATTAAAAATAGGTATAATTGGTATTCCTGGAGAAGAGAACAAAACAAATGGAACAGAGAAATTTTCAAACATAGAATAGAAAACTTTTTCCCTCTGAAATAAAGGAACACATAAATCTTTAGTTCAAAAGGACTTACTGAATTTCAGGAAAAATAAATATGGAATATTCAACCCTAAAACATATCTTAGTGAAGTTCCTGAACTTCAAGGAGAAAAAAAGAGTTCTACTGCACCAGAGGAAAAGGTTACTATACCTCTAAGGGGAACTCACCAGGCTGGCCCAGAGCCCTCCACAGTAGCAGTCAATGCTGAAAAACAGCGGGGCTGTACCTGCAAAGTCCTCAGGGAAAGAAAGTGTGAACCTAGACTTTTATATCCAGCCAAGCTGTTGTTCAAGTTTAATGACCACAGAGGTATATTCAGACATTCAAGAACTAGGGAACGTGGTTCCTATGAGCTCTTTTTAAATGAATGAATGAATAAAAATTTCTACAGAAAAACTCCATAAGACATGAATGGAGAAGCTATGATTAAAGGACTAGTAACCCCTCAACAGACTAAGAGGATGGCATCCATCACTCACGTGATGCCTGTCACAAGCACCATGGTGCAAGAGATATCCAGCCTTCAAAGTTACTCTGAGCTCATGGCATTTGATGCTTCAGCTGACTGATGCCCGCATACAGCTCTTGGGACTCTAGGAAAGCCATGGGTTGGAGGTGAACATGGGACTGAGGGGAAGGTCAGAGGTAAACACGACATGCATCCTCTGCTCTCTTTCTAGTGGGGATGAATTTGGTCTGAGGTTGGCCTGGCCCAGTTCTGAGTGAGACACTCTAGGAAGCTGGATGTCACTTGAGGCAGGTCTAAAGGACTGGTTTTGTTCTCTGTCATGGATGACAAATTCATGGCCTTTGTGCTTATGTGCCCTACTCCTGGGTTCATGACAGACCTCACTAATTGATGGCAACAATCTTTCCCACTGATCCTTCTCAAACCCAGCCCTCCAGGCAGTCACTACCAATTAATGGGGTGAGAGGAAGATTACCCTTATTTCCTGTCCTTGTTCTGGATTCAGGAGACTGGCTGGGCCTGAAGGGAATCAAGGCCAAATCAGATTGTCCTGAGAGATGCTCTCAACCTAGAGGACCCACGTGGACCCCAGGGCTGGAGAAGGAGGTCCCCAGGGCTTGCGGTTATGGGCTGGCTCCACCTTGCTCCTTGCCTTCTGGTGGTCTCTCCTCTTATTCTGGCAGCTTCCCCTGGCCTGTGTTTGATGGCAGCGACTCATATTCCTACCAGTCTTTCTTGTCACATTTTCTGCCTTCCTGACCCACCTGCAGTCTCATCCCAAACTCTTTTCCCTCAGCAACAGCAAAGCAGTCAGAGCTCACTGCCTTAAACATGTTCTCTGCTGGCCCAGATGGACTGGCGTGGGACCAATTGAAGCTTGTTATTTGGCCACACAGAGAGTCCCAACTGCTAGACGCTTCTGAGTGGAAAGGACGAGTAGAGATGGTTCTCTGGGTAACACTAATGGTTTCTTCCTGTGAGTTTGTCTGCTCAGGGGTGTGAGTACGTGTATGCTCAAGTGCGTCAGTATACACCTGCTGGGGGGGGCTGTCACCAGGCTGGCATGGTGCTTTGTCCCCACCTGTATCAAGGAGGAGCTAATTCTCTGGAGTCTTTTGGGTCTTGGAACCTTACCCTCATAGTGGGACAGCAGCTTCAAGGGGCTGGAAGTTAGGAGGGGAGGATGTCAGCCTCTTGGGGAGCTCTGCTTATACCATGACCCCTCCCTCCACTCTCTCCAGGAATTCTGTGTGTGGTGCCTTCCCTTCCCAGCCAGCAGGGCATCCCCTAGCTCCAAGAGAGCATCTCAGAGACTCTGAGCCCATGGTGCTGGCTTCCTGTCCAATCACGGACTCCTTCTGAGTGCTGCAGCTGAGTGTTATGGAGACCCTCACCTCTGTGCTGTTGCTGAACAAATTCTTTTTGGTTCATAGGTGGTCAGGAAGGCTGGTGAGGGCAGCCCCCAATGGCCTGGGGCCTCCCTGACACTAACCTAAGTATACCTTCAGTGGGGAAGGCCGGGAGCAGGAGAGAAACCGGTCTGGGCAACCAACAGAGACTCCTTTAAAGACTGGGAGATTAAGAATTTCCTCAGCAGTGGCTTCCAAACTGGAGCACACATGCCAAGGAGGGGAGGGAGACAAGAGAGTCAACTGAGGCATAGGAAGAACACATGAAAACTCCCATGTACATTTATTTCCTATCTCAGCCTTTCAAACGTTTCCATTTGGGGAGGTGTGTTTTATCAGTAATATATATACATGTAATTGGTGGATAAATATTCATATTTTGAAGATATGTTTTATCGATAGGGATACATGATCAAAAAGGCATGAGTCCACTGGCCTGAAAGCTGGGCAGGTCAAGAAATGTTTTCTTGTGTGAAAACTGGACTTTTTCTAAACTCGAACTTTCTGAATTCTCCCATCCATTCTTGAGAGAGTTGCTCCAGGACCCAGGACCTGGCCCCTGGTGCCCACCATTCTGCAGCCCCTGCTTCTCTACCTGAATACACAGGGACCACCGGGGCGACCCAGTCATCTTTCCTGGAGTGGGTCTCAAAGGAGAGGGTCCACCCACAGCATCTGCCCAGTCGTAATTGCCTATTGCAGAAAGGTCAGCCATGAATTTATCAAAACCTTGTTTGAAGCTGTGGGACTCTTCCGGCTGCCCTGACTTAGAAAACCGGTTTCCTTAAGTTCACTCCCCTCTTGGTGAACAAAGACAGCCATTTATTGGTGTGAAATATTTCTCTTTCAGATATTCCACTGGAGGTGGTGGGGGGCATATGCTCTAGAATGCTGCCATGTGGAACCCAGCGTGGTTTTCCCTCTGAAGCCTGCTCTGTCTCCATGCCTCCCTGCTTTTCCTTCCAGTCTGCTTTAGCCTGAGCAGGCCCTCCCTGAGTGCAGCTACCAGAGTGGCTCCAGGCTTCTTCCCACCATGGACCAGGGCAACCATATCTCTCCATGGTGGCCCTGCCCGTATGGATGTTCCTGGTGTCTGAAGCATCTTTGGTCACTGGAGCTTGTTGGCCTCATGCCTTTCCTGGGGGTTTCTGACAGAGGGGAACCCAGCTTCTGACCAGTGCAGTCTGGATTATGTCTCCTAGTAGTGGTCATGGTAAGGGACAGGAGGCTGCAGGGGCACTGAGGAGTGCTGATAGGGAGGCTGACTGAACTGTCTGTGCCCCTCCCCAGCAGCCCTCCTGTGGCAGGGGGCTCCTTTTTGCCCTGCTAAACAGCTGTAAGACTTGTTTTTGATCAGTCAATAGCCTTAAGTGGTGAAAGGGAGGAAAGCTGGTAGAAATCCAGCTGTTTTTACATCCTCTACCTTTCTTGGCCTTCTTTAAAGAATATCTGTCCCTAGATAAGGCCTTTTTAGTCTCTTCCTTCTCGGCTTCCAACCACTCCTTCATATCTCTGCCCTCTCCCTCCTTTTCCACCTACCTGTCCTCCTGTGTCTTTGCTGCCTTATGGCAGTGTCCTTCTCTCCTCCTTGCTCACCTGTCCTTATCCTAGCCCTTCCCAAGGAATAGGCCTCCCTGAGGTTGCTGAGAGGAGCATTGACTTCAAGGGGCCTCACTGCTGATGATCCATATCCGTGAAACCAGATCTTCCCTGGGGCTGGGCTGGGGCCTGCCTGTGGACACCTCCAATCTCTTTCCACCCTCCCTCCCTTCTCTGCCCAGTGGAGACCTTTGTTAAGGAGGACCTCCTGGAGGGCACACTTCTTCCCTCCTGAGGAGGCCCTGGAGGTCTACTCCAGCCACCCTGGCCCCCTTGGGACTTTATCAAGGGGTTTGTCACAGATAGGTCTCCTGAATCTCCTGCCATGGGTGAGCCCTTGTGTTCAGTGGCGTAGGGAGCTGACCCCTCTGAAGCTGGACTAGGTGGGAGAGGGCTTGGGCGGTCACAGCATGCAGCCCTCATGGGTGCAGCCTTTTCCTCTGCAGCTTCTCAGGCTTCTCAGCCTTCAGGTGCGTAGACTCCTCACAGGACATTGTTGATACTACTCCTCCTGCAAACTTCTCTAACCCTGGGGGTTTTGTCTTTTTGTTCTTTCTCTGACTTCTCTGTTTCCAACCTTCTCTCATAAATGTTGATGCTCACCACAAATCTTTCCTGGACCACTGCTCTCCATGTAATCTCTATCCCTGAGGCTGACCTGTGAACTGAACCCTTAACTCTCCCAGATAAAAATATCTAGACTTATCTGAATTGAACCCATGCTCCGACCCATCTCCTGATGTCTCTTGGACCCCCAGCCCCACCACCAACTCCACAGAACCAAACCCAACCTCATAATTTTGCCATTTCACTCCCCATTCTCCACCCACCAATTGGCTTCTCTCGCTGGATCCCCCATTTCAGTCAAAAGACCACTCCTCCCTAGACCTCAAGTTAGAATACTCCTGCTGAACCTTCCCTCCATCTCCCCCCATGGACTATCTCTTGGGCCATTGCCTTATTCTCGCTGTTTCTCTATCTCTACCATCTCCTTGACGCAGAGCCAGAGCACTCCCTTGTTTGAAAACCTTTCAGTAGAAGGGCCCTGCTCTCCTGGCCCTTCCCATTTTACTCTGAATTTCCCTGTAGTCCAGGTAGTTCAGCACACATGATGACAGCCAGGAGCTGTTCCAGGGACTGGGAGAGCACTGCTGTACACCTGCTGTGCCTGCCCTGCCCTGCCACTCAGCATGCTCTGACTTGCCCCTGGGCCTTTGTGTGTGCTGCCCCTCTGCCTCGCTTGCCCTTTCACCTTGTGGAGAACAGCCTGTCCTTTGAGACCTGGCTTACGTGTCTCCTCATCCTCAGAGCTGGCTCAGACTCCTCCTGCCCCTCCGCCAGCCCGGGGGAGTGTGTCCTGCAGTGATTCGTTTGCACGTCTGTCTCCCCTCTAGATGGGAGGCCCCCCAGAGGATTGGATCCCTGTCTGATTCACTTTTTTAAAAATTTATTTTACTTAAATATTGAAGACATATTTATAAAGAATGTAAACATACTTATAAAATATGTATAAGATGTAAAGGACAACAATGCACTAAACACCTGTGGGCCTGCCTTCCGTTGTAAGAGACATGATCCGCTCCTACCATCAATCCCTATCACGGGGCCTGGAACTATTTCCAGGGGTCAGTAAACATTTGTGAATGACTGAATGCCTGAATGAATGAATGTGGTTTTCTCCGTAAGTCTCTCAGCGTTACTGGGCAAACTCTAGGTAAAGTGGTCCTAACTAAATCATGTCGCTGCCCTAACTCAGCCCCACTCTGGAAGCTTGCTGTACCGCTCACATGTCTTTCTATTTACTTTGCATG
This sequence comes from Diceros bicornis minor, assembly GCF_020826845.1. NCBI lineage: Eukaryota > Metazoa > Chordata > Mammalia > Perissodactyla > Rhinocerotidae > Diceros > Diceros bicornis. Next base: position 50,748,083 of record NC_080741.1, read on the forward strand.
TGCTTACTGAGTACCCACCTCGTGCCAAGCATGATGCTGGGTCCTGGGCTACAGTGGGGAGCAAAGTGTCAGAGACCTCTTCCTAGGGAGCTTCCACTTCAACAGCTCCTCAGAAAAAGGAAAAAATAATCCACAGAACGCAGATTGCAGTGCTTCCCACCCCTCTCCAGCCTCACTGTGCTCCCCTAGAGAGGCAGTGTCGACAGTGGTTAAGGACATGGACAAATGGCTTTGATATTCGAATCCCAGCTCCACCACTTGCAAGTCATAATGGCTTTGCAAGTTACTTAACTTCTATATGTGGCAGTTTCCTTGTCTGTGAAATAGGCAAAATGGATCCTGCCCCGTGGATTTGCTACGAGGCTTAAAGGAGTTAATATGTGACAGGTGCTTCGCACATAGTGAGGCTCATGGTGAGGGTTCGGTTGGCACTACCACCGCTGTGGCCAGCAGAGTATTCTGTGTGGTGGGGCTAGGGGTGCAGCCAGCAGCTGCAGAGGATTCCAAATGTCGTTCCTGTAGTCCTCTCTGGCATGAGATCAGATCCAGGGAAGGGCCAAGTGCCATGCCAGGTACATGCCATGTTTCCTCAGCTCTAACACAATTTGGGGCCACATTTTACTGTTCTGAGTTATGACATACCTACAGTCCACCCATTCAGGAAACACATATTGAGTGTCCAGTGTGTGCCAGGCGCTGTACTAGGCTCTGGGACACAGCCCACACAGAGTTCCTGCCCACACAGAGCTGGCAATCTTATGCAGGGATCACAGAGGATACACAAAGCAATACATATGTTGTATAATGCGTTAGAAAGTATTCAGTGCCAAGGAGAATAAAGAGGCAGGAGGGATAGAAGCGGCATTTTAAATAGAGTGGCCAGAGAAGTGTCCCTGCAAAGATGCCACCAGAGCAAAGACTTGAGAGAATGCAAGTGCCAGCAGCAGGAACAGAGATGCAAATGCCCAAAGGCAAGAATGGGCCTAGCATAAGGGAAGTGGAGGGAGGGAGAGAGAGAATAGTAGGAGATGAGGCCAGAGGGAAAGGGGCTGAATCTCCTGGGTTCTCATGGGCCATCGTAAAGCCTCTGGCTTTTCCACTGGGAGGGAAAGGAAGCCGTTGGAGGGTTTAAGCAGAGGAGGAAGTGATCTGACTTATGTATGTAAAGGATTATCTTGGCTGCTGTGTAGAGAAGACCATAGAGGGGCAAGTGGAAGAAGCCAGGCTTGTGCAGAACTGAAAAAAGAGGGGACAGTGGCTTGAACCAGGTGAAGAAAGGAGGGAATGGGAGTGACCAGACTCTGAAGCTAACAAGATTTACTGATGATTGGTGTAGGATGAGAGAAGAAGGCAGTCAGAGATGACTTCAAGAGGAAGACTGCGAGAAACATATCTAGGGAAGATCAGGGGCTCAGCTTGGACCTGTCGATTTTGAGATGCCTGTAAGACACCTCAGTGAAGGTGTACAGTTGGCTGTTAGACAAGTAGGGGGGTTAGAGGAGAGGTCTGGGCCAGAGATACACAGTTGGTAGTTGTCAGTGGGAAATAAGATTTAAATCCTTAAGTCTAGGTGGGCCTTCAGACTCAGGGATTGTGTGTACTCAGAGAAGCTAATTTGCGCAAAGACTGAGTCCCTCCAATGTAAGAAGTGGGGCTCTGGGATTGGGAGATGGGGAAGAACATGCAAAAGAGTTTAGAAAGGTGTGGCCAGGAGGGAGGAGGAAACCCAGGAGAAGGTGGTGCTCGGGAAGGCAAGTGGAGAACTTACGTCAGGAAGGAGGGAGTACTCAGCAGTATCAATTGCTGCTGCTGAGCAAGTGAGATGGGGAACTGAGACGTGACTGTCGGATTTAATAACGTGGCCAGTGAGGCCTTTGGTGACTGTGATCTGAGCAATTTCTGTGGAATGGTGGGCAAAAGCCAGGTTGGATTGGGTTGAGAGGAAGGAAGGAGAGGAGCAGGAGGTAGTGAGTGGAGACAGTTCTTTCAATGAGTTTTGCTGTAAAGAGAAGCAGAGAAATGGGATAGTAGCTGAAGGAGGAAGTGGGTCAAAGTTCTTTTTCTTTTTAGGATGGGAGAAGCATGTTTGTTTGGTAATTGAAATAATCCAGTACAGAGGGGAAAATGGATGATGAAGGAGAGGGCAGAATTTGTGGAGGTGAGAAGTGGGCCTTGGGAACAGGAGACAGGCAGACATTGGGGGACAGACGTCAAGAGGCCATGAATGTGCCAGTTCCCTTCCAGCAGCTCCCACTTTCTCAGTGAGATGACAAGCTGGTTGTTAGTGACAGTGAAGAGAGGGAGGGACATGTCAGAGGCTTGAAGATCAAGGAGAAGGTATGAAGAACCATCCCAGAGGACGGGAGCATGAAGGGATCGCAGACATGTATTGCGATTGCCAGGTGTCACCTGTAGCCTGTGGGTGATGTGTGGACGCACAGGCCTGTACAGGGAGCCTTCCCCTTCAGTGCAGACTTGGCTGGGCGCATTGTTTGTTTGTTCACTGTCACCACGGCTCAGTTGAAAGTTAACAAATTTGGGTCCCAACTGTCATATTAAATGTCCCCCAAAGACTTATTGTAATTCAACATTGAATTAAAAAGTCACTGTGTATACACAAGATTGCCTGTCACATATCAGGCAACACAAATACAGTAGAAATTGCTAAATTTCTCAGAACCCACAGACCTTGTATAGCCTGGGAAGGAGCTGCAGTCCCTTTACATGTTATAAAGCCTTCTCCATAACTTCTGATTAGCTTTCAAGCTTTTAAATTCCGGCTCCAAATAATTAATGTAAAAAATGAAACTATGAATTTAACCAAGTGGGAATATTTCTTTACGGTACAAAAAGACTAGAAATAAGTCTACTGAAAGACCCTAGAGCCTAGGTTCTGAGTGTGGGCCGTAGAGGCTGTGGCCACCACCGTACTGGCCCTCATAGCTGGTGGCAAAATGGCCCAGAGGGGCTGGACTTAGACTCTGGTTATCCTGCTGAAGAAGAAAGTGGCATGTCTATGGACTGGATGGGTGGATGTATGTTGTTGGTTGATGAAAAAAATGTTTGATGGACATTTAGTAGTGCTGCTTTTTTCTGGAAGAGTCTTTATTAGACCAAGAGTGTGATTTTCCACCAGCAGTTCCTCAGAAGGGAGGAAGAACTGCAGAGTGTCTTGGAGTGGGCTTCTTATCTCCCCTCTGAAATGGCTTGTCTCAGGACATCCTACCAACTGGCTCCTGAATCTTTTTGGCAAGCAGATGGCCTTCATTTAGGGGCAGCAAACTTAGAATCCCCTCCTGTCGGTCAAACCCTACAAGGACTGGGAGCACTGGAGCAGAAGGGGCCAGGGCAAGCTCCCCCGCAGGCAGCTGTGGCCGGGCCTCCGCAGTGGATCTCAGCCAGTCGGCCCTGTCTCTTGGGTGCCGTTATCCACCCAGATGAATGCAGACTGGAGCAAGCATAGAATTTCTGTGAGAAGAAGAAATATAGAGCACTGCCTTTGGCTTTTTGTGCTCAGCTTCTTTTATTAGAAAAGGAAAATTGGCAGGAATGAACTTAAGTTGGGTCAAGAGGAATATAAGGGAATTGAGTTTAGATTGATGGTTTGCCTTCTACCTCATTGAACTACTCAACTCTGCTGGCTCCTCTGCCACTGGGCCAGGTCAGGATGGATATGGGGGTCAGGCACATCGGACCTCCCTCAGTTGTTTCTCAAGGGCTGGATCCTAGAACTCCAACCCCACCCAGCCTTGCACAAGTGGAAAAGTAACATTTCACCCATCTTGATGGACTGGGTCTGGCATCAGGCCTGCTGGAGGACTGCCAGAAGGAAGGCTTCTTTGTCCCTGCTGGAGATGGCATTAACTAGGCATTGGGGTGCCTCCCCTACCCATCTCCAACAAGCCAGACCTGCCAGGGTGATAGCTTTGAATGTGAGCTGCATATTGGAATCACCTAAGGAGGAAAAAATACTAATGCTGGGATCCTGCCCAGCAGGATGCTGGTGCCCCCACACTTTCTGATGTAATTTGTCTGGGGTACAATCTGAGAGTCAGAAATTTAAAAATTACCCTAGGTGTTTCTAATGTATGGTTTTGGAGCCTTGGTACTCAACGTGTGGTCCGCAGACCATAGTATAGGTATCACCTTAGTGATTCTTAAAAATGCAGACCTCTTTGCAGACATACGGAATCAGAATCTGTACTTTATCAGGATGTAAGAGGGGACACTCGTGATCCTACCACATGGCCAGGTGCTGAGGGTTGAAGTGGAAGATGCTTGTCAGGGCTCAGCACAGGGCACAGTCAGCACTCAGCAAATGGTAGCCGTGATGATGCCCTTGGGCAGGAAGAAGAGGGTGGTGATGGGCTTGGCAGGTTCACCTAGCTTGGTAGAGACCTCTGCAGCCTGCTTCTCTAAGATGTATCTCTAACACAGTGATTTTCAATGTCATTTCAGCGTTTCCAGGAGACTGGACCCCAAGGAGCCCCTGGGTAGCCAGAGAGCAGCTTCCCCAACCCCGAAGCAGGCTTCTGCTACTGCTCCCGGCCGTGAGAGCCCCCAGGAGACGAGGGCACAGGGCCCAGCATGCCAGGAGACTGATGGCCCCCGCAGGACGCTGCAGGTAGACAGCAGGACGCAGAGATCAGGGCGGTCCCCCTCTGTGTCACCGGACAGAGGCAGCACCCCCACATCACCCTACTCCGTCCCCCAGATCGCCCCCCTTCCTAGCAGCACTCTGTGTCCCATATGTAAGACTTCGGACCTCACGTCGACTCCCAGCCAGCCAAACTTCAACACCTGCACCCAGTGTCACAACAAGGTCTGCAACCAGTGTGGGTTCAATCCCAACCCTCACCTCAGCCAGGTAACCACCTCTGCGGCGGCTCCCCCCACCTGCCTTCCCATGCTTTCCCTGTTCCCTTCCTCTCTTTCACCAACTCTCTTCTCCTCATTTGGAGGAAATGGTAGTCATTTCCCTTGGCCACCTGCATCTGTGTCTTCCTGGAGGTTATATCCTGGCTCTAAGATGTGGTAGCAGAGAACAAGGCCTGGCCCCAGATCTCCTGAGGGATTCCTGCACCTCCTGAGAGCTTGGGCAGAGTCCCAGAGTAGAAGATACTTTCTTACCTGGTCGAAGTTTGACCTAGAAAAATGGCCTTAGAGAAGGCCAAAGATGATCTTATGGACAACTTTTGCCAAATGGATGCTCATTTGGAGAGGGCCATGGGCGGCTGCAGGACCCAAAGGGAGGCAAATTTCCCTGGCCCTAGGCCAGCCTCTCTCCCTTACATTGGGCCCTGGAGGGGGATGCTTGTGAGAGGAGCAAGGTTTTAGGGCAGCCAGGAAACTGCCTTCCAGGTGAGCTCTGGGAAGCTCCTCCTCTGGGATTCAGTTCCAGTTAGCTGGGGCCTGAGGTGGTAGAGCAGCTACCCATCCCCAGAGAAACAACCTTGGGGTAAAGTAGAGACCCAGGCAGGGGGGCAAGCATTCACAATGGGTGACAGTGTCCTATGCTCACCAAGAGGCCACTGTAGGGCCATTTCTATGAAATTGGCCTCCTTTCTGCCCCAGAGGACCCTGGCTTTGTTCAGGATGCTTTGAGTTGCTGTGAGATGCTCAGCCAAGCCCCTAGAATCTCTCTTTGGTGACCTGGAGCTGGCTGCTCCAATTTATTAGCCAAGCTGGGGCCATGCCTTTGAAATGAACTGAGCAGGTTTGCTGGCTTCCTCCTTCTCCTCTGGGGTAACCCATGGAAGTCTCTGGTTGCCCCCCAGGGCTCTGCCCTTGAACAGGATGGAGAGTGGCTGACTGCAGGCACAGGCATGGCTGCCTCTGGGATTACCAGCAGCAGGAGCCATTTGGACCACGTGGGTGGGGGGACAAGTGAGAATAATTGTTCACAGGTTGGGGTCTATTTGTGACATGAGGTGCTGTGGGTGTGGGACGTGTGGTTTGTGAGAGGTAAGTGTGAGATTCCGAGGAAGGAGCTGTCGGTGTGGGGAGATGACTCAGTGCATTTGGAGTTGCTCCTGGAGTGTGGGGGCTTCCTGAGGAGGCACGCACACTCGTGATTATTACATCTATGATTAGAAATGGGCCCATCCCGGCACTGATCAGTTAGGTAAGTGTTTGCTCTCCAGTATTTAGAACAGTGTGATTAAAGCCAGGGAAGCTTACCTGTGTGTTTTTGTCAGCAAGAAGCCAGAAGCACCTGGCCTCACAGGAACAGGGAGGCTTGGCAGGCCGAGATGAGAGATGCCGCTGTGGGGCATCCCCCCTTGTTCGGGCCTTGCCCCTCTGGGTTCCAGCCTCCCTGAGATGCTCCCTCGAGCTGCAGGACCTGAACAACTCTGGGTGGGGTGGGCAGAGATCAAGGGAGAGCCACACATGGTGGCACCAGTTTGCTGGTGGGCATACCAGTCCTTGCCACACAACAGGCTCCCCCAAGCCTAGGACCTTCGATGAGGTGGGAAGAGAGCCAGACTTTGTGCCTGGAAAAACAGCAGAGTGGGAGGGCCTTGGCGACACTCAGTCCATCTGCCTCATCGTACTGGGAGGAAGCCAAGGCTCAGGGCCAACAGAAAAGGGGCCTCAAACTTACTGCAGATTCACAATGTTTGGTGAAGAGCAGGCCTCCTGGCCAGGTACTGTAAACACATGCTGGGCTGGACAAATGCAATGGTTCTTTGCTATGAGACTTCTCAGGGCCTTCAGCATCCTGATGGGCACCGTGGAGCTCCAAAACAGGGCTGTATCTGGCAACCTGTTCCAGATTTTCTTTCACAGAACATTAGGAGCTGCTGTTTCATGGCATCCAGTTTGGGAAATGCTGACCTAGTCCGTTCTCCAGGTTCTCACCTGGTGGATGCCCTTTTCTGCCAGGGTCTCCAAGCAGAACTTTTCTTCTCCAGGGTTGGCTTTCAGTGGTATTCCTGTCAAGGAAAAAGAACCTCAGCACATTTTCCTGAGGGGCTGGCAGAGCCTGATTCTTGAGTCAGGGAAGTTGCCCTTTGTCACTTTGCTAAGAGCCGATTCACCTCCCTGGTCATGCTTCCACATAATGAGAAAACAAGTTTGCTCTGACCCTGGTCAGACCACATCTGTTCTGGCACCTCTAAGTAGATGTTATTTTGGCCAAGAAGGCTGTTTCTAGGATTGCCCTGGTGTCTCTGGGCTGTTCTCCTGCCTGGCCTGAGGTTCTGGGCAGTGCAAGGGGCTGGTTCTGAAGTCAAGTGTGTCTAGATGTGAGGGGCTCTGGCAGAGTGACCTTTACCAGGACACCCAGCTCCAGGACTTGCTTCCTTTTTCAGTTTCTCACTTCCCAGGAGGGGTACCCAGCTAGAGTGAAAAAGGGTGGGGAGACTGCTGGTCCCAGCACAGATGCACTGGAGACACTGGCCATGGGGAGCATCATGGGGACCCTGTCTGGATGTGTGGGGTTGTGCCTGAAACTGCTAATGTGGTAATGCTGAGCTCTGGTTGAAGATGCCTGGGTCCTGCATCCTGCCTCGAAGGTCACCAAAGCCTCATCAGGCCATGTCAGCAGGACGCAATGCTCCCCAGCTTCCCACTGACAGAGGGAGGGATATAGCAGTCCTGGAGAGGGGCAAGGGCCACACAAGTGACATGGAGGGTTTCAAGGCCTCTCTGAGACCGCTAATGAAGCTGCTCTTGAATCTTTGGAAATGCGACCATGGAAAATGGACCTTTTTTCATGTGTGTCACAAGTAGAGAATCACTGGCTGGTTTATAACTCAAGTTGCAGCACAGATTAGGAGTGTGATAGAACTGTTGTGTTGAATGGCTGCCTGAGGACAAATGAGCAGAGAGGCAGGAAAGGACTGGCACTACTGGGCCAGTGGTCACTGGAACTGGGTATTTTTAGTTTTCTATCTCATGCCATCTTTCAGGGTCTTATTACTTTATCTGGGTCCTGCAGAAACAGCAAACCAAGTCTGGAGATAAGAATCACATAGGTAGAATAGTCAGCCACATTTGACCAGAGCAGTATCTGAGATCTGGAATCACTGCTTTTCTGGCTGGTAGACTCAAGCTTCTTCTGTCACCCCAAGGCTGCTGGATGGGTACTACACACACAGACATGGCACTTGCTGTTCTGCTCATGCCCAGGTTGGCCAGCTCTTGAGGCTGTGATGCCTCGAGACGAGGATGCCTGCCCACATACTTTGCTGGGTTTCTGAGTGCCTGGAGCACATTGAAATTCTGTGGAAGTTGGGGAAGGAGATCAGAGCACCCTCTGTTTATAGAAAAGGAGACCAAGTCTTGGGAAGTCTTGGCTTGTTCTGAGTCACTCTGGAACAAAAGAGCTGGGGACACAGAACCAGTGGCTAGGTCTCCAGTTTCCCCCCAGGGACTCCCAGCCCCATTTTCCCCATCCAAAGTCCATTTTTGCTCAGGCATGAGCATGAGGATGGGTTGGAACAAACAGGGCTATCCCAGCCACTCTTCATGATGGAGGCCGTTTTTTCTGGGTGTTCTCTAGTCCTGGTAGCTCTGGGCAGGTGAATAATTTAACCTATTTGAAACCATAGCAAAAGACTAGGGGTTTCCTTGTGGGGTCTGAACATTTCTCACCACCCACAAGAGACCCGCCTTGTGAGGATGCGCTGACCAGGAGGCCAGAGGTGTTAGCAGTTAAGCCCATTTGGTGCCCAGTGATGGAGAGAAGGCAGGAAGATTGTTCTCCTCTTTTCTCCCTGGGTGTAGGTTATTAGACAAGTACCGTAAACTTCCTGAATGTCAGATTTCTTTAAAGGAGAAGCAGGGGTCCAGGAACCAGCCTCAGTGGCTTTGCTGATGCCCCAAACCTGTGCAGGCCTGTTAGCCCCTCCTCTTTGCTCTTCAATGACTCAACATTCAGGCCTGCCACCCCTTTCTCTTCCAGGAGGGAGGCCCTTGTTGCACTCATCAGGCCCCTATTCTGATAGCTGGGGGTAGGAGACAAAGTGTGGCCATGAGCCGGCTGGGTGGAGGGTGGGAAGGCGAGGTTGAGGAGGGCAGTGGGAGTGGGAATGAACTGCTGGACAATATGAACAGTGGCCTGGGGCAGGCATAGCCCATCTCTGCCAGTCCTTTCAGAGGCCTCCCTGCCCTGCTCAGAGCAGCCCAGCAGCACATCCTGGCCTGGAACTCTCCAGATGTGAGTCTGTCCTCACCCTAGGAGCAGCATCGTAGGAGTGAGTGCTGTGCAGAGGCAGGACTGACTGCATGCCTATGCTTCCAGGTTGGATCAGCAGAATCCTCCCAGAGCAACACCTAAAGTGAGGCTGCAGCCTACACCTGGGAGGTCCACCATCTGCCTCAGTGGAGAGCAGCAACAGGGCTGCCACCCCATCCCTAGCCTTCCAGATCCAGGCAGCCCATCTGCCTCCCACCTCCCTTGCTCTAGTCAGAATTGCTTATAAGCCCCTCTAAGAAAACTACAGAAGAGTGATCATGGTCTTTCCTTGCCTGTTCCAAGGTCTGGACTTGGCTGAGACCAAGCCAAGGATGTTTAATTCACTGTGCCCACCCCTCATCCCCACTCCATTGGCAAGACTTGGGCTTAGGCACTTACCCAGGGTGGGTGGTGTGGAGAAGGGAGGGAGACAACGCAGTGGCCACAGGTGTCTTCCTCTTCTGCCTGCATCCCACTCCTTTCCGGCAAGGGCTGGGGCACCAGATGGCCTGGGGGTGGTGCTGTGAGTGCAGCACAGATCCCTCTGCTGTAACCACTAGCCTTGCCCCCTTCCCTCTCTTCCCTCCTGGCCACACTGCTGCCTGGGCTAGTGAGGAATGAGGAGCAGGTATTAGAAGGACATGGATCAGCAGTGGGCTGAGGAGAGGCAAAGGTGTCCTTCCTGGGCCCAGGAGGAAGTAATATCTGCACATGTGCCCAGTCTTCTCATCTCCACCTCCACACAAAATGGAAGTGGATCTCCAGGTGGAAAGCCCTTTGGGAGGCCTTTCTCCCACTGTATGTCTAGTCCTTGGAGTAAGTCCAGTCTTCCCGCAGTAGCCACATTGACCCAAACAATCTCCGAGTCAATAGGGAAAAGCCCCCCAACCTTCAGTCAGCCCTGGGCAGCCAGCCCTGCTGCCAGTCCATGCTCCCAGGAGATGGGACCCTTGGCCTCCTTGCTTGGACCACCGTGGGCTGGAGGCCAGAGCCACTGGGCACATGCGGAAGAGACGGCTGTGCAGGAGGGGGAGCTGTTTCATAGCTGGAGCCATCAGGCGTGGCACTCTAACTTTTAGCTATGAAAGGGGGCTGTAAAGTTATCTAAGAATGAATGTAAAATTAATCTGAAACAGAGAATATGAAATTTTATTCCTAAAACACCTGCTTTTATGTGTGAGGGCAAAAGAAACAGAATGAAAAGAGAATAGAGTAAAAATGATAGAGGAAAAGAGAAATAAATAAAGTGGGAACAAGGAAAAAGGACAGAGAGGAGAGGCAGGAAGGGAGATAATGGAGAAAGCCAGAGGCAGGAAGAGGCAGAGAACAAGGAAAGCTCAGGAAAGTAACCAGTTGCTGCCTGGTAACCTGTTGGTTCTGCTCTTCCTACTATTTAGCTCAGCCTTTGGCCCGGGCAGCCCTGTTTGTATCCACTCAGTCAGAGGGTGGCCCTCTCCCTTCTTCTCATCCTTTCCTCCCTCCACAACTGCTTTTCGAGTCCTTATGATAAGCCAGGAACTGTCCTCAACACTGGAGAATCAGGCAGAGCTGAAGCAGATGTGTTGCTCAACCCTGTGGAGCCTGCAGGCCAGTGGGAGAGGCAGCCCTTCCACCAATAACCACACAAGCAAACACACAGTCACAGCTGGGGGTCAGGGCTGAGGTGGACCAGGAGGAAGGCTGGAGGGGCTTGCTGTGATGCCGTGACAAGACTCTAGGAGGCTTCTACAAGGAGGGCCCATTAGGCTACAGGAGGTTAGACTGAAACTGAACCATAGACAGGTGGAGGCTGGGAAGGCCTGAGGGGAAGTGTGTGGTCCGTGCCGGGGCCTGGGAGCAAGCCAGGGCCAGGGTGGCTGGGGTGCCATAAGCCAGGACCAGAGGGCATGCAGATCCTGTTGGAGTCTCTAGATGTGATTTCAAGGGTTTTGGAAGGTGGCAGTGGGAAGTTCAGATGTGCATTTAAAAACACCTCTTTGGGGCAGGCCCCGTGGCTTAGCGGTTAAGTGCGCGCGCTCCGCTGCTGGCGGCCCGGGTTTGTTCCCGGGAGCACACCACCGCACTGCTTCTCTGGCCATGCTGAGGCCGCGTCCCACATACAACAACTAGAAGGATGTGCAGCTATGACCTACAACTATCTGCTGGGGCTTTGGGGGAAAAAATAAATAAATAAAATTTTAAAAAATAAATAAATAAATAAAAAATAAAAACACCTCTTTGGAAATAGATAATGGTGATGGTTGCACAACATTAGGAATGTAATTAATGCTGCTGAATTGTACACTTAAAAATGGTTAAAATGGCCAATTTTATGTTTATTTTACACACACATGTCTCTCTTTCTCTCTCTCTCTAATATATATTAATATATATATGTGTGTGTGTGTGTGTTAATATATATATAAACAACAACAACACACATACCCCCTCTGGCTGCTGTGTGGAGAATAGCCCACAGGGGATGGGTTCCAGAAGCAGGCTGGGGCTGGACTAGTGGTGACAGATTCCTGGTGTACTTTGGAGGATAGACAGACAGACATGTATTGGACACACGGGGTAGGGGATAGAGATGGAGAATTTTTCTGTTTGAGCTATGTCAAGTTGGAGGTGCCTGTGGGCACCCAAGTGGAGTCCAATAGGCTGACAAATCTAAGACCCTGGTGTGTGGCAGGCAGGTCAGGGCTGGAGATGTTTGAGGTTCACAGGCATATATTGACATCAGTATACTTCCCACTAAACACTTCTGCAAGCATATCATTAACTAGAGATCAGTATTTGTTTAAGGCTTTTTTTTTTAGGTAAAATTTACATAGAATGAAATGTACAAAGTGTAAGTGTACCATTCAGCGAGCTTTGACAAAAGCACACACCTGTGTCACCCAAACCCCTCTATCAAGATAGACAACATCCCCATCACCACAAAAGTCCCTTCAGGCCCCATCCCTGTCCATCCTCGCCCCTCCACCAGAGACAACTGCTGCTCTGATTTTTATCCACCATAGACGAGTTCTGCCTATTCCAGAACTTCATATAAATGGAATCCTACAGAATGTACTCTTCTGTATAAGGCTTCTTTCACTCAGCACAGTGTCTTTTGAGGATCATCATGTGGACAACTCGAGAAGCTTGGCTGAGGAGAGGAGAGAGCACAGGCAGCAACTTGGAAAGGTGTGCAGACAGGAGAGGGTTTTTGAAAAGCAGGAGACAATGGCACTGTCTGAGTTCTGAGAGGAAAGGGATTCCTAGGGATGTGGGAGATGGGGTGTGATTGAAGGAGTAGGGCCCCTGAAGAGGCAAGTCTAGATCCTGAGTGTGGAGGAGCATCCTGTTTTGTGGCTCCTCTTTAAGATGTTGGAAGCGGGGCTATCATTTGAGCCAGAAGACAGGGGAAGGTGACAGGCAGGGAGGGGGACAGGAGAAATTGAACTAGCTATTGTGGAGAAAGGCTCCCTAGAGAGATGGAGTGAGTTAACCAGGCAGCTGTGAGGGCCCAGGAGAGATTAGGACATAAGTTAATTTACAATGGAGCCCATTTGCTTGGTGCCCATTCAGCTGTCTGGGTGTAGGCCTGGAGAAAAAGGTATGTAGTTGGGTCTAGTTCTGAAGCAGACACAGGTCAAGAGAGTACAGAGTGTGACTGGAATGACAGACCATAGATTTGGCTGGGGAGGAAGAGATGTGAGGGCAAAGGGCCCATGGAGGAACAGAAAGCAGAGGCTCAGTGTTGGGGTCTCCAGGAAGTCCAAGCACTGCTACAGTGGGGAGGCCTGGGAAATGACCTAGAAGGCTGGAGGAGGACAGGCACAGGGGCGATTTTGGAGCAGATGCAGTTTGGGGTGACGGTGAGTTTGAGGTGAGGCTGAAGGATAGAAGTGTCGGGTGGGTCAGTCGAGTGTCTGCCATCTGCGGTTGACTTGGGAGTCAGTTCAGTGGAAGTCTGGGAGGCAAGGGCCAAGGACTTTTGAGAACTAGGACCTGGAAGGCTACAGCAGCCAGGAGGGGAGTAGGGTGGAGAAGCAAGGGCTGAGCCCCAAGGGCCCCAGGGATTTTAAAGAGAGGGTGAGGCATTGCCACATTCTGAAGTCCAGGGAGTGCAACCTCTCCTGAAGAGATCAACTGGGGACTAAGAGGAGTGTGTAGGGGAGTTGGCTTGGACATAGGCAGGAGATTTTACAGGGAACTGGGAGGGAGGGGAGGCTGTCCAGGGCAGGGTTGGGGGAGTTGAGGGGTATCAGGAGGTGGAGAGGCGATGTGTCTAGTGATCAGCAAGGGGATGGATTCTCTCCCTTTCGTGGAGCTCCAGGCCAGTAAGGCCTTCCAACCCCAGGCAACAATTAGTTTCAGCCTCCGCTCCCCCAGTCCTGGCCTCAGATGCTGGACAGGTTCCCAGGGCTTCCCTCAGGGTCTCGATCTGATGAGATCAGCACAGGCCTCCCCTGTGGGCCATGCCGGGCTGAGCCAGCTGTGGATCAATGTGCCCTGCCCTATGGGACCCTGTGGTGCCTGCCCCTAAGCCTGAGGCCAGCCAGCTGACAGGTGAAGCAGATTGTTGAGGGACTTGGGACAGCTGGATGCTGGTAAGGCAGGTGATGTATCCAATGCCATGGGCAGTGCGAGGGCACAGGCCAGCCCTGACTCCCTCACCTGGCCCACCCTTGTCCAAGGGCTACAGTGGGATATGTGCCTCCTGTGGAGGCCTGGCCAGTGACTCACAGCCCGGAAGAGCATGGAGTCACACTGGCCACTGGGGCCCTCCAAGGAACCTCTGGATTTGGCACCAGCAGGGAGAGTTCATTTATAAGCTGTTTCTGTGATGTTTCAGCTTGTACCAAAATGGAAAAAAAAGGATGAATGTGGCATCAGGCATGATGTCGCTGCAGACTGATCCGAGGCACTGAATGCTCGCTCTCCCAGGGAGGGCTGGGCCTCAGAGATAAGCTGCTGCTCTCTGCAGACAGGCAGGCTAAGTGACATCTGCAAGTCTCCTTCTTTCTTGCTGGTGGGGTGGTGGGAAGGGAGAGTGGAAAGAGAACCTGTTACTGCTGGGGGCCCTCAGAGCTTCCTGGCCGCCAAGAGGTGACAGTGAGGCAGGTTCTACCCCAGGAGCAGAAGCAGGTTCCCTGGGCAGCATGCTTTGGGGCCAGACATGGCAAGCAAGGCTGGATCCCACTCTCTGAGGCTAAAACACAGGGTGGCAGGCTTAAGTACCACCAGTATCCCCATGGAAAAGAATGTGGAAGCTCCTAGGAACTGCCCCCACTCCCCTCCCTGCCCCAGAGCCCAGTGGACAGAGCGTCAGGGAGTGACCACTGCAGACAGATCATGGCTGGCTGTTCATTCAGCTTGTGGTTCACAGAGCCCCAGCCTCGTCCCCAGGCTTCTGGATCCTTGGTGGGCAGTGCCACCTTAGCCACCCTGCTGCATACTGAACAGTTTGAGGAGAAAGTCCCTTCACAGCCTCAGAGCCCATAAGGCCCTGCCTTTCTGAATCCCCAGCAGGCTCCTGGCAGAGCGGGCAGTGGCTCCTTATGGGAAGCCACTTTCCTGTAGCTTCTGCTTCCCCCATACCCAAATCACCTCTTGGCCTGCACACCACACTGAACCTTCCCATCCTTACTGCCGCCCAGGCCCCCACTGGGCTAGGGTACATGGGTATCCATGGAGGCCACCACCAGCCTTCTGAGATGGTGGGATAGCCTTCCTTGCTGGCAAGAAGGGTCAGCTTGACAAAAGCTAGTGTCTGGCAGAGCCATCCGCCTCAGGGTAGTCCTCAGAAGTCCCCTCAGCTCCACCTCTGGCTCTTGGGATGTGAGGTGTGTGGCTGGTGGCCTGCCCATCTCTTGGCCATGTGTCAGGTTAGGCTCATGGAGGTATTGGACAGCAGGACCCTGAGAGGTTTCCTGTCACACTGGTAGAAGGCCATCCCTCTCATTCTGGTGGGCAGCTCCTTGGGTGCCAAGGAGCCATAGTCACTGTCTACTGCTGAGGAAGGCTCTCACTGCTGCTAGTCCCAGGGCCAGGGGAGTCTGCCACAGGCCTGGCCGTGCATACACAGCCTAGGTGGGCAGATGGGCTGGGGGTGCAGAGCTCTCTCTCTCCCTACCCAGTGGACAGCCTCCATCTCCTTAACACGGGGATGAGGACTTTGGAGTAGGGAGGAAAAGGCTGGGGATGTGCCCCCTAGCAATTTCCTAGGGATCTGTGGGGGAGGCAGAGAGAGGGCAGTCTTGCTGGGTTCAGAGAGCTCCCTCAGCCAGTGTCCTCTTGGGAGGCCTTGTGTGCTGGCCCTATCTGCCTGGGCCTGAGCCTGGGAGTGGCTGGGGGAGGGCGCGGTCAAGGCTCCTCACCAACTGGGAGACGCTGGATAGAAATAGCTGCGCCCATCTGGGCGATGAGTCACTGAGGGGCGTTTCAACTGTTTCTTGGAGAGGTTCTATTTTAAGTGAGACGCCTGTGATGGGGTGATGGGGGCTGGGTGATGGGGGCTGCGTAAAGGAAGGTTCTGGTGGTGAGTGCAGCAGTTTTAGCACATGCCCTTGTTCAACCCTGTCCAGAACCCAAGGAAGGGTCACCCTGAAGTCCCGGGATAAGGAGCCTTACCTCCCAGATCCCTCTTTTCAGGAAGTCCCACCTCAGGGCATGCTGCAGCCTGCAGGTGCACAACACAGATAGGACCCTGGATGTGGGCTGGGCACCCCCCACAGGAACTGAATTTGTGGCTGCCGTCCTGGGGCAGAGCCTGGGCCTCCCCTCAGGAGAGTAATCCCCTCCCAAGGTCCCTCTGAGGATAAGCAGAAACGGCTTGCCCTTGGGAACTCCCACTTTGCCCACTTTGATGGGAGTAAGCCCCCTACAAGAGTGACACTTCTACAGGGGTCTTTGGACTGAGCTCCAGGGACACAAATTGTTTCCTCTGTGGCTTTCTCTGTCCAAATGTAGACAAAGCTGTCTTGGGTCTTAAAAAAACATCTGAATGAATTAACAGTTCTCAGCTGGGGGCTTGGCTTTACACCCCAGTGCTTTGGCATCACTGTTCTTAGGGTTTCCAGAGCTGGGCTTGGTCTTTGAGGGCTCTGCTAGTGTTTTGCATAGGCAACATCTAGACCCATGACTTGACCTGCCTGGGGCTGAGTGGCCTTCAGAAGAGGCAGGAATGCACAAGGCACCTGGCTCCAGGCTATGGATCATAAGTTGCGCAGGGCTGTCAGGACTCGTCTTGCCAGCAGCACCACTTCCTAGCTAGGTAACTGTGAGCATGTCACTAAATCATATTGGTTTTCTCTACTGTGCAGACAAAATAAGAGAATGCCTGTGAATATTTCCTGTGTGGTACTGGGCACAAGAAGGTACTCACCAAAGTGCAGTGTTCTCCCCTCCTCAGATGCTGCTCTTGGGCTTCTGGGCAAGACAGCCGAGCCTAGGTGCCCCAACTGGCAAGTCAACCTCAGTAGCAGCAGCAGCACAGCCCTGTGGCCTCAAGGCAGAGAGCAGGGCTGGAGGCACCCCTGAGGGTGGACAGAGGGACTTTCTGCCCCAGGGGCCAGACTAGACCTTTCCCTGGTGACTGGGCCACCACGGTGCTTTCAAAGCCTCTGGCTGCTACCATAGATGGAGCAGCCTTGGCCTCCAGCCTCGGCTCTGGTTGAGAAGGAGGAGTCCCCTCCGCGAAGCACTAAATCTCCAATCTCGTGACTTCCTCCTTGTAGGAGCTGTGCCCCCTATTAATGGGTTGTCAGGAGTAATCCCACAAGCAAGCTTCTCTGGAATGAGCCCTGCTCTGTGCCACACACTGTGTACAGTCCTGAGAACACCTCCACTAGGGCTCACAGGCCAGGTGCGGAGACAACCAAGTGAACAAATGAGCAGATACTTTGGGAAAGAATAAGTACAGTGAAGAAAACAAACTGGGTGATTAGATACAGAGTGCCTGGGAGGTATTTTAGATTGTGTGGCCAGGGAGGGCCTTGATGGGGAAGTGATACTTGATCTGAGACCTGCACAGCTAGTTGGGCTCAGGGCAGAGGGAAGAGTGAGTGCCTAGGCCCTGGTACAGAAATGAGCTTGGAGGACCACTTGGCAGAACAGGAGGCTTGTGTGTTTGGGGTGAGACAGCTAAGGGGAGATGGCAGGAAAGGAGGCCAGAGAGAGAGGTGGGCTAGGATAGAGCACGAGGCTGGTAAAGAGTCCCCATGGTAAGCCTAATGGGATTCCACTAGAGGGGTTGAGCCTGTAAGTGATATGCTCTGATTTATATGTAGATTTTTTGGAGGAAAAAAATGTTATTGGCTCACATAACTGGGAAGTCCAAGGGTAGACTTGAGGCATAGCTGAATCCAGGGCATTAAATGAAATCATCAGATCTGCTCCTTTCTCCTTGTCTTGGCCCCTCTTCTGACTGTTTATTGACTTCACTCTTAGTCTGTCTCTGCATGTTGGGAAAGAAGACTACTGACCACTCTAAGGCTACATCCTTCTGACGAGTAATCCAAAAGGAAGAAAGACCCTCTTCTCCTCTTGTTCAGTTACCAAGTACCCGGGAAGGGCTGTGATTGTTCCTGTTTGCAAGGTCACATGCCCATCCCTGCACCCCTAGCTGAAACCAGCAATTGGCCCAACCTGAGTCATGTGCTCACTTTACTCGGGGCAGAGTCTGTGACAGAGAGAAGCTACATGTCTATCCGTGAAGAGCAATACATGTCTTGTTTGTTCTGGAGGCACAAATTATCCCATTTCCTTTAAAAATTTGTCTTCCTTAAGGAAAATAAAAAGGCTTATTTCATTCTCTTTACACCATCATTTACACTGTATTACTCTGCTCTCAAGATTTTTCACATATGTCTTGTCTCCTCAGCTCCTCTAAGCTCCTGCAGGACAGGAATCATGGTTTCTTTTTATTTTTTGTGCCTATCTCTCCCATCTGTTACTCTTCACTTATGTACTCATTCTGCAAGTTTTTATTGAATACCTATTGCATACCGGGCACTGTGCTAGGGCCATGCTTTCTCTCCTGATTTACGTTTCAAAGGATTGCTCTGGCTGCTGTGTGGAAATGGCCTGCAGGGGGCAGCAGGGGAAAGAGAGTGACTAGTTGGACGCTGTTGGGTCAGCCACCCAGGAGGATGGTAGCATGGATTGGTGAGGCGGGACATGGAGATGGAGTGATGTACACAGATCTGAGGTATAGCCAGTGGGCAGTGGGGAGGACTTTTGAGCTGGAGGGTCTGGCAGGCAGTGGGTTGTGGTGTGGAGTGGGGAGTGTGTGATTGCCTTTGCTCTGTTCCACATATCTGGCAGCTCCTTGAGGGTAGGGCAGGGCCATCTGCCCCTTCAGCCCTGCCCCCTGGCAGCCTAGAATCCTGAGCAGGGCTTGCTACTCCTGCCTGTGCTAAGAGTCAGCCTTGGCTGCTGTGAGGCCTGCAATGACTTGGGCCCTGGGTGCCACCAGTCCTGACCACCCTGCTGACCATGATGCTTCCTCCTCAGGTGAAGGAGTGGCTCTGTCTGAACTGCCAGATGCAGAGGGCTCTAGGGATGGACATGACCACTGCACCTCGTTCCAAGAGCCAGCAGCAGCTGCACTCCCCAGCCCTGTCTCCTACCCACTCCCCAGCTAAACAGCCCCTGGGGAAGCCGGAGCAAGAGAGATCGCAGGGCCCAGGGGGACCACAGTCTGGCCCCCACCAGGCTCAGACAGCCAGGGCCACTTCAGTGCCGGGGCCTGCCCAAGCAGCTGCCCCTCCAGAGGTGGGGAGGGTGCCTCCTCAGCTCCCTTTCCCCATCAAGCCTTCCACATCTGAGACCAGGCCACCTGCTGGAGAGGCCATGGCCAAAAGTGCCACCACAGTGCCCTCTGGGCCTGGTGCTGCTGAGCAGACCCAGGAGGGCCTCACTGGGAAGCTCTTTGGCCTCGGTGCATCGCTCCTGACCCAGGCAAGCACCCTCATGTCTGTGCAGCCCGAGGCCGACCCCCAGGGCCAAGCTGCCCCCAGCAAGGGGCCGCCCAAGATCATCTTCAGTGATGCCAGCAAGGAGCCTGGCCCAAGACCCCCAGGCTCAGGGGCCGGGCCTGGGCCAGCACCTGGAGCCAAAACTGAGCCTGGAGCTAGAACAGGTCCTGGACCAGGGCCTGGAGGCCCGGCGAGAACTGGGGGAACAACCAGTCCAAAGCATGGCAGAGCAGAACACCAAGCAGTGTCCAAGGCTACTGCCAAGCCAAAGACCATGCCGAAGGAAAGGGCCACCTGCCCACTGTGCCAAGCCGAGCTCAACGTGGGCAGCAAGGGCCCAGCCAACTATAACACCTGTACCACCTGCAAGCTCCAGGTGTGTAACCTGTGTGGTTTCAACCCAACGCCCCACCTGGTGGAGGTAAGAGAGCTGGACCAAGCATGTTCCCTTGGGCCTTGGTGAGGGGCCAAGGCCTGGGATAACGCGGGGCACGGGAGCCAGAAAGAGCTGCAGAGAGCTAGATCTGCCGCAACCACGGGGCTGCCCCTACACATCTAATGCTGCAGAGGGTCTGTGCTCCCTTTTCTGCTCCTGCCCCAGGCCCTCCTTCCACTCAGAGAACTAACTGGCTCAGTGGATGGGGTAATGATGCCCGCTGCCTCTGACTGGCTGACCAGTGCCCTGAGGCTGGTCCCAGAGGTAGCCAGGCTTAGGAGGCCCTGAACTGGCCTACCTATTCCCAGCTGTCATGGACATGGTCCTGATGAAAGATGCCAGGCCCCCCTGCTCAGGTAGGAAGAACCTGAGGTCCCACCCTGCCCTCGGCCTGTGTCCCTTACAGGGGATTGAAAGGCTATTAGGCAGAGGGCTGTTCTCCTGTGCCCAGGGCGGGGCAGAGGCTTTCTCACAGTGGGGCAGGCCACGTCCCACTGTCCATGCGCTAGCCCAGCCAGGTGGTATCCTCCTTCCATCCCCTTTTCTGAGGTCATGGTTTTGATGTCTACTTGTCAAAGCCGTAGCCTTTGGTCCACATATTTTCCCTTGGCTGGGCCTGGCTCTCCTTGGGGTTCCTTGTGGGGATACTCAGAGATGCTCTTCTTACCCAAAGGAAAGTTTGAGGGCCTGCTGGAGTTGAGGCCTCTCTCTCTGCAGTCCCTGCTCCAGGGAAGGGTTTTGGGCACTGTGCAGAGCTAGGTGGAATGGAACAGGAGGCCCAGTGTTCTCTTGAAGCTTGGAGCCCAGCCTGGGAGGCTCAGAAGGTGCCGAGGTACCCTGACAGAGCTGGACCAGCCTGGGCCTGGAGGCTGCTTCTGCTCCTCTCCTTACCCACTCTGCCCTGCTCAGGGCCATCCATGTGAACCTTACCCTTCGCTGCCTTGGGCATAGCTGGTGTGTCCCCTTCCTTGGGGTCTGTGTTTAGCTCCTCTTGGCAGGTGGATGTATCCCCACCTGTGTTATGTCAGGAGATGGTCAAGCCAAGTCCCCTCCTCCTGCACACAGGCAGCCACCTGAGCCCTTGGGGCTCCTGGGCTGAGCCCTGTACCGCCAATGGTGGGGCCGTGCGGTGGAGTGCAGACCACTGCTGGCCCAGGGTGGGACAACAGAGGAGGGCATGGTGTTTCCATGGTCTCTATGGCACCTTGTTCTGACTTGCCTTGGGCCAGGTGTCCATGGGAGCTTCCCAGTGTGATGACAAAGACTGCTTTGGCTGCCACAGGTCATATTTTCCAGCATGCAGGGAGGGGCAGCCTAAGCAAGACAAGTAACCTCCTTACATGATGCCCATGTGGCTCTCCAAGCCCCACACTGCCACTTGCCTAAGCCCTAGGTCTAGTGGCTCACTGGAGGACAGCTGGCCTGGCTGACTGGGTGGGGAGGGGGCACCAAGGGGTCACCACAGGACCAGAGGAGCTCCAGTCCGGAGACTGCCAGGCATGTGCTCGCTGCCAGTTGGGTGGGGTGCCCCGATGCTGAGGGACTGTGAACCCCGTTGGATTACTGAGCTGGCCCAGCGTGGAGGACCCTTGTCCCCGAAAGACCTCCTGGCCCACCTTTCTTCATTAAGCAGGATGTGCACAGAGGGGAGAGGAAAACTGTCTTTGTCCAGGAGAGTAAATGTTCCTGACAGCTCCTTTCAGCAGCCCCTGGGCCAGGCCAAGGGAAGTGCTGATTTAGCTGAAACAGAAGTGTCTCATTCACGTGCTGTCTCTGGATGAGCGTTTGGATTCTAATCTAAGCCTCTCATTAGCTGCTTGGTTCTCGTCTTTCTGGACCCCGGAGCTTCTGCTTCTTGGCCAGCATTGCCCCCTGCCCTCCACGTCCTGCTGTCTCCATTCCTGCCCCGCTGCTGCCTCCTTGGTCAGGACCACCCTGGCTTCCACAGGATCTGATGGGTTCCATGGGCCTGATGGCACAGCTGCTGGACGTCCTGGTCCTAGCTCCTCCCCACCCCAGGCCCTCTGCTTCCCTGCCTCCTGCTCCTAATAACGGTCAGAGGATGGCCCAGCTTCGCTGACTCCTTTCTCCTCATGGCTCTGCCTATTAATGCTGCTGTCCCCAGAGGGCCTATGGCTGCTCCTGGGGAAGGCGTGGATGGGCAGCCATGATGCCCCTTCCCATGGTTCCCACCCCAAAGAGCAGAGACCATGCCACCATCTACCATCAGAGACACAAGCTGGCAGCCTGGGGTCATCCTCAACTCCCCATCTCTCACTTCAGCATCTACTCCAGGGACAAAGTCCTGCTGGCTCTGCCTCCCCACTGTCACTAGAACCTGGCCTCTCCTCTTCATCCCTGCAGCCACAGCCCTACTTCAAGCCCTTATCCTTCCTCACTCAGACAATGACCAAAACCTTCTTGTGCTCTGTCTGCCTTGGGTCTTTCAAGGGGCTGGTGGGGCAGCGCTAGGGCTTGGTGTGTCCCTCTTCCTCTCCCTCCCCACTAGCATTGTTGCTTTTCTTCACTGAGGCCCTTAACCAGGCCATAGGCCGTCTTTGATCTCACCTCAGTGAATGGCCACTTGGCATTTAGAGCAATTTTGTGCTTCCCTGTGACCTACTTTGTGTGTTTTTGGTTAGAGGCTCCTGATTTCTCAACAGGTGCCACAGACACATCCTGCCTTGGGAGTGAGGTGGCAGGGCCTGCAGGTCTTTCTCTAGGTCCAAGGGGTAGGTCTGCCCTGGCTGTCTCTCCCACACCTTGCTTGACTGAGGCCAGCCCACCAGGCTTGGGATGACCATGCTGTCTCTGTGCACAGTATGAAGGAGGGATGGACCAGGGAAGCCCCACTGCTAGCTCCCCACGGGCCTCTTAGACCTGCTTTGGCTCCAGAGAAAAGATGGAGCTTTGGCTCCATCTGAGGCCAGAGCCTGTCTGGGCTGCCAGAGCCTGTCTGGGCTGCCAGGTTGGCAATTTTCCTCAACATCTCTGAGCTGTAAAAATCTTTTTACCTTCTTTCTAGACAGGGAGTCCAGAGCATACAATGGAGGAGGCAATAAAACCAGATCCTTTTTCCCTTTGAAATTTCCTCTGAAAAAATTACCAAAGTGCTATTTAGTGAGTCATTTCATAAGTAAGAGTTGTTGATTCCAAATTTTTTACCTATTTATCTTTTTGAAGGATAATAATACCCTCTGGGTTAATTTTTAATTGGCCTTCAGTTCAAAATAGAGTTTGTGAAGAAATTAGTGGAATTGGAATTGTTATAGTAACACTGCCAGTTTCTCATCTTATTATAATGACAAAATACCAGCTGTGCCCTTGAGAAGTCAGGGCTCCCTGGGCAAAGGAGCTAGCACCTGTGATATGTGGGCTTGGGTTGGGTTTATTTGGGGAAGGGGCTGTGGCAGGGGCGTCAGCTAGCCTCGGGCTTCCTCTGGGCATAGTGATCTCAGGGAGCCCTGTCTCCTCCCATGTAGAATGTGAGTGATAGTACTCCTTCTTAGGTTTCTGTGAGAGCCAGGTGAGATGCCATACCTCAGATACTTTTGGAAGGTCCACACACAGTCAGCCCTCAAGCCAGGAGATTGGAACCAGAGTGTCCTAAAAGAGTCTCTGTGTGGGGAAAAAAGAGTCCCCACCAGCCCCTGACCATCTGGGTATGAATCAACCCTGTGGCCAGTGCAAGATCTTGGTCCCATGAGGGACGCCCCACAGGGAATAAACACATTTGGTACTGGAGCATGAAGGGAACGCAGCCCGGTCATAAAGGCACATGTTGGGATATCAGGTAGGATTCCTTTTATTGGAGGCAGAGGCCCAGAAAAGAGGAGCTTAAGCATGTCCGGGGACAGGGAGGGGCAGGGTCACAGAGTCAGGAGAGGAACAGCAGCACCAGTGATGGCCACACCTGTGGTCCAGTGTCTGAGTCTGGGGCTTTTTACCTCTGGGCATTCTTTTCTCTGGAGTTCTCATTCATTGCCTTCTGGTCTGGCAGTGGGGCTAGGAGGTATGTTGGGCCAGGCAGCTGGCCATCGGGTGTCAGTTGGGCTGGTGTCACTGTAACCA
Source organism: Diceros bicornis minor (assembly GCF_020826845.1). Lineage (NCBI taxonomy): Eukaryota > Metazoa > Chordata > Mammalia > Perissodactyla > Rhinocerotidae > Diceros > Diceros bicornis. Next base: position 50,771,718 of record NC_080741.1, read on the forward strand.
GACTGACACTTAGGCCAGCTGCACATATAAAGAGATTGTGTTCTGCAGGATCATTCAGACGATGGCAGATGCCATCGCATGGGAGGCATGCCCAGCTTCCAGGCAGCCTCACTGGGCCCCTTTGGCCCGTGAGGCATAGTAGCCAGTGGTCCTGGAAAGCAGCAGGTCTTACCCTCCTGTGGGGTGCCCCACCAACTCTCTCAGACAACTCACTTCCCCTTCCCCTCACCGAATTCACCTGGCTCCATCTGATGGTATGCGCACCACACCTCCCACCTTTAGGTGCTGATTGCCATTGGGGGACTCCTACCTTCCTGTCCCCGGAAGGGAACTGGACAGAGGGAGGCAAGGCAGAAGTGGTCATCAGAGACTTCTCAGGTCCCAGATCATACCCTGCCCACTTGCAAAAGGGAACAGGCAAAGAGGACGGCAGGCAGCAGCTCCCCAAGGGCTGGGGCTGGGTGGGGGAGAATATGAAAGAGAATGTGCAAGTGAATGAATGAATGAGGGAATAAACACTAAAGGAGGAGAATGAATGAATGAACAAGTGAGGAGAAGAACAGGGAATGAATGAGCAGGGGCACGGGTGGGGAGCATGTTGAGGGGGCAGAGATGAGAGCAGAGTGAATAAAGAAATCGAGGCCTCTGTTAGTAGCTGTGTTTCAGTCCCCAGGCACAGAGATTCTGCGAGGCCTGCCTCCCACCCCATCCCCATTCCCCAGAAGACTTGGCCCTGGGCCAGGTATCCCTTGGCTCCACCCCTACTGGCCTCAATGCCCTGTACCCTTCTCCCCCTACCCCCAGAGGCCTGGGGAAGGGCCTCTGGCAGCCAGGCCAGGGGGTTATTTTTAGCTCTTACCTCACGTGCCTCCTCCTGCCTGCCCCTCCTCCCTTTCTCACTGCCTGCTATAACAGGCCAGGAGCAAGAGGGCTGACTGGGCAGCCCCTTCTGCAGCCTGGCTGCCTCCGTGAGTAAGCGTGGGAAGGAACAAAGCCCCAGGGAGCCTGTGACCACAGGTGATATACTCTACTGAGGGCTGGGCCTCTGGGCTCAGGTAAGCAGGCCACTGCCGGGGCTGGCTCTGAGCCCTTGGCATTAGGTCTGCCTCCCCCATCCAGGCCATCCTTCCAAGGTACCCTTCATTTGCTTCCTTTGGACTGTTGCTTCTGGGGTGGGATCTGCAGGCCAGAGGTATGGGTCAGAGGTTTGCCAAGCCACCAAGGTGAGCCAGGGCAGATGACATAACCTTGAGAGGCAAACCTGGGATGGCTGTGTGCAGGGACCCAAGGTGAGGTCAGGGCAATATTGCCTCGTGCCAGCCCCCTCTCTGGGCCCAGATCCTAACCCCATCATGCTGATCCTGGGGCTGAAGAAGGGGCTGTTTGCTTATTTCCAGAATTCTCTCTTGGCCTCTGCCTACACCCTTCCCACTTCTCCAGGGTCTTTTTGCCATTTCACAGTCTTCTCTGACATGGAGGGATTTCTACTGTGTCCCCAGGTGACGTTGGGGGCGTGTGGGTGGGAGTCCTGGCTCAGGCTCTGTGCTCTCCCATGCCCTGTCCATCTCAGGGCTTGGTCTCAGCCTGTTCAACACTCTCCCTGGGCACCTCTAGGGGTGGACCCTGCCAGGCCAAGTGAGCCCAAGGCCCAACAAGTAGCCAGCACCAATTGCCTCATAGGTGTTCATGTGGGTATACATAGAGCATCACATAAGGTCCAAGGGAGTCAGCAGTGGTGGTAGGGCCAGGCCCTGCAGGGCACAGGGTAAGTACATGTAGGACCTCTGAAGGGTGCCCCTCTGTAGCTGGGCCCTTCTGCCCAGGACCTGTGTTTGGGCTTGGGCCTCAGGGCACAGTCGGAGCTCCAATCTCAGGGAACGGTCTCAAGGCCCTGAGCAACAAGCCTGTGAAGCAGGCCTACCTCTCAACACACACCAAGGCCCTGCCACCTGCCCCACCTGGCCTCCGCTGGGGCCCAGGGCAGAGATGTGGTGTGTAGCTCTGTGGTAGGAAACCAGGGAAGAATCATTGACATGGTACCTGCCATGGTGGCCTGAGGATGCCAGGTTGAGGGCAGGCACCCTGGGGGTACCACGCTTCCAAGGCTCTGTCAGGCGGGCTAGGGTCTGACTTGGACCCAGGGGCAAGCAATGTGTGAGGTAAGGGTGCTGAGGCTCTTGGCCCACTTTGGGTGGCAAAAGCCAAGGGCCATCTCCTTGCCCTGTCCCCTGGCTCTGTGACCCTGTGGCTCTGTGTCCTGTAGTTCCAGGTGGCCAAGCTGCTGGTGGGAGCCTGAGTGTCTGGGCACTGAGGATGAGCAGCAGCAGGAAGGTGGGAGTGCCAAGGGTCTGCACCCCCAGGGTGAGAGCAGGCACAGGTGCCTGTGGGCCCGGGTAGGGCCTCTAGTCTTGCCAAGGGGGAGCCCTGATTCTAGAGGAGGCTCCTGTGGGACATGTCCCTGTCAGCCTCTGACCTGCTGCAGGAATCACCCGCTCAGGGCCTGGAATGCTCAGACTCCACCCATGTGAAGACAGCTGGAGCTGGGGGACTTAGACTTGGTTTCTACTGTCCTGGGAACTTCACCGTTGATACCCATGTCTTACTTGGAATGACCTGTTTGGGCCTGTGGGCTCCAGGAAGGCTGCATGCCAGCCCTTGTGTCTCTCTTAGTCATGGCTATGGCTCCGGCCTCCAGCACTGAGCCTGACACAGAGGTGGTGACCCTGAGAGTGGTGGAATGATGGTCAAGGATTTGATCCCAGCCCAGCTCTGGAGGAAGCAGGGCCTCTGGCCTAAGGGCTGGCATACACAGTCCCCATCAGAGGAATAGTCTAGAGCCCTGGGGGCAAGAGGAGGCTTCTGCCTGAGGATCTTTGCTGGCCTCAGACAAGGTGACTTGGGCTGGGGAGTCTGAGCAGAGGGGACTGCTCAGCCCCACCCCCCCAAGCAGGGCTTTTCCCAGACAGCCTCCCCTGGCCCCAGGAATCTGCACCCTCCCAGCACAGCCCTTACTTGGGAAGGGCATGGGGAAGGATGGTGCCTGAGGCCTGAGCTAGGAGGCCAGGGTAGGGCAGTGCATCCAGGGGATGCTCCCTGTCTGATGCCATTCCTGGTCTGCAGGGGCTCTCGACTGCTGGACTCCACACCAGCTCCCAGGGGCTGTTCACTCTCTGGGGGTGAGCCCCCAGCTCCCCCTCTTCTCCAGACCCTTCTGCTACTTGTAAACTTCACCCCCCACACACAGTTCTCCTCTTCTGGCCAGGTGAAAAGCTCTCTAGAGGGTAAGGAAGGGACCCTTCTTTTTGGTTTGTCGTTTTAACTCTGTATATGGGCTTCTAAAGCATGGGGAAGTCTGTCATTTCGGAGCGAGAAATTTATCAGTCTTTTTCTCCTCATGCCTTTGGTGTCATGCTTTGGAAGACTTTCTCCTCCTTATGGTTACAAAAACAGTCACAGAAATATTCTTTGAGTGCTTCAGTGTCTTTGTGATTTTCATCAACTCCCCTCCCCTCTCATTTCCTTACAGAAAACTGAGTGGCTCTGTTTGAACTGCCAAACTAAGCGGCTGCTGGAGGGTAGCCTGGGAGAGCCGACCCCCCTGCCGCTGCCCACCTCACAGCAGCCCCCTGTAGGGGCCCCTCACCGTGCAGCTGGAACAGCCCCTCTGAAGCAGAAAGGGCCACAGGGGCTAGGCCAGCCATCAGGCTCCCTGCCTGCCAAGGCCAGTCTCCTGCCCACCAAGGCCAGTCCCCAGCCCACCAAGGCCAGCCCCCAGGCCAAGCCCCTTAGGGCTTCTGAACCCAGCCGGACACCAAGCAGTGCCCAGGAGAAGAAGACAGGAGTCCCAGCTAAAGCTGAGCCTGTGCCAAAACCACCTCAGGAGACTACCCTGCCCCCTGGAACTCCTAAAACAAAGACCGGGGTGTGGAGGCCTGAACCTACCACTTCTGCCATCAAGGCCGTTCCAGAAGTCCCCAAGGGTGGGGAGGCGGAGGTCAGTTCCATTCACTTCCCAGGGACCCTCGCTCTCAGGCAGGACAGTCTAGGGAAGGGCTTGGCTCCCTGAGGGGCTGGGATGTAGGCCTGGGGCAGGCCCCTTGTGGTCACAGAGGAGGGCAGAGATGCTTAGATGAGGCCCTGGTGGGCCTGGGCCTGTGAGTTCTAGGCTGGTCCTGTGTCTAGCGCCTTGTTGGATACTTTGCTGGGTTTTGCTACCATTAGATCTAGGAAAGTTTCTCTCTGAGAACCTCGGGCCGCTTGAGGTTTGCCGTGGAAACTGCAAGTTATTCAAGTCCAAAGAAATGGAGTGGGTGGTGGGCACTGATCCCCTGGGAGGGGGAAGGACCCTTCCCCAGGGTGCTGGAATTGACAGAGAGGGCTGGGCTCCCCCAACGAGCTGCTGTGGGGAGTCAGTGTCTGCTTCTCATCCTGCTGCAGGAGCTGGGGAGCAAGTCTTACTCTCAGGACCTGTCTCGGAGCCCACAGAGCCTCAGCGACACAGGCTATTCCTCCGATGGCATCTCCAGCTCCCAGAGTGAGATCACAGGTGTTGTACAGCAGGAGGTGGAGCAGCTGGACAGTGCAGGGGTGACAGAGCCATGCCCACCCAGCCCATCAGAGCTCCACAAAGTAGGGAGCAGCATGCGGCCTTCGCTGGAGGCCCAGGGCCCAGCTGCTAGTGGTGAGCGGAGCAAGCCCCCCTGCAGCAGCAGTGGTGAAAAGCAGAAGCGGCGGCCCCACTCCTTGTCCGTCGTGCCTGAGACCTTTGACTCTGATGAGGAGCTGGAGGATATCCTGGAGGAAGAGGAAGACTCTCTGAAGTGGGGGCGCCAGAGTGAGCAGCGGGACACAGCGGAGTCCTCAGATGACTTTGGCAGCCAGCTGAGGCACGACTACGTGGAGGACAGCAGCGAGGGTGGCCTGTCCCCTCTTCCACCCCAGCCCCCAGCCCAGGCAGCAGAACTGGCTGATGAGGAGTTCATGCGACGGCAGATACTGGAGATGAGTGCCGAGGAAGACAACCTAGAAGAGGATGATGCTGCCACCTCCGGGCATGGCATGGCCAAACATGGAACCCAGAAGGGTGGCCCCAGGCCCAGGCCTGAGCCCAGCCAAGAACCAGTAGCACTGCCCAAGAGGCGCCTGCCCCACAATGCCACCACGGGCTACGAGGAGCTGCTCTCCGAGGGAGGCCCAGCAGAGGCCACTGATGGCGCTGGGGCCCTGCAGGGTGGGCTCCGCCGCTTCAAGACCATTGAGCTCAACAGCACAGGCAGCTATGGCCACGAGCTGGACCTGGGCCCAAGCCCCGACCCCAGCCTGGACCGGGAGCCAGAGCTGGAGATGGAGAGCCTGACAGGCTCTCCTGAGGACCGCTCCCGCGGGGAGCACTCCTCCACACTGCCAGCCTCCACGCCCAGCTACACATCGGGCACTTCTCCCACCTCCCTGTCTTCACTGGAAGAGGACAGTGACAGCAGCCCCAGCCGCCGGCAGCGGCTGGAAGAAGCAAAGCAGCAGCGCAAGGCCCGGCACCGCTCCCATGGGCCGCTACTGCCCACCATTGAGGACTCCTCGGAGGAGGAGGAGCTGCGGGAGGAGGAGGAGCTGCTGCGCGAGCAGGAGAAGATGCGGGAGGTAGAGCAGCAGCGCATCCGCAGCACGGCCCGTAAGACACGGCGTGACAAGGAAGAGTTGCGGGCCCAGCGGCGGCGCGAGCGCTCTAAGACTCCCCCCAGCAACCTGTCGCCCATTGAAGATGCCTCCCCCACGGAGGAGCTGAGGCAGGCAGCCGAGATGGAGGAGCTGCATCGCTCCTCCTGCTCCGAGTACTCGCCCTCGCCATCCCTTGACTCAGAGGCTGAAGCCCCCGATGGTGGCCCCACCCGGCTCTACAAGTCAGGCAGTGAGTACAACCTGCCCACTTTCATGTCCCTCTACTCACCGACTGAGACACCTTTGGGCAGCTCCACCACTCCCAGTTCCAGCCGGCCCCTCAAGAGTGCTGAGGAGGCCTACGAGGAGATGATGCGAAAGGCTGAGCTGCTCCAGCGGCAACAGGGCCAGGCAGCAGGGTGCCGGGGGCCCCATGGTGGCCCCTCTCAGCCCATAGGCCCCCGAGGCCAAGGTTCCTTTGAATACCAGGACACCCCAGACCATGACTATGGCAGGGCTGCTCAGCCTGCCTCAGAGGACACGCCAGCTGGCCTGGGAGCAGCTGTGTACGAGGAGATCCTTCAAACGTCACAGAGCATTGCCCGCATGCATCAGGCCTCCTCACGGGACCTGGCCTTTGCTGAGGACAAGAAGAAGGAGAAGCAGTTTCTGAATGCTGAGAGTGCGTACATGGACCCAATGAAGCAAAATGGCGGCCCACTTACCCCTGGTACCAGTCCCACCCAGCTCGCTGCTCCTGTGTCCTTCTCCTCCTCCACCTCCTCAGACAGCAGCGGGGGCCGAGTCATTCCTGATGTCCGTGTTACTCAGCATTTTGCAAAGGAGCCTCAGGACCCCCTCAAGCTACACAGCTTTTCTGCCTCCCCCAGCTCTGCCTCCAAGGAGATAGGCATATCCTTTTCCCAAGGCCCCGGGACTCCAGCCACCACAGCTGTGGCTCCTTGTCCAGCTGGCCTGCCACGAGGGTATATGACTCCGACCTCCCCAGCAGGCTCTGAGCGCAGCCTTTCACCATCTTCCACAGGCCACAGCTATGCACAGAGCCCAACCACTGCAAACTATGGGTCCCAAACTGAGGAGCTACCCCAGGTCCCCAGTGGCCCTGCTGCCAGTGGACGGGCTGCCAGAGAGAAGCACCTGAGTGTGAGTGATGGTGAGAGCAGCACTCCCCGGCCCGCCCGGGGATATTCCTACTTCGTTGGCTCGAGCCCACCTCTGTCCCCATCTTCTCCCTCAGAGAGTCCCACATTCTCCCCTGGCAAGCTGGGCCCAAGGGCCACAGCAGAGTTCTCAACACAGACGCCAAGCTCAACCCCTGCCTCAGACATGCCACGGAGTCCTGGTGCCCCCACCCCAACACCTATGGTGGCTCAGGGCACACAAACGCCACACCGACCCAGCACACCTCGCCTGGTATGGCAGCAGTCCTCTCAGGTGGCCCCCTTTATGGTCATCACACTGGCGTCAGATGCCTCCAGCCAGACCAGGATGGTACATGCCAGTGCCTCCACCTCCCCAGTATGCTCACCCACTGACACCCAGCCCACTGCCCACAGCTATAGTCAGACAATGCCTCCCAGTGTGTCTCAGCTGCACCCAGAGCCACCTGGGCCACCTAGCTTCCCACGGGCACCCAGTGCTGGTGCAGATGGGCCCCTGGCTCTGTATGGCTGGGGCACCCTCCCTGCTGAGAACATCTCTCTGTGCCGGATCTCCTCTGTCCCTGGAACATCTAGGGTTGAGCCAGGCCCCAGGCCCCCTGGTAGTGCTGTGGTAGACCTTCGCACAGCCAACAAGCCCACACCCATCATCCTTACCGACCAGGGCATGGACCTGACCTCTCTTGCCGTGGAAGCGAGGAAGTATGGCCTTGCACTGGATCCAATCCCAGGGCGGCAGTCAACCGCTGTGCAGCCTTTGGTTATCAACCTCAATGCCCAGGAGCAGACCCATGCCTTCCTCAGCACCGCCACCACCGTGAGCATCACCATGGCCTCGTCTGTGCTCATGGCTCAGCAAAAGCAGCCTGTAGTCTATGGAGACCCCTTCCAGAGCCGGCTTGACTTTGGCCAGAGTGCGGGTAGCCCTGTGTGCCTGGCCCAGGTCAAGCAGGTAGAGCAGGCCGTCCAGACAGCCCCATACCGAGGTGGGCCCCGGGGAAGACCCAGGGAGGCCAAGTTTGCCAGGTATAACCTGCCCAACCAGGTAGTGCCTCTGGCCAGAAGGGACGTTTTGATTACTCATATGGGCACTGCCCAGAGTGTTGGCCTCAAATCGGGCCCAGTGCCAGAGCCTGGTGCCGAACCCCACCGGGCCACCCCTTCAGAGCTGCGGTCACATGCTCTACCAGGTGCGAGAAAGCCACACACAGTGGTGGTGCAGATGGGAGAGGGCACAGCAGGCACTGTGACCACACTGCTCCCAGAGGAGCCGGTGGGTGCCCTGGACCTCACTGGGATGAGGCCCGAGAGCCAGCTGGCATGCTGTGACATGGTCTACAAGTTCCCCTTTGGCAGTAGCTGCACAGGCACCTTCCACCCCGCCGCCAGCACATCCGAGAAGAGTGTGGCAGATGTTGCCCCGCCTGGCCAAAGCAGCGGCCCCTTCTATAGTCCCCGGGACCCTGAGCCTCCCGAGCTCCCCACCTACCAGGCACAGGGGGTATTGGGCCCTGGGTCCCACGAGGGGCAGAGGCCCTACCCACAGGGCCTCCCTGGCAGGCTGTACTCCTCCATGTCTGACACCAATTTGGCTGAGGCTGGCCTCAACTACCACGCCCACAGGATTGGGCAGCTCTTCCAGGGCCCTGGACGAGACTCAGCTGTGGACCTCAGCTCGCTGAAGCACTCCTACAGCCTGGGCTTTGTAGACGGACGCTACCTTGGGCAGGGCTTGCAGTATGGCTCATTCACGGACCTGCGTCATCCTACAGACCTTTCAACTCACCCGCTTCCCATGCGGCGTTACAGCTCAGTGTCAAACATCTACTCAGACCACAGATATGGCCCACGGGGAGATGCACCTGGCTTCCAGGAGGCCAGCCTGGCCCAGTATAGTGCCACCACGGCCCGCGAGATCAGCCGTATGTGTGCAGCCCTCAACTCCATGGACCAGTATGGAGGACGGCATGGCAGTGGTGGTGGCCCTGACCTCATGCAGTATCAGCCCCAGCCCGGGCCTGGGCTCAATGCCCAGCAGGGTCTGACTCCCCTCAGACCTGGCCTCCTTGGGAACCCCACCTTCCCAGAGGGCCAGCCAAGTCCTGGGAACCTGGCCCAGTACAGGCCTATAGCAGGCCAGGGAACAACAGTCAGACAGCTGCTGCCATCCACAGCCACTGTGCGTGCAGCCGATGGCATGATCTACTCAACTATCAACACCCCAATTGCTGCAACACTGCCCATCACCACTCAGCCTGCCTCAGTACTGCGGCCCATGGTGCGTGGTAGCATGTACAGGCCTTATGCATCTGGTGGAGTCACAGCCATGCCACTCACCAGCCTGACACGCATGCCCATGATTGCCCCCCATGTACCTCTTGGGCCCTCAGTGCTGTACCGATATCCTGCCCCAAGGAGATTCCCCACGGCTTCCAGCGTTCCACCTGCTGAGGGTCCTGTCTACCTAGGGAAACCTGTTGCTGCCAAGGCCCCAGGAGCTGGGGGCCCACCAAGGCCAGAGCTGCCAGCAGGGGCTGCTCGGGAAGAACCTCTTTCCACAGCCACCCCTGCTGCCATCAGGGAGGCTGTAGCAGCCCCAGCCCTGGCCCCAGTGGGTGGCCAGAAGCCACCGGTAGATGCTGCTCCTGGGGGCACCATTGGGGCCCTCAGCCAGCCAGGGCTGGAGAAGGAGGAAGCATCGCAGGAGGAGAGGCAGCGGAAGCAGCGGGAGCAGCTGCTACAGCTGGAGCGAGAACGGGTGGAGCTGGAGAAGCTGCGGCAGCTGCGGCTGCAGGAGGAGCTGGAGCGGGAGCGTGTGGAGCTGCAGAGGCACCGCCAGGAGGAGCAGCTGCTGGTGCAGCGGGAGCTGCAGGAGCTGCAGACCATCAAGCACCACGTGCTGCAGCAGCAGCAGGAGGAACGGCAGGCTCAGTTTGCCCTGCAGCGAGAGCAGCTAGCACAGCAGCGTCTGCAGCTGGAGCAAATCCAGCAGCTGCAGCAGCAGCTGCAGCAGCAGCTGGAGGAGCAGAAACAGCGGCAGAAGGCCCCCTTCCCTGTGGCCTGTGAGGCACCCGGCCGAGGGCCTCCCCCAGCGGCCACCGAGCTGGCTCAGAGTGGCCAGTACTGGCCACCCCTGACGCACACTGCCTTCATCGCCATGGCAGGGCCTGAGGGGTCTGGGCAGCCTCGTGAGCCCATGCTGCACCGGGGTCTCCCCAGCTCTGCCTCAGACATGTCACTGCAGATGGAGGAGCAGTGGGAGGCAAGCCGCAGTGGCATTAAGAAGCGGCACTCTATGCCACGCCTGCGGGATGCCTGCGAGCCAGAGGTGGGGCCTGAGCACAGCGTGGTGAGGAGGATTGCAGACAGCAGTGTGCAGACAGATGATGAGGATGTGGAGGGCCGCTACCTCCTGACCCGGCGGCGCCGGGCACGGCGGATTGCTGACTGCAGCGTGCAGACCGACGATGAGGACAGCGCCGAATGGGAGCAGCCAGTGCGCCGCCGCCGGTCCCGTCTTTCCCGCCACTCAGACTCTGGCTCCGACAGCAAGCACGATGCCACTGCCTCATCATCCACTGCCGCCACCACTGCGAGGGCCATGAGCAGCGTGGGCATCCAGACCATCAGTGACTGCTCTGTGCAGACAGAGCCTGACCAGCTGCCCAGAGTCTCTCCAGCCATCCACATAACAGCTGCCACTGACCCCAAGGTGGAGATCGTCAGGTACATATCGGCGCCAGAGAAGACTGGGCATGGGGAGAGCCTGGCCTGCCAGACGGAGCCAGATGGGCAGGCCCAGGGTGTGGCCGGGTCCCAGATTGTAGGGCCAACAGCCATCAGTCCCTACCTGCCTGGCATCCGGATCGTCACCCCAGGGCCCCTGGGCAGATTCGAAAAAAAGAAGCCGGATCCCCTCGAGATTGGATACCAGGCCCACCTGCCCCCAGAGTCCCTCTCACAGCTTGTGAGCCGCCAGCCTCCCAAATCCCCCCAGGTCCTCTACTCACCAGTCTCACCCCTGTCCCCCCACCGGCTCCTGGACACTTCCTTTGCTTCCAGTGAGAGGCTGAACAAGGCTCACGTGAGTCCCCAGAAGCACTTCACGGCTGACAGCGCTCTCCGCCAGCAGACGCTGCCTCGCCCCATGAAGACCCTGCAGCGCTCCTTGTCTGACCCTAAGCCCCTCAGCCCCACCGCCGAGGAGTCTGCCAAAGAGAGGTTCTCCCTCTACCAGCACCAGGGGGGACTGGGTAGCCAGGTATGGGCACAGGGGCTGGTCCAGGGTGGGACAGGGGTCTCTTCCTAGCTTGGGGGCCCCCACAGGGAGGGACTTCTCCTGGGGTAGGGGGTGGAGTCATCTCCAGCTCCAGAGGCCCAGAGGAAGGAGTCAAGGAATGGACCTTCCTCGATGCACATCTGGTGGAGCCCGCAGCCTGGCAAGGACATCCTGGCAAATACACACACACACACACATACACACACACACACATACACGTGGGCCCCCACAGCCATCCATCCAGACACCTCTAGAAACTTCAGCCTCCTCTTAGCACTGCCCCTTCACGGCCTATATGTAGTCCAGCCCCTGCCGCTTCCCACTTCAGGCCTCCTCAGCTCTCCCCTCCAGTCTAGGCCCCTCCCACTCCAGACCTCTACTGTGGATGTTTCCTGAGAAAATCAGTAACACGGACCTGGCTGCCTGCTCCCGACTCCCCAGCCATGGCCTATCTTCCATTGCCCCATGGAAGCCCAAGCCCCTTGGCCTAGCATTCAAGGCCCATCCCAACTGGCTGCAGCATGTTCTCTGCCTTGTCTTGTCCCCTGCCCCTATCTGGGCCTCGGTAAATCTTTTTACACACCTGTCTGCTCCCCTAAATAGGGGCTCCTGGAGCATAAGCTTACCGTTGTCTGTGGCTTTAGTTGCCAGTGATGTCATAAGACTGTGAGAGGTAGCCTGCCACGGGCTGCTGTGGAGGGGAAGATGGGGTTGCGAGGGCCTGACGCCAAGGACTTTGAGTGCTAGGCTGAGGAGGGTGGGCTTTACTTGAAGGCCCTTGGAGCCTCTGGAGGTTTTAGGCAGGTGAGACAGGACAAGATCAGCATTTTAGAAAGCTTTCTGGGCAGAGTATGGAGTAGAGTCTGGGCTGCCAGGGAGGGCAGGTCAGAGAGGCAGGTGGTGTTGGCTTTAGGCTAGGGTAAGCACAGAGCTCCTGAGAGCTGGCCATTTGCGGTCACACCACAATGGGCACTCATGGTGTGCAGCCAAAATAATGAAAGAGGGACAACAGATTGAGGAGTTCAGAAAGTGAAATATATTACAGGCCCACCTTTCATTCTGAGGTTTTGGGGCACATTATCATTTCCTTTATAATATATGGTGAGATTAGGTGGGAGGTTTTTCAGTAGTTGCCTGGCAAGGTAAAAAGTAAGAAGCTCAATGTCAGTCCCCAGTGTATTTTGGGGATTTTGGTGGTCCATAACACCCAAAAGCCTTCGGCATTCTGGGAAGGCTAGGAGCTAGAGACAAAGGGAGGACCTAGGGCAAACCTTCTGGCAATGTGGAGCATCAGGCAGGTGAGGAGGGCCCCATGGAGGACAGTGTTAGGGAACCTTAGCCAGGAAGCCATGCAGCTGGAGATAGGGCTGGAGAGAGAAGTGGGCTGACAGGGATGTGGAGGGAGCTGGGGGCCAGGCCGAGAGCACAGCTGGGCAGAGGGTGCTGCAGGGCAGCAGGAGGAGGAGACTGGGCAGGCGGCTGAGTTGCCTGTCACTTTAGAGAGGAGTAGAGCAGGAGGCAGAAAAAGACTTAGAGCCTGCAGCAACTGACAGTCAGCATGGGTCCTTTCCCATGGTCCTCTAGGGGCCCTGGTGGGCCCAGGACCCACTCCACTCCTGTCCATGGCCCTGCACTGTGCTTGGCCCCCACCAGCTGCTAGTACCCAAACCCAGAGCCAGACTTGTACTCTCCTGACCTCAGGACACTCAGTGGAAGGTGGAGGATGGCAGGTCCACTGGAGATGTGCAGGGGTTCTTAGAGCCGCTATGTGCCACGCCAGTACTAGACACCAGCACAGAGGGGCATCTGCTCCTTCCCTACTCTCCTGCTGCCCAGAGCTCAGTAAAATGATCACAGGTCTTCCCTCCAAGGCCAGTGGGTGGGTTGGGTAGGCCTTAAGTCTACCTGGTGAATCAGGGTGCTGACAGTGTGGAGCCCAGCCCCTACCCCAGCCCAGGCCAGGGCTCTTCTACTCTGTACCCCACCAAGCCACCCACGCCTTGGGTCTCAGTGCTGCCCGCCCTTCCCTCTGTCTCAGGTGTCGGCGCTGCCACCCAACGGCCTGGTCCGCAAGGTGAAGCGGACACTGCCCAGCCCCCCTCCAGAGGAGGCTCACCTACCCCTGGCTGGCCAGGCCCCCCCACAGCTGTATGCGGCCAGCTTGCTGCAGCGTGGGTTGGTGGGGCCCACCGCTGTCCCTGCCACCAAGGCCAGCCTGCTCCGGGAGCTGGACCGGGACCTGCGGCAGGTGGAGCATGAGTCCACCAAGCTGCGCAAGAAGCAGGCAGAGCTGGATGAGGAGGAGAAGGAGATCGACGCCAAGCTCAAGTACCTGGAGCTGGGCATCACACAGCGCAAAGAGTCTTTGGCCAAAGACCGGGGTGTCCGTGACTACCCACCCTTGCGTGGTCTCGGTGAGCATCGTGACTACCTGTCCGACAGCGAGCTCCACCAGCTGCGGCTCCAGGGCTGTGCCACTCCAGCTGGCCAGTATGCAGACTTCCCTGTCACTGCTGCAGCTCCTACCACCCCCTCTGGCCCCACTGCCTTCCAGCAGTCCCGGTTCCCACCTCCAGCCCCACAGTACACTGCAGGCAGTAGTGGACCAACTCAGAACGGCTTCCCAGCCCACCAAGCACCCACCTACCCTGGCCCCAGCACATACCCAGCACCTGCCTTTCCTCCTGGCACCAGTTACCCAGCTGAGCCTGGCCTGCCAAGTCAGCAGACTTTCCGTCCCACAGGCCATTATGCAGCCCAAACACCCATGCCAACCACACAGAGCACCCTTTTCCCGGTCCTGGCTGACAGCCGTGCTCCTCCCCAGAAGCCACGCCAAACATCACTGGCTGACTTGGAGCAGAAGGTGCCCACCAACTATGAGGTGATTGCCAGCGCTGTCGTGGCCATGTCTTCAGCCCCATCTGAAACCAGCTACAGTGGCCCAGCAGTAAGCAGCAGCTATGAGCAAGGCAAAGCCCCTGAGCTGCCCCGGGCCAGTGACCATAGCAGTGTGAGCCTGAGCCCAGCCCCCACCTACCCCTCTGACTCACACTACACCAGCCTGGAGCAGAACGTCACTCGGAACTATGTGATGATTGATGACATCAGTGAGCTGACCAAGGACAGCACCTCCACTGCCCCTGACAGCCAGCAACTGGAGCCCATGGGACCAAGCAGCAGTGGGCATCCAGGGAAAGAGCCAGGAGAACCAGGTGTCTTTGAGGGGCCTACACTGTCTTGCTGCTACGGCAGAGGGGAGGAAGAATCCGAGGAGGACTCGTATGACCCTCGTGGGAAGAGTGGCCATCACCGGAGTGTGGAGAGGAATGGCCGACCAGCCAGTGCCCACTACTACAGTGATAGTGACTACAGACATGGGGCTCGAGCAGAGAAGTACAGTCCAGGCCCCATGGGGCTCAAGCATCCTTCCAAGAGCCTAGCCCCAGCTGCTGTCTCCTCAAAGCGCAGCAAGCACCGGAAGCAGGGCATGGAGCAAAAGATCTCCAAGTTCTCACCAATTGAAGAGGCCAAGGATGTGGAGTCAGACCTGGCCTCCTACCCAACCCCTGCAGTCAGCAGCAGCCTGGCCTCTCGGGGCAGGAAGTTCCAGGATGAAATCACCCATGGGCTCAAGAAGAACGTGTATGAGCAGCAAAGATACTATGGGGCGTCTGGCCGGGACCCGGTGGAGGAGGATGACCACATGTACGGTGGGAGCAGCCGGTCCCGGGTGGCATCTGCATACAGTGGGGAGAAGCTATCCAGCCATGACTTCAGTGGCCGGGGCAAGGGATATGAGCGGGAACAGGAAGAGCGACTTCAAAAAGCAGGCGCCAAGCCCTCATCCCTGAGTATGGCCCGCGGCAGGGCCCGGCCCCCGGTGCGGAGCCAGGCCTCTGAAGAGGAGAGCCCTGTCAGCCCCTTGGGGCGGCCCCGCCCCGCCGGGGGCCCTCTTCCTCCTGGGGACACCTGCCCACAGTTCTGCTCCAGCCACTCCATGCCTGATGTCCAAGAGCATGTCAAGGATGGACCGAGGGTCCACGCATATAAGCGTGAGGAGGGCTACATCCTGGACGATTCCCACTGCGTAGTTTCCGACAGTGAAGGTAATGGCAGCCGGGGGTGATTTCTGCAGATGCTCAGCACCTGGGGGGCCTGCCTGCTTGTGGGGCCCTGGGTCCCGAGATGTCCCAGTAGGGCCTGGCCTGACACCTCATCCAGTGGGCCCTGCTGCAGGCTGCCCTTCTTGCCTATTCCACCTGCGTCCTGGCCCCAGTAGTGGGAGGGTGGGCTGGGGGCCTAGTGTTATGCTTGTGGCTGTGGTACCCACTCTCTGGTTTCCTTGCATGGCTTCAGCTGGACCTCCCCCTGTGGCCAGCCCAGGGGTTGATGGTGTTCTGTTTTTGGTCTCTGAAGCTTATCACCTGGGCCAGGAGGAGACAGACTGGTTTGATAAGCCCCGGGATGCCCGCTCTGACCGGTTCAGGCACCATGGGGGCCATGCAGTCTCCTCCTCCTCCCAGAAGCGAGGCCCTGCCAGGCACAGCTACCATGACTACGATGAGCCCCCCGAGGAGGGCCTGTGGCCACATGATGAGGGTGGCCCAGGCCGCCATGCCTCAGCCAAGGAACACCGGCACCACAGTGACCACGGGCGGCACTCAGGCCGCCACGCTGGTGAGGAGCCTGGCCCGCGTGCTGCCAAACCACACGTTCGGGACCTGGGTCATCATGAGGCCCGGCCTCACTCTCAACTCAGCCCTTCCACGGTCATACAGAAGAAGGGTCAGCCTGGGTACCCCAGCTCTGCTGAATACTCACAACTATCCCGTGTTCCGTCAGCATACCATCATGCCTCTGACAGCAAGAAGGGCTCCCGGCAGGCCCACTCGGGGCCCGCTGCACTGCAGCCAAAACCAGAACCACAGCCACAGCCACAGCCACAAGGTCGGCAGGCAGCTCCAGGGCCACAGCAGTCACAACCACCGCAGTCCAAGCAGACGCCCTCAGCGACAGCATCACGCCAGCTGCAAACACAGCAGCAGCAGCAGCAGCAAGGTCTTGGGCTACAGCCCCCCCAGCAGGCCCCATCGCAGGCTCGGCTGCAGCAGCAGGGCCCGCCAACCACCCGGGGCCCAGCCCCTGCTGCCAGCCAGCCAGCAGGGAAGCCTCAGCCAGGCCCCATGACAGCCACAGGCCCTCAGCCAGCAGGACCGGTAAGTAGGGCTCCAGTGCATGGATCCTACCCAGGGTGGATGCTGCCACTGCAGGTTGGACATCCCCTTGATTCCAGGCTGGGCATGGGCAGAGTTGATGGGTGGTATCTCAGCTCTGGGTTCTGTATTGCAGCCACGGGCAGAACAGGCAAATGGCTCTAAAGGGACAACCAAAGCACCCCAGCAGGGGAGGCCTCCTCAGGCCCAGCCACCACCAGGATCTGGACCTGCAGGTGAGCCTACACTTTGGTGCCCTCAGCTATGGCCTAGGATACCTGGGCTGCCCTCTCCCTACACCTACCGGTGCTCTGAGCTCCTCTGCACTGCATGCCCTCACTGTTCCCTGAGAAGGTGCCCGATGGGCTGCAGACCTCCCAACACAAAACGAGCCTGGAGTTAGAATGAGCCAATGGGGTCACCAGCCTGGGGCTTAGGGCCCAGGCAGCTCTGGGCAGGGAACCTGGAAGGGACTGGTAAGCACAGGGCCAGGACCATGGCTTCTTACTCTCTCCTTCCTTCCCCTTCCCTACTTTCTTCTGCCTTCTCATCCTCCCTTGCCTTTTCCTCCCTTTCTCCTTCTTTACCTTCCT
The DNA here is from genome assembly GCF_020826845.1 of Diceros bicornis minor. Classification (NCBI taxonomy): domain Eukaryota; kingdom Metazoa; phylum Chordata; class Mammalia; order Perissodactyla; family Rhinocerotidae; genus Diceros; species Diceros bicornis. The sequence goes on from NC_080741.1 coordinate 50,788,642, forward strand.
CAACTTCCTTTTTTCTGCTTCCTCCCACTCCTTTTCTTCCTGTTCTCATCTTCTTCTTTATTCCTCTATCCTCCTCCTCACCCTCTCATCTCATGGGGTAGCTGTGTTCAGATTCCCTCATGGCTCCTCTCTCACTCAGAGCCTGAAGAGCCAGACCAAGTGTCGCTCATGATGGTTTCTTTCTCTCTAGGCACGAAGGCTGGAGCCAGGCCTGGAGGGACCCCAGGGGCTCCTGCCGGCCAGCCGGGTGCCGATGGGGAGAGCGTGCTCTCCAAGATCCTCCCTGGTGGGGCAGCAGAGCAGGCCGGCAAGCTGACGGAAGGTATGGACTGCCTACGGCCAGGTCCATGGTGGGCAGCTGCTCCAAGGCCCTCTTCCGGGAGAGGTTGGGTCTGAGGAATGATTCCAGGCTCAGTCACTCAGGCCCAGGCCAGCCCAAGGGCCCATTTGCTGCTGCCTGGTGGTTCTCTGAGTGATCCCTGCCCCTTGGGCTGAGATTGGCTTCACTGTGCCAAATGACCCTGACTAGGAGGGAGTCTGGCCCAAATTCCTGACACTTCACTTCTTTTTCTATGTTGCAGCCGTCTCTGCTTTTGGAAAAAAATTTTCCTCATTCTGGTGACTGTGCCCTGCAGGGTGAGTATGAACTACCTGTACCCATCCTCCCCTGGGAAAGGCTGAGGCGCTCATATGGGAGCCTCTAAGTCCTGAGGGATCCTCCGGGGAGAGTCTGGTCTTTAGCTGCTGCTGATATGGCCAGAGCTGCACTGTCCTCTCCTATGAGTGTGGGAGGAAGAGGAAGAAAAGGAGGGACCCTAGGCACAGAGGCCCAAACATGGGGCCAACTCAGTAGAGGTCTTCAGCAAAGGGAAGCCAGGGCTAATGTCCCCTTGTCCTTCTTCACCACCCCCTTCCCCGCACAGAGCTCTCACAGCTATGAGTTGGCATTAGGTTGTAGGTGGGGCCTCCTGGGATGCAGCTTCTCCCCAACCTGCCTCTGTAAATGCTCCACAGGCTTTTGAAGAGATGAAAGGAGATGGTATCATTGCTGTGGAAAAATCTCTGGAGTCAGAGGCCTGGGCACAGCTCTGGACTCTGTGTATAACAGTGAGTGTCAGGACCAGGGTGAGGTGGGGCAGAGGAAGGGGTGAAGGGCCAAGCCCTGGCTGACCAGACCCACCCAGTTCCTACAAGTGTGAACTAGGAGGGACCTGGTGGGCTTCCTTCAGCTGTGACAAGCCCAGCAGCTACATGGGAGGCAGAGACCCCTGAGCTGGCTGAGATGACTCAGGTAGTGACCTTGGGGAAGGGCCCAGCAAAGCCAACTGTCCCCCACAACTTGGGGTCTGTGCACTGGGCACTGATTCCAAAGCCCCTTCCCTGAGGCCTGGTCCTGGTGACTTTGCTTCAGCCAGAAAAGTGAGGCCAGAGTCCCCAAACTCTGCAGAGCTTAGCAGCGCTGGGCATAACGTCAAGACACTATTGGCTTCACAGGCCGAGCTCATGACCAGCAAGGTAGAAGAGCAGAATGAGTAGAGAGGCAGTCAGGGACAGAGAGGAAAGGGAGGTCGCCTGGACAGGCAGTCTCAGTCCCAGATCAGGTGAGCCCAGGGAGAGAGTAGAAGGGCCTCAGGACGGGAGCCCTGGCTCTGTCTGGGCTGCAGTGGCCAAGGCAGGATGAGAAGCCTCCTGGAGCCTTCTCTGGCCCCAGCCCTGCCTCTGTGGGGAAGGAGGAGGTGGTGCATCGTCCAGGATGGCAGGGAGGGTAGCCTGGCTGTTGGCACTGCTCTGTGAACAGCCAGGGACCACCTCTTACCATTCCATAACCCTGGGGCCCTCCTCCTCTCCCTCCTTTGCCAATTCTCAGGTTAAGAGTACGTAGGTTTGGGTGCTTCTCATGGTGGGCAGGCATGTGTGTGGCAGGGCCAGGCAGTCAGCAAGCAAATCACAAGGGAGCCCTGGCCCTAGGCCAGGACTGCTTGTGGGACGGTGCTGGGTATAATATCAAAAAGGCTGCCTGTCTCTGGAGGAACAGTGGGGGAACGGGAAAGGCCCAGTCTTCCATCCACTTCATTTATTCCACAAATGTTTGTCAAGCCCTCGGCAGGTGCCGGCCCTGTTCCAGGTGCTGGGGTTACAGCAGGGAACAAAACCAAGTCTCTGCCCTCTGAAGCTGACTGTCCATTAAGGGGGACAGAGAATAAATGAGTTAAAAAATAAAAATTAGATTAAAAAGATAATTTCTGAAGGTGGTAAGTGTTATAAAGCCAGTGAAGCAGGGTTATGGGGCAGAGTCGTGTGCTCTAGAGAAAGTGGTCAGTGTGAGGTAAGGCTCGAGGGAGGAGAAGAGGCTGGTGTGGTATGTGCCCAGGTGAGGGAACACCACCAACAGAGGCTCTGATGTGGGGATGAGACAGGCGGGCCTCAGGGACAGGCAAAAGGCAGCACAGCCAGAGCCACAGTGGTCAGGGGTGAAGTCTGGAGCGGGGGAAACCAGCTGGGGTGGGCTTTGTAGGCCAAAGTAAAGAGCCCGGAATTTATTCTAATTACAGTAGGCACAGTGCAGCACCCTTAGCCTTCTTCCTGCCTTCACCCCACGACAGCGGGCTCCCTGCCTCTTTCCTGCTCAGCAGATGTTTCCTTGGAGTTGCCCTGGAACAGATGTGAAGTCAGACGTTGTGCTGAGGGGAGGAGAAGGACTTGGGGCAGCCCATGGGCCACGTTCATGGCAGTACCCACCTTGGGTTTAGGGCCGAGGCTCCATCCTGGGGAGGGAAAAGAACCACTGGCATGGCTTTGTTCTGTGTCCTGCCCCACGATGTGGGTGGGCCACTGAGACCACCAACTTTGTAGTTAAAGGAATCTCTCTTAGGGTTTAGCATTTGGCTAATGACTGCGCTAAGCAGTCAGCACTTCTGTGGGGGTCCCTCTCCTGGTGTCTTTTATGGCAATTTCAGAAGTGGGCTGGGAAAGGCTTGCCATTTTAAACAAAATCCCATCTCCCTCAGTCCTAAGCAAAACAAAAACAACTTGTGTTATATTAAAGAAATATCCCTTCCTGGCCAACCTAATTCTTCTTTCTTCCTGTCTTTCTTTTTGACCTCAAACCTGCCTAGGCACCCAGTTCCCCAAGCCTCAGTGAGGTGGGATCCCGTAGGTGAGGAGGCGTTAGGCTGCGGGCATGTGGCAGACAGCTGAGAAGAGTGGGGGGGTGGGAAGCAGCTGTCCACAGTTCTTGACAAAATCCTTCTTTCTTTCCTTCTTTCCTTCTTTCCTTCGCCCCTCCCTCCTTTTTTCCTCCAAGCATCATCTACAGTCTGGCAAACCCTTGGCCCAAAGACTCACACCAGGTGGGACGTGGCAGGCGGGCCTCAGTTGAGGATGGGATGTTTTCTAACAGCAGCTGCCTGGGTGAAGCATCTGCTCGACAAATGGGACCACTGGCCTTGGGACTTGTGACTGTCTTTCCAGAGACCCTGCTCTCCTCAAGGCACCACCTTCAAGGCACAGCCTTTGTTGGGAGGGAGGAGCCCTCTCGGAAACCCTGCCACCACGGCAGTCTTGCTGCTCTTCCCACAGCCGCCTTTCTGCGGCCTGGCCAGCCAGGCTTCTAATGCGTTATACACAGAGTTTAGGCACAGCCTGCCTGTTTCTGATGGATGCTGCCCTCCCTCCACAATGCCAGAAGTTTTTCCACAGCCTTGGAGAGGGGCTTTGACTGAGGGCGGGGGCCATGGGCTCCATTTCCTTCACATTCCAGCTGGCCCAGATCCCTCTGTGGCCACAGGGCTCTGGTCCCCTCACCCTGCCCTCTCGGTGACATCGGAGCAGACTTCCATGTGGCTAGCATGGGATTGGGAGAACTTTACAAACATTAGGACCTAACACTGTCTCATTGCTGAAATAAGAGGCCATAGCACCGAAAAGCAGCGTGGGTGCCCGCTGAGGCTTCTCCCAGCCCGTGGATGGCAGCATGCTAGCATGCCTGCCACCATCTCAAAGCCATCCCCCCCCCCAGCCATCGTGAGCATCCCAGCAGCATCGCCATTGTCTCGACCAGCCGGCTCCTCGTTCGTACACCTGGGGATTTCTTTTGAGTTCAAGAACAGCCTTAATCATTTCAGTTTGATTTACGTGTATACCTCATAAACATTTTTCTTTTGTTTCTCCTTCTTCCCTTCTCTCTCTTTGCTCACCGCCTTGCCTCTCCCCTCCACCACCACTTTGTGACTGATGGATGGTTTCCTCTCTGCTCTGCCCCTGCTCAGCACAGGGAGAATGTTGACTTAGAAGCAATAGTGGGCAGCAGGCCACCAAGAGCACAACCCCAGGGCGAGGTCTAGGGAGGCCACTCAGCCCGCCTCTGTTTACTGTGCAATTCCAGTCCTTCTTAAGCCATCACCAGTGGGTGTGCTCAGAGCAGAGGGGCCAGAGCTTCTGCCAGCCAAGGGAAGGGCCCAGAGCCCTGTGTGGGGGAGAGTGACACCGTCCATCCACCTGGTGGACTGGGTGGCATTCCTCCCCAAGGCCCTTCCTTTGGGGGCCTCCCTTCATCATGGGCACAGCCACAAGTCTCATCTCTAATGTTCTATGCAATGAAATATAAACCCTCAAAGACAACTGTTAATATTTAATAAATTCCATGTTATGTATAAGGAGTTAATTGCAAACATGCAATTGAGAAACTGGATAGATATGCTCATATCAAACCCTCCACCCTCCCTGCTCCCACTGTGTGTGTGAAATTCTCAGTCTGTGGCATGTTTGACCTGTGGCAGGACTTGCTGCTGCCAGGCGAGTCACCGCCTGTCCTGCAGTGGAGCATGCACAGCTCGCAGCCTCTTTGCACGATTTCATCCATTTTAAATGCTCGACCCTCTTGCTTGGAGTTCTTTTTGCCTCAGAACCTCTCCTTCAGGAGCGCTTCTAGCTGATTTCTGCACGAGCTAGTGAGGACCTGCTGGAATTGTTGCCCGAGCATGCCAGGCTGAGGGCCAAGCAGTGCAAGGCCCCATACACCCCACAGGTTTCTCTGACCAAGACAGAGGTGAAAAGGAGTCTCTGGAGTAGACATGCTGGTGGGAGTCTGCACAAGATGTGTGTGCATGAACATTCTGAAAGTTTGCGGTAGGATTTCCGTCTGTAAGTCTCTCCTCCTCTTACCCCAGCCCTGAGCCAGAGGCATCTGGCTGCCTCTTCCCAGGGAGGGCACTGCTCAAGGGCAGAGCTGGGCTGTGTCTGTGGCTAGAGAGACAGAGGGACCCCAGCTTCTGACTGCACCTGCTCAATGCATCTCCTTGGTGCCTGGGAGGCTCAAAGGTTTGTGAGCCAGGAGATCTAGGCTTGGGCCAGAGATCAAAGGGTTCCCAGGAAGAACTGGACCTTTGGCACTTGTGATAAGGACAGCTGACAGTGTCATCCTAGACCAGAGCAGGTGTTCACATAGACTGTGGCTTCAAGCTGAGTTTCTTGGGAAGGTTCTCAATAGCAAAACTTACAGAAAGTCCTGTTGTGACTCTCTCTGCATTTGTCCCCAGGACCTAAACTCCCTGCCCACCTCCATCTATGAAGCCCAAGTACCCACTGCTCATTAGCTTCTCTATGACTGAGCCATGAGTGCATCAGGCAGTAGCTGCCTGACCCCTCAAGGCCTGGCCTTCCTCCAGAGTGCTCTGGTTTGCACCATGATTTCTCAGGGGTCCACATTTCTCATGCTTTCCTATAAGGTCTACACACCCCTTCAGAGAGGGATCCTGTCCCACCTCTGGCAGCTATGGATAGGACAGGAGGCTGCCAACCTCTGTGTTAGGCCTGAGACCCTGGCCTTCTTGGATTTGGCCCTCACCCATCCCATGGGACATCTGCCTCATTCCAGAGATCAGGCCTGGGCTGTATGAGGCCATCTGAGCGAGGGCTGAGGGAGGCCACCATCCAGCACCTCTGACCACCCAGGGCCAGGTCTGTGTGGGGATGTGCCTAGTGGCTGGATACTTGGGGGACAAAGGCAGTAATCTTTCCCACTAAAGGCCAGAGGATGGGACCAGGAGCAGGGAACACACAGGGAGATGATAACAGGTCACCCTCCATCAGGCCCAGTCTCAAGCTCTAAAATGTTGACTTTTCAGCAAATATCCTTTCTAGCCAAGCCCTCTGAGTTTGAAATTTCTGACATCTGCCACTCCCCACTCACCAGTGTACCAACAGGACACATCTGTACCCATCACCCCTTGTGAGGGTGGCTGGAGCAGGCTTCTGGGCCACGAGTGTCCTGGCCCTTGTGTAGATGCAGCTGTGGCTCCAGGGGTGCTGCAGCCAGAGGCTGAGGGACCAGCATTCGGTGCCTTGGGCAGTGGGGAGCATTGAGCACATCTCCAAATGGGCCAGGGGTCTCTGGGATGCAGTCCAGGCCTTCTCCATACCTGCCTCCCCAGTGTCATGAGCAAGGACATTGTCTCCTCTGCCCACTTCAGGGCCCAATGCACTCACTTCACAGTGACACCCCCTTCCGCACCATCAGCTTAGTCCTTGGGAAGAGAGTGTGGTCTCAGGGCCCATGATGAAAGGGCAGCAGTGGCAGCAACTATGGCCTGTTTTCTGGAGCCTGTGGGGAGTTTTCCAGGCAGATCCTTTGCCATGGCAGCATGGTTCTGGCCTGTTGGTCCCTCCCCTGCCCTCGTGCCCACCACCCCATTCTGTAAATACTTGTCATTGTGGACTCCAACAGGGTCAGAGGAACAGGCTTGATCAACTGAAACTCCTCAGAGATGTCATCTCTGTCTCCCTGGGTACCAGCAGCCCCTGATGCCGTGTGCACTGGGGTGGCACTCGAGAGCCATGGAAGTTGTGAGATGTTGTGTGTGTGCATGTGAACAAGTGTGTGAGTGTGTATGTGTGTGCGTGTCTGCCTCATTCAGCCTCTGGGATCAAATCAGCTCCTTCTCTCCAAGTGCAGTGCCCTGGAGAGTGGTGGCCACCCACGCCTTTCCCCTGCTAGCTTCCATGTCTTGTTTTTGCTTTCCCTTCACTCCTTCCCTCCCTCCTTCCTTTCCTTTCTCCCTTTCTTTCCTTCTCTCCTTCTTTATTTGAGGGGGGAAGATCCTGTACAAAGTCAAACAACAAGTTTACAGTTGTAAGTGCAATGACCCGAGTCCTCCACATGACCTTGTGAACTGTGTGCCGTCCTCCTGTGCTCTGTGAGAACTCGTGGTACTTCAGTGTCCCTCCCCTGTATTGTGACAAGGTAATTCTGTGGTATCAGAATAAAAGGACTTGATATAAACAACCTACAGACTGTCTCTGGGATGGTTTTTGAAATGGGAAGGCTTAGCCAGAGGAACAAATCCCCAAACTTGTGACAATCCTGTCTGTTCACAGTTAAAGGGAGAAGAGTGAAAGGGCAAAGTTGCAGAAGTGCTGGGAAGGCCAGGGCTGAGTCCACACCAAGCCACCGAAAGACAACAGGCCCTCCACAAAGGTGCCCCAGTGCAGGTCCCAAGTTTGGACCCGGAGGGGGCAGTTAGTTCACTGCACAGCTTGTTCAGAGACACTGCCTCCACTGAGTGTCCAGGCTACACAAACAGCTTTCTCAGCCCTGGTTCCCGGGGAAGCAGGTGAGCAGGTGCTGCCCCCTGGTGCTGCCCACAGCCCTACACCTGTCTGCCTTGCTGTCTACTCCAACCCCCCAACTCTTGGGGGGTTGCCAGACCTCAGTCCTTCCCCAGGATGGGAGAACCTCCTTACCAAAGTAACCGAGAGCTGATAGAAAAATTTAAAAACACAGATAAATGAAAAGAGTATCAGCTTCACCCCTGGCTTTCCCCCAGAGTTAATATCCTGATGCATGTCCTTCCTTCCTGTTTGTATTTTTCTATTCTTTTTCATTTTAAACAGAAGCCAGAAGGTGCAGTACCCCATTTTCTAGCCTCCTGTTTATTTCTACATGTTCATCCCAGGTACTTAAATTGTTCATCTTCTAATGCCCAGCCTGCAGAGAGCTGCGCCATGAGTTTACAGCCAGTCTACTGCCAACACCCTGAAGGACAAGCACCATGTTCCCAGTTTTACTATTATAAACAATGCTGTGATGAACACCCTAATTTCCAACCTTTCCACCCAGAAAAGGTGGGTAGCTGGGGCTACTCTTTCTGCTCCCCATTCTGGCCTTGGTATTCCTACACATACTGGGTGCTCATAAATGCAAGTGGCCTCAGAAAGTGGGGACTGTTTTTACTTAACTAGTCCAATGTGGTTAATGGGGAAGGGGAAGCTGCAGGCCAGGAAAGTGGGATCTCAGTCAAAGGCAAGGTGGGGCGCAGGGAGCTAGGGCCCTGAGGTGTGCAAGATCTGCCAGGCTCAGGATATATGCAGGAGGGGACATACCTGCTGGCCTGACTGCTGCCCAGCCTCTCCTGCCCTCTTCTGCCATCAGAGCCCTCCCAGTCCTGTGCCGCTGTGCTGAGGGAGCCTGCCTGCCCAGGTTCTTCTTTCCGCAGGAAGCTCACTGGTTTGGGTGTAGCCTGACACCACCAAGCCCTCTGCACCCAAGAGCTTGAGCTGAGGCCTGGGGAGGCAGGCAGAGGTCCACTTGCTCACGATTCCCAGCAAGGTGCCACTGAACCAGGCGGGTGAGGGCTGCAGGGACAGATAGCTCTTGGGGTAGGCCTGGTGGCCGATAAGCCCAGGAGACACCCTGAAAGCACCCGCCCTTCTTTGCCCCGCACCCCAGGGAGCCGGGAGCGCACCTCGGCCCTTCTCTCTCTCTCTGGGAATCCCTCCAGAGCAGGGCCTGGCACCGTCTAGTGAATGTTGGCCTCGTAATGGACCAGGAGGGATCTGACAGCCCCAGGGCTGCGGGAGATCACTGCTGGGGCAGGGCCCGACTTTACCCTCGCCATTTCGTTGACCTGACCCTCACTGGGCTCAGCCTCTGTCCCGCCCGCCCGACCCTTCATCTTCAAAGATTCATTGGTCCGCATCCCTCAGGCCCCGCCCCTCGGATGCTTGCCCCGCCCTCCCGCTGCGTCCGACCTAGCTCCTTTCGCCTCACAGCCCAGTCCTGATTCAGGCCTCACCCCCTTTCCAACGTGAGCCCTGTCGTTCCTCACAGACGTCGCCCCTCCCTAAAGACCCGCTCCCGTATTGTTTCCACGGGGCCACTCCATCTCCTCAGAGCCCCCATTCCCTCCCCTCCCAATAACAGGCCTGGGGCTTGGTCCACAGACCCCGCCTCTCACCAGCCTAGCCCGCCCCCAAAGACCTCCTCCTTTCTTCGAGCTCCCTGACCCCTTCCCCTCCAGGACTCCCAGGACTCCCGAGTCCAAAGCTCCAACTTCTCCCTCACAGGCTCCACCTCCTTGCCACCGAGGCCCCGCCCCTCTGCTAACGGTCCTCGCCCATTCGTCGAAGGTCCCGCCCCTCCCACCGCGCGGCTGGGCGTGGCGGAGTATGGCCGAGCCACTCCCGGTTCCGCCTCCTGGGGCCTCACTTCCGGGCGCCAGCACGCCCCGCCTCGCCCCGGCGGCCCAGGGCTATCATGGAGCGGCAGGTGAGGGCTCAGCCCGCGGTTCCCGTGGTGCTTGCAGCCCGGACCGGGTCTGACCCTGGTGTGTCCCCTGCGCAGGTGCTGCTGAGCGAGCCCGAGGAGGCGGCGGCGCTGTACCGGGGCCTTAGCCGCCAGCCTGCGCTGAGCGCCGCCTGCCTGGGCCCGGAGGTCACCACGCAGTACGGGGGCCGCTACCGGACGCTGCATACTGGTGTGTGTATGGAGGGGAATCGGGTGGCGGGCCCATTCTGGGGCCGTGCACTCGGGTAGAGAGGAGGGGGCTGTGGAAGGGTGTGTGGAGGAAGAGGGGGCTTGGAGAGAGTGGGGATGGGGGGGTGCACCCCCTCGGAGGTCTGCTCACACAGGTGTATGGGAGGTGGGCTGTTCAGAATGTTATAGGATGCTGCCCATGAGTGCATGAGTTGAGGGTGTGGGAGTAGAATTCAGACCGGGGTGCAGGATGTGGGCCTTGTAGGGCTCACCACCATCGCTGTATCCGTATACGTGCCAGGTTGCCTTCAAGGTTCTAGGGTGGGTGCTGGGAGCAGTAGTGTTTTCTCTCCAAGATGTCATCAGCTCAGGCTCTGGGGGCCTAGACATGAGTTGTGGCCAAGTGTTGTCCATCCTGCACTCAAACTATCTGGAGACAGATTGAGGGAGGTGGGCTGGACCTTCCTGGGGGTTGGGGTGGGGGGAGCCTGTGCTGGGACTGGTCAGGTCAAGTTGAGCAGCCTCATGCCTCTCCTTGCAGAGTGGACTCAGAGGGACCTGGAACGCATGGAGAACATCCGATTCTGCCGCCAGTACCTGGTGTTCCATGATGGAGGCTCAGTAGTGTTTGCAGGGCCTGCGGGCAACAGTGTGGAGACCCGGGGGGAGTAAGTTTGAGGAAGGATACTTGCAGGCAAGGCCACAGCCATCTGCAAGCTTTTTATGAATGCCTACCATGTGCCTTATTGTAGGTAGGGCCCAGAGGGGAGGCCAGGAGCCAGGTTCCTGCCCCTTGGGAGCTTATGTGGTCTCTAGTGATATGGCCTGATAAGCACTGGAGGCTCGCTCCAAACTTGGGTTGGACTAGAGCCCATGGAGGCTCAAGGAGGCTGGGGGGAGTAGAGCCCCTGCCCAGGGAGGAGAGGCAAGGCTAGCTGCCCTGGTGGGGCTAGAAGGGCTACAGAGGCGTATGTGGGGCCAAAGCCTCAAGAATCTTGTTTAAGAAGTTGTAGCCAGTAAGGGGACAGGATGGGGCTATCACTGGGTGGGAGGTAATCCTGACCTTCTACCCTGTGTTCTCCTTAGGCTACTGAGCAGAGATTCTCCTTCAGGCTCCCTGAAAGCCGTGCTGCGCAAGGCTGGAGGCACGGGCCTTGGGGAGGAGAAGCAGTTCCTAGAGGTAAGTATGCATAAGATCAGGTACTGGGCAACTGGGGGCACAGACCCACAGATAAGGTTCAGTTGGGAGGCAGACAACCTGATGCCCAGATGTCCTCAGGTCTGGGAGAAGAACCGAAAGCTCAAGAGCTTCAACCTGTCGGCGCTGGAGAAACATGGGCCCGTGTATGAGGATGGTGAGGCAGCTTGCTGGTGAGCGGGGTGGACGGGAGGGGCAACCATAGCCCAGGGCTCCCCCTGATTGGCCCTCCCTGCACCCAGACTGCTTTGGCTGCCTGTCCTGGTCGCATTCGGAGACACACTTGTTGTATGTGGCAGAGAAGAAGCGCCCCAAGGCTGAGTCCTTCTTTCAGACCAAAGCCTTGGACATCGGTGGCAGCGATGACGAAATGGCCAGGCTGAAGAAGCCAGACCAGGCCATCAAGGTGCTCATGGCTGTGGCCAGTCAATGGAGGCCCTTCAGGGCAGCCCTGGGGCTCAGCGTGTTCCCTGCCCACACTGTGCCTGTCAGAACTGGGGAGGCACTGGCTTCCAGGGGGCAGGGTAAGCTCTTGCAAGACAGGCTGGGCATTGAGTGTCTTCTGTTCTCAGGGTGATCAGTTTGTGTTTTACGAAGACTGGGGAGAAAACATGGTTTCCAAAAGCACTCCTGTGCTCTGTGTGCTAGATGTCGAGAGCAGCAACATTTCTGTGCTTGAGGGGGTCCCTGAGAGTGTGTCCCCTGGACAGGTTAGTGCTGACTTGGCCTATATCACTCCTGGAGTCTAGGGGCCCTGCCTGAGCTACTGCCCCTTGTTCACACCTGCCCTGTGGTCTTGTTTACAGGCATTCTGGGCCCCTGGAGACACAGGCGTGGTGTTCGTAGGCTGGTGGCATGAGCCCTTCCGGCTGGGCATCCGCTTCTGCACCAATCGCAGGTGAGGAAGTGGGGCAGGGCAGGGGGCCTTGCAGCTCAGGCCTGCTTTGAAGCTGAGTGTCTCTCTGGTGGTTCCAGGTCAGCTCTGTACTATGTGGACCTCATCGGGGGGAAGTGTGGTAAGTGCTGGCACCCATCTGTGCTTTGCTGACACACTGGCCCTGCCAGCCTGCATGATGCTCACATTTCTGTCTGGTCCAGAGCTCCTCTCGGATGACTCTCTGGCTGTTTCTTCTCCCCGGCTGAGCCCAGACCAGTGTCGCATCGTCTACCTGCAGTACCCATCTCTGGTCCCCCATCATCAGTGTAGCCAGCTATGCCTGGTGAGCTGGAGGTGGGCGGGGGGAGGTTAGCAGGAGGAGAGAATGGTGGATGAGAGCTGAAGATTCAGCTTCATCTCCGCATGGGCCCCTCAGTGGACCTCCTGTCCTGGGTGCAGTGATGGTGTGAGTTCTGCCTGTCCTCTCCGGGCAGGGCCTGGAGGCTGAGCACACTGGTATGGGGGCCTTGCACCGTGAAGACTCACCACCTTGAGAGCATCCTCTGTCTACAAGAATGCTCCTCCCTTTGCTTTTCATTTGCATATGGCCAGGCTCTGCAAGGGACTGGGATATAGTGGGCAGTTACAGTCTTTGTCCTTGCCCAAGAAGAGCTTTGGGCCCCTAAGTGAAAGTTAGAGACCCCTCCAGACATCTAGTCCAGGTCACCAGAAAGGAGATACATCAGGCTCATCTCAGGTCCTCCCTCCCTTCCCTGAGGCTACCTGGGTCTATCAGAGAAGATGGGTACAGAGCTCTGTGCCCTGAGGGCACTGCCAATCCCCTGGTGGGCCTGACCATTGTGTTCTCTTGCAGTATGACTGGTATACCAAGGTCACCTCAGTGGTGGTGGACGTTGTTCCTCGGCAGCTGGGAGGTAAGGGGTGTGTGGTGGGGTGGGTGCAGTTAAGCCTGCAGCTCTGTTTTGCTGCCATCTGTTATCCCTGCACAGGGTCAGCTGCCTCAGCTCTTCCTTCCTGAGTTCCTTCTGAAGTCTCCCTTCCTGCTGGGCCAGCCCCATGTCCAACCTCCACAGAGAGTGGGGCTATCACCATGGGGAACAGTTCTGATAGAAGGAAGTCAACTGGACCAAAGCTGAGATCAGAGCAGCCCAAGCTCGCTGAGGATTTAGATAATTTCATTCATTCCTGTGCTATAGCTCATAGTTACATTTTGCTTGTTTTTCTAGTGGCTCCTTCTAGAGGTCTCAGAAAGTGTACTAGGTTGGAATGTCTGCCTTTAGAGGCTCCGAGCCCAAGGGTGCTGCATTATCCCACCCTCAGCCCCTAGCCCAGCATTTGTCCAGTCCAAGTTCTTGAGTCAGCAGGGTCTCTGGGAGGTTGGATCTTGGCCGACAGGCTCTGGTTGCAGTCGCAGGTGCTCACAGCTCTGCTTGGGATCCTGGACCATCCCAAGGACATGAGGGATGAGAGTCTCTTCTCAGGCCTCCTGGTCAGTTCCAGGAGTCCAGTGGACAAGGGATGGCCTCCTTATCTTCTCTTTGGGTTGCAGGGATGCAGTGATGGGGACCTGGTCTGAATCCCAGCTCTGCCCCTTATTAGCTGTATGTCCTTGGATTGTGTCCTGACCTCCCTGAACTTCCATTTCTTCATCTGTGGAGAGGGTGGTTGTCCCTGCCTTCTTTGTAGGATTGTAGTGAGGGTTAAATGAGTGATAATATTAAAGAATAGGATTTATTGAGCCCCCTGTGCCAGGCACTCTGCTAAGCACTAATGGACAGACAGACAGGTGTCATCTTGGTTGCAGCTCCAGGTGCCTAGCAGGGGCCCAATAAGAGCAGCTCATAGGAAAGCCAGTGCATTTCTTCTGAGCACCATGGTTTCTCTCAGAAGCTCTTAAGCTCTTTCTCTCCTGGGCCTTCAGGGGCCTCTGCCCCATAGCCCCCCTCTTCGGGCAGTTCCTCCTTGCCTAGGGTGGCCCCGTGTGTGGGACCGCCATTCTGTCACAGTTGCAGGGGCCCCGGTGAATTCCCCAGCAGCCCAGCCTGCTTCAGTCTTGACCCCCTACACCTCCACTCCTGGACACGACCTCCAGCCCTCCCGTCTTTGCAGAGAACTTTTCTGGGATCTACTGCAACCTTCTGCCTCTGGGATGCTGGTCAGCTGACAGCCAGAGAGTGGTTTTTGACTCAGCTCAGCACAGCCGGCAGGTAAGGGGCAGGCTTGATTGTGTTGAGAGGCAGGCCCTGTGACCAACCCCCAGGAGCCCTGGGCCTGGAGCATAGCATATGCACACCCCTGGGTGGAAAGCCCAGCCACAAAGTCTCACCAGCCCCTTAAGGCCCTGCTTGCCCCTGTCCTGGACCTGGACTCACTTTTCCTTGAGGGGGGTGGCTGCCCTCATGCCTCACAACAGAGCCCTTGGCCTTTTCCCCTGAGGCAGAGATGCAACCCCCGCCTCGAGGCATTTCCAGCTTGGGGACAAAGGGGCTGCCACTGGGGTAGGCCCCTGAACACTATACAAAGAGCTGATGGAGATGGGACAGAGCCCTTCTCCCAGGGATGGGGTGGGGACAGCCATAGTGTGCCAGGCTCCTTTTGGGTGTGATATTTCATCCTCAAGCTGGCTCAAAGGCATTTTACCTTGCCCAGGTCACTCAGAAAGTTATGACAGGGCTACGATGTGAACCCAGGCCCTCAGGCCACTTCCTACTGCACTGAATAGACATCACCATAGTTGCTCACAGCCGTGGCCTGGTGCAGGGGTCCCCCAGAGGGTAGAAAGGAGGTGGGGGCGGGACCCATAGGGCTCTTGGATGTGGTGCCACACATGGCCTCCCGTCTGCTTCAGGACTTGTTTGCTGTGGACACGCAGATGCGCAGTGTGACCTCCCTGACTGCTGGTGAGCAGGGCTTTTGGGCGGGCCGGCCAGGCCAGGGGTGGGACCGGAACTGGAACATGCCAGGCGGTAGTGGCACTCTCGGCCACTCTGTACCACTGACTGTTCCTCAGCTTTTACTGATAGTTTTGAGAGGACCCTGCCCATGCAGGACCCTTAGCCAGCCAACAGACTCCCTCCCTGCTCCACTGCCTTTCAGTGCTCAATTCAGACCATATGTCCTGGCCCTGCCTCAGCATGGCCCCCACCCCTGCTCCTCAGACCTGGAAAACTCTTATGCCACATCTGCCAGAGTCATCTTTCCCCCTCCCCAAACCTTGGGTGCCCCCTCTCACACAGTGGCAACTCTGCCACCCCAGGGCCCAGGAGAAGCCCTATGTTGGCTGGTGATCACCAGGTCTGGTGACTCTGCCCCTAAAATGTCTTTTGAGTCATCCACCTACCCTGACTGTACCTGCTCCTTCACAAAGCTACCAAAGTATTGTTCCCAAAATGCCTCTCATCACACAGTCCCTGCTTAAGAATTTCTTTGGACCCCACTGCCCAGAATCGGCACACCCCAACCCTCAACCCCCTGGCCTAGCTGCCAGCCCTGCAGACTGTAGTCATTAAGTGGTGGGTGGATGTGCTGTGGTGGTCTGGTGTGTCCCCATATCTGGTGGTCCCTGGGCACAGCCAGTGTCTGCTGGATGAACAACAGACTGAGTAGAAGGCTCACCCAGGGCCATGTGTTTGTGTCAGTCCCTTGTGTGTGTCCCTTTGCTTCTCAGGTTGGAAGGGGCACCTTGTCATAGAGCCTCCAGCCTGAGACTCTGGCTCTGCAGGGAGTGGGTGGGAAAGGTGGTGGCCCCTGCCAGGCATTTAGTGACATCTCCCTTCTCCAGGGGGGTCAGGTGGAAGCTGGAAGCTGCTCACAATTAACCGGGACCTCATGGTGGTACAGTTCTCCACGCCCAGCCTACCCCCAAGCCTGGTGAGTGTCGGTAGATCCCAGGCCAGGAGGCAGGGATTCTGTGCAGGCAGAGCTCCCCAGGTCAGGAGAACTAGGCACAGCCCAGCACAGTCCATGAGGGTCTGGCACCCATGGGAGGGAACTACTGGGCTAGGGTCTGCTCTATACAGAACAAGGTGCCCAGGACAGTGCCCAGTCCTCTGGTATAACACAGCACAGGGAGACAGCAGAGCCTAGAATCTGAGAAGGGGTATTTTTGTTTATGTGTGTGAGTACCTTTGTATATACCAGCTCACAACAGGAGTCCATACTGTACCCTCTGGAGGTGGGTAAAGGGCCCAGCATAGTGAGAGGGGCCCACCTCCTACCCTGGGCAGAGGGGCAAGGGCAGGGAGGCAGCTGGGCCACCTGTGATACACTCTTTCCCCTTGGCAGAAAGTTGGGTTCCTGCCTCCTGCAGGGAAGGAGCAGTCAGTGTTGTGGGTGTCCCTGGAGGAGGCCGAGCCCATTCCTGACATCTCCTGGGGCATCCGGGTGCTGCAGCCACCTCCAGAGCAAGAGAATGTGCAGTATGGTGAGCTGGGCCAGGGGCAGAGGGATGCCTTCTCCAAGTTCCCCAGCACATGCATCTGTGGTCACCTTTCCTGCCTCTTGTCTCACATTGTGGGGTTTCTTAGGATTACCTCTAAGAGGTTTTCTGTTCCTCTTGTGGACAGTCATGGGGAGTAGTGTCCAGGCATCTGGGCGCCTGCTCTGAGTATCAGAGCTGGGCATCACCAGGCCAAATCATCTGTGGTGGGAAAACCAAGGTCTAAAGATGACAGGCCTTATACGAGGCCTCTGTGACCACATCTCATCCAGAATGCTGTGCCTGCAAAGTGGGGCTGCCTGCCTAGGGCAGAAGTGTGAGCCTCCTGGAGTCCATGTGTTGTAGTGTGAGCTGCCTTGGCAAGGTCTCTGTTCCAGAGGTCAGACTCAGACCTGCAGCTACCACTGAGGCCTTGGCTGGGGAGCCCCTGGGTAGCAGCACTGGCCCTGCTGACTGCTGCCCTCTCCCTGCAGCTGGCCTTGACTTTGAAGCAATCCTTCTGCAGCCCAGCGACCCTCCAGATAAGACCCAGGTGCCCATGGTGGTCATGCCCCACGGTAGGCATCTGGCCTGAGAGCCCCTGCCCTCCCACCACCCTTCATAGCTGGCTCTTTCACCTTCTGCTCCCTGTCTGCAGGGGGGCCCCACTCATCCTTTGTCACTGCCTGGATGCTGTTCCCAGCCATGCTTTGCAAGATGGGCTTTGCAGTACTCCTAGGTGAGTGAGCAGGGCCCAGGGTTCTGGAAAGGCTGTGGGGGGTGATGGGGTGGGCCTGGTTTGTATAAGCACCATGGGTCTCGTACCCTAGTCTCTACGCCTCTCTGTAGCCAAGACCTGATAACCAATACTGGGAACTGCCCTGGCCCAGCCTGGCTCCATGGCATGGTGATAACATGGACTGTCTTAAGAACTTCCATGGAAAGGGTGCTTTGGTCACTGGGCAGCAGCCTCAAATCTCTTGGCCCCTTCACCTTGACAGTTTGTGGTACAGCTGGTCACAAGGGCATACTTCAGATGGGTGAAAGGGTGTCCAGGGGGCTGGGAATGTCACTTGATCACCCCATCTGGTACTTCCTTGACCTCCAGTGAACTATCGTGGCTCCACGGGCTTTGGCCAGGACAGCATCCTCTCCCTCCCAGGAAATGTGGGCAACCAGGATGTGAAGGACGTCCAGGTAGCAGGGCCTGGGGCTTCTGGACAGGCCGGAGGGTGGACTGTCAGGGGTGTGGCTCCATTCAGCTGGGCAGGCAACTGACTGCAGCACGCTCCGCCCCACTCTGTAGTTTGCAGTAGAGCAGGTGCTCCGGGAGGAACACTTTGATGCAGGCCGCGTGGCCCTTATGGGTGGCTCCCATGGTGGCTTCCTCTCCTGTCACCTGATCGGTCAGTACCCAGAGACCTACAGTGCCTGCGTGGCTCGGAACCCTGTGATCAATATCGCGTCCATGATGGGCTCTACTGACATCCCTGACTGGTGGGTGTGCCCCACAGGTCCCTGCCCTTTTCCCCTTCACCCCATCCTCCATGGAGCCCCCGAAGGTCCCAGAGCTCCTGGGACTGCATCAGCTCAGTCTCTTGCAGGTGTGTGGTGGAGACTGGCTTCCCCTACAGCAGCGACTGCCTACCAGACCTCAGCGTGTGGGCTGAAATGCTAGACAAGTCGCCCATCAAGTACACCCCTCAGGTACACGGCCCTCCCCTTGCCCTGTGGGCCGCCAATTCGTCCAGAGGCCGGGGCCCTGCTCACCACCATTCCCCATGCCCAGGTGAAGACGCCACTGTTACTGATGCTGGGCCAGGAGGACCGGCGTGTGCCCTTCAAGCAGGGCGTGGAATATTATCGTGCCCTCAAGGCCCGGAACGTGCCTGTTCGGTGAGTACAGCAGGACAGCCCTGGCAGTTGGTGGGCAAGTAGGCAGAGGAGGACCCTCCAACCTCAAACATTGTTGCCCAACCTCTGCAGGCTCCTGCTCTATCCCAAAAGCACCCACACACTATCAGAGGTGGAGGTGGAGTCGGACAGCTTCATGAATGCTGTGCTCTGGCTGTGCACACACTTGGGCACCTGAAGCCCTGCCTCTCTGCATAAGCTGGTTGGCCTATGCCATACTTTGCTCTTGAGGAGACCCCCAGGGTCTGGCAGAGTGGTGAAAGGCTTCCTGGATTCTGGACTCCATGGATGGGTGAGAGAAGGAATGTGGGCTATATAGTTATAATAAATGAGAACAAAGAATCTAGTTCCTGCTGGTACTTTGTACCAAGCCATCTCTAACCCCAGCCCCACCCTTGGGGTTCAGAGACTGTAGGCCCTGGGTGTTGTAGCCATAAGGACTTCATCTACCTCCAGTGTGAGAGGTGAGGGGACAGTGAGAAGCTCAGCTGCTGCCTGTCCTGGCCAACTGGGACTCCACCAAGCTAGCTCCCTCTGCTGCAGCCCCTTCTGTTAGAAACTACCCTACATCACCCTTCTCCTCCCAACACTGTATCTAGGGGACCAGTGAGGCCCTGCCCTTTTGCAGCAACCCCAGGCTAAGGTAGTCCTAGGGTCAGATTGCCCAGCCCCAGGGGCGCTGGCCTGAGCCACCCAGGGCCTAGCCAGGAGTTGCCAATCCATTCCCTAGAGCAGAACCTAAGAAGCACCCTGCACAGGTGTAAAGAGGACAGGTGACTTTATGTCTGACAGGAAGCTTCGTCCTCCCCGTCCTCCCCAAGGCACATACGATTGAAGCTGGGCCTAGCCCAGCCGCATGACCTTGTGAATCCAGTCCGCAAACACAGAGACACGCGTGAAGATGGCTGGCCAGTGGGGCCGTGCGCACACTCGGTTGGGGATTATAATTCCCTCCAGGACCCAGCAGTCATGGGTAAAGCAGGCAAGCGGGCCCCCGTAGTCACCCTGGTAGGTGGGAGAACTGGTGAGGTGGCCCTGGGCCATGGCAGAAACTAGCCCTCTTGGGGAAGAAGTAGTACATTTTCACTTCCCATACCCTCCATGGACTGGCCAGGGGCCCTGCCACTGACCTCACAGGCACCCACAGGGGCCAACAGTCCCTCAGTGCACATCTCACTCTCGCGTACACGTCCTCGGTGCTTGACATTACATTCCTGGTTGGAGATGACATTCAGCGAGGCTACGTTTAGGACCACATTGTCCCCTGTACCTACAGTGAAGGGAATGAGAGAGAGGGCCTTTGGATAGGACCCAAGGCTGGGCCTCCTGGCCTTTAGCAATCCATGCCCCTGTACTGGACTCTTACCTTTGGTCTCACCCCAGCCTGCAATCTCACATTTGGTGCCTGGAGGCACCACGTACCGCTCTGGAGGCAGGCAGATCAGGGCCACGCGCTGGCTCAGGGCCACAGGTCTTTAGCAGGAATGAGGGCACTCAGGGCCTGAGGCCACAAGGCCCAGCCCCCACCTCACACCCTCTTGACTTTGTCACACACCTCTCCAGCTTGAGCAAGACAAGCTGGGAGCCTGAGGGCCCACACACCACCTTGGCCACTGGGACCCGCTGCAGGCCTGGCTCCCCCGGCTGCGGGTTCTGGAATAGGGTGCCCAGCCACACCTCATAGCCCGTGAGAGGCACATGGCTGGGAGAGAAGCTCTGCTAGATCAGTCATGACTCAGTCGGCTTCCCTAAGGCTCACCTGTTGGCTTGCCTGGGGAAGGTGGATAAGGGGAAGATGAAGGCTGGAGGGTGGGAATGGGTCCCCAAACCCAAGGAAGGCTCACCAGGAGGAGAAGCACTGCCGGGCGGTCAGTACCCACTGCTCCTTCACTAGGGACCCCCCGCAGAAATGCTGGCCCTGCCTGGAGGGGTGGGGGTTAGGAGAGGGAACAGTGAGTCCTCAGACACAGGATGGACCTGCCATGTCTTGGCTAGGACCTCTGAGGCCAGGGACAGGTTTCTACCCTCCCTGGCATAAGCACAAAGGATATAGCCTCAGCACCTCTCTTGAGGAGACATGCAGTTGTGCCTCACCGGTTGCGCAAGCTGACTGTCCAGGGTGAGTTCCCAGGCTGGCCCCCTACCACACGCAGCTTGGAGTGCCGCTGATCCACTCTCTTGCCACACTTCTCAAACAGCACCTGGTCTGGGGGATAGAATGGGCCGTGTGAAACCCCAACTGGCTGGAGATGGGGAACAAATGGGACCCGACCCAGTCTTGGCCCAATTCCGTACCTGGGGGCTCCAAGATGGACAGTGGTTCGTCATCATCTGAAAGACCCAAGTTCACCCACTTTAAGAGAGCCAACCTTTGGCGGTGGAGGCGAGGGGCGGCGCCCCGGGGGAGTGTCACCAGCGCTCACCGCAGCGCCGCAGTGCACAGTAGTCGAATGGAGTTCCCGGGTCCGTAGTGTAGCACCAGGGCCCATGGCTATCCCCGTCCGGGTTCCGGCAGAAGTTCTCTTCCAGCTGGGCGTGTGGCACGGAGGTGGGCGTGAACCTACGCAACAGGGGGAGCAAAGTCATAGCAGGGTAACCCCAAACTCCTGCCGGGCCCCAGTTTGAGATGCCACAGCGTGCCGCTTTAGGGTTAGGCCCGGGCGGGGCCTGTGGCCTAGGTATGGGAGGGGCCGGGCGCGCGGACGGACTCACTGCGGCTTGTGCGGCGTCTCCGCGGACCAGCGCTGGCACGTTACACCCTTGTGGGTCTTGCTGACCGAGCCGCGATACAGCTCCCCCGCGCCGTGGTAGCAGTCTGTAACGGGCGGCAGGGAGCCGTGAGCCCATTCTCACCCCAGCCCTCCGGCTCTATGCCTCCAGCCCCAGCTCGGGCCTTACCCTCAGGCCGCACGTCGTCGGTGCAGCGCCGGATCTGGTAGCAGAAGGCCACGCGCATGCCAGGCCGCGATGTGAAGCACCAGGGCGCCTCCGAGCCATCGGGGTTACGGCAGAAGTTCTCCCGAAGGTCCCTGGGGAGGCGCTCCCCTCAGCCCTGGTGGATCCCAGCACGCCAGCCCGCGAGCCAGGCCGCGGCCGGCTGGAGCTCAGCCTCCAGCTCTGCCCCAGGCCCCGCCTTCCTTCAAGCCCCGCCCCAGAACCCTCCTCAGGCCCCACCCGCAGAAGTACGCCCCCAGTGGCGGCCAGCCGCCTTACTTGCATGCGTATTTCTCGGGCGCAAAGCGATGCTGATGCGGGTTCTGCGCGTCCCAGCGCTGGCAGGGCACGCCCGCGGCGGTGGTGTTGGCCGTGCCCCGGTAGCCCTCCCCCTTCCCGCGGAAGCAGTTGAACGTGGTGTCCTCTTGGCGCGGCTGTGCCTCGGACCCTTGGATGGACCGAAGCCGGTCGGACCACGAGCGGGAGCTGAGACCACCGCCGGCTCACGCCCAGCCCCTCCTCTCTCTCCAGCTAGGGCACGCCCGCCCACGTTTGCCAGGCGCCCTCCCAGGCCCCGCCCCCGCGCCCTACCGCAGAAGGGGAGGTCGCAGAACTCTCGCTCCATCTGCGGGTCTGTGGTATAGCACCAGGGCCGCTCCGAGCCGTCCGGATTCCGGCAATAGTTGTCGTCCAGATCTTTGTCAAGGAACCTGGGGGCGATAGCTGGGCCTGAACAAGACCCTGGGACTCAGGCCCTGTCTGATGCCGACCAACTACCGCCTTATATCCGGCCCCGCCCCTGGAGTCCTGGGCCCTTCCCTAGAGCGGCCTCCTTGGTGCCGAGCAGCCCTCGCGTACTTGCCCGGCTCAAAGGGGTGGGCGTGCGGGCGCTGCAGGTCCCAGCGCTGACACTCGCGTCCTGACTCGGTGCGGTCCACTGCGCCGCGGTAATCCTCGCCATTGCACCAAACGCAAGCGGCTGGAGACACCGGGCCGGTGGGTTCGTGGATGGGCGTGGGCATCCTCCTCCCGCCCAAGACTCGACTCCGAGCAGCCTACCCTGCCGGCAGGACTTGATGCCGCAGCTCTGGAAGCGCACGGCAGGGTCTGTCGTGTAGCACCAGGGACCTCCCGGGTCTCCGTCGGGGTTGCGGCAGAAGTTCTCCTCCAAGCCATTACGGAGTGTGGGCGTGTACCTAGCGGCAGAGAGCAGCAATACAGTGCTTGCTGAGTGAGGGCAGGTGCTCGCTGGGCAGGGACAGAGGGGAGGTGTGTCTCACTTGTGGTCATTGGGGAACCTGTGGCTCCAGTGCTGGCAGGGTAGGCCACCCGTGGTGATGGCCACGGTGCCCCGGTACTTGACACCATTGTCCGTGATGCAGGTCCGCACATAGTCTGGGAGCAAGAGACCCAGGGTCAACAAGGCCTGAAGCCCCAGTACACCTATCCCCTGCCTGCCCTTCTCCACAGCCACTCACCTTTCTTTTGGAAGAGATCACAGTGCCCAGAACGCTGCAGCCGTGTATGGGGTGAGTGCTGGGTCCATGGCAGCAGTTGGCAACCATGGCTGCTCACGTTGTAGTGGAAGGCCCTGGGAGGAGGAGGCACAAGGTCACCCAGTGCCCAGGTTCCCCTGCCCCCAGTTTTATCTAGGTCCTGTGGCCACTCGCCTGCAGTCCAGTAGGGGCACACAATGCCCTGCACACCCCTCAGCATCTGCCACATCTTCTTGCCAAGACCTGGGCCCCACTCCATGTAGCAGGTGTTGCAGCTCTGTACCCCGGAGCACCTGGAAGTCATTCAAGGGCGAGCGCTGCCCTGTGGGGTGGGCATGCATGTCAGTGCATGTATATCAGCACGTCCTCACTTTGGCCCTTCGGGGGATCAAAACTATAAGGCCTCTGGGATGGACTCTGTGGGCACATTCAAGGGTCAGACCCCTGTACAGGGTGGGAGAAGCAGGACCAGACATGGTGGTTATCACCAGCACCCCTGTTTAGTAGGCAAGGCACTAGGCTCAGGTCTAAAACATACGCTATGAGAGCAGTGGGTGATGGTGCTTGCCCTATGGTGCTTGTCCCATCTCTTCTCTCAGATGAGAATGCTAAGGCTCAGAGCTGTCATACTAGCCAGGCAGAGGCCCAACTTTAAGTCTGGGCTCTCACCAGCATGAGGGCATATGCTAGGTTAGAGGGTTAGAGCAGACCCATGAGGAATAATTGCCTGCATGTGTGCGTGCATCTGTGCGGTCCCAACACTGCCTCAATGCTACAGCAGATTTCCTAATGCAGGCCTGAATTAGCAGTGTATACGTGTATTCTTGCGGCTGCCTAGTTCTGTGCAAGAAGCCAAGGTCACTCACTGCTCCATGCCCAGTAGGAAATTGAGCTCCTGGCTCAAATAGCAGGATGGGCTTGGGTCCAACCCCTTCCTGAAGGCAGATAGGGATAGGGGGGCACTCACCAGGGGCCCCTGAACACTGCGTCAGAAGCAGCAGGAGTGGGAGCCACCCCATCCTCCTGGCTGGAGGCTGCACTGTGACCCACCACAGCCTCATCCAGGAAGTTGTGAAACCTGTCCCTACGGGATTGGGTGGCTCTGGCTCCACACCCCCATTCCAGGCCTGCTGGGGCCTGACCTGAGACCCAGTGGCAGGAATGGGGGTGGGGCCAGGCCTCCAGCCCCCTGGGTGAGGTGCAAGGGCCTTCACTCTGGCACAGCTAGCCCCTGAGAGGTTGCCCTATGTAGTGGGCAGGTGTTGGAAAGGTTCAGTGGGGACACTTGAGATACCCTAGGGTGGGGGTAGAGTCCCCCTGTAGCCTAGGCTGCTCTGAAGGGAAGGGCAGAGTGGACATGGTTGCTGCCAGAGGCCTGAGTTCCAGCCCCTAGGCGGTGATATT
This sequence comes from Diceros bicornis minor, assembly GCF_020826845.1. Classification (NCBI taxonomy): domain Eukaryota; kingdom Metazoa; phylum Chordata; class Mammalia; order Perissodactyla; family Rhinocerotidae; genus Diceros; species Diceros bicornis. Next base: position 50,812,654 of record NC_080741.1, read on the forward strand.
AAAGTTTTCTGAGCCTCAGCTTATCCCTGTAAAGTGGGGAGCGTTCCCTGCCTCAGCCCCAAAGCAGCCCGCCCCTTTTGCTGACTTATCCGCCCCAGCTGTAGGCAGGTCGGCCCACGCCCGTGGCAGCAGAGCCCAGAGAGGCTCCCCTCGCCCCGCCAAAGGTGCCATCCCAGAGAAGGTAAGCAAGTTCACCCATCTGGCCTGAATGGAGGTGGGAGTGACAGGTAGCAGGGACCCTGGCAGGAGTGGCCTTTCAGATGTCCTACAGGTCATCTGAGCCGGGCCTCCAAGTATGAGTAGGAGTTGAGATAGGCGGCCTGGGTCTCCCAGTTAGGACGTTGCGTTCCGACACAGCTGGGCTAGGAGCTCCTCCTGCGCCAGCGTGGGGCGGAGGCGGCTGGGCTGTCGGGCGAGACAGAGGCCGGGAACAACCTGGGTGGAGGCCGCGGAGGAGGACCCCTGGCGGAGGCCGGGCCTGGACGGATGCGCGTGCGCAGCGGACGCGCGGTTTGGCCCTGGACGGACGCCGTAGCCGAGAGGCTGGGCGGATGTTGTGAGCCGGGGCGCCGCGGCTGGAGCTGGGGGTGAGTGAGGGGCGGCCAACCTCCGAGCCCGGCAGGTCTCCGCGGCTCCCCTCGCGGCCCCGGCCTGTCCGGTGCGAGAGTGCTCGCCGCGCGGGGGTCGCAGCGTATGCTGCGGGACTCCGGGCTGGAGCTGGCCTGGAGGATCCTCCGGAGCTTGGGGCCGGGCGGGGGCGACTTGGGGGAGACATGCGCTGCCCTCTGCGTCCTTGGCCTCCGAGAAGGGGTCGGTTCGGTTCCGAGCCCGGATCCCTCGGTGGGGCTGTACAGGATCGACGTGGCAGGGAGCCCCTGAACAAAGTCGAGATCTGCCTCTCATCTGGGTCCTCAGCACCTGACGCTCGGCGTGGATGTCTGGAAGGTTTACTAATCAAAAGAGTGACCGCGTCTAATCTGTCCTGCACTTGCTCTGATGTGAGAGGGGCAGCGGTCACGAACGCTGGCGGAGGGCCTGCGGTGGGCGGCAGGGCGGGAGAGTCACCTTCCCGAGGGGCAGGCGTGGTGCGGACTGTGAATGGGCAAGGGTGTGTGGTGGGAGCACAGGACCTGTTTGGGGTGAGATAAGAGACTAGGCTACAGAGAAAGGAGTGTTGTCTAAGGCAGTGCTAGAGGGCCAGGCTCTAGACCAGCGCTGTCTAATAGAACTTTCTGTGATGAGGGAAATGTTCTATGTTTTTGGTGTCTACTACAGTAACCACTAGCCACATGTGGCCACTGAATCCTTGAAATGTGGCTAATATAACTGAGAAATTGAATTTTTAATTTTTTAAACTTTAGTTCAAATTTAAATAGCGACATGTGGCTATTGTTGGGACCCCACAGCTCTAGATCATTGAGGCTGGCACCAGCGACTTAGTGCAGCTTCTGAAGCAGCTGCAGCAACACCATGATATGTGAGGGTTGGACAGCAGTGGGAAGACCAGTGGGGTCTGCTATGAGGACTGGGCAGGGGTGGTGCTCTGACCGGGTGGGAGTCTGTGTGTTTGAGTGGAAACAAGAAAACTAGCAGGCCTTTGGATAGGAGAAGGGAGGATCCTGGAGCTGAGGAAGGAGATCCTGGCCTTGGGTGTCAGCAAGACTTGTAGCTAGAGATGGCACCAAGCCCTTGAATGGTGGACTACACTTGGGGAAAGTGGTGTAGGGTTCTCTCTTCTGGATAGGAGCTGGACCCAGTGTGGCTTACGACTGAGAAGGATACAGGAGCTCTGCCCTTTGGCCACCTCACTTTGGACACTTTGGTCTGATTTTCCTGGGGTTGAGGCATTTAGTTTGGTTCAACAAACGTATGTCTGGCACCTGCTCTCTGTCCAGCCCTGTGCTGAGCACTGGGACATGGTAAGGCCCTGTCACATGGGCCCAGACCCCACCCACCTTCCCATGTAGGAAGCTGGGAGCCCCTACTTTGCTCTGCTCTGCGTTGGTATGTGTGCGAGTGTGCATACACCTGACCTCACCTGCTCCCAAGCTTTCCTGCCATCCTCAGGACTGAGGTCAGTGTGGGGACCCTTTGTTGGCTTCGCATAGACAGGCTCTGCCTCTGGCTCAGCCCCCAGGACCACTGGCTGCCCACAAGACATGAAGGATGGCGTTCAAAGGGGCTGGCGTGTCTTTCTCCCGCAAGAGCTATAGGCTGACCTCAGATGCTGAGAAATCCAGGGTCACAGGTAAGGGCTGGCAGAGCTGGGAGGAGGCTCCTTGTGTTGAGGGAAGGAGAAGGAAGAGACAAAGGTGGCAAAGTCCCAGGTCCAATGAACCTCAGGCCTTGCTGCACCCGTTGTACCCGTGAGCCACGTCTTCTCCAGCAGCAACCATGGAGCAGTGCACGCAACGTGACTGTTCTTCTGACCCCTGTGGCTAGCCTAGGACCAGGAGCTTCTGGGGCCAGCAGAGGCTGGGAGCTGTACTGACCATGTGACCCTTCTCTTCCTTCTGACCTGTGGCCCAGGCATCGTGCAGGAGAAGCTACTGAATGACTACCTGCACCGCATCTTTTCCTCCCCTGACCATGCACCCACTGCAGCCACCAGCAGGTATGGCCGGGTGGGTAGCTCCTTCTTAGTCCACGGTACCAGACCAGAGGCTGAAGGCTGTGTTGTGGGGAAGGGGGTCTGGGCTCTCAATAGGCTGCCTTGGGTTTTGTTCTCACTCTGCCCCTCCTGGCTGTGAGACCTCATGCCAGAGAGTCTGCTTCTGGACTCCGCTTCTTCCTCTCCCCTGGCAGTGCCAGGACCTTCCTTCTGAGGGTGTTGTGGAGGTTAGGGGTGTGGTGCACGTTCAGGGCTCGGCATAACACCTCACACCTACTCCACAGTCAGCATCTGGTCCCATGTGCACCTGCCCACACCTCTGCCCGACCCTGGCTCTCTGTAGCCTCTGGCTGAATCTATAAAATGCAGACCATACTAGCCTTTTTTCCTTGCAAGTTTAATGCATTTAGGTTTAGTCCATATCAAAGTTACAGGTACACTTTACCAGAAACCTAGAAATAGATAGAAGAAGAAAAAGTGTCTGTCATCTTGTTACTCTAACATGACCATTTGAGCATGATTCCTTTCTATTTTCTTTATCTCACGATGTATGTAGTTTGGATTATGCTGTATAGAAAATTTTTAAGAAATTTCTGTCATGTTCAGTTCAGTTCTTTTAAAAAAAGTTTTATTGAGAAATAATTGACATACAATAAACCGCATGTATTCAAAGTGTACAACTCAATAAGTTTTAATATGAATTACCTGTGGACCCATCACTACCATCAAGATAATGGACATATCTCTCACCTCCAAAAGCATATAGAAGTTTAGATCCTATTTTTTGTCAATAGGATCAAATCACACATTATTCCCTGAGTGCTTTTCTACATTACAAATTGATCTTGGTGGGCATCTTTTAGGGCCACAGGTCTGCTGGAGCCCTTAACACTGTCCTGTTTTGGAGGGGCTTTTGTTTTGGAAACAGTGCTGTGAGGATACCCAGGGTTGGAATCATGCAGCTACAGCAATCACTTTTAAGACTGTTGCTAAATTACTTCTTCAAAAGGTCATGTAGATTCTGCCTCCCTGCAGCGAGGCATGGGTGTCCCTATCTCTCAGCCCCCTTGCCAGCCTGGGCTCTTCTGTCTTCCACAATCTCTGCTCTCTGGGGGGGCACAAAGGGCAGCATTGTTGCCTGTTCCATTTAAGCAGCTGTGGTGGCCAAAGCATTCCTACTTGTGGAGGGCTACTGCCCACCTCCACCCAAGCCCTGTCCTGGCCTGTTCCCAGGGCCACCTGATCGCTACCTCATGTGATACAAGAAATAGCCCTGCTGCTGCTAGTGCCGTAGCTGCCAGGAGGAAGAGCAGGTGGCACAGCCATTAGTTAGTGGTTGTTTGGATGGAGAACCCTAGGCTGAGACCTGGGCAATCCAAAAACGGCAGGCAAGTGCTGGGGTTGGCCAAAGGGCAGTGCTACAGGCACTCAGTTAGGCTGAGTCTCGGGCCGTCCACCCACAGCTGCTCTTGAGAGCAGGCACAAGACTAGAGCAGTCCTCCCAAGTGTGGACCAGTAAGAACTGCTGTTGAGGAAGCCCCCTTTATCCCTGGACCCGTTGGTATTCAGGGGTGGGCTTGACTGCAGCCTTCCATGCTACCAGTGGGCACACCATTGCATGGTATCCACCTGACCTTGGCCTGGGACTCAGCAGGACTAGGGAGGAGGCTTCGGGCATATCTTCCTCTTGCAGCTCAGGATCAGTAGTAGCTCACAGCAGGGGAGCATGTGGCCCTGAGCCTGGGTTGAAGCTACTTTGCCAGAGAGTCAGTGCTTTGGCCCATCTACATCCCGTCCCAGAGTCTACTCTTTAGGCAGATGAATGAGGTAGGAGCTGGGGTTAGAGGTGGAAGAGCAGGGGCCAGCAGTCTATGGGTTGGATCCAGATGGGCATCGGGCCTCTGATCGAGCCCTGCTAGTTACCACCACCCCATTCCCTGCTATTCTTAGCAGCTGAACTCAGGACAGAGCTGGCCAGCATTAGACAGAGCCCCTTCACCTTTGGGCATGTGTGCTGGGAGGGTGAGGGGGCCACTCAGACAGATTTTCTCAGCCCCTTTGGCTGGGGCAGATGGCAGATAGGTGGGCCATGTACTCTACTCTCCTGTACAGGTGGGTACAGGACAGAGCCAGCCAGCAGCTTAGAGGGCTGAGTCCTTCTCCTCCCAGGACATGTCTGATTCAACACACAGACTTTACTGTCTGGGACCACAGGCCTGGGGTCAGGGGCTGGACTAGCTGTCCTTGGTACTGACCACCTTGCAGATCGGCACTTCTCCCAGCTTTCCTCTCCCAGGCGTAATCAGCATAGCCACCTTTGAGAGTGGGCGGGTTCTGGGCTATGCAGGGAGCACACATTATTGCTTGGAATTGTCACAGCATCTCTGACGTACAGCTGTTGATCCCTTTTTACAGATGAGAGAATTAAGGCTTAGAGAGGGCTCTTCTTTTTTTTAACAGTCCTGAGGTGCACCAAATTGGACCAGATTTTTAGTTTAGCAGATAATCCAGCCTTCTAACCCTTGGCATGCCAGAATCTCGGACTAGGCACAACCTTTTTTCTGGAGTCAAGGCAGCCACCCTCTGAAGCTCAAGGGGAAGGGAATGAGAGAGGGGTGTAGTGTCATCTGGCTGGTTTCAAGGACTTTTGGGCCCCTCGCAGCCTATTGTTCTCCCCAGGAAATCCCTGAACTTCCAGAACCTACCAGAGCATTTGGACCAGCTGTTACATGTGGACAATGAGGATGAGGAGAACCAGGGTATGTGGCACCTTCTGGAATGGGATCAGGGAAGCCAAGGGCCCTGGGGGCTGCCCTGGTGAGCTCAGTGTACTCTTTGCGTTCCATCAGACCCTGTGCCCTGCCTGATCCCACACCCACTTCTCTCCTTTTCAGGACAGGTTGAAGGGCGGCTTGGCCCATCCACTGTGGTCCTCGACCACACGAGTGGCTTTGAGGGGCTTCTTCTGGTGGATGATGACCTCCTGGGGGTGAGTGAGGGCAAAGCATGGAGCCCCAGGTCCCAGCCCCTTCTCACATGGCCCCAAGCTCCTCCTGATGTGGCCCTGGTCTCTCTACCTTTCTTTCTTTTTTTTTTTTTGTGGGGAAGATCAGCCATGAGCTAGCATCCATGCCAATCCTCCTCTTTTTGCTGAGGAAGACTGGCTCTGAGCTAACATCTATTGCCAATCCTCCTCCTTTTTTTCCCCAAAGCCCCAGTAGATGGTTGTATGTCATAGGTGCACATCCGTCTAGTTGCTGTATGTGGGACACCGCCTCAGCATGGCTGGAGAAGCGGTGCGGCAGTGCGCGCCAGGGATCCAAACCCGGGCCGCCAGCAGCCGAGCACGCGCACTTAACTGCTAAGCCATGGGGCCGGCTCCCTCTCTACCTTTCTTGATAGGGCTGCAGCCACAAACCCCTCCTGATGTGGCCCATTGAGTCCTCAGCCTCCAAAACTTCCTGACATAGCCCTGAAACCCTCTTGGTGTGACCTTAGCCCCAAGCTTTTCCCAACATGGCCATGAACCCCTCCCATCATGTTCCTGGCCTACAATCCCTCCTGACACAGCCTAGGCCCTCCCACCCTGTTCAGGCACAGTGCAGCATTGGCCACAACAGGCAAGCACCACCAACGTGAGCTGAGTTGGGGGTGGGGCCATTCTCCCCTGGGGAGGCACTCTGTGTGCCTGGGAGGAGGCTCACCACCCCTGCTCTTCACCCAGGTGATTGGACACAGCAACTTTGGTACTATCCGCTCTACCACATGCGTGTACAAAGGTGAGCCTACGCTCCGCTGTGGCCTGGGGAGTTGGGAAGAAGTTTGAGAGCTCAGGCCTGAGGCTGGAGGCAGTCGTTGTTTATCTGCTGGGCCTGACTCCACTTTTTTCAGGGAAATGGGTCTACGAGGTACTTATCTCCTCCCAGGGGCTCATGCAGATCGGCTGGTGCACTATCAACTGCCGCTTCAATCAGGAGGTTTGTGTGGGAGGGGCCCTCCCAGGGAGACCTTCTCCTGCCGCAGGCCTCATCAGAGCTCAGGAAGCCCCCCAGACTGCATAGGGTCTGCTCAGGACCAGAACCCGGACTGTCCTCTGGAGGAGGAATGTGTCCCACCCCATCCCAGGGCAGCCCAGCCCAGAAAACAGCCCTCTTTCCTTCCCTCAGAGCATCAGCCTCCTTCTCTTGAGCTATGAGGGTCCAGGGTTGGTGGCTGGTGGGCTCTGGCCCTGCCCCTAACCACCTCCCCTGGACCTCACAGATGCTTCCTCCCTAGGAGGGGGTTGGAGATACACACAACTCCTATGCTTATGATGGCAACCGGGTACGCAAGTGGAACGTGACCACGACGAATTATGGCAAGGTGAGGACTGAGCCCCCTGTAGCCCACCTGCCCCATGTCCATCCCCACAGCTTGGCAGGAGACACTGGGCAGCCACGAGGGACTGTAGGGCACCAGGGAGGAGCCAGGGACTCGGGTCCTCTGCACTAGTGGCCAGTCTCCCCTAGGTGGTAGTGGAGACACAGCAGGAGGGGCAGAGTGGGCAGGCTGCTGGGATTCTGCACATCTGTAAGGTCTCCTCCCCTTGCAGGCATGGGCAGCGGGGGACATCGTGAGCTGCCTGATTGACCTGGACGATGGCACTCTGTCCTTCTGCCTGTGAGTCTCTTGCCTCTATCCCCAGGCTTGGCCTCTGGGACCTCCCCAGGCTGCCCACAGTTTCCTGGTCACTGTAAGGGAGCCAGGCCCACTTTGGTAGCCTCAGAATGGGCAGCCCCAAAAGGGGCCGGCTCACTGGTCTATTTTGGCCGCATCCTTCTTATCACTGGCTCACAGGCCCTCCCTTCTCCAGGAATGGCGTGTCGCTGGGTACCGCCTTTGAGAACTTATCCCGGGGCCTAGGCATGGCCTACTTCCCAGCCATCAGCCTCTCCTTCAAGGAGTCCGTGGCCTTCAACTTTGGCAGCCGTCCTCTGCGATATCCTTTTGGAAAAAAGGCCATGGGCTGCTTGGAAGCTCTTGGGGAGGCTGGATGGGGGCTCCCTGCTCCAGGAGCTCTGTAGGCTTTTGGTGGGCCCTGGCTGCTGCAAGGAGTGAATAAGGTACAGCTTAAGTGGGTGCCAAGGACAACAGTTCTTGCAGCAACCTTGTTAGGTGGGTACCATTATTGTCTCTGTTGAACAGATGAAGAACACGAAGTGGCAGAAGTTTCACTCCACGGAGAGTAAGTGGGAGAGTTGTCATGCAAACCAGGCAACCTGACTTCACAGCCCTGCCCTAGAGCCTAGGCCTCTCCTCAGGGGTCTCAGTGGGGAGGAGGGGTGGGTGTGTCTGAGCCACAGGTGGAGTATTGCTGGCTTAACTCTGTGGCACCTACCCAGTGACGGGCTACCGGCCCCTGCAGGACCCGCCGCGTGCTGACCTGGTGCGGGCACAGAAGTTGCTGGGCTGCTTCCAGGCAGTGCTCAGTGTGGAGCTGGACCCCGTGGTGAGTCAGGATCTGGGCCGGGTCAGCTGGGGGCCTTCTACAGGTCTCTGCCCCTCACAGTCTTCTCTCATCCCCTACACACAGGAAGGGCAGCTGGTAGAAAAGGAAAGCTCCCACTGGCAGTTGCAGGGCCAGCCCACCGTCCTCCTCACACTGGCCCACATCTTCCATCGCTTCGCACCGCTCCTGGTGAGGGGACATTAGGGAGGGGAAGAGGCAGGCCATGGTAGAAAAACCCATGCTAGAGGATGGGATGCTGAGGTGTGTGAGGTCCCGCATCATCCCCTGGCAGGGGCCCCATGTGCCCAGAGCCTTCAGACCTCAAGGATGTCACCTAGGAGAGGGGGAAATGCTTTCAGCTGAGGGTATCAGGGGATGTTCTAGAAAGAAGATTGAGGGGTACTGACGTTACAGGCCAAGGGAACTGCATGTGCAAAGCCCTGGAGGGGCTGTGGGGCAGTGGCCCATCTTGTGTCTCAGTCAGATGCCAGAAGGGCTAACTCTATGTCTTGGGGTTGTTTGAGGGGGCCCACGAGTCCGTCTACGGCTATGGCCTTGGTCATTTGCCAGGGCAAGAGTGCCCTGAGTGGAGCAGAAGGCTGCCACCTCACCAGTTCCCCGCCTTGGTGCAGCGCAAGGTGTACCTGGTGGAGGCCGTGCTCGTGAACTTCCTGCTGGGCATCGTGGAGGTGGGCACCCCGACGAAGGCGCAGTCCGTGGTGCGCCAGGTCCTGGACCTCCTGTGGCTCTTTATGGAGGTGAGGCTCCTGACCTTGGGCCTCAGGCCAGGAGGTCAGGCTCCACCGAGATGGGGGAGGTACAGGGAAGGTTTTGGAAAAGGCCCCGCAGATGGCTGTCCTGGAGCCTGCCCTCAGCCTTGCATCTCTCCCCAGGACTACGAGGTACAGGATTGCCTCAAGCAGTTGATGATGTCCCTGCTGCGGCTGTACCGGTTCTCACCCATTGTCCCAGACCTAGGCCTACAGGTGGGAGCTCCTGCCCCTGCTCTGAGCCCCTTGGGCCTCACCCGCCCACTCTGAGCACTCCTTCTCCACAGATCCACCACCTGCGGCTCACCGTCGCCATCCTGAAGCATGAGAAGTCCCGCAAGTTTCTGCTTAGCAATGTCCTGTATCCTCCCCTTGCTGCCAGGCAGGCCAGACATGTGGTGCTCTCTGGGGTCAGCAGATGCTAGGGAAGGCAGTGTGCCCCTGGCCAGGGGTCCCCAGGGAGGTTCAGGAGGACCAGAGCCACCCAGTATGTGAGTCCTTGTTCCAGGACCCAGCCCTCCCAGCACTTTCTCTACAGAGCACCGAGGGTAGAGCAAAGGACCCAGGCTGACTGGCCAGCCCGAGCAGGGATCTCGGGATGGCTGCAGACTCTTGTGCTACGTGGAGTGTGGGGGTGCCACCAGGGCCTGCCCTCTTTAGCCAAAGCACTGCACTTTTATCAGCATTCCATGGCAAGGGTTCCTATAAGATCTTAGCTAAGGAGTCAGCTCCTCCTCCTTCCCCAGAACATTGAAAACTACAAATAGCAGAGAGAGCAGAGCTTTGGGCTCTTGGCTGAGAAGATTGTGCTGGCAGCCATCTTTTCTCTCTGGGGTCCTCAGCCTCCAGGAGGCAGAAACAAAGCTGGGAGACAGATTGGCCTCCATGCCCTCTCTCTGGTTTGTCCCACAGTCATCTGTTCGTGTAACAAGCCTTTATCGTGCACTTGCTGGGAATCAGGCTTGATGGGCTTGACAGCCACAGCTCTTTCTCACGCTCACGGTCGGGGCAGACAGGCACATGGCAGCAGTGGCACCCTTAGGAGTGGGAGAGCTGTGGTGGGCACATCCGGAGCTGGGGAGGTTTTGGGAGAGCTTCCCAGGGAGGACCTGTGAGAGTATACGGGGCACCGTTTGGTGAGCGGAGCTCTGCCTTGACGACCACCAGCTTTGATGTGCTCCGGTCCGTTGTCTTCTTTTACATCAAGAGCCCCCTGCGTGTGGAGGAGGCTGGCCTACAGGAGCTCATTCCCACCACCTGGTGGCCCCACCGCTCCAGCAGGGAGGTGGGTGGATCTGGGTGAGCTGGGCAGTGGTCGTAGTGAGGGCTGGCGCAGGGTATCTGAGCTACTGGGCACTTAGCACATGAGTCCCCTTCCCTAGCTTTGGTCCCTGGGCTGGAGGTGGGGTAGGCATCTTCTGTCTAAAGTAGGCTGGGTAAGTCCTGGGTGAGCCCTGCTGTCTTCCATCCCCTTGCCCCTGCCTAGGGCAAAGAGAGTAAGGACATGAAGGATGAGAACCCCGAGGAGCGGCTACGGCGGCGTGCCTATGAACGGGGCTGCCAGAGGCTCAAGAAGCGCATTGAAGGTCAGTCCCCTGCCTTGGGCACTGGGGAGAGAGTGGAAGATTTGTGTGCATATATGCTTAAGGGTACTTGGTAGTGACCATGCCTAGGTTGGGCTCAGGGAGCTTGGTGGTGGAGCGCTGATCCAAACCTGCTATCCCCTCCCATTCCTGGGAGCCTGAGGGCAAGGCCGTGCCTGAGGAGGGCTCAGTGTCATGTGTCTCACCCCACCCACAGTGGTGGAAGAACTTCAAGTCCAGATCCTGAAGCTGCTGTTGAACAATAAAGATGACAATGGGGTGAGTGACGCTCAGACCCCTGCATGGGTCCCCAGCGGGAAGGAGTGCTGTACTGGGCCTCGAGACCCAGAGGGCAAGGGGCAGGCTCAGGTTCCCATGGCAGGGTCCAGGCTGAGGCACAACATTGAGTTAGTCCAGTCTGGGGCCAGCATCATGAGCTCATCACAGCCTGCTTTCTCCTTCCCCTGAAGGGTGAAGCTTCTAGGTACATCTTCCTAACCAAGTTCCGAAAGTTTCTGCAGGAGAATGCCAGCGGCCGGGGGGTAGGTGTCTGTTAGGCCAGCCCACCATGGACCCCTGGCTGTGTTGCACGGTCTGCACCCTAGGCTTCTGGCACCTCTCAGGCTGCCTCATCCTTGTCTAGCCCTGTTCTTCCTCTGCTGCCCTGCCCTCCCCACTCAGCCCAGGGCCCTGGGGCAGCACCTTGGGTGAGGAGTGGGCTGGGCTCTGGGCTGGCACCGATCCATGTGTTATGGCCTGTGCCTGCAGAACATGCCCATGCTCTGCCCCCCTGAGTACATGGTCTGCTTCTTACACCGGTTGATCTCTGCCCTACGCTACTATTGGGATGAATACAAGGCTTCAAACTCCCGTGCCTCCTTCAGTGAGGGTGAGTGGGGCCAGGGCCTCAAGTCATAGAGGCTAGGCAGAGCTAGGCACAGGGCAGCCCCTAGTGTTGGTGTGGAGTGTTGAGCTGGGGGTGGTGGGGGAGCTGTCCCAGGCCTCCTGCCCATTTGAGTCCTACCTTACTGATGAGCAACTTCTCCACTGGGGCAAGCAGGAGCCCTGCACTCTAGGACTGCCAAGCCCACATTCACTCTGACTGCCCTCACAGTCGCCTGTCTACCACGGGCTCCTCAGTCCCAGCCCTCTGTGCAGTCCTTTGTAGGGGACACCTTGAGTGGGCTCTGAGGTGCCGGAGGGCCCTGTGTTTGTGTGGCACAGAATCTTCAAGGGTCAATGGGAGCCTTACCTGCCCTGGATTGGGGGATAGCCCACAGGGCTGGGTCAGGGTCCTCTCTGATTTTCCTGAGTGACCCACAGCCAAGACTGCCTCCTTCATTCCAAGTTGTGCAGTTGCTGGCACTGACCTGAAATAGCAGAGGGTGGGGGAGGCCACACTGTGTGCCTGGGCAGGTAGGTGGCCATGGCCAGGGGTCCCCTCTATGCTAGGGCAGAGTAGAGGTGTGGCCTCTGGGAAGCTCTGCCTGCTGGGCTCTGACTGCTGGGCTGGCCTCCTGACTGCTCGCAGAGGCCTACATCCCGCCCCAGATCTTCTATAATGGGAAGGTGGACTACTTTGACCTGCAGCGCCTTGGAGGCCTCCTCTCACACCTTCGGAAAACCCTCAAAGGTGCGTGCAGGCCTGTGGGCAGTGAGCCGGTGTGGGCCAGGTGGGGGGCAGTCCCTGAGCCAGCTTTGCTGTGAGTGCTGAGCTACCCTGTGCCCACCAGAGGGCGCCCGAGTTTCTGACCTCCTGCAGGGAGATGCTGATCTGTCTACTCTGCCCTGGATTTTGGGTCCAGCTATCCCTTCCCTTGATCACCCAACTCAGAAGTAGTCTGGGAGCCCTGTAATGAAATAGGGGGCACGTGTGTCGACAGAGTAAGGGACCATGGGATCTTGGCGAGGTCGTGAGGGCAGAAGGGGGATGTGTGCAGTTGCTGCCTGAGCTGCTTTCAAGGATGAGCACAGCAGCTGCAGTGCAAAGGACTGAGAGCGCGGCAGGAGCAAAGGTAGGGATGCCTGAAGAAGCCCAGCATGGCCCAGAGATAGATAGCGGCTGGTTTGCCGGAGAGGAAAATGTGAGGCAGGGAGTGATGGGAAATGAAGCCAAGGAGTCTCAAGGGCAGAGTCTGAGGGCCTTGTGGGCTACAAAGCAGGTGTAGGCTCAACCCAGGGACAGGGCAGCTTTGGAAGGTCTTGAGGCAGGGGAGTGAGGTTGGGGGTCTGCATTGTAAAAAGTTCCCTCTGGCTGCTGTGGTGTGGAGAATGGAGTGCAAGGGCCAAGAAAAGAGATAGGAGGCCAGTTGTTCAGGCAACAGAGGAGGTAGAGGAAGGCAGTGTGAGGTGGGGAGGAGCTAAGGATGACTCCAGGCTTCTTGCCAGAGGCTGTGGGGATGGGGCACCATCAGGGAGAGGGGCAGCAGGAGGAGGCTGAGATGACAAGTTCCGTGCGTTTGAGGTGCCAAGGGACGCAGCCAGGACCAAGGCCTGGGCTGGAGGCAGAGACGGTGCAGTCAGCTGTCAGCATAGAGGTGGGGACAAGCCTGCAGTGAGGCCTGGACCCTCTGGGGAGTGTGCAGAGTGAGGCGAGCAGAGGCCTAGGCAGCCTTGGATCTCCTCTTGTTTATGGGGCAGGACAAGGAAGGAAGCGATGGAGCAGTCAGAGAACTGGGGGGACCTAGAGAGCTTGAGGTTACGGGAAACGACAGAGGGACTGACAGAGAGGGCGTGATGGGAATGCCTCCTGCTACTGAGTCCCTATGGGACAAAGGGCCCCAGCGATGCAAAGTAAAGGCTAAGTGGAGTAAGTGGTGGGATGAGGCTCAGTGGTGGGATGAGGCACAGTGGTGAATGGGGCCCTGCAAGGCCTCCTGCTCAGCCAGCTGGTGCTCTCTCGTGGTCCTGGGCAGTTCCATCTGTGACCCCTCGCCCCTCCACTGGCCTGAGACCCTCCTGCCATTCCTCCCAGATGACCTTGCCTCCAGGGCCAATATCCTGATCGACCCATTGGAGCTCCAGGCAGCCACCATGGATGACCTGGACGAGGATGAGGAGCCAGCCTCAGCTGCAGCTGCGGCCCAGGTGCCGTGGTAGGGGCAGGCAGGGGCCTTCATGTTGGGCTGTCCCTCTATTGTAAGGGCAGGGGTTCCTCTATCACAGGGCCATCTCCCCCTCCATGCAGGCAAGGAGCTTCTCACCAGGCAGATTCCCTAGCTGAAGGTGGAGGCATGAACCTTCCCTTCTCATTCCCCAGCCCCACAAATCAAGGGAACCCTAAGTGGGCCCAGGTCCTGGGGAACTGAGTGGCGTCTGGCCTCCTCTCTCCACCACAGCGCCCCATGCAGGCCCTGGCTGTGGGGGGCGCGCTGCCCCTGCCTCGGCCCGGCTGGCTCAGTTCTCCAACCCTGGGCCGAGCCAACCGCTTCCTCAGCACAGCAGCTGTGAGCCTGATGACCCCACGGCGGCCTTTGAGCACCTCGGAGAAAGTGAAGGTCCGCACACTGAGCGCAGAGCAGAGGACCCGTGAGGACAGTAGGTGCCAGGCAGGGCCAGGCATGGCACTGAAGGATCCTTCTATCATGTACAACTCCCCACCCTGGGCAAAGCCAGGATATACCCCCATTCCCTCCCTGTCCTGTGGCCTGGCAGCATCTCAAGGGCGTGGGAAGTGCACTCTGAGGGCAGGAAATTGATGCTACAGAAATAGGTCCTGGAGCTGCAGGACCTTGCCCTGCCCCTCCCGCCATGTTCTCCCTGCAGGTCCCTCCTTGGGCTCAGGTAGAGGGAGAGGGCTTCTTTCTCCTACTATGAGGCCCATCCTGGCTCTGCAGGCTTAGGAGAGAACTGGACTGGTTCCCAACCCTAACCCTGCCCTTCCCCCACTCCCTAGTTGAAGGCAACCACTGGAATGAAGGCCTGCTGCTGGGGAGGCCTCCCGAGGAGCCTGAGCAGCCCCTTACCGAAAACTCCCTGCTGGAAGTCCTAGATGGTGCCGTCATCATGTATAATCTCAGCGTTCACCAGCAGCTGGGCAAGGTCTCGCACCATTGGTCCATGCGCATGTCATGCGGCTCTGCATGTTTGGGTGCATGTGTGGGTGTGTGCGCACACACCCACACATGCACATGCCTGCAGGGGTGCCGTGTGTGACTGTGCACGTGAGCATATGCCACAGCAAGACTAGTTTCTGCCAGTACTGTTTAGCCCTGACCTGTTTGACTTTTGTGGGAGGGGACTGTCCTGGGCCTAAGGTTGGGAGCTTGGCGGGGCTGGGGTCCGGGCTGGGTCTGGAGAAACCTGGGTGAGGTGCCCAAAGGTCACGCTGGACATGTGGTGTCCGATGCTCTAGATGGTGGGTGTGTCCGATGATGTCAATGAGTATGCGATGGCTCTGAGGGACACAGAGGATAAGCTTCACCGGTGCCCCAAGTGGGTAAGGCCTGGTCAGGCAGGTGGGTCTTTGGGAGGGAGGGGTGTTGAGGGGCAGCTTGCCTGCCTGGGGTCCCCAGGGCAGTCCACAAAGGAAATCTGGGCTGTCCTGCCCCTACTTCTTGGGGTTGCCCCAGCATTTCTGTTCCCTGCCCCCACCCTGACCATACCACATCAGTGAGAGCAGGGCTGGCACCAGGGCCGAGCACGGCCTAAGCCCTATCATCCAGCTGCAGCCTGTGCCAAGGTGCCCCCACTCCCAGCCCACTAAGTGCTGACGCATACCCACTCTCCTCATCAATTATGGATTCGACCCTGAGTGCTTCCTCGGCCACTTGCAGAGTCAGCAGGAAGCAGGGCCTGTCTCCTCAACTCCCCTGGTGCCCCTCTGCCGTAGCTCTCCTGGCCTGGGGAGTAGGGCCAAGCATGCCCAGGCTGGGCTTCGCTGGCAGGCCCCCTGGCCCCCACCTGTCTGCAGAGCCCCAGGCTTGGCCAGGGCAAGAGCAGCGACTGGGGCTGTAGTTCTAGCATGGAGTCCTTGGGGTGGCCCAGCCAGGGACTCACAGACCGCCACCCGCGTTTCACTTCCACATTCTGAGGGGACAACCATGGCCCTGTTCTGAGGCTTGCTCAGTCTCACCAGCAGGTGAGAGGGAGGAGAGGGTTTTGTAGACTGGAGCTGAGTCTGCCCAATCCTTTGCCTGCCCCAGGCAGCAGTGAGGCCCCTACTTAGGCTCCCCTGTGGGGAGACAGGGTGGATCTGGGCATGAGGCCATGTCCTGGTTGTCCTCCTTTCCCCTTGGGTGGCAGAGGAAGGACATCCTTGCGGAGTTGACCAAGAGCCAGAAGGTTTTCTCGGAAAAGCTGGACCACCTGAGTCGCCGTCTTGCCTGGGTCCATGCCACGGTCTACTCTCAGGTGAGTAGGTGTGGCCTTGGCCAGTGGCTGCTGCCCTCCCCAAGCTCACTGACTAGTCACAGATTGGGCAGGGTTGTGCCAGCCCCTCGGTACTCTCTGCCCTCCCGGGCCACTGGCACACACATGCCCCCTCCCACCCCTCTTTCTCTCTCCTCCCAGCCCACGCCACTTGCCCTGAACCTCTCATGCTCCATGAACTTGCGTAGATGCCATTTTCAGATGCCTCCCAGTTCCTCTCCAGCTCATATCTTTTCGAGGAACAGAGTCTGTCTCTCCCTACTCCCCCTCTGCCCTGCCCCTTTTCTCAGTTTCTTGACCCCCTCCTCTCCCAGTGCATCAGGGGCTCTGTGGTCTCTCGAGAGCCTCACCTTCACTCTTCACATCTGCTTCTCTTTGACTCACCTCCCTCCCATTCCAGAGGATGAGGCCACTGGCTTGTTCCCTACTCACTCTTTCATATAAGAACGTGTGCCCAGAGCCTGGAGTATGCCAGGTGCCATCCTGATACTATGGACACTCAGTAGTGAACCAGGAAGATGAGTCTTTGTCCTCCCAGGGCAGTCAGCCTCGAGGGGAAGATGGATAGACAGTGCACTCCCTCTGTTACCATGCTTTGACCCGCATACCCTGGACCCTCCGGACTTCCTTCCTTTCCCTACCTGTCTTGGCATCTCTCCCCGTCTAGTGCCCTGGGATGCTCCCCAGGTGCCCATGTCAGGGCATCTCTCTACCTTCTTGGGCATGCCCCTCCCCCACAACTGGGTGATCAAGGCCCTTGGGTGTCCCCATCTCTACCCTGCCATCTCTATTTGCTCTTTCTCCTGGTGGCACCTCCCCAACCCAAACCACCTCCACCTTTTACCTCCTCCTTTCTTGCGGCAGACCACCTTGCCTCCAGCCCCATGAAGATGGTCGCTGTCAGGGGACATCCTCTCCTCCCCACCACCAGGATTTCATTCTTGTCCACCTGCCTAAGCAATCTTGCTGCCCCCTCCCACACCATCTTCTTGGGAACTTTGCCTCCCCATCTCTATACCTTCTTCTTCTTCTTTTTAAATTGTGATAGGGGCCGGCCCGGAGGTGCAAGCGGTTAAATTGTGATAAAATATACATAACATAAAATTTACCATCTTAATCGTTTTTTTAAATTGTAAAAGACACACGCTCATGTAACTTACCATCTTAATCGTTTTAATTACTGAATTGAATGTACAGTTCAGTAATCTTAACTATATTCACATTGTTGTGCAACCAGTTTCCAGAACTCTTTTCATCTTCCCAAACTGAAACGTATACCCATTAACTCCCCATTCCCGCCTCACCTCAGTCCTTAGCAGGCACCATTTTCCGTTCTGTCTCTATGAATTTGACTACTCTGTGAAGTCCATGTAAGTAGAATCACTTGGTATTAATCTTTTTGTCACTGATTTACTTGACTTAGCATAATGTCCCCACAGTTCACCTATGTTGTAGCATTTGTCAGGATTTCCTTCGTTTTTAAGGCTGAATAATACTCCATGGTTTGTATATACCACATTTTGTTTATCTGTTCATCCATTGATGGACGCTTGGGTTGTTTCCACCTTTTGGCTGTTGTGAATAACGCTGCTATCAACGTCAGTGTGCAACTATTCTTCAAGATCCTGTTTTCAATTCTTTTGAGTGTATACCCAGAAGCAGAATTGCTGGATCATATGGTAATTCTATTTTTAATTTTTTGAGAAACTGCCATACTGTTTTCCACAGTGGGTGTAACCATTTTACATTCCCACCAGCTGGGCACAAGGATTCCAGTTTCTTCCCATCCTTGCCAACACTTCTTACTCTATTTGTTGTTGTTGTTAATAGCCGTTCTAACAGGTGTGAAGTGATATCTCATTCTTGATTTTGGTTTTGATTTGCATTTCCCTAATGATTAGTGATGTCGAGCATCTTTTCATGTGCTTATTGGTCATTTGTGTATCTTCTTTGGAGAGATGTCTGTTCAAGTCCATTTGCCCATCTTTTAATTGGTTATTTGGGTTTTTTTTGTTGATTTATAGGAGTTCTTTATATTTTCCAGATATTAACCCCTATGAGATTATGATTTACAAATATTTTCTCCCATTGCCTTTTCACTCTGTTGATTGTGTCCTTTGATACACGGTTTTTAATTTTGATGTAGTCCAATTTATCTATTGTTTCTTTTCTTGCCTTTGCTATTGTTATCATATCCGAGAAATCATTATCAAATCCAAGGTCATAAAGCTTTTACCCTATGTTTTCTTCTAAGAGTTTTATAGTGTTAGCTCTTAAGTTTAGATCTTTGATCCATTTTGAGTTAATTTTTGTATATGATAAAAGTTAAACATCCAACTTCATTCTTTGGCATGTGGATATTCAGTTGTCCCAGCACCATTTGTTGGAAAGACTGTGCTTTCCCCATTGAATGGTCTTGGCATCCTTGTCAAAAATCATTTGACCTTGTATGCAAGGTTTTTTTTCTGGGCTTTCTTTTCTATTCCATTGATCTATATGTCTGTCTTTATGCCAGTACCACACTGTAGCTTTGCAATAAGTTTTGAAATCAAGAAGTATGAGATCTCCAACTTTGTTCTATTTCAAGATTGTTTTGGCTGTTTGGGGTCCCTTGAGATTCCATATGAATTTTAGAATAGATTTTTCTATTTCTGCTAAAAACACCATTGGGATTCTGATAAGAATTGCATTAAATCTGTAGCTTGCTTTGGGTAGTATTGACATCCTAACAATATTAAGTCTTGCAGTCTATGAACATGAGATATCTTTCCATTAACTTGTGCCTTTTTAAATATTTTTTTTTTTTTTTTTTTTTTTTTGCTGAGGAATATTCACCCTGAGCTAACATCTGTTGCCAATCTTCCTCTATTTTGTGTGTGAGCTGCTGCCACAGCATGGCCACTGATAGATGAGTGGTGTAGGTCCACACCTGGGAACCGAACCCGGGCCGCCGAAGTGGAGCGCGCCGAACTTAACCACTAGGCCACCACAGCTGGCCCACCTTTTTAAATTTCTTTCAGCAACATTTTGTAGTTTTCAGTGTATGTACAAGTCTTTCTCCTCCTCGGTTGAATTTACACCTCTTTCTTTATTTTTGATGCTAATGTAAATGGAATTATTTTCTGATTTCCTTTTTGAATTATTCATTGCTAGTGTGTAGAAACATGACTGATTTTTGTGTGTCGATTTTTGTGTCCTGCAAATTTCCTGAATTCATTTATTAGTTCTAGCAGTTTTTTTGTGAAATCTTTAGGGTTTTCTACATATAAGACTATGTCCTCTGTGAACAGCGATCATTTTACTCCCTCCTTTCCAATTTGGATACCTTTTACTTCTTTTTCTTGCCTAATTGCTCTGGCTAAGATGTCTAGTACTATGTTGAATAGAAGTGGCAAAAGCTGGCATCCCTGTCTTGTTCCTGAGCTTAGAGAAAAAGCTTTCGGTCTTTCACCATTGAGTAAGGTGTTAGTTGTGGGCTTTTTTTTTTTTTGGTGAGGAAGATTGACCCTGAGCTCACATCTGTTGCCAATCTTCCTCTTTTTGCTGAGGAGGTTTGGCCCTGAGGTAAAATCTGTGCCAGTCTTCCTCCATTTTGTATGTGGGATGCTGCCACAGCATGACTTGATGAGTGGTGCATAGGTCATGCCTGAGATCCAAACACGTGAACGCCAGGCCGCTGAAGTGGAGCACGTGAACTTAACCGCTACACCACCCAGACGGCCCCTAGTTGTGGGCTTTTTATAATACAGCCATTATTTTGTTGAACTGCCTTCTTTCTTCTGCATCTTCAGTGCTCACACTCCTGCCTCTTTCTCATTCAGTTTCTCGCATTAGTAAAGGAAAAAGCCTGTGACGCCTTTCCTTGACTCTATATCGGCTTAAAGCTACCACTCTCTCCTTCCTTCTCTGTGTCTTACCTCCTTCATCTTGCCTTCACTCTTGGCCCAGCACAGGCTACTCCACTTCTCTGAAATAGTCCTACAAGATCTCTGTCGAGCTCCCCCCAACCACCTTTGCAGACTCATCTCCACTCCCATTAGAACAGCTCCTTGGCTGCATCAGTGTCATTGCCATCCCCTCCTCAGACTCAGTCTTCTCTGGCCTTCTGTGGCAACAGGCTCCCAGCAGGCCTGGCTCACTGCCCATGTGTGTTCCCACGCCCAGGCCCACCCTCTGACATCTCCTCGGGTTCTCAGGTTTGAGAGCATGTCAGAGAGCTGGGGCAAAATCCAGTTGCTCCAGCTCCACTCCAAGAGATGTGGGTGCTCTGGGTCTGGGCTGGGGCCTGGGGCCTCCTTCTGGTCAGTGATTCCTCCTGGGCCCCTTCGTGGAATCCTGACTATCTGGGAACCATACAGTGGGGAACAGGGCCCTTGGCAGGTTTTGTCTGCTTTCTGTGGCCTCTCTTCCACCAGCAGTCACCCTACCTCCTGCCTTCCCACCACTTTCTCCTTTGAGCTCCAGGTGAAATTTCTACCTGCCTCTTCAACACCACCTGTTTGTGGGCATCTCTAGGTACCTCATCCTCCCGTGTCCTAAGTCACATCCCTTCTGCCCTTCATCAGGCCTGATTCTCCTCCGGTACTTCTGACCTCCATGGAGGCTCCTTCACCTCCAGAAATGTGGGCCCCATTCTTGGTGCAACCATTCCCTTGCCCCCATAGCCCATCAGTGCATTCCCATTCCTGGCCATCCAGTCCCTTTGTCTGCTGTCTTGGACCTAGGCAAGGCTGTAGCTTCCTCATTGCCTTCTGCACTGGGCAGTGTTCCAACACAGACTTCTGATCACACGGCACCCTCTCACTCAAAGCCTTCTGTACCTTTAAAAATTGCAAACCCGAGTTCTGCTCTGAGTTGAGGTGCCGCCTTCTCCAGGCTGGGTGTGCCCTTCTTGCCTGCTGAGTACTTGATCACCCCTGCCTGAGCCACTGCTCCCACTTCTGGAATCCAGTTCTCAGTTCTCACATAATATTCCTGGAGAGGCCTTTCCTAATCCCCACATTGGGCCATGCCCCCTGTGACCCTTCCCACAAGCAGCCGAGCAGCACCCTGTGTGCCTCCCACAGGAGAAGATGCTGGACATCTACTGGCTGCTGCGCGTCTGCCTGCGGACCATCGAGCATGGTGACCGCACAGGTCCTCTCTTTGCCTTCATGCCTGAGTTCTACCTGAGTGTGGCCATCAATAGCTACAGCGCTCTCAAGAATTACTTTGGCCCTGTGCACAGCATGGAGGAGCTCCCAGGTGACGGGGCCATTCAGGCTGAGAGGGGACAGAAAAGGGGTCCTTTGGTGTGAGCCCTGGGAGCCCTGTTCTGAGCCCTCATGGCCCAGCAGCACACGTCCATGTGGGGAGGAGAGGAGGCAGTTCCTGCTCTGCTCTGCCCTGTATCGAACAATCATTTGCAAAAGCCCCACATGGTGGAGAGCCCTGCCCTGGTACCAGTAGCCACAGAACCAACAGCTCCTCCCCAGTGCTAAGAGGGAAACAGACAAAATGAAGTACAGAGGGTGGGGGACCCCATCCCCCCGGCTTTCATCTCCTTCTTGGTGCTACTGTGGTCTAGGAGCCAGCTGGCCTCTGACCCTGCTGGCCTCTGACCCTGCTGCCCTGGCACTGGCCACAGGGTGTGGCAGCCCATGTAGGGGCAGAGTGGTTTGTCTTTGTAGACCACAGCGACGTTGGGACCCTGCTGGGGGCCACCTAGAAGCCCGGGCTTCTTGCAGACTGCTGATTCCAAGCTGGGCTTGGTGGTTTCTATCTGGATCAGGCTATGGACTGTCAGGCCCCTGGCCTGCCCCCTGCCCTGCTCCAGGCCTGGGTGCAGGCTTTGTCCTCAGAGGTGGAACTTTGGGTGCCCAAGGGGCCTTGACTGCTGAGCCATCAACTGTGTGTGCTGAGATGAGTTTGAGCCCAGTCAGGACTCTTGCCAGGACCTCCCCTCCTCCTAGGACCTACCCAACCCCCACAGTGAGTCTGTACCTTAGCCTCTCACCAACTGTCAGTGAATGCTGTGCCTGAAGTCCCCAGATGCCAGATTGGGCCCAGACTAGTCCTTGGAGCCAGCTTTGGAGCCCACTACCCAAGCCCACCTATCCTGCCAAGGGATGTGCCTGCCTTTGGGCCCCCACTCCTAGCCAACAGCTTCTACTACCCCGCCCTGCAGGCTATGAAGAGACCCTGACCCGCCTGGCTGCCATCCTTGCCAAACACTTTGCTGACACACGCATCGTGGGCACTGGTGAGGTGACCTACAGAGGGCTCAGTGGGATGAGGATGGGATGGCACCTCTGGCTGGCTATTTTCTGTACAGAATGCTAGCCAGGTGGGTGTGAGGCATGGGGGTCAGAGCTCATGCCAGGTACTTGCTAAGGTATGGCTTGTCCCAGTAGACATCCGTGACTCACTGATGCAGGCCCTGGCCAGCTACGTGTGCTACCCACACTCCCTGCGGGCTGTTGAGCGGATTCCTGAGGAACAGTGAGTGGCGGTCTGGAGTGAGGGGCACACACCCTGCCCCACACAGGACAATGCCCAGCCTCACCCTGTGCCCACGATCTCTTGCCTTCACAGGCGCATCGCCATGGTGAGGAGCCTCCTGGCTCCCTATGAGCAACGGCCCTGGGCCCAGACCAACTGGATCTTGGTGCGGCTCTGGAGGGTAAGCTTGGCTGGAGGGGAGGTGGCTCTTGCTGGCTGGAGGGAAGCGTTGCCCTGCCCCACTGACCTCCCACTGACCCCACCCTCAGGGCTGTGGGTTTGGGTACCGCTATACACGGCTGCCACACCTGCTGAAAACCAAACCTGAGGATGCCAATTTGCCCAGCCTCCAGAGTGAGTATCCAACTTGGGCAGGCTGGTGGCTCTTGCCTGCTGCTTTTGGGTTCTCTCAGATTTTCCCACTTCTTCCAGACCCTCTCCTGGACTCATGTTGGGTCCCAAACTTCCTGTCTGTCCTCTGGGGTTCCCATTTCCCTGCTTCCTCCCAGTCCAAGGATACTCTGGAACTACTCACCCTTGCTCCCCAGTCCCATGTTTGCCCTTTGGGCCTGAACGTGGAGCATGGGTCACGGTGAAAAGGGGCAGCATCTTCCCAGGATGCTGGCAGATTAGGCAGGGTGAAGACCCTGTTCCTTGCCCTCTGAGCCAGCTGCCTGACCTCAAGACTTGTCCCAGTTTCTTCCCCTTCATTGCCATCTGCTGGTGCCAGACCTTAAATACCTGAGTCAAGGCGGGGGCACAGACTGGGGGTTGGCCAGTGTCCCAAAGAGTGTCCATAGGGTTTCCTGGAGGAAGGGCCATTTGGTTGAGAGCAGAGGCTGCACTCTCTCCTGGGACCATGGTCCAGCAAAGCCCTGAGAGCCTGAGTACCTTTACCTAGGCCCAGCCCAGGGGCTTGGGCTATCCAGCTTGCAGAGTCTGCCTGCCACATGCTGTACTCACTCCACATGGTGGCTCTCCTTGGCCCACGTGGTGTGTTTCTGCCCTTGTGGGCAGTGTGTTGGCCTGAAGGGATCCCCAGAGGCTGAGTGCCTTGTGCAAAGTTACATAGCAAGTCCTTGCCAGTTGCCTTGGTCCTGCCTCCAGGGTGGAACTGAGCTGCAAATGGAGAGCAGCGGTGGGGCCAGATACACATCCTGCTGCTGCAGAAACTATTGATTTGCGTGGGGGCGCGGGGGAGGTATGCCCAGCCTGGCTGCAGCTGAGGGCTCTGGTTACTGCTGCCTGTAAGCCCAGATTTGGCACCCACCACCTCGGCCATATGCCAAGGCCAGGCCAAGGGCAGCAGAGGACATTAGAGGACGGCAGGGCTCAGAGTAGGCTCTTGGGGAAGCTGGCCTTTGTATGAGTGAGGAGGGGTCAAGGTGGCCCTGTTTATGTCTAGCCCTCCACAAAGGGCGTGTGACTGAGAACTTGCTGGGGGTCAGGCTGGGGCTGTAGGCTGCTCTAGGCCTGGAGGGTGGTGTGGGGCTGGAAACCACTGCAGCTTGCCCAGCAGAAGGAGGGGACAGATTAAGCCCTAACCCCCAGCCAGTACTGTACCCTGTCACCCTGCCTTCATGACCTGAGCATTCCCAGGGAGCCATCTTTCAGTCCTTATACCGATGGCCCACTGATTGAGGACAGAGGCAGGCAGGAGGGGGCCGCAGACTGGAGTGCCCAACGATGCCACCTCTCCATGCCCCTACAGAGCCGTGCCCTTCCACCCTACTGCAGCAGCACATGGCAGACCTGCTGCGGCAGGGTCCTGACGTGGCTCCCAGCTTCCTCAACAGCGTCCTCAACCAGCTTAATTGGGCCTTCTCTGAGTTCATCGGCATGATCCAGGAGGTGGGTCATGGTGGGACCTTGTGGACCAGGGTGTTCCAGAGGACAAGGCTTGATTTGCAGCGTGGCCAGGCCACTGACTGCTGCCCGCCCTGTTGGTGGCTCAGATCCAGCAGGCTGCTGAACGCCTGGAGCGGAACTTTGTGGACAGTCGGCAGCTCAAGGTATGTGCCACCTGCTTTGACCTCTCAGTCAGCCTGCTGCGTGTCTTGGAGATGACCATCACACTGGTGCCTGAGATATTCCTTGACTGGGCCCGGCCTACCTCTGAGATGCTGCTGCAGCGTCTGGCACAGGTGTGTCCCTCTGGGTAAGGAGGGTGGGACCCTGGAGCTACTTGAACCATGAGCCCACCCACCTACCAATGGGCTCCTGCCCTCACAGCTGCTGAACCAGGTGCTGAACCGGGTGACGGCTGAGAGGAACCTGTTTGACCGCGTGGTCACCCTGCGGCTGCCTGGTGAGGACCTAGATGCCCTGTACCCGACACCACTGGCCTTGGTTCCCCTGCCAGGAGCAGCAGTGCCTGATTCTCCATTCTGCACTGGGACAGCCAAGCTTGGCACCCCCAACCTTAGCTCTCCTTTCTGTGGGGAAGACAATGGGAGGGGTGGATGGCATCAGCCAGGCAGATCTAGAGCCCTTGCAGCAGGAGTGCGTGGGTAGCTCATCCCCTTCCTTCCCTTCCCTTTAGGCCTGGAGAGTGTGGACCACTACCCTATTCTGGTGGCAGTGACAGGCATCCTGGTGCGGCTCCTAGTGCATGGCCCAGCCTCAGGGTGAGTGTTAGGTACTGTGGGCCCCTGTGGGACCTGGGTGTGTCTGATGGGGAGGGAGCTGGGCAGGGCCTTCCCGCAGCTCAGTTTCCTCATCTCTAAAATGGACCTCAGTATTAGGTTTTGAGGCAGAGGGAAGGCAGTGAGGTATGAACTGCCTAAATAGGTGGCAGCAGCAGCTCTGAGTAGGAGAATCAGGGACCCCAGCAGAACAGGGTGCCCTAGCCCATAGTCAGAGCCACTGGCTTGTTGCTACACCTCAGGCAGGGGAACAAGACTCTGGTAGGGCAGGGTGCCATCCTGAAATGTCCAGAACGGCACTGCTGGGATCAAGAGCTGAGCACACACACTGCTACCTGCATCTGCGAAGGCTCCAGCAATGAGCATGTACTATCTTTATTAAGAAACTCCATGACAACTCAATCCAGGACACTTGTGGGGGGCCCCCAGCTCAGCCCACACACAGGAGGGGTTCCCAAACCCCCTTCCCTGCCTCCCTGCAGTAGGAGTGGTAAGATGCATATGAAGCCATGGCACTCCCTCAGCCATTAGGCTGAGACCAGTGCCAGCCCTTAAGAGGCTTCTACCCTTGAGGGATGGCGAGTTCCAGCTCAGCACTCCCATTTTCGCCATGCTTGGCAGGCTTTTTACAGCGGAAAGGTTGGGGGCACAGGCCATGGTGCCCCTTACTGCTGTCTCATGAGCCCATGGGAGAGGCTCTGTCCTCAGAATGGCCTGTGGATGATGCCCCTGGCCAGAGGGAGCAGGGCCACTCTGGTTAGGGCTCGGCGAGGCCCCCTGGGGGTCTCTTAAGGGGCCTTGCCTGCTTCATGCCTGCCCATCAGACTCTGCATGGAGTTGTGAAGCTTGAAGTAGGTGGGATCTTGGTGCATGGGGAGTCCTATTTCACCAGAGGGAGGGCTTGTTTCCTCCTTTGACCCCGGGGTGGGGGCTAGGTCTTCCTCTGGAGTCCTCCTCTTACCCTGTGGGCCTACTCCCTTCCCATCTCCCTGGGAAGGGAAAGGTGTTGATGCTTCAGTTCTTCACCACCACTCCTTGATATCTGCTTCGGCCCTTGAGGGTGGACCTGGGGTTCTAATACAAGGACTCTTCCAGGTGGGCCTTGGTTCCAATCCTCATGGGACATTTGGGCACCAGGAGGTCCCAAAGAAAGCAGGCCCTCCTACGGCCTGGGGCCTTTGGGTCTTGTGCTGGGGTGGAGCAGGAAAGAGGATGGGGACCTCAGCCCCTCTACCTGTGAGTGGGGCTGCTCTAGTTTAGGTTGAGGCTCACAGAGGCGGCTAGGGGACCAAGCCCAGTGCTTCCCATCAGCATCTGGCAGTTTTCTGGGCAGCAGCAGGGAGCCGGGTAAACAGCAGGCAGGCAGTGGCCTGGGTAGGGGCCCTGGGTGGCCTAGGTCATCACCCGACCCTCAGAGCCTGTGGAGCTAGTGGACTCAGAGCCAGCCTTGAACCGCAGGCCCATGGGATTGTAGAGATCAAAGTCCTCAGCTACTGCCAGCTGCACACGACCATTGAGGCCCCTCCTGCCTGGCTCCAGAAAGACCACATGCTTGTGGACACTGGCCTTGCGGCTGGGTGCATCAGGCGGCGTGGTGCTGAGCACCGAGGACTGTGCGCTCAGCTCCTGGAGTGGGCTGGGTGCTTGGGGCCAGTGGCGGCAGCAGCAACAGGTGCGATGGTAGCAGCGGCGGCAGCCAGGGCAGGGTGGTGCGAACAGGTAGAGCAGCACAAGCACCAGGCCCACAGCACAGCCCAGCAGCGTGGTGAAGCCTGTGTTGAAAGCCTCGGGCTCAGGGTGTGGGAAGTGCACGCTCACGTTGTACTCATGTGTCTGGTTGTGATGCAGGCGGGGCCCAGTGGCCAGGCACACAAAAACACCCTCATGCCATGGCTGCACGTTGCCAATGGCCAAACTGCCATCAGACAGCACTGCAATGCTGCCGTTGCGGGATCCTGGCGCCACAAGCAGCTCATGCTGCGGTGAAACCCAGGCAATGCGCACGGCTGGGGCACTGGTGTTGCAGTGTAGCCTCAGGGACCGACCCACCTGCACATGCAGCTGCTCTTCAGGCTGCTCTAGGCCCTGAGCCAGGGCAGCAGAGCAATTCTCAAAGATGCCGCTATGCTCAAAGAAGCGCACGCGGGATGTGGGTACCCTGAAGGCCAAGCACATGTACTCGTGTGCAAAGTCGCTCACAGCACTTAGTCCCCGCTGGTGCCAACGCTGCAACAGGTGATAGAGGCGGCAGTCGCAGGGCAAGGGGTTGTTGTGCAAGTAAAGGCCGTTCTTGAGAAAGGCCGGCAGCGCAGCCAGGTCAGGTACGGGAATGCGGCCCAGGCGGTTGGAGGAGAGATCCAGAGTACGTAGTTGGGTCGCGCCCAGACCATGCAGGTGGTTGAAAGAGAAGGATGCGAGTTCGTTGCAGCCCAGGTAAAGACGGCTGAGCGCGCCCAGGCCATGGAAGGCATGCTCGTCTAAGTGCGCCAGGCGGTTATTGAACAGAAGCAGCATTTCTAGCGACCCCAGCCCGTCGAGGTCGTGGCGGCCAAGCGCCCGCAGCGCGTTAGAAGATAAATCGAGCAGCCGCAGGCCGCTGGCGTTGGTGAACGCTCCGCGACCTAGCGCATCCAGCATGTTGTGACCTAGGCGCAGGGCGCGCAGCCGGGAGAGGGGCGCCAACCAGCCGGGGCGCAGGCGCTGGAGCGCGTTGTGGCTCAGGTCGAGGTCTGCAGCAGCGGCAGGTAACGCAGCAGGCACGTCCTGCAGCCCAAGGCCTGCGCAGCTCAGAAGGTCGGCAGCGCAGACACATTTGTAGGGGCAGTTATGAGGCCCCGGGGTCAAGAAGCCCTGGGAGTCCAGGGTGCCAAACCCGACGCGCAGCGTGCACAGCAGTGCGCCCAGCACCACCAGCCAGGTCATGGTGGCGACTGCCCGGGGTGGGACAGGGCAGCTCTGTGCCGAGCGCAGCTGCGGGACTCACCCACTTCTGCTCTGGCTCGACGTGCGTGGCGCTGAATGGCCGATGGCCGGGGCAGGTAGGATGCGGACTCCACCCCGCACGGCGGACCGCTCCCGCTCCCCGGTTCCAGGTTGAGAGCCGCACGCCAGTCAGCACTCCCCTCTCCTTCCCCCGCTCGCTCCGAGTGCTTTCCAGGGCGCTCCGCTTCTAAATACTCTCCCCGAGGCGAGGGCTTAGAGGGCGGGGCCTCGGACTCCCATTGGCTGCTGTTGGAGGGGGCGGGGCAGCCGCGTCCCGCGGCGACCGAGGGCCCCGCGTAGCCGCCAGAGGGAGCGCGAGTTTGGCCCCAAAGCCCCAGGCTGCCCTGCGTCGGCGGCATTCTGCAGCGCACATCTCGCTGGAGAGAAGGGGAAGACCACCTTTAACCGGCTAATGATGCTCTTTTATTTGTTTTTTTTGAAGGGTTAATGTATATTAGGGGGCAGGTGGACTTTCATTATCTTCTCATGTCGCCCCTGAACCCCCTTAAACTGGTACCCGGCTTGTATGGGTCCGTAGTGGGATCTAGGACTTATGGGGGGGCGGAGGGAGGGGCAAGAAGCACGGAGATGGGGTGGGATGAAAAGGGCAATAATGCAAGTGGGCTAGATTGTCACGCCACCCCCACCGCTCCAATAATTGCTTTCAGACAGGCCCCAGCCTTTTGACTACCTTGCACTCTCTCTCACCTAGGAAAGAGAGAGCCACATCAGTGCTCCTGGCTGATCCCTGCTTCCAGCTCCGCTCTATATGCTATCTCCTGGGGCAGCCAGAGCCCCCTGCCCCTGGTACAGCCCTGCCTGCCCCTGACCGGAAGCGCTTCTCCCTACAGAGCTGTGAGTGGGACGGGGCTGGGTCAGGAAAGAGAAGTATTTGGGGCTGGGCCAGGTCAGGAGTCTCAAGAAGAGGAAATTCCCAGGCTGAGGATTCTAGGGCCACATTTGGCCTGACACCTTCTACCACCCCCCAGACACAGATTACATCAGTGTTGAGGAGCTGGCCCAGGTGGAACAGATGCTGGCACACCTGACCTCTGCATCTGCCCAGGCAGCTGCTGCCTCCCTGGTGAGTGGGGCCAGGTCCACACCACCCGAATACACTTCAGCACAACTGTGTGCACACTACCTAAGCATAGTCTATGTCCACATGTCTAAGCCTCCAACCCCAGCCCACTCTGCACTCTGCTCCCTGCAGCCCACCAGTGAGGAAGACCTCTGCCCCATCTGCTATGCTCATCCCATTTCTGCTGTGTTCCAGCCCTGTGGCCACAAGTCCTGCAAGTAAGTGGGCCCCTTGGGCACAGGGGTTGGAGGGGAGCAGCAGAAATACACAGGCCATCCTCATCCCCTCCCGTTGTAGAGCCTGCATCAACCAGCACCTGATGAACAACAAGGATTGCTTCTTCTGCAAGGCCACCATTGAATCTGTAGAGGACTGGGAGAAGGCAGCCAATGCGAGTGCCACTTCCTCGACCACCTAGGCCTGCCTAGCCCACATAGCAGGTGCCTCCACCCTTGAACCCAGACCCAGGTCAGGCCCTATTTATGAGTTCCCCTTGCCCTGGCCCCCATCACCCCACCACCACATCCACCCTCCCGGCCTGTGTGTAAACTCATTGGCGGGAGCCCAGCCATGCCCTAATTGTGCCTGAGTTTGACCTTCAGTCAGGGCCACAGTGAGCATTAAATTATTATTCCATACAGCCTTGGCCCGGCCCTTCTTGAAGGAGTGGGCTTTGTGGGGGTACCTAGCAAGGATCCTGCCAGATTATGTCCACAGGAGAAGGCAAGTGTCCAACAACTTCAGCCCTGTCCAGTCTTCCCCAGACAAATGGCAATAAGTCCAGTGCCTTCTGATGTGTCAGGCCAGTGCTCCCCTTGTCAATGGGGAAATAAGGGCTCACCCAGCCCCATGGCATCCCTTTACATGATGATTCGAGGCTCCGGAACCGACTCGCCAATAGACTTGTGGGGCAGAACGCTGGCCCCGTTGAGGTAGAGCTCGTCATTAACTATGACGTCCTCCCCCAGCACTGTCACATTCTCCATGCGCACCTCGGGGGGAGGGAGAAGGCCTTATCAGTGAGGCAGGCACATTCCCTGTCCCTCTCCCCATGTGGCCCAGCCCATAGGCTTACCCACTGGCCAACGCGGCAGCGCCAGCCCACAATGCAGGACTCGAGCCAGGAGTGGGAGTGAATGTGGGCGTCTCGCAGCACTGTGCACCGCCGGATACACACACCATCCTCCACCACCACACCAGGACCCAGGCTCACGTTGGGGCCAATGCTGCAGTTCTGGCCAATGCGGGCACTTGGGTCCTGAGGACAATGGGGAAAATACAAGTGGGCCAGTTTTCCCCCAAGACTGAGGGGATTAAGGATGGGCTGGGCAAGGGCCTCACCACCAGCACGTTGCCCACAATGCCAGGGCCTGAGCACAGTTGCTCAGGCTGCTTCTGTCGCAGTGACTGTAGGAAGAGGCACATGCCAGTGAGGAAATCCTTGGGCTGCCCAATGTCCATCCAGAAGCCTGTAGGGACGGAATGCATCAGGGGCTCAGCCCAGCCACACACCACCCTCACCCTGTGGCCTCCCTGCCTCACCCTGCAGCTCCATGGCATATAGCTGCCCCTCCTTGGCCATGACGGGGAAGATCTCCTTCTCAATGGACGTAGGCTGCAGCTGTGGGAGTGGGCAGCTCATGAGCAGGGTCATGGCGGTGGTGGCTTGCCCTACCCCATTCCACCCAGCAGCTGGCTTCTACACACCTGGATGCGCCGCAGCACTGCAGGGCTCAGGATGTACATGCCTGCGTTGATCTTGTTGGACACAAACACCTGCGGCTTCTCCACGAACCGGTGAATACGGCCTGTGTCAGCCTCACATACCACCACACCGTACTTAGAGGGCTCCTCCACTTTGGTCACCTGAGTGCAGGGGGGACCTCAGGCCTAGTGCAGTGTTCCTGGGCCTTGATATGCAATGCTATCCTAAACCTCAGGCTCTGTGCCTCGAATGCTTAAAGACATATACTGCACAGCTCTGCACCCACAACATAAGGGACAGGTCAAGACTGGAGGTTGGGAGAGGCTGGGCATGGGAGGAGGGAGTGTCACAGAAGAAAGAAGTGGTCCCTTACCAGGATGGAGCCCTCCTGGCCATGGTGCTGGTGGAACTGCACCATGGCTTGGAAGGGGAAATCGCAGATCACATCACTATTGAGGACGAAGAAAGGGTCTGCAGTTTCAGAGAGCAGGTCACGAGCTAGTGCTAGGGGCCCAGCTAGGGAAGGAAGACAGGTCACTATCTTCCTGGGGGCTCTGAGCCCCTGGATCCAAGCTCAGCCAGCCCCATCCAGGCTGGGTCTTACCCCTTTCCTGGCCCTAAACCCTCCCCAAGGGACTTTAGTCTCTACTGACCTGTCCCCAAAGGCTCCTCTTCATGGGACATGGAGATTCGGATTCCTAGCTGGAAGGGAGAAGCCCCGGGGTCAGGTTCTTCCCACTAGGGTGGGAGGTTGAGCGAGGACCAAGGGAAAGGGCCAAAAGTCCGAGCCTCACCCTTTGCTCCTGAGCCTTCATTTCCTTCTCCAGCACCTGAGACATGTAGCTCACAGCCAGAATCACGTGGTCCACGCCGGCCTGTCGGACAGATCAGCGCCAGCTGATAGGCGGACTCAGCCGGAAGGCATGGGCGTCCCCGACCCCCAGTCGCTAGCCGTCCTTTGTCCTGCCAGGTCCTACCACGACCCCGGCCCTTACCGCGGCCAGCGCCTCCACTTGGTGCAGCAAGATGGGTTTATTGCAGAAGTCCACCAGTGGCTTCGGGATGCTTAGTGTCAGCGGCCGCAGGCGCGTCCCATAGCCGCCCACCAAGATCAGTGCCTTCATCGCGCCTGCGGCTAGCTCGAGAGTCAGTCCTGGGCTCCGACGTGTCCACGGCCCGCCTGGCCAACTCCCGCAGCCGTGCCCGGCCCCGCGCCCTTCACCTGCCACACCGACCAACTCTGTCTCTGCCTTGTCCGCCCAGGCCGTCCTAACGCCGGATCCCAGGCCGCCGCGAACCAAGACGCGACGCCGGATGGAGGGCGACTGGCCCCGAACTCTGGTCAGACCCAGGCAGACAGTGACGTGAGCCCGGGCGGGCCAATCGCCTACCGTGTACGTGGCACGGCCGCCGGCGTCGGAGCGCTGGGCCGCGGCGCTCCGGCAGACGTAGCCAATGAGAGCCCGAGCGCGCCGGGCTGCCATGGGGACCAGGGGGGACCTGCGGGTCAGCCGGCCATTGGCGGATCCAAAGGCGGAACTGGCGCCAAGGGCGAGGCCCGCTTCCCTCCTCGTGCCGGGTCCGCCGCGACACAGCCGCTTCCGGCCCCGCCCCCGCCTCGTCCCCGCCCGGCCAGGGAGTAGCGGAACGAGGGAAGGGGCCGAGAAACGCGGAGTGGAGCTGTCTGCTGGAAGGCGCAGCGGTTTTACAAAGACGTGGATACGCCTCAGGTTCTAGCGGCTTTATTTTGACATACACGACCTCAGACACAAGCGGGGCGGGCAGCGCTGGGTGTACAGAAAGGGGTGGGCTCGGCACGAGACCCGAGCACCCCGCTCCGGCGCACGCAAGGTCCCGAGGAAACACAACTGCGCCAAGGCGCGGCCAGAGTCCCGTGGAGTATCCGGGCGCGGGCCTCGGGCGGCGTGAACAGGCTTAGGCAGCTTATAGAAAAGTGGAGCAGAGAGAGATTCCTAGAGGCGAGGCCTTACAGTTCCCCGAGAATCAAAGGAACCAGGTCCTTTCCAGGGTTCTCCAATTTTTTCCTCATTAAAACGTTTTTTTAAATCGGCACGAACAGAACCAAATTGAACAGCTTTAAAGTTCAAAGCAATCTGCATCTAGGGGGCGTGCGCGTGGCCAGCTGTGAGCAGGTGAGCAGCGGCTACTGAACTAGCCCAGACTTTTGGCCCCTTAGGAGGATTCCCCACGCCCACTGCAGAGGCCCCAATGTGAGCGGGGTCGTGGGGTCCCTGGCAAGTTGCTACACTGGTCCCCTTCCTCTTTAAGCACCGCCTGTCCCCCCTCACCCCCCAGGGGGGCTGGTGTCGACTTGGCCCAGGGAAGCACTATAGAGAGGGGGTCACTTGAGCACCCCAACCCATGACCCCGCGTTGCACTTTGGTCCCAAGTTGCGGCTGGGAAGGCAGGGCCTGGGAGAGAGGACTCTGGCATGAAGCAGGGAGAAAGTAGTGGCAGAGAGCATGTGCACACACACACATGCCCACTACCCACCAGCTAACAGGGCTGGGTCTCCAAGTGTCAAAAGTGCTGAAAAGAGGGTACCTGCCCTGGGGGAGAAGCAGCAAATCCCAGGCTCTTCTGCTCTTTTTAGTGCCAGGAAAACACTGAATATAAGTGGGCACAGCCTCTCTCGCTATGAAGAGCAGATCGGGGCAGCATCTGCTCCCAAACTATAGGAACTCAGGAAGCATAGCACATCTCCAGGCTGGAGAGGTTCAATCAAAAGGGTTCCGAGTGGCCCCAGACCCTTTGTCTTAGCCTCTGCCCTGCCAGGAAATGTCTGTCTGTCTACACTAACGAAGAGCTCCTGCCCCTATGGCTGAAGCCACAGAATGGTACAGGAGAGAAGATGGTCGTTACTGACCAGAAACAGGGAAGCTGCCCCAAGGAATGGGAACCTGCCCACCACTGGCTCTAGGGTCAGAGGGCTGACAGAGATAGGATCCATCAGAGCCCATTTAAGATGTGTGAGGCTACATCTCTAACGACCGGGAAATTAGTCCATCAGTTACGAAGCCCTCTCAGACACCAACTGGCAGGCTTACCTTTAATGCCCAAATAGGAACATGCCAAAAGTGACAATGACACCTAGGCTCGGAGGTGAGGGCACTAACTTTGGCAATGGCTAGGTGAGTGCAGTATCACCTTCTGGCCACATGTGTTGGAGGTGGCAGGTCTCTGTGCCATTAAGGGTTGGCAGCTAAAATTACTAAAACCATGGGGAAGGAAGAGGTCACCCCTTGGGCCTTCACTGTACCACTGTCAGTGTTGACTGCTGAGGGAGGCCACACTCCAGGGCACAGAGAGGGTGCTGAGCCAGCAGGGAAACACCTCCTACAATTCATTTTGCTACCAGTTCTTTGTAAAAAGGTAGCACCTGCTGAAGAAGGGCAGAGGGGCAAAAGCTCACCTCAGAAATGGGAAAGAATATTTTGCTGGGGAAAGCATGAAGCAAGTCAGTATTTACTAATGAACAAGGCTACACCCCAAAAGAAAGCTCCTAAGAGACAAGGGCTGGCAGATGGACAAATGGACAGACTGATTGATTCTGGGACTAAGACAAAACTCTCATTAGCAGAATCTGGGCACCTGTACCCACAGCCCAGACAAGGTCCTTAAGAGCAGACAAGCTTAAAGTTCTCCCTCACAAGCCTGGAGCTCCTCACAATGGGCTGCTGCCTTGAGCCTGGCCTGGAGAAAGGTGAGACCCTGAGCGGACCACAGCCCTTGAGCCCTGGGAAGAGCAGCCCATCCAGAGGCAGCACAGCTGCCCAAGCCAGAAGAAGAGGACTCTCACCCACAGCACAAGAACTGCAAATACTGTCTGGGCCAGAGCCACTAGAGGCCCTGGGGCCCACTAGGACATTGACTCTCCTCAGCAAATACACCAGGGCCCTCTTCAGTGGGGCAAAAGAGGGTGGCCTCCTTAGGCAAGGGATCTTCGTGAGAAAGGCTGGCTGGGGTGTGCAGGCAGGAGAAGGAGCAGGTTCAAGAGCCAAAGAATGCCTGGGGATCCCAGGGCCTCTCTTCTACCAAAAGCTGGCTTCAGCCCAGCTTCGTGAATCTAGCCTCATGCCAAGGTCAGAACTGAGAAAGATGGGTCCAGCTGTGTGCAGTTGGCCCTGTGGTGTCCTGGGGGCATCTGTTAAAGAGCTGGCTGACACCTACAATATAAGACTAGAAAGTCCCCCAAGATATGGGCACCCAATCTCCCTACTTCTGAGGAACAAGGGATGAGCAGGCATGGAGGGGCCTGTGCCAGGCCAGGCTTTCACCCGACAAACAGCAGAGCCCTGCAGCCTCAGACCCCAAAGACCTAGGCAAGAGAAACCAATGTCCAAGGGCACCCTGTCCCTGCTGCCAAACCCATCAGGGGCACCACTTCCTTCCTAAGTCAGCATGGACACAACAGAGCTGTAGAGCTAAGAGCCTGGCTGCGAGAATGTGTGTTCTGCCCTCCATCACTTTATATATATGGATTCCAGGCTACAGCTAAAAACATTTCTTTTAGTTTACACCAAAGAGAAATATAACCCTTTAAAATCAAGTCTGTGTGTCCTCATGGCGAGTTCAGAGCAATGGTCCCTGCCTGCGAGTGGAGAGAAAGGGGTTCTGGGGGCCCAGAGCTGGGCCTACTGGTTCTCTTCCCGCATCTGTTCCATGATGCTGATGAGGTTCTCCAGGCCAAACACATAGCCTCGGTCCGGCCCATCATGCACGGTGGGGTCATCCCGGAAGCCCTTGAACGTGCTGTGTGCAAAGTCGATCATGCGGACATCCACTTTGGGTGGAGAGGAGGGGCCCGCCTCAGGGCTGGTGCTAGGGCCACAGAGTGATGCCACCTCAGGGAGCCCGGTGTCCAGGTGCTTGAGACGCATCTCAGACCGGCGGTCCAGGGAGGACTCAGCCCGGCACTCCTTGCCATCATAGATGACAAGCAGGGAACTGGAGTAGAAGCGGTAGGAGGCCTGCCGCTCTAGCACAGCTTTCAGGCCCCTCAGTTTGCTCAGGATGGGCTCAAAAAGGTCACACCGCAGGTCCAGGCCATTGTGCAGGTACTGATAGAGGGCGCTGCGGAAGCCTTCAATGGAGAGCCCACGGCCATAGTACTTGTTCCTGCAGAGGTAATGCCCTGTGTCCAGCTGGTACACCTGAAACCCCAGGAGACAGATAGGGTGAGCACCAGGGAGGTCTGATGATCTCATAGTGCCCTGGGCAAGCACTGTCTGGAAAGTACTTCTGACCAACCTGAGCTTTTCTGCTCCACCCTGTACAACTAGAGTGAGTTTGCTGTAAGTTTTCCTGCAATAAAGCAGGAAAGCACAGAGACCAGGCCTACAAGTTCTCTGCCATCACCTTTGGAGCCCTCCTCCAAGCTTCCCTCGGGCATAGCTGGACTCAAAGTAGGAATATTTTCTTACTTGCCCCAATGTCAAAGCAACAAGCTCTCACAATGGCTCTGCCGCTGGAGCCCAGACCGAGGTCACCAGGTAAGGACAAGAGGGCTCAGGGAACATACCTATAAGGATGCACTCAGCACCCTATGGGAGACTCACCCTCTTGGAGGAGATCTGGACCAATGTGGGCCAGGAGGACACTGGGCATGGGTAGCAGGCAGGTACATGCACAACCTAAAACATGTGAACGGCAGCACCTAGGCTCTCACCAGGGGCGACTCACCTGCATGCCACAGACCCTGACACCCAGTGTAGCTGACGTACTCTGCTCGCACTTCCTCATCTGCCGGGCCGCCTTCTCAGCCGAAGCGTCATCACCATGCTGCCGGGTGCCCATCTTCAGGTCTAGCACACAGGGGTACCTGAAGTGGTGCACCACGTTCTCAAGCAGGAGGAACTCTGGGCCATGGTCAAGGAGAATAACCACCACACTCACCATCAGCCCTAGCCTGGAAAGCACTACCAAGTTTTTCTATAAAAGGGGGCATTCTCGGGGCCAGCCTGGTGGCATAGTGGTTAAGTTCATACGCTCCACTTCGGCAGCCCGGGGTTCACAGGTTCAGATCCCAGGCACGGACCTACACACCGCTCATCAAGCCATGCTGTGACAGCATCCCACATACAAAATAGAGGAGGATAGAATAGGCAGGAATGTTAGCTCAGGGCCAATCTTCCTCACCAAAAAAAAAAAGGGGGGGGTATTCTCATCTATATTTACCTCAAAAACTCTCAAATGTGGACTTCACACCACTGACTTCGTATTTCTTTATAAAATTTTCTTATCGTGGTAAAATATACATAAAATTAACCATTTTTAAGTGTACAGTTCAGTGGCATTAAGTACATTCATATTATTTTGCAACCACCACTACTATCTATCTCCAGAACTTTTTCATCTTCCCAAACAGAAACTAGAAACTATACCCATTAAACAATAGCTCCCATTCCTCGTCGCCCCCAACCCCTGCTAACTACTATTCTACTTTCTGTCTCTATGAATTTCCCTAGTCTTGGTACTTCATATAAGTGGAGTTATGTTTTGTCCTTTTGTGTCTGGCTATTTCACTTAGCAAAATGGAGCATATTGTAGCATGTGAAAAAATTTCATTCTTTATGGCTGGATAATTTTCCATTGTATATACACATCCCATATCTGTTGATATCATCATTTTTATTTTATTCTTTAGCTCTGTCTTGCAGACATACACAAACTAAAGAAGATTTGACAGATTCACATATATCCCTATTCAAGCCAACGCCTCCCCCAGGCCTAATAAATACGGAAGATGTCTTTGCAGTACTACTACAAAAATGAGAAATGAGATTTAACATTTCCAAATGGGAACTTTTTAAAAAGGCTGGATTTAAATTTCTATCTTGCCATTTTCTGACTAAACTTCAAACCATATATTTAAACTTATCCATTAGTACTTACTTCTAGGACCTTCTGTTCAAAACAGCTCTATGGTCCTCGCCTCCTGGCATTTATATCCATGTCTTCATATAAATCCACTGTCTGCAACAATCTTGGATACAGGTAAAGACATGTCTGCTAAAAGTTATCATGGCTTACAGCCTGGACCTCGATTCTATATTTGGGGACTATGAAACAATCACATAGTCTTGGAGGATAAGACACTCAGCATGACTCTGATGATGAACATTTTAACATCTCCTAATTCTTTAAAGAATAACTTAGAGAAAAACCATTAAATTTGGCCTTTAATTAATAACATCGCCTGATATAAACTATAAAAAAGTGACAATAAAACTTAAAGAAGGCCGCAAAAACATCTCACAGTGCCTGAAAGCATGGGCTCTTGAATCCTGCTTTGGCCACTCACTGGCTCTGGGAACAACACTTAACACCCCCTGCTTCCATTTCTTCATCTATATGGAAATCATAGCAGTTTCTCCCTCAAAAGACTATTATGAAAACTGAGTAAATACATATGAAGTGCTCAGCACACTTCCCCTCAGTTTCTCAGTAAGTATTAGTTATTTTACATAGGCCCTGGTGGTCTAGTGGTTAAGACTCAGTGCTCTCATTGCCTTGGCCTGGGTTTGTTTCCCCATCAGGGAACCATACCACCCTTCTGTTGGCTGTCATACTGTGGTGGCCGTGTGTTGCTGTGATGCTGAAAGTTATGCCACCGGTAATTCAAATACCAGGAGGGTCACTAATGGTGGACAGTTTTCAGCAGAGCTTCCAACTAAGACAGACTAGGAAGAAAGACCTGGCCACCCACTTCTGAAAAAATTGGCCGTGAAAACCCCCTGAATAGCAGCAGTGCACTGTATGATACAGCGCTGGAAGGTGAGAGGATGGAGCAAAAAGACCAGGCAGGGTTCTGCTCTGCTGTACACAGGGTTGCTAGGAGTTGGAATTGACTCAATGGCACTAACAACAAATTATTTACTGTCTACTGCTTCAGAACACTAAACAATTATAAGAATTCCCATTTCATAATACTTTTTTACCTTTAACATCTTAAAACTATTTTACATTGTATAGGTATCATATGTTATCTTACTTATTTATTTTTGGTGAGGAAGGGTGGCCCTGAGCTAACATCTGTTGCCAATCTCCCTCTGTTTGCTGAGGAAGATTGGTCCTGAGCTAACATCTGTGCCCATCTTCCGCTATTTTGTATGTGGGACGCCACCACAGCATGGCTTGATGAGTGGTGCATCAGTCCGCGCCCAGGATTCAAACCCACAAACACTGGGCTGCTGAAGCGGAGCACACGAACTTAACCACTATGCCACCAGGCCAGGCCCTGGTGTCTATCTTGGACAAAAAACCCCCCACCAAAATCAAACATACTACTTTTTTTTGTGTGTGTGTGTGAGGAGATCAGCCCTGTGCTAACATCCGCCAATCCTCCTCTTTTTTTGCTGAGGAAGACGGCCCTGGGCTAACATCTGTGCCCATCTTCCTCCACTTTATATGGGACGCCGCCACAGCATGGCTTGCCAAGCAGTGCGTCAGTGCGCGCCCGGGATCCGAACCAGCGAACCCCGGGCCGCCGCAGCGCAGCGCGCGCACTTAACCGCTTGCGCCACCAGGCCGGCCCCCAAACATACTACTTTTTAATTATTATCTTTTGGGAGGGGAGAAAAACACATGTGCATGCGCACACACACACCTAGAGACCTGATTTTAGACAGACACTGTTAAATATGGTAGCCACTAGCCACATTTAGTGATTTTTTTTTTTTTGGTGAGGAAGATCAGCCCTGAGCTAACATCCATGATAATCGTCCTTTTTTTTTTTTGCTGAGGAAGACCGGCTCTGAGCTAACATCTATTGCCAATCCTCCTCCTTTTTTTTTTTCCCCAAAGCCCCAGTAGATAGTTGTATGTCATAGTTGCACATCCTTCTAGATGCTGTATGTGGGACGTGGCCTCAGCATGGCTGGAGAAGCGGTGTGTCCATGCACGCCCAGGATCCGAACCCAGGCCGCCAGTAGCAGAGCGCGCGCACTTAACCGCTAAGCCACAGGGCCAGCCCCAACACATTTGGTGATTTAAATTTAAATTTTAACTAATTAAAATAAATTTAGGGCCTGCTCGGT
The DNA here is from genome assembly GCF_020826845.1 of Diceros bicornis minor. Lineage (NCBI taxonomy): Eukaryota > Metazoa > Chordata > Mammalia > Perissodactyla > Rhinocerotidae > Diceros > Diceros bicornis. Next base: position 50,852,428 of record NC_080741.1, read on the forward strand.
GGTGTAGTGGTTAAGTTCGCGTGCTCCGCTTCGACAGCCCGGGGTTTGCGGGTTCAGATCCTGGGCGCAGACCTACACATCGCTTGTCAAGCCATGCTGTGGTGGCATCCCACATACAAAATAGAGGAAGACTGGCACAGATGTTAGGTTGGGGACAATCTTCCTCAAGCAAAAAGAGGAAGATTGGCAACAGATGTTAGAGCAGGGCCACTCTTCCTCACCAAAAAATCAAATAAATAAAAATAAAAATAAATAAACTTAAAATTCAATAACTCGGTTACAGCAGCCACATTTTGGTTACTCAGTGTGGCTACTGGCTACCATAGTAGAAAGCACAGATAGAGACTACTTCCATTGTCACAGAAAGGTCTATTGGACAGCACTCTTCTAGGCCATCAAGTTTAAGCTTCAGTCTTACCAGCCACTAAAGGCAGAAAAAACACATTGATGAAACTAAGAAAGATGAAGAGGAAGAAAAGCCTATGAAAAAGTGAGATGAGAACCAAGGAGGGGCCCCTGAATAGAGAAGGCCTCAGCCATGATACTGGAAGGTGCCCTGACACAGGACTCATAGTCCCAGCAGTACACACTGCTGAATGAGCGGTAACAAGGATACTGTAGAGCTTTCGGTCCTTGGATTCGGAGCGCATGCGGCTCAGCTGCTGCTTGTGACAGCGCAGGCTCCACGGGTTGTGGCTGATCTTCTCAGAACTCAGACCGCTGTTGCCATCTAGCATCTGGAAAGGGACATCCGAGTGGCTGTATAGCTCCACCTTTGGACTCTTTGCTTCCTGGGAGCTAAGAAGGAAGAACACACACATTGCTAAGGGGCTCAGACAAGTCACCCTCTGGGGTCTCACTGCAAGGGTGGGGGAGGCCTGGATCAGGCCTAATCTGCCACCCACAGACCCTGCTGATGGGTGGTGCAGGGCATGAGCCCATAACAGTGAGTAAATGGTATAAGTAGTGTTCTTCCTGTGTCTCTAAAAACTGTCTGAAAAACAATTCTCTGCATCAAATTATGTGATGAAGATACCACTTCACATCCACTAGGAAGGCTATTATAAAAACACACTGGAACAAGTGTTGTTGAGGAGGTGGAGAAACTGGAACTCTTGTACATTGCTGGAGGGAATGTAAAATGGTGCCAGCCACTGTTAAAAGGTTTGGCGTTTCCTCAAAAAAGTTAAACGTAGAATTATCATATGATCCAACAATTCCAGTCCTAGGTATATACCTGAAAGAACTGAAAACAAGAAACAGACACTTTACACCAATGTTCATAGCAGCATTACAATAAACAAGAGGTGGAAACAACCCAAGCGCCCATCAGTGGATGAATGGATAAACAAAACGTGGTATACACATACAATGGAATATTATTCAGCTATAAAAAGGAACGAAATTCTGGATGAACCTTGAAAACATTTTGCTAAGTGAAATAAGCCACACACAAAAGGAGAGATACCGTATGATTCCATTCATATGAGCTAACTGCAAATTCATGGAGACAGAAGTAAAATGGTGGTTGCCAGGGGCTGGAGGGAGGGGAATGGAGAGTTAACTGCTGAATAAGTATACAGCTTCTATTGAGGATGATGAAGAAGTTCTGGAAATGGATAGTGGTGATGGCTGTACAACATGAATGTACTTAATGGAACTGAACTGTACACTGGAAAAAGGTGAAAATGATAAATTTTATGTTATTTTATGACAATTTAAAAAACTACAAAAACTGAGGAACCTGTAGTTTCACACTTAACAAACGTAAGGTGGATTATGGGATGCCACTGTCAAGGACATGAGTAACTGTCCTATCTTTGTCCACAACATCTATGACAGAATCTTTAGTAAGATTTAAAGAAAGCACATGCAGACATTATGCTTATGAAATGTCTGTCTGCCTTTGTTTCAGGCCTGGAAGAAAGAGGGAAAGCATCAAAGAAAAAAAAGGCAGGACAGAGTCTACCCTGAGCAGGCCCCAGGAACCTGTGTTTCTCAGCAGACAAGGTTTGCACCTGTGGAAAGGCATGAAGCCATTTGAGTAAGGAATTTTATGTTTAAAATAAGTCAAACCACAAAGGGGTTTTGGTAAGGTGACTCCAATTGAAAACATTAGAACTTTACCACAACTTCATTTTTCCCCAACATAAAAATCTTTGCTGGAAGTAACTTGCAATGCTGCTTATCATACTGCCAAGCAAAGAAAAGAAAAGCACTATCAAAGCTATGTGCCCTGGAAATGGTAGAGCAAGTCTGTGGCTCAGAGCAGAGGCAGAGCGCTGCAGCAATGTCAAGTGCCACTCTCCTCTCCCGAACTGCTGCCTTTCCACAAACTGTGCAATGAGTCACACAGAGTCAAGCTAACCACCAGGTCTACTGCGCTGGAAATGGTGACCGGCCCGACAGGGTGGCTGGGCAGGCTGTGCGACACTGGCTAAGAGGCACTGGCAGAGATCACATTTCACCTTTAACTGGAAGGAGAGAAGCCCATGAATGCCTCTCGGTATGATAACACTCTCATTTTCTTCAGGTGAGGGCACTGCTGAAGCCATTCATGGATGCCTTTTTGTGATCCCCTTTAAGAAACAGCAAGGCTGACTGATTTGCCAAGTGAACCCAAGTAAGTTCTCTGCGCCGGGATGGGGCACCCATGACACCTGGCATCACCCTTGGTGTTGCAGCCCTGGCCCTGGTGAAGAAACAAGCTCCACTCCTGGGATTGACTTAGAGACTCAGCTAACAGGCCACACAGAAGTCTGGTCACTGCAGATAGAGCTGTTACCTTCAGAGCTGGGCCCTTGATGTTATTCTGTGTTCACTGGCTTTTCACTAGATGACTCATGAAGCAACTTCTGTACCTCTGGAGGACAAAAGAAAGCCCACTCTGAAGAGCTGTTGAGAGGCATCAACTGCCAACTATGGCCATGGGGACTTAAGGAACATTCCTTGTCACGTAAATGACCAAGCTTAGGTCCCACAATCATCAGTCAAGAGGATGCCCCTTGGGGAATGAGAAGGAAGCCCTGGAAGAAGTGCTTCTGCAGGCTGGAGTCCATTTTCCACAACAATGTTCAACATCTGGAGACGCTGCTTACTAAGAAGTGGACAGCAAGCTTCTCCTTGCATCAGAGATGCAGACCAGGCCAGAGACACTCCAACTGAGGACAGAAGAAATGATACATCACACAATAAGCCAGAGTCTCGTGGAGTTCTGTGCTCCTCGATGTGAGTGTGTCCTCTTCCATCCAAGTGAGTGAGGAGAGCTAGAACAGCCTGGGCCCTTGGAGCTTCAGGAGCCAGAGAGTGAAGCAGGTGCTACTGAACTGATCTGATGTCAGAGATCAACTATGTGCTGCCACATCTAAGAAAAGTCCCAATTCCAACTTCTAAGTCAAGTCACAGAGCATCCTATCCACTGAAACATTTTTTAGTAAAATAAAATATAATTTAATTATACAATTTTGATTTCATTTTGTTTTAGGAAGCTCACATTATTTTGATTTTTATTACAATTCCGTGGTTTTTTACTATATTCACAATGTTGTAAAACATCACTGCTATCTAATTTTTAGGACATTTTCATCACCCCCAAAACAAACCCTGTCATCATTAGCAGTCATTTCCCATCCTCCCCTCCCTCTCAGTCCCTGGCATCCACTAATGTGCTTTCTATCTCTATCGATTTGCCTATTCTCAATATTTTATATAAAAGGAATCATACAATGTGGTTTTTTGTGTCTGGCTTCTTTCACTTAGTATGTTTTCAAGGTTCATCCATGTTGTAGCATGTATCAATACTCCATTCTTTTTCACCACTGAGTAATATTCTATTGCATGGATAGACCACATTTTATTTATCCATTCATCAGCTGATGGACGCTTGGGTTGTTTCCGCTTTTTGGCTATTAGGAATGCTGCTGCTGTAAAGTTGGGTGTACAAGTTTTGTGTGTAAATATATTTCTTCAATTCTCTTAGGTATATACTTAGGAGTAGAACTGCTGGGTTAACTTGTTGAAGAACTGCCAAATTGTTTTCCAGAATGGCTGCACTATTTTACATTCCCATCAGCAATGTAGGAGGGTTCCAATTTCTCTACATCTTCATCAACACTTTTATTCTGTCCTTTTGATTATAGCCACCCTAGTGGGAGTTCACATTTTTTGCATGAAATATCAAGAAACATAATTCTTTGTAGACTATTTTCCTAATCTACAAGAAAAATCAATTTCCAATGCAATAAACTAAATTTTAGGTGCAGGGAAAGGGTTAATAGCTGATATTAGAGTCTCAAAGAGGTCTGACGCCCAAAACTCTTAAAGAACACTAGTCTGGATGGCCCCTCATTGTCCTTGGGCTCTGACATCCTGCAGGTCAGAAAGCAGTTGGAGCCTCCCTGTGGACCAATGCATTTCGACCTCTTGTCTTGGGAGTGTGAGACATAAAGCTGGAGAACACAGGGCACAGGGCGTCCTTGCTTCCAAAGCGCTGAGAGAACTTCATTCTCTCTCCACCAGCCACAGCCATACTCAGAAGGAGTCGTCACTGGGGTGATGTGACACACAGGTGGTAGGCCGCACCTATGTGGGTGGCCCAAGAACACCAGCCATCTTCCCCCAACCTTGAGCCCTACTTCCCCATGATGTGTCAGGACTCTAGAGATATCTTGAGTGCTTGTGCTGACAGGACCAGCCACGTACCTTCAGCCCTGCTCACCATCCCCTTACCTCTCAGAGGTTTCGAGGGACAAGCTGGCTTTCTCCTCCTTGTGATCACTGCCACTGCCTGACCGGTGCAGGCTCCGGCGCGAGTGTTTGCGCCGAGGTTGCTCCCGCTCTGGTGTATCATCCTGCTCCATGGTCTCACTTTCCACATAAGGGTAGGCCACCAAGTTGATGTAACCATCACTGTCCCCCTCAAAACAGACAGATACCACACCTGTTGAAAAAAGAAAGCCAGTCAACAAATGTCTACACAGCCTGGGTCCAAGCAGCACAGACTGCTGGCACTTGCTGTCCTACAGCACACAGATGTCACCTGCCCTGAACCAACTGTAGATCAGTGTAGGAACAGTGACCAGCAGACATCTTTCCAGAAGACAGCTGACCACTCACTCCTCCTCTAAGTCTGCTACTTACCTCTGATCTTGGATAAATCTATATTTATTCTCCACTCTCTCATCTAGCCCCCTCACTTTCAATTATTGACTTCTGTACCTTTCAAAAGAACTGTGTTCTGTGAAGGTGACATCCACACCTGACATAATTTAACCCTCTACTTATTTAACTGCTCTACGATGCTGCCATTTCCTGTCTGGTCCTCCTCTAGATCTGGTTTCCTTCTGAATGACAGTGTCACCTAGAGAGACATCAAGACTGCCCCCTCTAAGTCAGTCCCAAAAACATGTCTTCCGTCTACATTGAGTATTAGGCTACTCTAACCTCACCAGACAGAACTCCTACCTCACCAAACCACCGGCATTCCTAAGTTGAGACACCTTTCTATTTTCCATGCTGCACTCATGCAAAACAGTCTGTTGTGCCCATTTTTTTTTAATAGGTTCATTTTATTTATTTATTTATTTATTTTTTCCCCCAAAGCCCCAGTAGACAGTTGCATGTCATAGCTGCACGTCCCTCTAGTTGCTGTATGTGGAACGCGGCCCCAGCATGGCCGGAGAAGCAGTGAGCCTGTATGCACCCGGGATCCGAACCCGGGCCGCCAGCAGCGGAGCGCGCGCACTTAACCGCTAAGCCATGGGGCCAGCCCTGTTGTGCCCATTTTTATCAGTTCTTCTGGATCATTACCAAAGGAGTTAAAACACAATACCTAGAAACCTAACTCAAGGAGGAGGTTTTTTTTTAAAAAAAAAAAAAAAAAAAAGGTCCAGGCTGCCCTTCATCTAAATTCCACATCCAATCTTCCGTCAGCTACATTTCTCCTTTTACACTCTTGGTGTGCAAACCTGGCTCTATATTGTGAAAATCAGTGAGAAGCATTTATAAATAGGTCAACGTGCCAGACAAAGAATATCCTTCTCTTATGCCCATTTCTTTCTCCAGGTGGACACTGCCCCAATCCCTGGGCCCTTTTAGAAAAAAAAAAAGTCCTTAAAACATCAAGTTGAAATGGATTCTCGGCCAGCCCCAGTGGCCTAGTGGTTAAGTTTGGTGCACTCCACTTCAGTGGCCCGAGTTTGGTTCCCGGGCATGGACCTAGACCACTCGTCTGTGGCCATGCTGTGGTGGCGGCTCACATACCAAAAGAGGAAGATTGGCAGCAGATGTTAGCTCAGGGTGAATCTTCCTCAGCAAAAAAAAAAAAAGAAGAAGAAAAAGAAATGGATTCTTTTTTATTACATTGCTTAAAAGTATGCCTCATTTTAGTGGGCTTCACATCTGTACCCTGGCTTTCTTACATAGACTGCTGCCTCTCCGGCAGGTTTTCATCTTTGTAAATTCTTCTGTCTTTACCAGAGCCTCAATTCGGTTCAAGTTGGTCTACAATCTTCTCTGTCTCATGGGCTCCCCCTCATGCTCTGATCCTTGGAGTGTCCTCCAAGGCCTGCCACATGCTGGGCCCCTCCCTGCTGTAGCTGACCAGAGTGAGAGTCATCCCTTCTGCAATCCTCTACTTTTCCTCTCTCTTGGTTTACTCCTTATTTCAATGGAATACACCTTGAAGTAACTTTCTAAGAAAGGGTGGCCAGGAGGTCAATTTTCTGAGTCCTTTGCAGGACTTTATTCTGCTCCAACACTTGATTGATAGTTTGGCTGAAGATAGAATTCTATGTTGTCTACAAATACAGATTTACTTCTTCCTTTCCAATCTGGATGCTTTTTTTTTTTTTTTTGTGAGGAAGATCAGCCCTGGGCTGACATCCATGCCAATCCTCCTCTTTTTGCTGAGGAAGACTGGCCCTGGGCTAATATCCGTGCCCATCTTCCTCCACTTTATGTGGGACACCGCCACAGCATGGCCTGACAAGTGGTGCATTGGTGCACACCCAGGATCCGAACCCGGGCCACCAGCAGCGGAGCGTGCACACTTAACCGCTATGACACAGGGCCGGCCCCCTGGATGCTTTTTATTTCATTTTCTTGCCTAACTGCACTGCCCAGAATCTCCAGTAAAACAAAGAGAAGAGCATGGACATCCTCGTCTCACTCCTAATCTTAAGAGGGAAAGCAACTGTTTCATCGTTATGTTTGATGTTAACTGTAGGTTTTTCATGGATGCCCTGTATCAGGTTGAGGAACTTTCCTTCTATTCCTAGTTTGCTGAGAGTTTTGTTGTTGTTGTTTTGTCAAAATGGATGCTGGATACTGTCAAAGGCTTTTTCTGCATCTATTGAGATAATCATGGTTTTTCTTTTTTTAGTTTATTAATAAGGCAAATTACATTAACTTTTGAATGTTAAACCTACCCTGTATTACTTAGATAAATCCTACTTCATCATGATGTATTATCCTTTTAATCTATTGTTGGATTCAACCTGCTAAAATTTTTTACATCTAGGTTCAGCAGGAACATTTATTTTCTTGCAATGGCCTTATAAAATGAGTTGGGATGTATTCTCTCTTCAATTTCTGGAAGAGTTTGTGTAGAACTGGTAGTATTTCGTTCTTAAATATTTGGTAGAATTCACCAGTGAAGGCGTGTGGGCATTTCACGGCGTTTCACGCTGTGTGGGCATGGAGTTTTCTTTGCTGGAATGCTTTAAACTCCAATTTTAATTTAATAGATAGGGCTATTCAGACTATCCATTTCTTCTTGACTGAGTTTTCATAGTTTGCGTCTTTCAAGAAATTGCCTATTTCATCTGAGTTGTAGAATTTATTGGCATAAAGTCATTCATAATATTCTTTTATCTTTTAAATATCAGTAGAATCTGTAGTGATGACACATCTACCATTTCTGATACTGGAAACTTATGACTTTTTTTTCCTGATCAGTCTGGCTAGAGATTTATCAATTTTTTTTCTTTTCTTTTTCTTTCTTTCTTTCTTTTTTTTTTTTTTTTGCTGAGGAAGATTGGCTCTGAGCTAACATCTGTGCGCATCTTCCTCTATTTTGTATATGGGACACCACCACAGCATGCCTTAATAAGTTAATAAGTGGTGTATAAGTCTGCACCCGGGATTTGAACCTGCAAACCCCAGGCTGCCAAAGTGAAGCGCGAACTTAACCACTACGCCACCAAGCTGGCACCAAGATTTATCAATCTTATGATTCTTCTCAAAGAATCAGCCATTGCTTTAGGTTTCATTGATTTTCTTTATTTTCATTCTCTTGTTGTCTTTTTCTTATTGATTTACACAAATTTTTATATATGCGTGTATGTGCGTGTATATATACACGCACATACACGCATATATAGTCATTCTAGAAACTAATCCTTGGTCAGTTATATGGTGTTGTAAATATCTTTATCTCTTCATTTTCTTTAAAGGTGTACTTTGATAAACATAAGTTTTTTATTTTATATAGTCAAATATATTGTTCTCTCCTTTTACAATTAACTCTTTCTCTTTTGTCTTGCAGGGCCATCTAAAGCTATACTGGAAACCTTTCATTCTCTGCAGGCACACACCACTGAGTACCCTGGTATACCACTGGCAGACACAGAACATCATACCTGATCAGGGGACAAATGGCTATGCTGTGGGAAGGGCAGGAAGAAGCTCTCTCTAAGAATAGATGAGATTTGGTAATTAAATGAGCCATGCAATCTACTACTAGTTTAAGAGAAAAATATGTTTGATCCTGACATTTTTTTACCCATTACTCACAAGTTGGTAGAATGCAGGGCAGAAAATGAAAATCAATGGTCTTTTAACTCATTCGATATAAGCCCTAATTTTCTTGGCATTTGGAAGGCTGGTTTAAACAGACACAGATTACATTTGGGTGGAGGTTTTGTTATTTTTTCATAATACATTTTTTATTTACTTTTCCAAATTGTGGTAAAAAATATGTAAGATAAATTTGTCATTTTAACCATTTTTGTTTGCTGTTTGTTTGTTTTGGGGTTTTTTGGTGTGTTTTTTTTTTTTTTGGTGAGGAAGATTGGCCCTGAGCTAACATCCACGCCAATCTTCCTCTTTTTGCTTGAGGAAGATTGTCCCTGAGCTAACATCCAGGCCAATCTTCCTCTATTTTGTGTATGCGACGCTGCCACAGCATGGCTTGACGAGTAGTGTGTAGGTAGGTCCACCCCCAGGATCCAAACCCTTGAACCCCAGGCCGCCGAAGTAGAGCACGCAAACTTAACCACTACGCCACTGGGCTGGCCCATCATTTTAACCATTTTTAAATGTACAATTCAGTGGTATTAAGTACATTCACACTGTTGTATAACCATTATCACCATCTGTTTCCAGAACCTTTTCATCACCTCAAACAAAAATTCTGTACCCATTAAATAATAACTCCCCATTTCCCCCTCACCTGAACCCCTGGTTACCTCTAATCTACTTTCTGTCTCTACAAATTTGCCTGTTGTAAATATTTCATACTAAGTGAAATCATGTAATTTTTGTCCTTTTGTGTCTGGCTTATTTCACATAGCATAATGTTTTCAAGGTTCATCCACATTGTACGGTATATCAGAACGACATTTCTTTTTATGGCTGAATACTATTCCATTGTAAATATATATACCACATTTTGTCTATCCATTCATCTGTTGATGGACACTTGGGTTGTTTCCATCTTTTGGCTATTGTGAATAATGCTTCTGTGACTATTAGCTTACAAGTATCTGTTTGAGTTCCTGTTTTTAGTTCTTTTGAATATACACCTAGGAGTGGAATTGCTGGATCCTATGGTGATTCTATGTTTTAACTTTTTGAGAAACTGCCAGACTGTTTTCTATAGTGGCTGTACCATTTGACAGTCATACCAGCAACGTTCCTACTTCTCCACATCCTTGCCACCACTTGTTCTTTTCTTTTGCTTTCTTTCTTTTTTTTTAAAATAGCTATCCTAGTGGGTGTGACGTGGTATCTCATTGTGGTTTTGATTTGCATTTCCCTAATGACTAATGATGTTCAGCATCTTTTCATGTGCTTATTAACCATTTGTGTATCTTTTCTGAAGAAACGTATACTCAAGTCCTTTGACCATTTTTTTTAAATACATATACTTTTTTTTTCATTTTATTTATTTATTTATTTCCCCCAAAGCCCCAGTAGATAGTTGTATGTCATAGCTGCACATCCTTCTAGTTGCTGTATGTAGGACACGGCCTCAGCATGGCTGGAGAAGCGGTGCGTCGGTGCGCGCCCGGGATCCGAACCCGGGCTGCCAGCAGCGGAGCGCAAGCACCCAACCACTAAGCCACGGGGCCGGCCCTGACCATTTTTGAATTGGGTTGTTTCTTAACTCTTAATTGGCAAAAGAGGTGAGCCAGTTCTTAGAATGCAAACTTTTTTTTTTTTTTTTTAACCTCAGGGCTTTTGCTTCTGCTTGGAATGTTCTTTCCATTGCCCTTTGCCCATAGCTGCTCCTCATCCCTTAGTCCTTCATGCCTCCCCTGACACTCCTTCCTTGATCATCCTATATCAAATGTTCTGTTCTGGAAGCCTTATTATTTTCAATTACAGAATTTTAATTAGTTTCTTGATAGCACTTATCACAATCTATAATTGTTTCGTCTATATGTTTGTTTACTCTTGTTTCTTACATTACCATGTATGCTCCTTGAAGGCATAGACCTTTTTGTCTTTTACACTAATGAGCACAGGGGCTGGCATCTAGTAGATGCTCAATAAATACCTGATAAATGAACAAGGCAAAGATGTCCGTAAGGATACAGAAGCCTAGAATTTCACATTTAGTGCTACAAGCAGTAACATGTGATGACTGCAGCTGGTCACAGTAAATAAAAGAAAATCCCTCTCTAAACCTACTGCCAAAATATAGAATATTATTGGCATTTTTCCTTAGCTTGGTCGAGTTTTAAAAACACCTGTGCTTCTGGCAATAAAGATATATCTAAGTATATGTGCATTAGTATTTATACATGTATTGTCTAGACCTGTCTGCTAAAGGGTCCTAAAAGCAATGATATTCCAGTAGCAATCAGTACATCTAGTACCAAGATCTTGGTTTTTCTAAATACCATTTCTACAATAAAAGGAAGCAGAGCTCTAGGAGAAATGGTTGGTTCCTGAATTAGAGAAAGAAAAATACAAGATGAGCCTGGAGCATCTTGTGATAACCAAATGTAAAGAAGTAGTCAAAAATGACACTGGTATACGTCAAAAGTACACAAGAGCCAATGTAAAGGAGTCCCAGTGGTCAAATCTAGAATAATTTGAGGAATAAAATATCCCTAAGTCCATAGTGATAGACTAACGGGTGAGAAGGGACAAATCTTCCCTATAGAATTGTACTCCCTTTAAATTAATAAATATAGAAGTAATGATGGAAACAGAAGTAACCATAAGGCATGCAACACAGTAATAATTGTTGCCAGCAAGAACCATAGATGGATTCTAAAATCAGTAGGCTAAAAAACGATAAGAAGCAGGATATTTAGAGAGTCTCAAAATATCTCCCCATAAGATATTCATTAATTACAATGGGAAAAGTAATAGCTTTACAGTGGAGAAGCCTGGCAGACATCACCTTAACCAAGTGATCAAAGTTAAATCACTAGTAACAAGATCTGTACCCCTCCTGACATGATGAACTGAGGACACAGGATCATTTCTATTGCCCAAAATATATAACCTCAATCTAATCATGAGGAAATAAAACACAAATCCAAATTTAGGGACATTCTACAAAACAACTGCTAGTACTTTTCAAAAGTGTCGAGGTCATGAAAGACAAAGACGACTGAGAAACTGCCCCCGACTGGAAGAGACTAAGGAGGACTAAATGCAACGTGAAATCCTGGACCAGAAAAAGGACATAACCAGGAAAACTGCCAAAATTTGAAGAAGGTGTACAGATTAGTTAATAGTATTATATCAATGCTTATTTCCTGGTTTTGGAAATTATAAATTGTACCATGGTTATGTTTTTCTGTTAATTTTTTTGATATGACACTTTTATTGATTCTAGACAACTGGCGTAAACAAATACTGATTTTAATATAAATCCATTTACCAACAATAGGCATGAAACACCATTCTTAAAATCTAAACCCTTTAAGAATCAGTTACTGAAATTCACTTAAGGAGCTTGAGAGCAGTGTTAAATGGGGTCAGGTTTTCACAGGCCCTCATCCACCTCTGCACAGTGGGTGGCACCATTACACTGCAGCTTCCCATCTGCTGGAGCACAGATTCCAGCACAACGTCTGCCACAGTGAGTTCCTTTCCAACAAACCAGGGGCTCTTCCCAAGAGCAGAGTTCATGGAGTGAAACACAGTGGTTTTTCCTTTACTATTTCCCTCTTTTAGCTGAAAAATCGCTATCTACCCCACTATCTATGAGGGTTAAATTTCCAGCCTTATGCTTTTGGCCAGAGAGAACAAAAAATGTGCAGTGTTCCCTTCTCCTTCAACAGGACACATTGTTTGGACACTGAACTTCACTTGTGTCTTTGGTACATTCTTCTAAATTAGAGTAAAACCCAGCTGACATTCAATGATGGGGCTATTTTTCAGTCTGTTCGCCAAAGCACTAGAAAAGGTTTTCTGGTGACTGCTGAATGTGTGTGAACGGTGGATAGGACCTTGTAGTGGTCACAGAGCAGCTGGCACAGCACAAGCAGGGAGAGGGGAGGCGGGGTTTGCGTTGATCACAATCTTTCAGTGTCCTGTAATCCTTTCCAAGCACTGAGTTTACATCCTATGCATTGGTCAAAAAAAGCAGGGGGCTCATCAAGATTGGATTATGTTAGTTAAATCCAAGCCCACACCTGGCATCTGAATCATCTTGGAGAGACCATCTACTGCAGCTTTCAATTCATACAGATATTTCAAAATATCATCTTGGCAGAACTCTAGAGCTTGAAGAGATGGGTCAGACTCTTCCTGCACATGGCCTACATCCGGCGCGGGGCTGCCAGTCCTGCCACGCATGCTAGGGAGCCAGTACATGCCGGTGGGAAGCTCTACAGAGAGAGATGCATGACCCTGTGATAGGGCTTTATCTGGTACACTGGCATCGTGGGAGCATTAGAGGAAGCTGGATATATGGGAACTCTATTATTTTTGTAACTTTTCTGTAATTTTAAATTTATTTCAAAATAAAAAAACCCTATGCTGTCAGTCTTTGAATTGGACCAATAATATTTTCCATTTTCTTTGAATAAATTGGGCTTCATTTGACTTAAAAAGAAGGGATCAAAAAAAGAAGGGATCAATTTTAGTTTAACTGTATTGTATTTTTGAGAAAGTATATTTATTTTTCCCTTGTGAAAATGCAGCCTGAGGAAAGAAAATCAAGTAGATACTAAGGATATGCTATGGCTTTTAAAGACTTCAGTTCCCCAGTCTGAGAGAAGGTTGAGAGAGAAAGTGAACCAATGCTATGACTGACAATCCTCCCCTGGGAGGCACCTTGAGATTCTAACTTGTCCCAATTCTAGTGGTTGTGCTTTAGAAAACATTTCTCTGGAGCCAGGGCTCAACTTCCTTTGAAGTGATTTTTTTCCTTAGCATCAGAAGGACTCTATGAGCAAACAGGGCCTGTAGTTCTCTTTCTGGTTTTGACATATTTATAGCAAAAGGTTTGGCCATGGATGTGTCAAGTGTGGAGGAGTAGGTGGCTGAAGCTGCATTTATACACCATTTGCAACTGTTGTTTCTTAGCCACTTAGAGATGGCAGTGTGTTCCAGTCTGCGTTCTCTTCAGTTTTGTAGCCTTAGAATAGTTATTCCTCCAAATTCAACATTCTTCTGACTCTGTTTTGAGAGCAAACAAACTATCCAATTCTAAACCACACAAAGGACTTGAATAGACATTTCTCCAGAGAGGACATACAAATGGCCAACAGCATATCAACATCATTAGTCATCAACAAAATGCAAGTCAGGGCCAGCCCCCATGGCCTAGTGGTTACATTCAGCGTGCTCTGCTTTGGCAGTCCAGGTTTGGTTCCTGGGCACGGACCTACACCACTTGTCTGTCAATGGCCATGCTGTGGTGGCAGCTCACATACAAAAAGAGAAAGATTGGCAGCGGATGTTAACTCAGAGGGAATCTTCCTCAGCAGAAAAAAAGAAAAAGAAAATGCAAACCAAAACCACAATGAGATACCACTTCACACCCACTAGGGTGGCTATAATAATTTTTTTTTTAATGGAAAATAAGTGTTGGCAAGGATGAGGAGAAATAGGAACATTGCTGGTATGACTGTCAAATGGTACAGCCACTATAGAAAACAGTCTGGCAGTTTCTCAAAAAGTTAAACACAGAATCACCATAGGATCCAGCAATTCCAGTCTTAGGTATATACCCAAAAGAACTAAAAACAGGAACTCAAACAGATACTTGTAAGCTAATAGTCAAAGAAGCATTATTCACAATAGCCAAAAGATGGAAACAACCCAAATGTCCATCAACAGATGAATGGATAGACAAAATGTGGTATATATTTACAATGGAATAGTATTCAGCCATAAAAAGAAATGTCGTTCTGATATACCGTACAACGTGGATGAATCTTGAAAACATTATGCTAAGTGAAATAAGACACAAAAGGACAAAAATTACATGATTTCACTTAATATGAAATTTCTACAATAGGCAAATTTGTAGAGACAGAAAGTAGATTAGAGGTAACCAGGGGTTCAGGTGAGGGGGAAATGGGGAGTTATTATTTAATGGGTATAGAGTTTTTGGTTGAGGTGATGAAAAAGTTCTGGAAATAGATAATGATAATGGTATACAATATTGTGAATGTATTTAATGTCACTAAATTATATACTTAAAAATGGTAAATTTTATGTTATGTATATTTTACCACAATTAAAAAAAGGTTAAGGAAACAAAAGTCAATATTGATATGGATTGGTTTTTCTACATTGAGAATCCCCTAAGTAAAGGATAGTGTAAACATGACTGAATTCATACAGCTTTGATAAAGTTAAAAAGCATAACCCACAAAAATATAACTTACACAAGATGGGCAATCATAAAATTGTGTAAACATAGTGACAAAAATCAGATTTTAAAATAAAGTGACAATTCTGGTATATATTCATGAGGTTCTAGTCTATAAAGTTAATTTACATTTTAAAACAGATTATTTTTCTTTCAAAAGTTAGGACCTCCAAGCTCGAGTCCTTCTGTAAGTTTCCTACCAGCAGTTCATTCCCCCAGCACATACAGACATAGCCTCCACAGAGCTTCCTTGCCAGCTGTCTAACCACATTAGCCTGGAAAGCATCCAATTCTTCCTCCTCTGGGACCAGAGAAGTGCTGCCCCCTTCTCTCCTGGATCACCCAGCAAATAGGGGAAACGTCCTTGACAATAGCATTCTCTTCATGAACGGGACTTAATGCCGTGAATTCTTCTTGGGTTTATCTACCAATGAGTTCTAATTTCAAGATCTAAAGACCTCACTGATGCTTTCAGCCTCCAATTTTGCTCAACAAAGTGACTTAGCTGCTTTGAGACAACAGAGACCTATAACCACACCACATGGCCAACAAAACAAGGGAAACAGCTGAGGGCCTACAAGCCCAAGGCTGCTACTCTCTCCAAACTGGCCAGTGACTGACCTTTGTACTCAGGGGTGAACTCCTTCATTTCGGGAGGGAGGGACTCGTAGAAGCGCTGCTCCCGGGAGATGAGAGGCTTGCACACAGTGTGGTCGTCGTAGCGCATCATGCTGCTGTGTCCGCCCACCTGGTGGATGAAGGGCTCCAGGAGGACTCCCCGGTCTCCCGCCCGACTTGCATTCTTGCCATACTGCCCCACTTCCATGGTTTGACAAACACACATTGCGTTGGGGGCCAGCTGCACACTGAGGGCAGAGGATGCAGCACATGGGCCACGAAAAGAGAGCTAGGTAGAAGGTCCTGGCGAGCTGAAAGCCAGTGGTCAGAGTCTGTTCAGCTTATTCTTCTTTCCTAACAGAAAGGAAGAGAGGAAAAGAGGGAATCAAAACACCTGGAGAGCTACAATTTCCTTAGAGTTCACAGAATATCTGCTCCATTAGTAAGAACATGGATTCTGTTTTGTTCCCTGCTACGTGTTCTCCCAGCATATACAACAACACTGCCTGGTACATGAGAGGCAGTTGGTAAATTTTTGTTGAATGATGCAATTTTGGTCTCCTCTGACCATCTTTTTATGCACAGAAGCCCAGATTCTCTTCCTTTCCTAGTTCTCAGATTCCTTCTAAGTTCTCTAAAGGATTTGACTTGAGAGCTATGGTACGTTACAGCCATCAGGAAGGCAATTATCCTTCTTTACTTCACAATCAAAGCTAAGAGTTCAGGGATAAGACAGAAGGCCACATGAATTCATTCTGTTCAGATTTCTCACGATATCCAGTACTGGTAAGGGTCTCTCCCTGACTCAAAGGATTTTTGCCTGAGAAATCAGGTCACATTAGATTCCCAATTTTTCTGCTGAAGGTGCCAAGGACCAGGCAGGGAAAGCCATTCCTTGCTGAGTTGTAGAATCATAAAAAGGTTTTGCTTTTCCCAAAGGAATTCAGGCTTCACAGTTCTTCTACTTTAAATTTATGGTCATCAATTTATGACCATGTCTAGCACCACAGACTCCCTTTCTGCATGACTCTATACCAACCAGTGGAATAAGAAAAGCTCGCTGTACTTAAATACCCTCCTTGAAATGTCAATTTTCTCTCAAGAAAGTTAAAGTAGTGGGCAAGTTTTTTAACACTGAATATATTTTTAAAATTAGGAATTTAGTAGGCAAGATTACATCTGAAAGATCAAGACTAAAAAAGAAAAATAAAATATTTGTAGAGCAGGAATATGGTTTTACCTGCAAGAGATAAACCATTGCTTTTTTTCTGAACCTCACAATTATGGGCAAAATGGGCTATATAAGAACACTGTTGCAAAACTGCAAAATTTTCTTAATCCTAAACTGCCCAGGAAACTATGTTCTATTTCACTGCTATCAACAAAAATAAATTATTCTCCAGTCCCACTCCCCTAAACAGATCAGCACTGCTTTAATGCATACACACTTTTTTGCTTAGCTATCCACCTTCTAGTCCTCCTTCAACATAAGGCAACTCTCTGCCCCAGGGAGTTTTCCCAGACTCCATTCTCTCCAAACATGAGTTCAGTGTACACCTCTATGGCTCCTAAGGTACCCTGTGCCAACTCTATCACAGCAATATTATCACTGTACTGTCATCTATTTACTTGTCTGTCACCACCACCAAACCATTCTCTCTTACATACATCTAGGGTCCAAGGCAGTTCCCAGCACACATTAAGTGCTCAAAAAAGGGCTATTGGAATGAATGAATTAACTCCAGGAAGAAGACCACAGTAAGTAAAACCACAACAATAACGAAAATAAAAGGAATCTCACAGTGGCAGTGCTTAGGGTGGAAAGTGGGGAAGCAATTGTGGAGGGCCTTTTCTCAGGGTTCCTGAGGGTGCCCACTCTGGAAGTGGACTCTAGTTAGCACTGTCATTCAGCTCCTGCCCTGGCTCCACTTCACTCTGGCACTGCCTCTGACTGTGGATGGGATACCAGGAAGGTGCTAAACTTTCTAGCCTGGGTCATTGCATGTCTGGGAAAGGAGAAGGGACAACAGTGCCACATACTCCAGAAGAGTTGGGCACGAGGAGGGTCAAGGAAATGGCCATTCCCTGGACTCTGAGAGATCCATGGCAACCTCTGCAGCCTCCACAGGACTGAAAGGCAGAAGCAGTTCAATCTCCAGTCAGATCTAGACTTTTGATATTTTGTTTCCACATGATGTCTACATAAAGTTATGGTACTGTTTTTGTTTGAAATATTTTCTTAGAAGTAAACATGTAAAACATACCACATTTCTATAACTTTGTTTTGGCATTTCTTTTTAACTAACCTGGAACCTGAAAAGTAGAAGTGCCCAGAACTTTCTCAACCTCTGTGATGCCCTGGCTTAGAAGGTGTGGAGCCTTGGATAAGTCACTTAACTTCAAGTTTCCTCACCTATAAAATGAAGACATGTGCACTGCTAACCGTGCGGGACATGCTGATACAGGCAAAGGACTTGGGCTTGCCTCACCTACTGCTCAGCCTCGGAAGTACTGGAAATAGTGACAGCTCTGACTCTTCTTCACAAACAACCAGAGGTTGCTCCTGAAGTCTGGTGATCACCTAAGGTCCACTGTGAAAACCATGGACTCAGAGGGCTCCACTATTTCCTTGCTAACAGAGTCCCAGTCTTGTTCAGAGAGCCAAACCTCAACAGAATATGAAACTCCATTCCAGCTCAGGGAGAATCTTGAACAGCACCCCCATTCCTATGAGTGGGCTGATTTAGGAAAGAGCATATGACCCTCATCTGCCCAATGAGATATAAAGGGAAGGTGGCCAGGGGTTCTCTGGGAAAAGTTACCTTGCTCTTACAGAACACGAGAAAGGCATCCCTCCTCTTCCTCAGGATATTATTCTATCTGGATATGATATCTGAGACTACTGCAGCCACCTTGTGACCCTAAAAGATACCAGCCTAAAGACAAGGCCAAGATGCTGAGCATGCAGAATAGAAAGATAGAAAAAAATCAGTGTTCCACATGCCGTCACTGAAGTACTGGATATCTTGTCATGTAACAAAAATAAATTTCCCTTTATGCTTTAAGCCAGTTGCATTAGGGTTTTCTATCACTTACAGCCAAAACCATCCGAAATGAAAGGACTGAAATAGTTGCATCAAAATCCCCAGATCTCCAGTTAATACACTTTGCACATAAAGAGGTCAATAAGTGTTTTCTGATGACAACAAGGAAACTTCCAACAACTAAAGAACAAGCCCTTCACTGATGACAAGGGGCACACTCTCCCCAAGCCCCAAAATGAAAAATGTAGCTCTATAATCTTTAAAGTGTCCCTGAAGGCAGGGAATCTGAATTACATCCAGTCCATAGGGCTGATACTAAGATACTAAAAAAGAATCTGACAGACAGAAAATTCTTTCTCTAATAAGTAGGAATGAACTGTCCAAATATCCAAATAATTAGCTTAGAACTGAATCTACTGTGATTCAACAAGAGGCAGACCATAAAAGAAACTTATACTCTTGTCACTTCAGGACCTCACTGATCATTATTATTATTTTTGTGTGTGTGAGGAAGACTGACTCTGAGCTAACAGCCAGTGCCAATCCTCCTCTTTTTGCTGAGGAAGATTAGCCCTGAGCTAACATCTGTGCCCATCTTCCTCTATTTTGTATGGGGGATGCCACCACAGCACGGTTTGATAAGGAGTGCACAGGTCTGTGCCTGGGATCCGAACCTGTGAACCCTGGGCCGCTGAAGCAGAGCAGGCAAACTTAACCACTACGCCACCCCTGATCGTTATTTTTTACAAATGCATCTAAATACAATGGAGTTAATAAATCCTATTTTCCAGAGTGTAACTAACCCTCAAAGATTTTGCAGACTGTCCTCTGCAAATACACTGACGTGATTTCAAAGTACTTGATGCTATTCAAGTCGTCAATAGCTTCTGAAGACTTTTCTAGACTTAAATTAAGGAACTACTATCATAAAGAAAAACTTACAAATTATTTAAAAGCAACAAAGTATCAAAAATAATGTCAGATAACTAAACTCATAAGGGACTCTGGTTTCATTGCCATAGGTTAAACTAACAACAACAAAAACCTCTACCATGTGTTTTGTTTTTTTGTATTATAAATGACTCCAAAGGTTTTCCTGGGGAAAACTTTATAAATGGTACTCTTTTCCCTATGTGGCAATAAACCGAGGTTCCCTATTTGGAATCCTACAATACAGTGGTGTTTCCTATGAGTCTGTTATCTGAAATTCACATTGCTCAAGTACATATGTACAACAAAATCTTTGGCTATGACAACAGTAACAGGATAATTTTTAGATTGAGACTAATAAAAAATACTATTTAAAAAAAAGAACAACTAGACATTGTTCCCTGCAAACATCACAAGAGCTTATTCAGGAAGAGAAAAAGCTTAGATATAATAATCTACATATAATAAAGACCTCACAAGTCTATCTAATCAAATACATTAGGATTTGTGATTTTTTTTTTCTGTAAAAAATCACTTTGGGGGCCGGTCCAGTGGCGCAAGCGGTTAGGTGCGCGCACTCCGCTGCGGTGGCCCAGGGTTCACCAGTTAGAATCTCGGGCGCACACCGACACACCACTTGTCAAGCCATGCTGTGGCGGTGTCCCATATAAAGTAGAGGAAGATGGGCACAGATGTTAACTCAGGGCCAATCTTCCTCAGCAAAAAGAGGAGGATTGGTATCAGATGTTAGCTCAGGGCTGATCTTCCTCACAAAAACAAAAACAAAAACAAAAAATCACTTTGCTTTGTAATTAATTAACACAGCTCGGAGAAAGAAATTCTCCCTTAGTCCTCCAAATATTCTTTGATCCCTTAAGCACAACTGCAATTTCTCATTTTGCAGTTTCTTCATAAGACTTGTCCACTCCTCTTGCGGGGCAGTGAGGGCTCATTATGCAGTTACACCTGTTTCAGACAAGAGCTACAGAAGCACACAGAATCTTCGTTCCTGCGGAACTTCTAAGGCATGTGAATAAGGACAACAGGAACAGAAAGGAATCTAACAGTCTAAAACCATGCCGAGAGACTAGGAAAAAAAGGGAAAGGCTGGCGCATTTCTTGGAGTCATTGCTAAGCTGAACAAGGAGGAATAAACAGCAAAAGACCAATCAAGTACCAAGTTGTTCAAAGTTTCCCAAGTTTCTGTGGGAGAGGTAACTTTACCAAGGCAATATTTTCAAACCCTTTGGTAAAAGTTAGTGTCCCAAATGAGCCTACCTTTGAGCCTCTGGACAGCAATCCAATCACCAGCATCCTCTGCTGAGCACTAACGTACCTGACACTCCACACACAGGACAGAGAACCTCCTCTTCCCCAGTGGTGTGTTAGTCAACTGGGAAGCACCTGAAGAAAAGTGATGCCCAGGTTTATCCTCTGCCCTACTCCAGAATTAACTGCAGTTAAGAAGCCTCTAGAAGATCCCATTACAACCTTGATCTCTCTGTAGGCCATGACTTGACTGCATCTCCCAGTCAAGTGCACCCCGGCTGCTCCTACTGCTGGCTGTCACTGTCAAAGTCTTCTGTAGCTTTTCCCACACCACCATTGCCTTCAGCATCTTCAAACTCATCAGCCCTCCAACCTATTCAGCTGCCAATGCCACCAAGAGGATCATGGTCACCACAGTATTCTGATCATGCAGTGTAACACAGTCACCAGCACGAACGTTCTGCGTATGACAACAGCCATCCTGGGGATCCTCCTGCACAACAAGACCAAATAACCAAATATGATGCAAACCAGTAAGGTAGGAAGTACCTTCTCCTTGTCATGACTAAGGACTTGAGCAACAAGAAGTACTGTCCGAACACAATGGAGAAACCCTCCATAATTTCACCACCTCCCTTAGAGACTATCAATATGGTCAAAGCAACATCTTAATAGATCCCTTTCAGTATACCCAGCAGACCTACTCAGACTTGTACAGTGTAAACCATTAAGATGTGTAAAGTCTAGAGGACAGGGAAAAACTATACTGTCGTTCATCTCCCAGCCCTATGAGAAACTTCTCACATATCAGTGACTACAAACCCAGGTGACAGGAAGGTGCATAATAACCAAGTGTCTCCCTGGGCAGCAAATCGTGACTAACTGTCTAGAAGCACGAGGACAAGCCTACAGTGAGGAAGGCTGTAAGCTCTGGGCAGAGGGGAATCTCAATAGAGACCAATGTTTTACAGTGTTTTTTTCCTGGAGTCTGTCATCTGAGAGCTGTGTCACTACAGAAATCATGGCCAAGTTTTACCTTTCTGTGTAGAATCAGTACAATGTAAATGTGTTCCCAAGTTACCTGTCTTGTCTGCCTTCCAAGGAACAGTCATAAGACTTTCTCTGGAAAAGTGAAATTCCTGTAGATATAGACCTCTGAGCTGGCAAGAGGTGGCTTCCAGGGTATTAAGGAATGAAGGGTGGTGCTTGAGTGTTACAAAATAGCCACTTTAATTCCACTGCTCAGATGTGTCTAGGACAGACCCAAACACCATAGGTGTAGAGGAACTTGTGAGCTGCCAACCCAGTTTCTACAACTGGCTGAAAACTGGAATTTATTAAAAGCTTCTCCAAAAACAAAGAGGCTCCCACTTTCCCCAGTCATCCTGATGGTCCTTTGCTATGACTGACAAACATTCAAAAATAAAAAACAATTGCGATTAGTATTTAAGTTCTATAGCCTAATTCTTTGACATGCAAGTTTGAAGTGTTGGCATGTGCCCAGATTCAAAGTTGAAGGAAAATTGACTATTCTCTTTCCTCTCTATCCCTTTTTGCCCTTGACAGAAGTAGGACATTTCTCTTCTTTGAGGCATTAAAGAGTATTAAAAAGAGATAACTATAAGGAGGAACAGCCTTAGGGTTTTGAGAAGGATTCTTTTATTTTTTTTTTTGTGAGGAAGATCAGCCGTGAGCTAACATCCATGCCAATCCTCCTCTTTATGCTGAGGAAGATCAACCGAGCCTCAGCTAACATCTATTGCCAATCTTCCTCCTTTTTTTCCCTATTTCTCCCCAAAGCCCCAGTAGATAGTTGTATGTTGCAGCTGCACATCCTGCTAGTTGCTGTATGTGGGACACCGCCTCAGCATGGCCGGACAAGCGGTGTGTCGGTGCACGCCCGGGATCCGAACCCGGGCCGCCAGTAGCGGAGTGCGGAACTGCTAAGCCACGGGCCGGCCCCTTGAGAAGGATTCTTAGGAAACTGCCTTAGTCTGTTTGGGCTGCTGTAACAGAATACCACAGACTGGGTGGCTTATAAACAACAGAAATTTACTTTTCACATTTCTGGAGGCTGGGAAGTTCAAGATCAAGGCACGGGCAGATTTGGTGTCTGGTGATTCACTGTGTCCTCACATGGCGGAAAAAGCTCTCTAGGGTCTCCTTTATAAGGGCACTAATCCCATTCGGGTCCACGTTCATGACCTAATCACCTCCCAATGGGGCCCACCTCCAAATACCATCACATTGGGGATTAGGTTTCAACATATGACTTGGGGGGGACACAAACTTCAGTCTATAGCAGAAATCATGATCAGTGTTTTAAGCTCTGCTTCCAGAGTACCTGTTCTCTCTTTTTCTGATGAGACTTTGCCATTTCTATGACGATTTGGTAGGATATTTGGTGAGAAAATCTTGTTTTTGTGAGAAGGACCTTGTACTTTTCCATAGAATAGTTTGCTGCATTGTGAGTATTGGATTGAAATTATTTTTCTTTTCTTTTTTTTTTTTTTGTTTGGTGAGGAAGATTCGCTCTGAACTAACATCTGCTGCCAATCTTCCTCTGTTTTTTTTGCTTGAGGAAGATTAGCCCCAAGCTAACATCTGTGCCAATCTTCCTCTATTTTGTATGTGGGTCACCGCCACAGCATGGTTTGACGAGTGGTGCAGGTCCACACCCAGGATCCGAACCCACGAACCTGGGCCACTGAAGCAGAGCACGCTGGACTTAACCACTACACCACAGGGCGGGCCCCTGAAATTATTTCACTTTTAAATGTTTTAAAATAAGAAAATTCCCATTGGGAAAGCCTGATACATTTCAGCATTTTGTAGTAAACCTCCTCTCTAATGAACTAATCTTGAAAAATGGAAATGAATCAAGAATATTATCTAATATTTATGCATTAGAGCAGATAAGACCACTGTGTTTTGATTACCGTGTCTGTTTTTATTGGGTTGTTTGCATTAGGGTCTGAATCAGGTCCTAGGGGACGGGGGAAAAGTAGAGCACCAAGCAAGGCTTTGGTTTGCCAAAACAGATACTTTGGACAAGATTAAGTTTTAGGTTCTGGCAAAATCATATCGTGATTAAAATTACATGACCCAGTAGATAAGTCCTATGCCCTAAATACATGACATGGTTTTAATCCTTTTTGTCTTATCATAAAAAGACTGTGCCCTAACCAAAAGACCAATGGCTTGGCTTGTGAGGTTGTCAGTGATAGCTGCATTTTCTTCCACATTGTCACCAGGCTCACGAGCAGAGCAGAAGCGCAATACTTGAGGAAAAGGAGCAGAGGATATTCTTCACAAATGGGATGCTGGAGTAAGAGGGACTAAAGTAATGGCAATTCCCTACATATATCCTGGTGAATGGTTTGGAGAAGAAATAATGTAGTTTGTTTGAATCAGTTATTTTGGATCATCAGAAGTTTATATTGAAATGGTTAAAATTTTGTCAGCTTATGAATGGACCACTCCCCCAGAGGTCATGGGGTTCCACTGCTCTGCCACCAGCTACAGGAGTCTCTATTTGTCTTTCATTTGCTTTAAAACACTTTGGTTCCACATTTTACTGCATAAAATGGGAAGGAGGCTATTTTTAAAAAGAACTTGCTGAGATTCTGAAGTTGAATTTTTTTACTGGTGAATAGCAACAAATGGAAATAAATTTGCACTGCAAAGATATTAGTTATAATGTTAGGTGACTTTCTGGTTATAGTAACTAACTCCTTGAACATACAACTTAACTCCAAAATGAATTATGTCTATTCAAGTAAAATAAAGTTTCTGATATCCCTGAAATTTGTATATTAATTTGTTGTCCTTTTTCAAAGCAAAAGCTGTTGGTGAGATGAAATGACTATCAGGGTTGTTTTTTTTTTTTTTTTTTGGTTTGTAAATTAATAAGTAGGATATTTGTATAGAAAATTAAAATGGATAAACCATGGTATGTTCATACAATGGAATACTACACAGAAACGAAAAAGAACCAACTACTGCCACACACAACACCGATGAATCTCAGACGCACGATGTAGCAAGAAAGAATCTAAAGGGGCCATGTGGTGTGATTCTATTTATATGAAATTCACAATGATAATGGAGACCACAACAGTGGTTACTCTGGTAAAATACAAATTGCGAAGGGGCACAAAGGTGGAGGTGACACAGATGAATACTATAAATATCCACTGAGCTGTGCGCTCACATTTGTGAACTTTACTGTAAGTTAGAGCTTAATAACAATAAAAAAAAATCAATAGCACTCCCCTATACCAGCAAAAGACAATTAGAAAATGAAAACTGTTTAAATATATCCCATTTACAACAGCAACCAAAACTATAAAGTACCCATAAATCTTTAGAAATTATGCCAGACCTTGGGGCCAGCCTGGTGGCATAGTGGTTAAGTTAACATGCTCTGCTTCAGCGGCCTGGAGTTGGCAGGTTCAGATCCTGGGTGTGAATCTACGCACCACTTGTCAAGTCCTGCTGTGGCAGGCGTCCCACATATAAAGTAGAGGAAGATGGGCACAGATGTTAGCCCAGGGCCAATATTTCTCACCAAAAAGAAAAAGGCTTCTCTCTGCCCCCATGCCACTTGCCAGATTTTGGGGCCGGCCTGGTGGTGTACTGGTTAAGTTTGCGCACTCTGCTTCCGTGGCCCAGGGTTCGCAGGCCCAGATCCCAGGCACAGACCTACGTACCACTTATCAAGCCATGCTGTGGCAGGTGTCCCACATATAAAGTAGAAGAAGATAGGCATGGATGTTAGCTCAGGGCCAATCTTCCTCAGCAAAAAAAAAAAAAAAAAAACAACGAGGATTGGCAACAGATGTTAGCTCAGGGCTAATTTTCCTCACCAAAAAAAAAAATTATGCCAGACCAATAATAAAACTTTACTGAAGGACCTAAAGGAAGACATAAGCACACCATATTTATGTGAGGGAGGGCTTGATATTGAAATGCAATGCAATTTCAATCAAAGTCTCAAAAGAGTTTTCTGAGGACCTTGACCAGCTGACCCTACTCGTACGGAAAAGTAAAGGTCAAATAATGTAGCTAGACAGCAATGTCAAAGAGTAATGAAAGAGGACTTGCCCTCTCACATAGCAAAGCTCTTTATGAAATTATAGCAATTAAGATAGAGTATGAGGGGCCGGCCTGGTGACGCAAGCGGTTAAGTGCGCGCACTCCACTGAGGCGGCCCAGGGTTCGCCGGTTCGGATCCCAGGCGCGCACCGACGCAACTCTTGGCAAGCCATGCTGTGGCGGCGTCCCATATAAAGTAGAGGAAGATGGGCATGGATGTTAGCCCAGGGCCAGTCTTCCTCAGCAAAAAAAGAGGAGGATTGGCAGATGTTAGCTCAGGGCTGATCTTCCTCACACACACAAAAAAAAAATTAAAAAAAAAAAGATAGAGTATGATATTTTGCAAAGAGAGGCAAAGAGATCAACAAAACAGAATAAAGATCTTAGGAACAGACAACTGACATGGGAGTGGTGTATGTAACTGAAGTAGTATTTAAATACCCATTTAATCAACTGGGAAAAGATGATCTATGTCATAAACAGGAATAGCTAGAATAACAATCTACATACAGATAAAATTCTATCCTTACCTCCAACAATACTCCAAAATAAATTCCTAACATACTAAGCTCTAAAAGTGCAAAATAAACTTTAAGGTAATTAGAAAAAAATTTAAATGACTTTTGACAATAGATTAGGGAAAATTCCATAAATAAGACACAAATGCACAAACCACAATGGGAAGCATTGATGAATAAGACCATATTAAAATTTTTAACAGCTTTTATTGAGGTATAATTTACATACCATAAAATTTACGCATTTTAAGTGTACAGTGCAATGATTTTTTAGTAAATTTACAGAGTTGTACCACAATCCCCACAATTCAATTTTAAAATATTTCTATCACCCCAAAAGATCCCTTATGCCCACTTGCAATCCCCTCATTCCCACTCCCCAGGCACATTAAAATTATTTTTTGTGTAAGCGAAGATAAAAGTCAGACAGACTACTAGATAGTATTCGCAATGTTTATAATTAGCAAAAAAATTAGTAAACAATATATGAAGAACTATAAATAAAAATGGGGAAAAACCCAGAAAATGGAAAAAAGAGGAGGTTCAGATGGTTAATAAACATGTGGAAAGATGCCCCCCTCAAAAGTATTGGGGAAATGCAAATTAAAACAGGAAACCTAGGGGGCCGGCCCCATGGCTTAGCGATTAAGTGCGCGCGCTCCGCTACTGGCAGCCTGGGTTCGGATCCCGGGCGCGCACCGACGCACCGCTTGTCCCGCCATGCTGAGGCGGCATCCCACATACAGCAACTAGCAGGATGTGCAACGTAACATACAGCCATCTGCTGGGGCTTTGGGGAGAAAAAGGGGAAAAAAAAAAATAAAACAGGAAACCATTTCATTCCTATAAAACTGGCAAAAAATTAAAGTCTGAACATACCAAGCATTGGCCAGCCAGGGAGAAATGGGGTCATCTCCTATTCTGTTGATGGCAACCCAAAACCAAAGATGTGCACCCTTCATAACCCAGCACATGCCCAAGATGGCAGGTTCAAGGATGTTCACTGCAGCATTGTTGTAACATAAAAATGAGAAACCATCTAAATGGGGAAATGGATAAATGAATGGGTATATTAATAAATTGTACAGTATTGAACTAATGATCTACGTATATAGACTGTGTTAGATTCATCTGACATGAATACATTTCAAAACCAAAAACTGGAAAAAGCAAGTTTGGAAATGATATTTCTAGCATGATGCCACTGAAAATTTTTAATATGTAAAACAATACTAGATTATACATGAATTTATGAATACATATATGTATTCACAAAAACAATGACATGGAATGCAAAGATGTGCACCAACTTTAGAAGAGGAAACGAAAGGCAGGGACTGGTATCTAGGAAGAAAAGGGAACTTCAGCTTTATCTATAATTTTTTTTATTTCTTTTTAAAAAGTTTGAAAACAAATATGGTAAAATGTTAACATTTTTAAATCTGTGTCAAGTACATTAGTACTGTATTATTCTCTGAATTTATGTTTCATTAAAAAACAAAAAGGCTTCATAGTGCTGAAAGCCTGATGCCAATAGAGTAAACGATAGGAGAAGCATATACTAGCAATGGTTCCAAAGTGGGATATGAATACCATCACAATCCCCTGGAAGTAGGAAGAAAATATGAGAGCTCCTTGATCTGTTTTCTTTGCTTGGCCTTCAAGCACCACACTCTCCTCATCTTCCTGTTACTCAGTCTACTCTGCTTTTTCTACCTCTTCTGCCCAGCCTCTTAACATTGGAGGCCTCTGGGATCAGTCCTTGGTCCCTCTCTTGCCCAGCTACATTTTCAGTTCAGTCCTCTCTTTCAGACAGCAAAGGCATATATCCAACTGCCTATTTGATCTAGGAAGTCCAAATTTAACATGGCCAAAACAGAACCCAACTCCTTCACCTCCCAAAAAAACCTACCTGCAGTCTTCCCCACCCTCAACTCCATTTTTACAACTGCTCTCATCAAAAACCTGGCAGTCATTCTTGATTCCTCTCTTTCTCTCAAACCCCATATCATGTAATCCTACTGACTCTACCTTCAGAACATATCCAGATCCAAACATTTCTCAATACCTCTAATGCTACTGCCCTGGTGTGATCTCAACATCTCTCACCTCCTAACTGGTGTCCCTGCTTCTATCACGGCATTCCTGCAGTCTGTTCTCAATGCAGCAGCCACAGTAACTCTTAAATTGAGAGTCAGAACATGTGACTTCTCTGTTCAAAATCCTGCAGTGGCTCCCATCTCACCCAGAGTAGAAGTCCAACTCCTTACTATAGCCTACACCATCCCACAAGATCTATTCCTCCTCACTCCCATTTTCTCCCTGCTCTAATTTCCTACCCCTCTCTCCATGCATATTACCTCACTCTAGTCATATGGGCTAGACACACAGGCATATTCCCACTTCAGGGTCTTTGCATCAGCCATTCACACTGCCTGGACCATTCTTCCCCCAGATATCCACATGGCTAACTCCCTCATTTCCTTCAAAAGTCTTTGCTCAAATGTCTCTTTCTCAATGAGGTCTACCTTAACCTCCCTAAATTTAAACTGCAAATCCACCTGCACTCTTCATCCCCCTTAATTTCTGCAGATCTTTCTTTTTCTACTTTTTCTTTTTTTCATGGTACTTAACATCTTTTGACATATTGTATAGTGTATTTATTGATAATGTCTACTGTTTATTATTTTTATCATGATGTCAGCTCCATGAAGGAAAGGCTCTTTGTCTGTTTTGTTCACTACATTTATCCTAAACGCCCGGAGAGGTGTCTGGCACATGGAAGCCACACAATAAAAACAGCTGAATAAATGTATGTATGTATGTATATGATGTATATAACAGATGTGTACAGTAGGATAAGTATGTAACATATGAAAAAATGTTTATGGAGGGACAGGTTCTTTTTTTTTTTTAGGGTTGTAAATCAAAAAAGTTTACAGACTTCTAATCCAGGGCTACCACAACCAGAACAAGGAGGTAACGTGGCTTTACAGAGAACAAAGTATATTGGCCACTAGACAGAATTCCAAATCAACAAATAAAAGAACACAAAATTCTGTGTTTTGACTCTAAAAAGATTTGATTTATGTTTAAATGTACCTGGATAAAAATAGCAACAACAGAAACTGAAGAAGATATGGAAGGAAAAGAAGATAGACGATGAAGAGGAGGATTAGGTTATTTTTATTAATGATACAAAAGACAAACAAGGGGGAAAAATCAGGCAAACATCCAGATAATACCAATTTTAAAGGATGAATCATGGGCCAGCCCCGTGGCATAGTGTTAACATGCGCGCACTCCCCTGCTGGCGGCCCGGAGGTCAGATCCCGGGCGTGCACTGATGCACTGCTTGTCAGGCCATGCTGTGGCAGCATCCCACACAAAGTGGAGGAAGATCGGCACGGATGTTAGCCCAGGGCCAGTCTTCCTCAGCAAAAAGAGGAGGACTGGCATGGATGTTAGCTCAGAGCTGATCTTCCTCACAAAAAATAAATAAATAAAATAAAGGATGAATCACATCAAAGAACTTGAACCAAATTTAGGAGATACAATGTAAATAGTTTTTTTGTTTGTTTGTTTTAAATCAACAACACAGTAAGCCTAGAAAGTGGCAATGAAGAAAAGCTCTGGCAAAGAAAGAGAAATCGCAATCAGATATGGCGGTGAACAAGGTCAGGACTATTTTAAGAACTAGGAAGGCACAGTCTCCACAGCAAGAGCAAGATAATATCTAGTGACCAAGTTCAGTAGTCGGGTGAGCACAGATAGACACTCAAAATGCAGATCAGCAGACATGCACTCTAAGAAGTCTGGTTAGAGGGCCGGCCAGGTGGCTTAGTGGTTAAGTGCGCGAGCTCCGCTGCTGGCGGCCCCAGGTTCGGATCCCAGGCGGGCACCAACACACCGCTTCTCCGGCCATGCTGAGGCCGCGTCCCACATACAGCAACTAGAAGGATGTGCAACTATGACATACAACTATCTACTGGGGCTTTGGGGGAAAAAATAAATAAATAAAATTATAAAAAAAAAAAAGAAGTCTGGTTAGAACTCCAAATTGTGCAGCCAACATATTTTTATAGCCTCAGATTAACCACCTGGGTTTGATATGCAATCTTTTTTTTTTTTTTTTTTGGTGAGGAAGATTAGCCCTGAGCTAACATCTGTTGCCAATCCTCTTTTTGCTGAGGAAGATTAGCCCTAGGCTAACATCCGTGCCCATCTTCCTCTACTCTTTATGTGGGATGCCTGCCACAGCATGGCTTGATAAACGGTGCGTAGGTCCGTGCCCAAGATGAAACCTGCAAACCCCGGGCTCCTGAAGCAGAGCACGTGAACTTAACCACTACGCCACTGGGCCAGCCCCTGCAATCTTTTTATAAAGAGAAGCATTCTTCGTGCCTTCACGTAGCACAGGTATATTTGCAAATTTCCTCAAAATTTCATAAAAATTGGTTTAGAAATCCAGTATTTCTACTACCTCTTCTAAAATTAAACATATCCATTTAAGTACTAAAAGCATAATGACAAAATAACATGCTCTTTAAAAAAATCATATGAAATTTATTTAGTTTCTTAAAAATTAAACTTGGTAAGTGAGGAATGCTAAGTAAAATTCTGGCAATAATGTATCTTCAGTTTGTTTTTTACTCTCTGATACAATCCAAGGGAAAAATAGCAAAATCATTCTTAACTAAAAAGAACACAATGGACTGATAAGTTACTCTAACAGAAAAGAACAACACACAAAGCCTGGGTTGCATACCTCTGGACTTTATGAAAACTAATTTCTAACTAATTTCAGAAATAAGTTGATATGGACTCTGACAGGAAAAGACACTGAAATACCCCCAAATTCGTGGACAAAAAAACTACAGCAGAAAACTAACATGAAATTATGTTTGTTCTCTAAAGCATATAACCAAGGGAACCTAATACTTTCTTAAGTTCAAGTCCATTCTTGCTTTTACATATGAGACTGTAGGCACTGATACAGATTAGGTATACTTAGAAGGGTAAGAGAGATCAATCCTCCTTACCCCATCGCCATGGATGGTTTCAAACAGATGCTCACAAACCTCTCCTTTAAGAAGGAGGGAAATACAGGGAATGTTCTCGAGGTAAGTAGGGTTGGCCAACCTGAGCCTGCTTTTCCAATCTACAAGGGACTGGCACAACCCTCACCTAGAAACCAGAAATGTGTGCAGAGGCCTAGAGCAATCTGGGAGGTTTGAAACAAGACAAAGAAGGCTTAAAGGCATCTCTTTCATTGTTTGTCCTCAGAGAAGAGACAACGGATTGTTTAGACTCCTGGGTCCTATCCCAGGAGCAAAGGACACAGTGACATTCTCCTGAGGACACCAGGCTGAGAACAAACGGGGAGCAAGGAGAAAAGGAAACTAGGCAGGAGGTCTGAGATGTGCCAGCCCATCAAGAAACAGCCAGAACAGAATTAATTTAGGACAAAGAGAGAAGCTAGAATCCAGTGTACCCCTTTCCTATTGTTACTGGATTTCTAAAGATTAGAAACCTGTGCTTCCCCAGATATATTTTTTTAGTAAAGATCCTTTTGAAGATGTCTGTCTCAAGACTGTGCTAAAGAGAGTGGAAAAAAGGGGGTTTGAGGACAGAATTTTAAGAATACAGGTCCAAAGTGATACAGGGGATTTCAAAATGAGGAAACCCCAAAAGAAAGAAGAAACAAAGGTGCCCCATCCTTCTCACCTGAAGCACTGTCTGCTCATAATTTGTATAGGATTAGTCTTTAACAAGAAGCCACAGGAATACCAGTGCTGTGACTAAATAGTCAGTTCAGGTGAGCCATACCTGAATCAGGTAAGTCTCTGCCTAGCACATTTACAACAAAATCTAAAAATCGTCAAACCTAGAAAGCACATATGTAGAAAGACAGGAAAAACGGTTCTAAAAAAACACACATACACAAACCACAGAACACTTAAAATGAGACTGTCTAAAATGCTAAAATACGGAAGAGTGAGCTTCCTAGACTTATCTCAAACTACCAATCCCAGTGAAGACCCAAAGCTGAAGAGAGAAGCTTCTGTACTACTGAAAGAAAGATGCAAAGGGACAGTATCAGGCCTGCTCTCACAAACTAGGTTTCTGACATCTCCTCCTCCATCCTATTGTAGCTCAACTAAAAGAGAAGCTGAACACAGCAGGGGCAAGCTGATAGGACAGAGGCAGAGGTGAACACACCCTAAAGTGGCTAGGAAACCGATGTAGATACCTCTCTACTTGGGATTTTCCCTCACCATAACATCTTTTGAATAAAATGTGCTCTCTCTCTATTTCAGAACAGAAACAAAAGAACAAAAATTCTTATCACTCCCCCGAATTTCAAATTAGCTGCCACTTTGGGTTTATAACTGGAGGTCACTCCAGGTACAAATCTGCTACCTTGTACTAGTGATATTCTCATGTGTCTTGCTATTAAAGAGGTAAAACATGGAAATAAAATCTCCTACACCTAGGAGAGGTGAAACTAAAGCTCAGGTTACACCACTGAACTTTTTGGATTACTTGGAGGCCTCAATAAGACACCCCACACACACACGCTGAAGATGATTACTAGCTTAGAACAAGAAAAATCTCCAGAGTTAGAAATTATGCAACCAAAAAATAGCTCCTGTCTTTCCTGTGGTGTTTCAATGATACCACAAAACTGTTAGAACTCCAAAGGAGTTTTAAATCACTGAATTCTACACTATTTTAAAAGAGGCACCAAGAGTCAACATACACCTAAAAATGAGATACAGCTACAGTCCAGAGGACTCTCCCTGTGGTGGTGAAATCACATACTTAAACGTCTTGATGCTACACTACTCTGCAGATTATCTAAAAATACAATCAAAGATCAAATTCCTCAGACATGGACACAGGGTTGTATTCAGCTGTACTTGGGGGATACGATGAAGTGTCCACCACAAAATACAGTTCCACTGAGTTTTGCTCTTTTGGAATAAGCTGCTGCTACTCCCACGTTGGGGCTGAGACCAGCTCAGGTTCTCTCCTTTAAGGACCATGTTCTTGGTATCCTATGTTCCTGCCCTCCTGTGAGAGTCCCCCTCAAAGCCCACACAGCACAATTCTCACATAGACACTGAGAAAACAATGCAAGAAAATTTCAGGGCACAAACTCAATAAGCAGTCCCTTCATTTAGAACCACACACCACTGGGGGCCACATAATGACATATCTGAAAATCCATCATGCAGATAAAGATTTTATTAGAGGGTACCCAGAAGCAGATGAGCAACATGCAAAGTGATAGTGTGGGGAAAGCCTGTGAACAGAAGAAGTAAATGACCTGTTTAATGCCTCACAAAATGCAACAGAGTTTGACTGCTTCAAGCAGATTAGATTCTAGTTGGCTTCTACCCTCCAGTGAAACATCAGAATTACTATTTTTAAGCACTTTTAAACATCAGAAAAGCACTTCTATTTACCTCATAGACAACCTGAAGCTCCAGAAAGATGGGCACTAACTTTCACCTACACAAATCCATAACAACTTCCAACTTAGACAAGTGTAGAGATGTCTCCAGAGAAACATCACTCCTTAAGAGCAGGTTCCAAATCTCTCCACTCTTTCAGCTTTCTTTCCTGACCCTCACATGACATACGGAACTGAACAGCCTGAACACATAGAGCTCTCAGGATTCTGGGAGTCAGAAACTACGTGAAAAAATAAAGAGTGGAACTCAACCTAGAAGCAAGCATCACTCCCATGATTAACGAGTTGTGTAGCCTTCAATATACCAATTCACTTCTTTTCCCTGTCGATAAGTTAGATTTGAGACTATTTCTCTTGTGTACTTTTCAGGGTGACATAACATATGAGAAAACACTTTAAAAGTATATACTATACTGATGCACTTAAAGCAATGATGAAATTTTATAGCTTTAAAAGTCTTAGAAATATAAAATTAATGACCTAAGGTTCTCCTTAAGAAGCTACAAAAAGACCAAAGTAAGCAGAAGTGAAGAAATAATATAAGCAGAACTCAATAAAATAGAAAAAGAAAAAAGAAAAAATTAACAAAGCCAAAAGTAGGTCTTTTGGAGAAAAAATCAATAAAATTGATAAACCTCTAGAGAAACTGATCAATAAAAAAAGAACACACAAATTACCACTATCAGGAATGGGAAAAGGGACATCATTCAGATCCTACAGGCATTAAAAGAATAATGTTAATATTATGAACAATTGTATACCAATAAATTCAACAACTTAGACAAAATGAACAAATTCCTTGAAAAATACAATTAACTAAAACTGACACAAGATAAAATATAAAACCTGAATAGCCCTATATCTATACAGAAAATTGGATTTATCAAAAACCTTTCCACAAGTAAAACTACAGACACAAATGGTTTCACTAATGAATTCTATCAAACATTTAAGGAAGAAATAACACCAATCTTACGAATTCTTTCAGAAAACAGGGAGAGAAAGAATACTTCCTTTCCAACTTGTTTTATCCCTGATAACCAAACCTAAAAAAGAACCTTACCAAAAAAGAAAAAGAAAAAGATTATAGACCAACATCCTTCATGAACATAGACACCAAAAATCCTTTAAAAATTTTTTAACAAAATAAACCCAATGATAGAAAGAATAATACATCATGACAAAGTGGGGAATGCAAGGTTGATTAAATATCTGAAGGATCCATCAATGTAATTCACCATATTAACAAAAGTAAGGAGAACAATCATGATCTTCTCAATATACACAGGAAAAAGCTTTACAAAATTCAACACCCATTCATGATTAAAAACTCTCAACAAACTAAAAATAGAAGGAAACTTCCTCACCTGATAAAAGGACACTTATGAAAAACCTATGGCTGGGGCCAGCCCAGTGGTGCAGCAGTTAAGTTTGCGTGTTCCGCTTTGGCAGCCTGGGGTTTGCCAGTTCGGATCCTGGGTGCAGACCTACTCGCCGCTCATCAAGCCATGCTGAGGCCGCATCCCTCATAGAAGAACTAGAAGGACCTACAACTAGGATATACAACTATGTACTGGGGGCTTTGGGGAGAAAAAAAAAAGAGGAATATTGGCAATAGATGTTAGCTCAGGGACTATCTTCCTCAAAAAAAAAAAAAAAACCTATGGCTGACATCATACTCAATACAAAATTCTGAATTTCCCTCATATAATCAAAATAATGCAAAGATGTCCACTCTCCCCATTTCTGTTCAATATTTTGTCAGCCAGTACAACGAGGCAAAAAAAAGAAATAAAAAGCATAAAGACCAGAAGGAAGAAATAAGACTTTTTTTATCCACAGATAACATGATTGTTTACAAAGAAAATACTTAGGAATCTACAAAACAACTTCTAAAACTAATATGTGAATTTAGGAAAGTCATAGGATACAAGGTCAATATACTAAAGTCAATTATATTTTTATATGCTAGCAGCAAACAATTAGAAAACAAAATTTAAGAAACAATGCTTTAGAGTGACTTCATGGAAAATAGCAGGAATCCATTCCTCCACCCAAACAACTGGTGAGTTGGCAGAAACTGTCAGAAGTAACTTTTGGAACTCTGGAATCTAGCTGGAACACATGAAGCTTCCAAGGTAGAGCCTGATGAAGAGGCTGATGAATTTTGGTAAATTTCAGCCTTTTGTGTAGCAGCTACCCAACTCCCGGTCCCACAGAAAGCAGCAGTGGGACGGCTGCCCTCATTCTTGATGTGGCTTGCTGGAGACTAGGGTGGGCAATGAAGACCTTGTCCTCCATATATCGGGTTGTGTGTTCTGACTCATGATGGCTGGTTTTTTGTGTGTGTGTGAGGAAGACTGGCTCTGAGCTAACATCCATTGCCAATCCTCCTCTTTTCGCTGAGGAAGATTAGCTCTGAGCTAACATCTGTGCTCATTTCCTCTATTTTGTATATGGGATGTTGCCACAGCATGGCCCGATGAGCTGCGTGTCAGTCAACACCTGGGATCCGAACCTGCGAACCCCAGGCCACTGAAGCAGAGCATGCTAACTTAACCACTTTGCCACCGGGCTGGCCCCTTATGGCTGCTTTTGATCAATGACGAGCAGGCCAGAGGCTGATGACCATTCTTTCAGCACCCACAGGCTGAAGTGGCTTCCAGGGGATTTAAGAGGATAGTACTTGTTTTTATTTTCCCCTCTTTGGGAGCCAGACATTTAAGGAAATCTTTATCAGGTCACTGGCTAACCGCAGAGATAACTGAACAGATATTTCAATGACCAAATATAACAAAGAATGCAAATTTCCAAACTTAATTTGGAAAATTCACAAATGGAAGGCTCTAGCACTCAATGAGCAAAAACTAGCAATCCCTGAGGAGTGGGAGAATTTGATTTCTAAAGTTATCACAACATAATACTCAAATGTCTAGTTTTAAAAACAAATTACAAAACATACAAAGAAACAGAAAATTAATGCCCACTCACAGAAAAAAGAGAAGCTGACCAAAAATAAAACCTGAGAAAGCAAAAACAGAATTATTATTAGTCAAAGATTTAAATCAACTGTCTTAATTACATTCAATGGGCTAAAGAAAACCATCAATAAAGGAAATCAGGAAAAGGACGTATGAACAAAATGAAAAAAGCAATAAAGAGATAGAAATTATAAAAAGAAACCAAACAGAAATTCTGCAGCTGAAAAGTACAATAACTAAAATGAAAAACTCACTAGAGGGGTTCAACAGCAGGTATGAGCACACATAAGAAGTATCAGCGAACCTGAAGGTAAGATAATTGACATTATTCAGTCTAAGAGGCAAAAAGAAAAAAGATAAGGAAAAGTAAAGAGTCTGAGGGACCTGTGGGACACCACCAAATGTAACAATATATGTATTATAGAAATTCCAACAAGAGGAGAGAGAAAAAGGGACAGAAAAAATGTTTGAAGAAATAACGGCTAAAAACTTTCCAAATCTGAGGAAAGACATGAATATACAGTCATGCACCATATAACATTTCAGTCAACGACAGATTGCATATACAACAGTGGTCCTATAAGATTATAATGGAGCTTAGGCCCATAGTAAGCTATACCATCTAGATTTTGTAAGTACACTCTATGATGTTCACACAATGCTGAAATCGCCTAATTATGCATTTCTCAGAACATATCCCTGTTGTTAAGCGACACATAACTGTACATGTCCAAGAAGCTTAATGAGTCCCAAGTAAGATCTCAAAGAGACCCACACCAAGACACATTATAAAACAAAAACACACTACGAAA
Source organism: Diceros bicornis minor (assembly GCF_020826845.1). Classification (NCBI taxonomy): domain Eukaryota; kingdom Metazoa; phylum Chordata; class Mammalia; order Perissodactyla; family Rhinocerotidae; genus Diceros; species Diceros bicornis. The sequence goes on from NC_080741.1 coordinate 50,890,244, forward strand.
CTGCTGAAACCCAAAGACAAGGAGAGAATATTTAAAACAGTAAGAGAGATGCAACTCGTAATCTGCAAGAGATCCTCAATAAGATTAACAGCTGATTTCTCCTCAGAAACCTCAAGAAGGAAGTGGGAGGAGATATTTAGAGTTCTGAAAGGAAAAAACCTGTCAACCAAGAATTCTATGTACAGCAAAACTATCCTTCAAGAATGAAGGAGAAATTAAGACGTTTCCAAATAACAAAAACTAAAAGAGTTCATTACCAGTAGACCAGGCCTATCAGAAATGCTTAAAGGGAGCCCTTCAAGCTAAAATCAAAGGACAACTCAAAGCCATATGAAAAATATACAACACTGGTAAACATAACTACAGAGATAAATATAAAAGCCAGTATTATTGCACAGTTTGTAACTTCTCTCTTTTTCCTATATGATTTACCAGGCAAATACATAAAACTATTTATAAATCTACATTAATGGGCATACAATACACAAAGATGTAATCTTAAAACAATATAAATATATATGTATGTATAAATAAATAAAAAGAGAGAGGGATAGAGGTGTATAGGAGCAGAGCATCTGTATACTATTGAAACTAACTTGGGGGACCGGCCCCACAGGGTAGTGGTTAAGTTCACGCACTCTGCTTCAGCGGCTTGGGCTCTCGGGTTCAAATCCCGGGTGTGGACCTACACCACTTGTCAAGCCATGCTGAAGCGGTGATCCACATACAAAACAGAGGAAGACTGGCACAGACATTAGCTCAGGGCTAATCTTCCTCAAGCAAAAAAAAAAACAAACAAAAAAGAGGAAGATCGGCAACAGATGTTAGCTCAGACTGAATCCTCTTCACCAAAAAAATTATAAAAAAAAAGAAAAGAAACTAACTTGGTATTATTCGAACTAGGTTGTTATCAGTTTAAGATGTTAATTTTAATCCCCAAGGTAACACTAAGAAAATAACTTAAAAATATACACAAAAAGGAAGAAGAGAATCAAAATATACATGAAAAATCAACTAAATACAAAAAAAAGGCGATAATGGAGTAATTGAGGAACAAAAACATATAAGACACACAGAAAACAGATAAACAGCAGAAGCTACTCCTTCTTGATCAGTAATCACATTAAATGTAAATGGACTAAACTCTCCTTTTATTTATTTTTTATTTATTTATTTTTTTTTTTGTGAGGAAGATCAGCCCTGAGCTAACATCCATGCTAATCCTCCTCTTTTTGCTGAGGAAGACCAGCTCTGAGCTAACATCTATTGCCAATCCTCCTCCTTTCCACCCCCCCCCCAAAGCCCCAGTAGATAGTTGTACGTCATAGTTGCACATCCTTCTAGTTGCTGCATGTGGGACACGGCCTCGGCATGGCCAGAGAAGCGGTGCGTCGATGCATGCCCAGGATCCGAACCGGGGCCACCAGTAGCAGAGCGTGTGCACTTAACCGCGAAGCCACAGGGCCGGCCCTTAACTCTCCTTTTAAAAGGCAGAGATTAGCGGAATGAATTTTAAAAAAACATGGTCCATCTATATGCTGTCTACAATGACTCACATGAGATACAAAGACACTCTTTTCACCTCTTTGGTTAAAAGTCAAAGGATGGAAAAAGATATTCTATGCAAACAATAACCAAAGCAGAGCAAGGCTAGCTATACTAATAACAGACTTTAAGTCATAAAAGTTTACAACCGACACAAAGGATATTATATATTGATGAAAGATTAGAACAGCGAGAAGAAAAAACAATTATATATGCACATAATAAGCCACAAAAGGTGTGAAGCAAAAATTGATAGAAAACTGATAGAGGGCCGGCCCCCTGGCTTGGCGGTTAAGTACACGCGCTCCACTACTGGCAGCCCGGGTTCGGATCCTGGGCGCGCACTGAGGCGCCACTTGTCCGGCCATGCTGAGGCTGCGACCCACATATGGCAACTAGAGGGATGTGCAACTATGACATACAACTATCTACTGGGGCTTTGGGGGGAAAAAAGGACGAGGATTGGCAATAGGTGTTAGCTCAGGGCCGGTCTTCCTCAGCAAAAAGAGGAGGATTAGCATGGATGTTAGCTCAGGGCTGATCTTCCTCACAAAAAAAAAAAAAAACCTTGATAGAATAGAAGGGGAAAAAGACACTTCTAAAAGAATAGAGATTTCAAAATCTCACATTCAGAAATGGAAAGAATAACCAGATGGAATATCAATAAGGAAACAGAGGATATGAACAACATTATAAACCAATTAGACCTAACAGATATATACAGATACTCAACCCAACAATAGCAAAGTATATACTATTCTCAAGTGCACATGGAACATTCTCAAGAATAGATCACATATTAGGTGAGAAAATAAGTCTTAATAAATTTTAAAAGACTGAAATGATATGAAGTTTCTTTCTCAATCACAGAATAAAACTAGAAATCAATAAAAGAAAAACTAGAAAATTCAAAAATATGTGGAAATTAAACAACATACCCTTAAACTAATGGGTCAAAGAAATTACAAGAGAAGTTCTTGTCAGCGGAATTAGGAAGAAAAAGAAATAAAAGACATCCAAATTGGAAAGGAAGAAGGAATGTTATCTGTTTGCAGATCACATGACCTTGTACGTAGAAAACCCTAAAATTACACGCACACACACACAGAAAACCACTGTTAGAGCTAATAAACTAATTCAGCAAATTTGCAGGGTACAAAATCAACATACAAAAATCAGCTGCATTTCGAGGGCCAGCCCCATGGCGTAGCGGTTAAGTACACGCACTCCGCTGCTGGCAGCCCGGGTTCGGATCCTAGGCACACACCAACGCACCGCTTGTCAGACCATGCTGTGGCGGCGTCCCATATAAAGTGAAGGAAGATGGGCACAGATGTTAGCTCAGAGCTGGTCTTCCTCAGCAAAAAGAGGAGGATTGGCACGGATGTCAGCTCAGGGCTGATCTTCCTCACAGAAAAAAAAAAAAAAATCAGTTGCATTTCTATACACTAGCAATGAATAATCCAAAAAGGAAATTAAGAAAACAATTCCATTACAATAGTATCAAAAAGAATAAAATACTGAGCAATTAATTTAACCAGGGATGTGAAAGACCTGTATTCTGAAAACTACAAAACATTGCTGAAAGAAATTAAAGATACAAATAAATGGAAAGACATCCCATGTTGATGAATTGGAAGACTTAATATTGTTAAAATGACACAATACCGAAAGAGATCTATAGGCTGAACATAATCTCTAACAAAATCCCAATGGTGGTTTTTGCAGAAATAGAAAAACCCATCCAGAAATTCATATGGAATTTCAAAGGACCTTGAATAGCCAACATTCTTGTAAAACAAAGTTGGTGGAATCACATTTCCTGATTTCAAAACTTACTGCACTTACTATACACTACTATGTACTGGGGCTTTGGGGGGAAAAAGAAGAAAAAAAGGAGCAAGATTGGCAACAGATGTTAGCTTAGGGCGAATCTTCCCCTGCAAAAAAAAAAAAAAAAACTTATCACAAAGAACAATATCAAAAGAGTGTGGTACTAGCATAAAGACAGACATATAGACCAACAGAATAGAATAGAAAGCCCAAAAACGAACCCTCTTATATACAGTCGGCCCTCCGTATCTGCAGGTTTCACATTCACAATTTCAACCAATTGCAGATCAAAAAGCCTATGATGATTGCATCTGTTCTGAACACGTACAGACTTGTTTTTTCTTGTCATTATTCCTTAAATACAGTATGACAACTATTTAAATAGCATTTATATTGTATTAGGTATTATAAGTAATCTAAAGATGATTTAAAGTATATGGGAGGATGTGTGCAGGTTATATGCAAATACTATGGCGTTTTATATAAGGGACTTGAGCATCCACAGATTTTGGTATCCAGACTTGGTATTAACCAATACAGGTACCAATCCATTTCCAACAATGGTGCCAAGACCAATCAATGGGGAAAAGACAGTCTTTTCAATAAACAGTGCTGAGAAAACTGAACAGCCACATGCAAAAGAGTGAAGTCAGACCATTACCTCACATCATATAAAAAAATTAACTCAGGGCCGGCCCCGTGGCTTGGTGGTTAAGTGCGCGCGCTCTGATGCTGGCGGCCCGGGGTTCGGATCCCGGGCGCGCACCGAGGCACCACTTCTCCGTCCATCCTGAGGCTGAGTCCCACATACAGCAACTAGAAGGATGTGCAGCTATGACATACGACTATCTACTGGGGCTTTGGGGGAAAAAATAAATAAATAAAATCTTTAAAAAAAAAAAAAATTAACTCAAAATGGATCAAAGACCTAAACTTACAAGCTAAAACTATAAAACTCTTAGATGAAAATACAGGGGGGACAAAAAGCTGCATGACCTTGGATTTGGCAATGATTTCTTGGATATGACAACAAAAGCACAGGCAATAAAAGAAAATAGATAAATTGGTCTTCATCAAAATTAAATTTATGTGCATCAAAGGACACTATCAAGAGAATGAAAAGACAACACAAAGAATGGGAGAAAATATCTGCAAATTATACATCTGATAAGGGATTAACATCCAGAATACACAGAGAACCCCTACAACTCAACAACAAAAAAATTATAATGCAAAGTGAAATAAGTCAGAGGGAGAAGGTCAAATACCGTATGATTTCCTTCATTAAGTAGTAGATAATAACAACAATAAACAAACACATAGGGACAGAGATTGGATTGGTGGTTACCAGAGGGGAAGGGGGGAGGGAGGAGGGTGAAGGGGATAATTTGGTACATGTGTGTGGTGATGGGTTGTAATTAGTATTTTGGTGGTGAACATGATGTAGTCCATGCAGAAATAGAAGTACAATGATGTACACCTGAAATTTTTACAATGTTATAAACCAATTAAAAAAAAAAAAATTAAAAACCCAATTAAAAAATGGCGAAAGGACCTGACCAGACATCTCTCCAAAGAAGATTTACAACTGCCAATAAGCACATGAAAAGACGCTCAACATCATTAGTCAGCAGAGAAATGCAAATCAAAGCCACAATGAGATATCACTTCACACCCAATAGAATGGCTATTATCCAAAAAACATAAAATAACAAAAGTTGGTGAGGATGTGGAGAAACTGGAACCCATGTGCACTGCTGCTAGGAATGCAAAATGGTGCAGTTGCTGTGGAAGACAGTATGGTACGGCAGTTCCTCAAAAAATTAAACAGGGAATTTCCATACGATTCAGCAATTCCACTCCAAGGTATTCCACTCCTACTCAAAAGAATTGAGGGCCAGGCCCGGTGGCCTAGTGGTTAAGTTCGGCACACTCTGTTTCAGTGGTCCGGGTTTAGTTCCTGGGCACCGACCTATACCACTCACCTGTCAGTGGCCATGCTGTGGCAGCTTCTCTACAAAAAGATGAAGACTGGCAGTGGATGTTAGCTCAGGGCAAATCTTCCTCAGCAAACAAACAAACAAAAAAAAACAATTAAAAGCAGGGACTCAAACAGATATTTAAACACCAATGTTCATAGTGGCATTATTCACAATAGCCAAAAGGTGGATACAACCTGTTTTCATCAACAGATGAATGGATAGATAAAATGTGGTATACACCTAAAATAGAATACTATTTGGTCACAAAAAGGAATGAAATTCTGATACATGCTATAACATGGATGAACCTTGAAAACATTATGCTAAATGAAATAAGCCAGGCACCAAAGGATAAAAATTGTATGATTCTACTTACATGAAATATCTAGACTAGGCAAATTCATAGAGATAGAAAGTAGATTAGAGGTTACAAGGGGCTGGGGGGAGGGGAGAATGGGGCATTATTGTATAATATGTACAGAATTTCTATTTGAGATGATGAAAAAGTGCTTGAAATAGACAGTGATAATGGCTACACAACATGGTGAATGTATTTAATGCCACGTATTGTACACTTAAAATAGTTAAAATGGGGGCCGACCCGTGGCATAGTGGTTAAGTTTGGCGCATCCCACTTCGCGGCCCCGGTTCATGGGTTCGGATCCCGGGTGGAGACCTACACCACTTTTCAGCCACACTGTGGGGGCAACCCACATACAGAGTAGAGGAAGACTAGCAACAAATGTTAGCTGAGGGCAGGGCCAGCCCTGTGGCTTAGCGGTTAAGTGCACGCGCTCCACTACTGGCGGCCCGGGTTCGGATCCCGGGCGCGCACCGATGCACCGCTTCTCCGGCCATGCTGAGGCCGTGTCCCACATACAGCAACTAGAAGGATGTGCAACTATGACATACAACTATCTCCTGGGGCTTTGGGGAAAAGTAAATAAATAAAAAAAAAATTATAAAAAAAAAAATGTTAGCTGAGGGCTAATCTTCCTCAGCAAAAAAGAAACAAACAAAAAAATAATAACGGTAAATTTTGTTATGTATATTTTACCACAATTTTTTTAAAAACAATTAATTTACAATAGCATTAAAAGAATATCAAGTATGGGCCGGCCCCGTGGCTTAGCGGTTAAGGGCGTGCGCTTCACTACTGGTGGCCCGGGTTCGGATCCCGGGCGCGCACAGACACACCGCTTCTCCGGCCATGCTGAGGTCGCATCCCACATACAGCAACTAGAAGGATGTGCAACTATGACATACAACTATCCACTGGGGCTTTGGGGAAAAAAAGGAGGAGGACTGGCAATAAATGTTAGCTCAGAGCCGGTCTTTCTCACCAAAAAGAGGAGGATTAGCATGGATGTTAGCTCAGGGCTGACTGTCCTCACACACACACACACACACACACACACACACACACACACACACACAAAAGAATATCAAATATCTTGGAATAAATTTAACAAAATATGTGAAAGACCTCCACATTGAAAACAATCTAACAATGCAGCGTGAAATTAAAGGCAACGTAAATAAATGGAGATCTATACCATGTAAATGAATTAGAAAAGACTCAATACTATTAAGATGTCAATTCTCCCCAAATGAATCTATAGATTCAATGGAAACCCAACTATAATGTCTGCAGACTTTTTTACAGAAATTGACAAACTAATTCTAAAATGTATATGGAAATACAAAGAACCTAAAACATCCAAATTAATCTTGATAAAGAAGAATAAAGTTGGACGACTTACACTACCTGATTTCCAGACTTGCTATAAAGCTACAGCAGTGAGGTACTGGCATACAGATAAACAAATATATCAATAGAACAAAACAGAGATCCCAGAAATAGGCCCATACCTATACAGTCGTTTTTTGACAAAAGTGCCAAGCAAACAAACGGGGAGAGAAAGTTGTGGTAGTTTTAAACTATGTCAAATTTTTTGACATTCCTTCCCCCAAAAGGTGGAGCCCTACCCTCTTCTCCCCTTGAGTATGGGCTGGACTTAGGGACTTAATTCTAATGAATAGAATGTGGCAGAAGTGACAGTGTGTGATTAGGTCATAAGAGGCATCACAGCTTCTTCTCTGTCTTGGATCATTCACTCTGGAGGAGATAACTGCATGTCTTGAGGACTCTCAGAGAGCCCACATGTCAAGGAACTGAGGACTCCTTCCAAAAGCCACGTGAGTAAGTCATCTTGGAAAAAGATCCTCCAGCCCCAGGCAAACCTTCAGATGACTGCAGCCCCAGAACACATCTTAACTGCAACTTCAGGAGAGACTGTGAGCCAGAACCACCCAGCTAAGCCCCTCCTGAATTTCTGACCCTCAGAAACCTAGGTAATAAATATTTGCTGGGGGCCGGCCCCGTGGCTTAGCCGTTAAGTGCGCGCACTCCGCTGCTGGAGGCCCGGGGTTCGGATCCTGGACGCGCACTGACGCACCGCTTCTCCGGCCATGCTGAGGCCACGTGCCACGTACAGCAACTAGAAGGATGAGCAGCTGTGACATACAACTATCTACTGGGGCTTTGGGGGGAAAAAATAAATAAAATTATAAATATTTGCTGGTTTAAACTGCTAAGTTTTAGAGTAATTAGATAAATAATAAATACATTAGTCTTTTCAGCAAATAGTGCTGGTACTGGAACAAGACATCCATATGGGGGGAAAAAATGAACCTCATCCACAATCTTACACAATACTCAAAAATTAAGATGCATCAGAAACCCAAATGTAAAAAGCTAAAACCATAAAACTTCCAGGTGAAAACACAGGGAAAATCTCCAACACTTAGAAGTAGGCAAGGATTCCTCAGACAGGACACAAAAAGCAATAACCATAAAAGAAAATACAGATAGGGGCCGGCCCAGTGGCACAAGCAGTTAAGTGCGCGCGCTCCGCTGGGGCAGCCCGGGGTTCACTGGTTTGGATCCGGGGCACGCACCGTTGCACCGCTTGGCAAGCCATGCTGTGGCGGCCTCCCACATAAAGTGGAGGAAGATGGGCATGGCTGTTAGCCCAGGGCCAGTCTTCCTCAGCAAAAAAAAAAGATGAGGATTGGCAGATGTTAGCACAGGGCTGATGTTCCTCACAAAAAAAAAAAGAGAATACTGATAAATCAGACTTCAACAAAACTGAAAACTTCTGATATTTAAAATATACTAATAAAACAAATAAGCAAGTCACCATGGACTGAGATAAAATATTCACAAAACATATATCTCACTGGTATCCAGAGTATATAAAGATTTCCTAAAACTCAATAATAAAAAATAACTAACAGCTCCATTTTTTTTTTAACAGGCAAAGATCTGTTTTTTTTTTTTAAGAGATGATTTCTTATTTATTTATTTATTTTCCCCCAAAGCCCCAGTAGATAGTTGTATGTCATAGCTGCACATCCTTCTAGTTGCTGTATGTGGGACGCGGCCTCAGCATGGCCGGCGAAGTGGTGCGTCGGTGCGCACCCAGGATCTGAACCCGGGCCGCCAGCAGTGGAGCGCATGCACTTAACCGCTAAGCCACGGGGCCGGCCCTGGACAAAGGATTTGAACAAGTACTTCACAAAGGAAGATATACAAATGATGAATAAGTACAGGAAAAAGTGCTCAACATCACTAATAATCAGGTAAATACAAATTAAAACCACAATGAGATATCACTATACTTTCACGAAAATGGCTAAAATTAAAAACACCGACAACATACTAAATGTTGATGAGAATTTAGAACGATCACAACTCTCATACATTATTGGTGGGAGTGTAAAATGGTACCACCATTTTGAAAAAGGTGTTCAAGTTTCTAGACATACATCTACCCTATGATTCAGCAATTCTAGTCCCCTCAAGATAAATGAATGTACACATTCCCCAAAAACACTTGTACAAAAATGTCCACAGAAGCCTCACTCACAAGTAAAACACTGGAAATAGCCCAGATGCCCATAAAAAGGAATAAAAAGGAATGAACTACTGATACAGACAACAGCATGGATAAATTCCCCAAACATTATACTGTGTGCAAGAAGCCTTACACAGGAATATATATAGTATGATTCCATTTACATGGAATTTTAGAACAGGCCAACCTAATCTATGAGGAAAAAAATCAGAGCAGAAAAAATCTGGCTAGAACACAACAGCAGTTTAAATTACCCCTAAATTAAAGAAAACGAATTTAAAACATGGGTGATAGTATCAAGAGTATTCTGTTGGGAAAATACTTATTAAATTATTAATAACTTGTTCATATAACTCTGATAAATAGTAGCTTACCAGTTATCAGTGTATTACCTCTTGGCTCCAAACACAACCATCACTGCCTGCTCTGCAAAAATAGAGCTGAACCCATTACGTGTTCTCCCTGTACCAACTGATTAAGCTTTGTCAGTAGAGGACACTGGAGAGACACTGCAAAAAGAAAATGCTTCTCTACCTGGTTCCAGCATGCTCCTCTCACCAGGCCCCCGACACCCCAGTGCCTAGCCACGGCTGAGTGTCTGATTCACATAATGCATAGTGGTCAGCAGTACCCAGTGGCCAGCAGCTTTTCTGACACTTCACTCAAGCAGTTTTGTGGTAGAGTGCTTCCAGCCAGACACCTCTCCATAAATGGCTTTCTCCAACATTCTAGAGGGTAGATTTCCAGCAAGTTCCAGAGGGTAGATTTCCAGCATGTTTTGCCAATGTGGCACCACAATGACTTTCTCTACCAACCAGTTAGGCATGGCCACCCCCTCCTCCAACAAGATATGGATCTTCCTTGAGCACTCTGTATCAGCCCTAGGGGTAGCTGGCTGCTCCTATATATGCTATTCCTATATTACTTATAAGAGTTCTCTCTACTTCTACTAGCCAATTCCTCATTTCTCAAATCCCCTGTTATAGTCCATAATTTTGTACATTAAACTTTACCTCTTCTTATTACTATGTGGTTTCTGTCTCCTGAATGGAACCTGTCAGTTGTTTCCATGAGTTAAAAAGGCTAAGTAGCATAGACTGAAAATGAGAAATTTTATTAGCTACATAAAATCCACATAGCTCAGCTTTATTCACAATTCTACCAATAAAAAGTAATACAACACTGTAAAACAGCCAAGTTAACATACTTAAGGGTCCAAGCAGCCCTGCCTGGTACACTCTGCTTCATGAAGTTACTCAAGCTTAATATCTGGCTCCCTAAGGTCAAAGTCAGCACTTCCTTTGGAGACACTCATGAAATAGCTAACACAACCACATATTTTATAATACATCTTCCCAAACATGGACGAAACTTCTTAGCATTCATCTTATTTTCTATGCTAAAGAAATTACTTTAGGGCTGGCCCAGTGGCATAGCGGTTAAGTTCGTGTGTTCTGCTTTGGCGGCTAGAGGTTCACAAGTTCGGATCCCAGACCCGGACACAGGCACCGCTTATCAAGCCACACTGTGGCAGGCGTCCCACATATAAAATAGAGGAAGATGGGCACAGATGTTAGCTCAGAGCCAATCTTCCTCAGCAAAAAGAGGAGGATTGGCAAGAGATGTTAGCTCAGGGCTAATTTTCCTCACCAAAAAAAAAAAAAAATTACTTTAATTTTCATGAAGAATATCAAAAACCAAAACAGCCTATGCATATCATGTGCTTGCCTGAAATACCTAGTGTGCTACTTGGTCCTGATCCACACAACATCCTGCAGCTGAGCAGTCTTCATAAATAAGTTTCAAAATACTCTCTACCAAATCAATTTTGTGTCCAAACAGCAACTATAAAGTCTCTAAATCAATCAGGGACCATTAAAATAACATCTGCAAAAACCTGTTTAAAGTATATAATCAAATACACATCGAGTGCCTACAATGAGTGAGACTGTAGAACAAATATTCTACTGGTAAGATGAACACAGTTTCTGCCCTCAGAAAAGTGAAAGTGAGGATGGAGGGCAGGTAGAAATGAGAGGCAAATAAGTGATTTTTTTTAAAGTATGGTAAATATTATAATGAAGAATGTACTATAAAAACACGAGGAGTGGTCATTAACCAAGATGGAAGGTAGGGGTCAGGAAATGCTTCTTAGAGGATATAGCATCTAAACTGAAATCTGAAAGATAACTGGAGTTAAGTAGGAAGAGGGAGATAAGGGTAAAGCGAAGATAAAAGCATGGGCAAATGCCCAGAGGGAGGAGAGAGTCACCTGAAACATCTGACGCTGGACCATCAAGAGATGCAGTTAGAGAGATCAATAAGAGCCAAATGATGAAGTGCCTCATCAACCAGACTCAGGAGTTGGGACCTGACCCACACTTCGCACTGGGAAGTTACTGAAGAGCTTTAAGCAGAAGATCAAGGTCTCAGATTTGCACTGGCTGCAGTGTGCAGTGGACTGGAGCAGGCAAGACTACAGCAGCCAAATGAAATTATTCCCAAATAGTTTTGAAAAACTAAAACAAGCCAGGGGCCGGCCCAGTGGCAGAGTGGTTAAGTGTGTGCGCTCTTGGCGGCCCAGGGTTTGCAGGTTTGGGTCCCAGGCGCGCACCGACACACCACTTGTCAAGCCATGCTGTGGTGGCGTCCCATATAAAGTAGAGGAGGATGGGCACAGATGTTAGCCCAGGCCCAGTCTTCCTCAGCAAAAAAAAAGAGGAAGACTGGCATCGGATGTTAGCTCAGGGCTAATCTTCCTCACAAAAAAAACTAAAACAAGCCATAACTTTACCACTGACAAGCTTTATCTGATCAACTCCATAAGGCAGGAAGAGTAGGTATCATCAACCCAATATTACAAGCAAAGTAGTAGACAGAGAAGTGAGCTGACTTCTCTAAGTAAGGCTCCACAGCCAGAAAGTAATGAAAACACCAGCATTCACTTTCCTTGCCTAGTTCCTAGGAGAGCTCCAAGATCTATCTTTTCAGTCTAGTCTGGGCAGGCAGGCATCACTTGGTGCAGAGTTGAGTAAGGTTAGCACTCTCAGCAGTACACCTGTAGGTCCATTTGCTCAGCAAGTTTACTGTCTCTACAAAATGACGTGGGAACCCCAAACCTTTCAGATACTAGAGACAACACTCCTTCCCTGCCTTTTTCACACTGCAGGGAAGCAAGGCCACAGGAGTGAGGAAGAGAGACTGAATGGTCAGGACACCAAGAGTTTCAGAACCATGCCCTCAAGAAAATCACTTATTCCCTCTGCAATTTTAGTCATCACCTAGAAACTGAATACAACAATTGTCAAAGTCCCCACACTCTAAAAAATGTCCAAGATTCTGTAACTGTCCCACCTGAAGAAAGCATGGTATCCTGGAAACTTTCACATGATAGCATCAATGTTGTCAAGGGTGGTAATATAATCATGGAGAGTTTCAAGTCCCTGGGGAAACACACTGAGAGCTAACAAACAGCATCAATGTCCATGGTCAGGAGTAAACTTTCTGAGAAGAGCATTTGAAAATGTTTCCTTAGGCAATAAATAAGAGAAAAACACAACATCTAACTCCAGTAGCAGTTACTTGCATTATAAAACTAATTTATTAGTTTTAGTCTCCCACACTCCCCCACTCTCTGCCCTGGCAGAGGAGCAAACCTGTTGGCATCACTTCGACAACCAAGACAATTTTATAGTTTAGATGCAAGGCCTCTGTGGAGCTCCACTGACAACATTTGTTAAGACAAAATTTGGATTTTTTAAAAGGAAAAACTGAAGTAATAATACACAAAAACAAAATAACTGACACGGGAAGAAAGTACTACAGCAAAGCAAGGCTGTCACAGTACCAGGGCCACTCACACAGTCTTCAGTAGATACAGCAATCATGGCTGCAGGGGAACAAAGGGTACAGTTACCAAAGGGCTCCAAGACGAGCAGAGAGGAGAAACAAAGGCCCCTGCCTGGCTCTTATGGCTTATTGAAGAACTGTAGAACCAATCATCTGAACTTTTTTCCAATGAAGGATTTTATCTTAATCTTAGGTCGTATGAGGACTAGAAACCTGACCTGCTCTGTTCAATGGGTATGATCCTAATTACAGTCTTACACTTGAAAAGATAAAATCTTTAAAGGAAAGTTGGTTTTGATTTGTTTTTATCACCTGTAAGTGCTTTTACCTAAAAGTAACTCATGATACTTGAGAAGTATTTTCTCATTTACCCTTAGATTCTTGACAAGGATTTTTACATTCAAGAAGTTTTACAAATAGCTCCAAGATGCAGACCTTCAGCAGCCCACAAGGGCTAGTATTTCAATAAGGGCCACAATACAGCAATAAGGCTTGCTCAACAACATAGATTACATTTTCCCAGGTAAAACGATTACCTACCCACAGCCCAATTTCCCAGGTATCACACCAGGGTACAAAGCTATTTAAGAGGAAAGGAAAAGTTGTCTACATTGAAAAGATCAGGAAACTAAAGCACACAGAAGATAAGCAGATGAAAGCTAAAGCAGAGAAAAGGAAAAAGCTCTATCTGGCCCACTTTATAACAGGTTCTGAATCTAAATGTCCATCTAAATTCATGACAAATATGAAATGCCATGTTACTCATCTTTAAAAAAGAACTTCTCATTCAAAGGAAAACACAAGCATCAAAACTATTTTGTATAAAAAAACAAATTATTACATGGAGGTTTATAGTAGATTTATTCGTAATTGCCAAAGCTTGGAAGTAATCAAGATGTCCTACAGTAGGTGAATGGATAAACTGTGGTACATTCAGACAATGGAATATTATTCAGCACTAAAAAAAGAAAAAAGAGCTATCAAGCCCTATAAAGACATGGAGAAATCTTAACTGCATATTATTAAGTGAAAAATGCCGGGCCGGCCCCGTGGCTTGGCGGTTGAGTGCGTGCGCTCCGCTGCTGGCGGCCTGGGTTCGGATCCCGGGCGCGCACCGACGCACCGCTTCTCCGGCCATGCTGGGGCCGCGTCCCACATGCAGCAGCTAGAAGAATGTGCAGCTATGACATACAACTATCTACTGGGGCTTTGGGGGAAAATAAATAAATAAATAAAATCTAAAAAAAAAAAGAAAAATGCCAATCTAAAAAGCCTACATACTGTATAATTGCAACTATATGACATTCTGGAAAGGAAAAACTACGGACACAGTAAAAAGATTAGTGGTTGCCAGGGGTTGGGGGAGAGGGAGGGAAGATTAGGAGGACAGAGGATTTTTAGGACAGTGAAACTACTCTGTATGATACCATAACAGTGGATACATGTTATTATACATTTGTCAAAACCCATAGAATGTACATCAAGAGCGAACCCTGATGTAAACTATGGACTTTAGGTGATAATGATGTATCAATGTAGGTTCAACTATAACGAAATGTACCACTCTGGTGTGGGATGTTGATAATGGCAGAGGCTATGTATGTGTGGGGGTAAGGGGTATATGGGAAATCTCTGTACTTTCCATTCAATTTTGCTATGAGCCTAAAACTGCTTCAAAAAATAAAGTATTTTTTAAAAAGCCAAATTATTTAAATGTTTTAATTTTTTATCTGGGCAGTTATTAGACAGGTATATACATGTGTAAAAATCACCAAATTTTGTGCACTTTATATGTATTTTATACTTCGATGAGTTTAAAAATAAAACAAAAATTTAACAGAGCAAACTAATCACGTGAGGGAAAAAAAATCTGTGCTTAAACTAACACTGGAAAGCAGAGCCTATCTATCATGACAAGGCATGGGCACTGTCTGAGCAATGATACTCCCTGGCTGTGTGGCCTAAACATCTTATTCTCAGCTTTCTCAAATACAAAATGAACGTACTACTACTCAGCTCATAGGGCTGTTAAAAAAGAAATTCCTGGGGCTGACCCGGTGGCGTAGTGGTTAAGTTCGCCCACTCTGCTTTGGCGGCCCGGGGTTCACAGGTTCGGATCCTGGGCACGGACCTACACTCCACGTATCAAGCCGTGCTGTGGCAGGCGTCCCCTATAAAGTAGAGGAAGATCGGCATGGATGTTAACCCAGGGCCAATCTTCCTCAGGAAAAAGAGGATTAGCAATGGATGTTAGCTCAAGGCTAATCTTCCTCAAGGAAGGAAGGGAGGGAGGGAGGGAGGGAGGAAGGAAGGAAGGAAGGAAGGAAGGAAGAAAGAAAGAAAGAAAGAAAGAAATTCCTTCTCTCATCCACTTAGTTATTTAAAAGAAAAACATGCAAGGCCGGCCCGGTGGCTTGGCGGTTAAGTGCGCGTGCTCCGCTACTGGCGGCCCGGGGTTCGGATCCTGGGCGCGCACCGATGCACTGCTTCTCCAGCCATGCTGAGGCCGCGTCCCACATACAGCAGCAACTAGAAGGACGTGCAACTATGACATACAACTATCTACTGGGGCTTTGAGGGGAAAAAAAAAAAAAAAAAAGGAAGAGGATTGGCAATAGATGTTAGCTCAGAGCCGGCCTTCCTCAGCAAAAAGAGAAGGATTAGCATGGATGTTAGCTCAGGGCTGATCTCCCTCACAAAAAAAAAAAAAAAAAAGAAAGAAAAACATGCAGACCAGGAAATTAAGATTCCAATCAAGTCAGAGGACTATTACATATTGGTCTCTCTCCCAATAAACTATAAAAAAATACAGTAAACTATAAATAAAATAGTTTATAAAAGACACTTAAAATTTTTAATAAAAATGCCCTCTAAAGAAGCAATATTTAGGGCCGGCCCCATGGCTTAGCGGTTAACTGCGCGCGCTCCGCTACCAGCGGCCCGGGTTCGGATCCCGGGCAGGCATCGACACACTGCTTCTCCGGCCATGCTGAGGCCACGTCCCACAGACGGCAACTAGAAGGATGTGCAGCTATGACATACAACTACCTACTGGGGCTTTGGGGGAAAAATAAATAAATAAATTTTAAAAATAAAATAAAAATAAATTAAATAAATAAATAAGCAATATTTAAAGAGTAATTTTCTCACTTCAACCAACTTCCACATGAAAGTTTCATTCATCTTAAATCCCCACCTTACCTTCTATCCAGAAAATATCCTTTTAGCAGTTCCATAAGAATCTATTTAATTCTTTAAGAGATTTGGGAAGCCTTAAAAGAGGATTCTTTTTTTTTTTTTAATAATTTTATTTATTTATTTATTTTTCCCCCAAAGCCCCAGTAGATAGTTGTATGTCATAGCTGCAGTTGCTGTTAAAAGAGGATTCTGATAACCGAGTTCTTGGCTACAAAGAAACTAGTCACTGAACACCAGGCCAAGGAGTCAATGGTGAAACAGAATGCAATATGTCAAACAAAGCTATGAATAGGCGAAGTGTGAAAATGACTTTTAATGAGAGGGAAGATTTAAGGGATGAATACTCATCATCAAAGCACTGCTTGCCACTCCCAGAAATTAAAATCTAGAACACTTAGCTAGGACCCTCTGGTTGGGACTAGTTTTCAAATATCACACACAGAAGATCATCAGACAAGAAAGCCTCAAGCTTTAAAAAGTTACATGTGAATTAATTTTAATTTGAAAATAATGAAATATGTGCCACATGACCAACAGTCTAAAGATGTAGTACCTACTGTGGTACCTGGGCCTGGTCACTTACAAAGGCACAAATCACCAAGGCCAGGCTCCACAGAGAAATGAAGGATGAATTCTGTTGAACCCTGTGGATGACCAAGAAGCCTCTTGGCCGGCATCAATTAACAGAAATCCAGAAACATGACAAGTACCGAAGTAAGTTCTAAAGCAAAAAGACGCCCTCACTCTTGTGTGTACTTGCAGCAGTTCCTGGTTATTTCAAATTCTCAACTCAACGGAGTATCCATTAGTTCTTGATTCAGTATGCATAGATCTGGAAATCTGGCAAAAATGGAAAATGAAGCTTAGAGCTGAGGACTATGAAGGAGGAATAACAACAAAACTGGACCCAGAACCCATAGGACTGCTCTTAACTTTTCCTGAAACAGTGTCCCTCTGACGCAGTCTGAGAGTCAGAGCAATTCTACTTCTAGATATTTATTGAAGAGAAATGAAAACATATATACACAAAGACTTACATGAGAAAATGTATCTTTATTCATAATAGCCAAAAATTAGAAATAACTCAAATGTCCATTGGCAAATGGTATAACCAGAAAACGGACTACTACTCAGCAATAAAAAGGAATACAACAAAATGGATGAACCTCAAAATCACCATACTGAACAAAAGAAGCCATATACAAAAGACTATACAGTCAATTTTCATTATTCACAGTGGTTATATTCTACAGTCACTGTAAACACCAAGTTGGTGAATACTGAGCCACTGCTCCTGGGGAAACATAGGTTAAGTTTCTGTGAGCCTAGAGGTCACAACATTTTTGTCAACCACTCAATACATAACCTTCTAGAGCTACATACATACAATATATAACCTTTTATGTATGTTTCTGTTTAAAAACACTTTATTTAACATACATATATTGTGGACTCATTAATGCTGAACTCTCAGCCAACAGCACTATAACTCATGCCTGAACAAAATTTATCTAACGAATATATTTTCTTCACAGGGCGCATCACTGCCTTCTTGTGCTTAAGAAGATTAGACAGCTTGGGAGCCATTTTAAGCAGCGAAATCACCAACAAATAGAGCAAAAATACGAAAAACCATGGCCCTAAATAGACTACAGAAAAGACACTTATTGACAGCAGTAGAGCTGAAACAAGAAGGCCGAGTCGCCTTGTTCCACCTCAGCTGGGAACATGCACATCAGGCAATTCAAATGTTTTGCCATTTCTGGCCTGCAAAGGGTTTTCTTGGGCCAGTGAAGTGGCTCAAATTTTCTTAATTCATTGCCAAATTTAAAAATCAGGAAATTTCACATAAAAATAGAGATTTCTGGTTTTCTTTCACAAAAAAAATCATAAGATCTGGTAACACAACAACTGGGTGGAACTGAGCAACACTGACCCTTTAGATAGGGCCTGTGTTCACCAGGTCACCCTAGTCCCTGCCACTCCCCACTGCCCTACAACCTGCTTCCCTAATTTACTGCTAGCTGGTCCTGATGTAAATGCATCATTTACCAACCCAGATGTTTATAATATATTGCTGGCTGCAAAAAGGTAGAAATCAGGATGTATAGCATAATCTCATTTTTGTAAAAGTTATAAGACACATGGGAAAAAAAAGTCTGGTTATACACTAAAACAATAACAATAACTTCACCTAACAGTGAAGTTATGGATGATCCTTTATTTCTTCTTGTTATTCATATATATTATCTTTTTTTAACTAGTGAATAAACACTGCTTATATAATAAGTTTTTTATAACAGCTTCGAGATATAATTCACACATCATACAATTCACCCATTTAAAGTATACAATTCAATGGTTTTTGGTATATTTGCAGATATGTGCAACCACCACTACCATTTTAGAACACATTCATCAGCTCAAAAAGAAATCCTATACCCTTTAGCTATCATTCCCCTATCTTCTCATCCACCTCCAAGCCCTAAGCAACCACTAATCTATTTCCTGTCTCTATTTGCCTATTCTGGACATTTCATATAAATGGAGTCATATAATATGTGATCTTTTGTGTCTGGCTTGTTTCACTTAGCATAATGTGTTCAAGGCTCATCTATGTTATAGTATCAGTACTTCATTTATTTTTATTGCTAAATAATATTCCATTGTACATATAAATACCACATTTTATTTATCTATTATCAGTTGATAGACATTTGGGTTGTTTCCCCTTTTGGCTATTATAAATAATGATGCTATAAACATCATATACAGGTTTCTGTGTGGACATATGTTTTCATTTCTCTTGGGTAGATAATTAGGAATAGGATTGCTGGATCTACGGTAGTCTAACCATTTAAAGAACTGCCAGACTGTTTTCCAGAGTGGCTGCATCATTTTACATTCTCACCAGCTGTGTATGAGGGCTCCGATTTCTCCACACCCTCACCAACATTTGTCACTATCCGACTTTTTGATTATGGAGTAAGTCATTTATAAATGTTCATTCAATCATAATACACCCAGATTTTTATGGACTTCAAGGTGCTCTTATTCACTGACATCCAATTTTACACTTGACAAGAGCCCAGTCCTAGACTGGCTCCCCTGGCCTACCTACCTTCTATAAAATGAGGGGACAGGAATAAACAAGCTAAACCCCCACCCACAAATAAAACTCTTACAGAAGAGATCAGCAGCAGATTTTCTAAGCACTCAACAAAACAAAAGTCCCTAACAGGGATCCAGCACTCAAGTGAACATGTGTTCCCATCAAAACTCATTTGTAATGCCTCCTACACAAATGCAACTTCAAACCATAGCAGCAAGCATGAGAGTCTCGACCTATCATCTTTTTATTTGTAAAAAAACCAAGATGTCTTACGTTTTCCCACACAGAATCCACTGCTCAAATCCTGCTGTAGTAGGGGAAGGGAAAAGAAATCTGATTTAAAATCGGGGCAAAAGCACAGATGCACCGGGACAAACATACAAAATGCCTGACTGCTCCCTTGCCCCAAGCCAGAGACAGAGTGCACTGTGCAACCTTTCCCAGGCTCTCCTCATCACTGCTCCTTACAATCTCTGGGCAGAACTGGGAGGACGGCAAGCAGCAAACACTACTGCCATGTTTACAGGAGCCCATGGTGGCAGTGAGACCAAGACCCAACCAAGAAGAGGGTCTAAGAATCTCGGCACCCGGTGCTATGCTCACCCAACATATATTTTGCAAGAGTCAAAACTGGCATCTTAGCCAGGAAGGGGGTGGGCCACACAGCTTCTTCTGGGATGTCGAATTACTTTCTGTTTTTAGGCCTCAGTTCTGCACTTTGAGCAAGTTCTGCCTCTGTTCTGCACCACTGAGGACCAGCCTCCATAAGGCACTAGCTAGAGTCAACACGTCCAAAATTCAGGAAGGGTAGGAGGTGGAGATCCATGGCCACCAAATCCCCTTTCCATTTGCCTCTTCCCTCCATTTCCCTGTTTAATTACAAAGGGTGTTTCCAACTCACACATTTTTGTAAACATTTAGTCCTCATCTACTACATGCAGGTAAAAGAAGACACAAAAATACAGTCTCTGTAGGAAAGAGGTTAGGTCTTATCAGAGGAAACAAAAAATTATTCTTAAAAGAGCAAATACTATTTCTTTTTTGTTTAAGGGCAATAATGCTACTACAGTTCAGAGGGAGCGGAGCATCCCCAAGCGCTGGAATGTTTTGGGAGTGTTTCATCAAGAAGGTAGAAAGGGCCAGAGCTGGACTCGGGAGAAAAGAGAAGTGGAGCTGAAGGAAAAGGGTATCCCAAAGAGGGGCAAATGTCACTGGACTGAACTGGCAAGAGGATCCGCGTAGGGAAATATCATGTATGGAATGTTCAGCAAACCATTTGGTTAGTGGCAATTAGCATAAGCCCTGGAAAGGTTGGCTGGGGCCAGCTGGGCAGCAGCACCTTGAATGCCCATTAGGATTCAGATCTCATCCCATAAGCCTGCAGCAGTATAGGATCTCCACAGTCTGTGAAGTGTGTCTGTCGCTCATAATAGTTAAAAGTGCCGACATTTACAGATGAACTACATAAAGACAAAAAAGTTAAAGCGGATGGTCTGTTACTGTAACAACATCTTACTTATTTGCACTTAAAAATGCCCAGCACAGTGGCCGGCCCAGTGGCGCAAGCAGTTAAGTGCGCGCGCTCCGCTGCAGCGGCCCGGGGTTCGCCAGTTCGGATCCAGGGCACGCACCGACGCACTGTGTGGCAAGCCATGCTGTGGCGGCGTCCCATATAAAGTGGAGGAAAATGGGCATGGATGTTAGCCCAGGGCCAGTCTTCCTCAGCAAAAAAAAAAAAAAAAAAAAAAGGAGGATTGGTATATGTTAGCACAGGGCTGATCTCACAAAAAAAAAAAAAAAAAAAAAAAAAAACGCCCAACACAGAAGTAGTGCTATAAGCTCCCGTTGGGTAATACCATGCTGAATCTACCATCATCTACTACTAATAAATATTCATGAGGTAATACAGGCACTAAACAAAGGCAACACAAGTTCTTGGATATTCTATAATTTCCTTGGGGCAGCGGTTCTAACAATAGGATTAGACCATGGATGGACGTTAATGGACCCTTGAACCGCCTAAAACTGTATGCAAAAGTTAGTGTTGTGACCGTGACTAAGAAGAGAATCTGTCTCTTTCCACATCTCAAACACTCTGATAGCCTAAACAGGCTAGGAGCCTAACTTAGGGTTATTTTAACAGAAACCAGCAAGAAGTTAACCCTATAGCTGCCTTAACTTTCTAAATTAAGCGTTAATCGAAGGGGGTTGGGGGGTTAGCTGGGGCAATTTTGAGAAGCTCCTTATATTTAAGTATCTCCCATCTTTCTTGTCAAGAACTGCCCAAGGAACTGGTCTCACCAAGGTCAAAATTCATTCAAGATTCAAAAAATGGCCCAAGAGAGGGCAATGAAATAAATAACTCAAGACTACTCAACTTCTCTCTCTTCTCACAAGGCAAACAGCAACATGCCCCCAGCCTCCTTTAGTTTCAGCATCCGTCCTCCAAAACAACCTCCTAAAAAAGGAGGTGGTTTCTTTCAAAATTAAACATTCTGAGGTGACAAGATCCTGACACAAATGCACAAAGTATTGCTGCTTGACTTCTTAGGCGTTTCATGCAGGCTTTTTGTATGATCGCATACAAGGAGGCTGGGCAGAGAAGCCAAGGGACCATACCAAAGGAGAAATGTGTTTTGAGCATTCAGAACTCTTCCTAGGACCTGCACACCTTGCCCAGGGTCTCTAATCTTCTCACCCTTGCAGGAAAGGGGCCTTAAAGGACTGTTTTCATTGGGTAAGATACATTTAGTCTGTTAAAAGTTAATTTGGCAGTTTCATACCATCCACAACGACAAAGAGAAGTGTCATTTCTTTTTCTGATCCTAACACACTTCTACATTTCCTTTGTCTCCTGATTAAACTGGCAGAATATCTCTTTAGGAGATAAAATCAACCAAGTCATCACCATAATACTCACTTTCTCCTACAGCAAGAAGAGGAAGACCTTACAACTCCAAAAAGTGGTGACAGAGAACCAAAGAAATGATACAAGATAAAATTCGAGCATCATGGATATTTAACCAAACCCTTCAGGAAGAAGTAAACGGTGGGCTCCGAAGAACACAGAAAGCAGGCGCCGGGCAGAGAGCTTTTGCCCTGCCAGAATCAGAGGGCAGTGACACTGGCCGGCCTGGTTCGCGGGGGCTTCTGCCTGTTTCGTCTAGTCTTAGTCTCAAGCGGTCTGAAAATCACTCGCAGTCACGACATCTAAGACAGAGGTACGTTTATTTCTCACCCGGGAGCAACACAAACCCGGAGAGCCTCAGGCTGGCACTGGACACGTTTCAGCGCTGCGGGTCAGGGGAGACCAGGGTTTCCGCCGGAGAAGCTAGTTTCCCGCTACCCCGCCGGCCGGCTCTTGGGCGCGGGGCTCTCAGACCTCCACCCCGAGGCCGTCTCCCGGTCTCGGCGCCAGCATCTGGGAGGCACCACGGGCGGCCGATCAGGATGCTCAAGAGAGGTTCGAGCGATGCTCTGGCGATGCCCCGGCCCCGCGCGCGCCCGCTCCAACCCCGCGCCCGCCGCCGCCCGCCCCGCCGCCGTTAGGCCGGTCTTTCGGCCCGGCTCTTGTCACTCACCGGCCCGGCCCGGGCAGCGGGCGCCCACGGCTCCCCACGGGAGCTGGGCCCCCTGGGTCTCCTGGTTTCGGCCCGCCCCCTGGCAGGCAGCGCTGGTGGCTGAACCCCACAACAGCGGCCCAGCACCGGCCGCTCGGTCCAGCTCCCGGCGCTGCCCACTGGGTACGGATCAACAACAAGATGGCGGCCAGCCGAGGGGGCGGGGGCCAGGCGTCATAGTAACCAGGACGGCAAAGAACCCGCCCCCGGCTGAGGATATCTCCAATCAACAGCCTCTTTGCCCGACGCCCCCGGGAGTGCTTTCCGCTGACCGGTCGGCCGGCCTGTCAGTCAGGGCCGGCCTCTAAGGCCCACGCCGACCGCCTCAGCACGTGACTGTGACGGCACGGGTTGGCGCCTGCGCGCCGGTCCCGGAGGTGCTAGAGGCAGAGATTTTGCTCGTGCCTCCGTGGCCTTAGCGCCCTTGTATTCTCTGCGAGCGCTGCCCACGTGTGGTGCCGGCAGCGTCTTCTCACACACGCGCGTACTAACTTAGGGAATGTCTGCTGTGTGCTATTTGCTTTTTTTGTCATCCACCCTTGGAAGATTGTTGTCCCCTGTTCACTGATGAGGAAACTGAGGCCAGGCCAAGGTTACACCACCTCTGGAAGTGGAGGCACCGGCTCCTGTACCTTGTGCTGGCTGCAGAGTATAATGCCCTCTTCGCAGTGTCTTCCTCATCTTTGCCCGTCATCACTGCGAGGTGCGGCCATTTGTGCTGCCCCGCGCAGTTCCTGGCGCCTTGCCCACGTTTGTCCTTCTGCCTGGAGTTTAGCCCCCAGCACAAGCCCTGACACACAGCGCGCACTCTGTCTTCCTGCCCTACAGCATCTTGTCTTGAGTTTCTATGACAACATCCTTTACCCTGGACTGTCTGCCTCCGAGGCCGACTATGAGTCCTGGGAAGACGGTTATCCCTGGTCCCTGATACAGAGCACCTTAACCCTGGGCTTGGCTTCAGAGTTAGAAACCTAGATGCAGTCACACAGCCTGGACCCATGGCAAGTGCCGGGACTAGCTAGCTCTGTGACTTTTGAGCCTTGGTTGCCCGTATGTAAAATGAGGATAACAGTAGAACTCATCAGAGATGAAGATTTAATGAGCCCTTAGAGCAGGGCAAGTGCTCAGGAAAAGTCCACCTACAACCACTTCCAGCAACAGCCTGCTCCCAGGTTGCTGTCCCTGAGGCCAGCTCTAATACCTTCACTTTATTGGAAGCACTGTGAAGCATGTCTTTCCCCCGGAAGGTACTCAGCTTCTCCCACTGCCTGGGACACCATAACTGGCTCAGGAAAGGAGGTCCTCCAGTGCCCTAAGAGGGTTCAGGTCCACAGACTTGGTAGAGGGGAGATGATTGAGAGAACTTGGGGATACCACAGTAAAGGTAGCCACCACACAGACAGCAGGTGCTCTTGGAGAGCTGGCAGTAACCTGAGACTTGATGCCAGGCTGGGAATGGGGAGTGGGCTAGCACTGTATCCAACAGAACCTGCCCTCCTACAGGTTACTGTAGGCTACCTGGTTATGTGCAACAGCTTAGCTCAGCACAGGGAGGGCTGAGGGCCGAGGAACCAGAAGAAATGAATCAGAAAAAAAATGGGAACACCTCCTCAGAAGAGGGCTACCATCAAGCCCTCCATGGCCATCCATGCCACAGAGTTCTCAAGTCTGTATTAACCCTCACCTCAGTGCAAAAGCTCCAGATCCTTCCCAAGAAAACCACACACAATCAGCAAACTGCCCTGGAGTTTGGTGGGGCTCTCAAACAGCAGCAATGTCCTCCTCTCAGTGGGAAAAGGAAGCTCCAAGGCCCTCCCCACTTGCCAGAGCAGGTAGCCTCTGAGAGAACAGGCTGACTGGAGGCCCCCTCAGTCACTGACAAGAACAGCAGCCTCTTACCTCTGCAGAGCATTAATCACTGTCAGAGCATTGTACAATGCCTTCTTAAAAGAAAAATAACCTGCTTCTCACTGAACCCCACCAACCTGGTATTCAGGCACTTCATGGAGGTTGGCTGAGTGGCCTCTGTCTCCTTTGGGCCTCATGCAGAGAAGCTGGTGGCGATTGTGATGTTATTGATCAGAACAGGGCTTTGGTTGATGGACCTTGCACTCAGGTAAGGAGACAGGCTATGTCTTTCAAATGCATGCAGCTCACTGACTTCATCCTAAAGTTTCCGCATAGCACCTGCCAGAAGTATAAGGCAGATATCAATACAAAATGGGCAGCCACAAGGTGGGCCAAGAAGATTGAAGCAGAGAAAGGAAAGCCAAGATGACAGATTTTGATCTTTCTAAAGTCATGAAGGCAAAGAAAATGAGGAACAGAATAATCAAGCTTGAAGATAGGAAGCTTCAAAAGGCAGCTCTCCTGAAAACTTCTCACAAAAAAGCATGTGCTGCTAAGGGTGCAGCTACAACAGTTCCTGCAAGGGTTCCAGCAAGAAAGATGACTGCTATGGGCCCAAAGGCTCCAGCCCAGAAGTTTCCTGCCCAGAAAGCTACAGGCCAGAAGGCAGCACCTCTGAAAGCTCAGAAAGGTCAGAAAGCTGCAGCCCAGAGAGCACCTGCTCCAAAGGCATCCGGCAAGAAAGCATAAGAGATAAGAGGCTGTTACAAAAATAATAAAGGTTCTTTTTGACACGCTGGCAAAAAAGAAAAAGAAAAAGAACCTTACTACTCCCTAGAGTGTGACCACAAAGTAAGGCATTGTCCAAGAGAGAACAAGGAAGCACAGATCTCAGAGTTTCTCCCACATGTAGGTTACAAGGCTGAGACTTTTCTGTTTGTAATTTTGTTTATTATTGAATCAACTTGAAAACACAACCCATGATCATGTGAAGATGAAATTCCACACATAGTGAAGCAGCTTCTTGGCCTCAGAGCCAGCGCCAGGCTCCTGTGCGCATGTTGAACAGGTAGTCTCTGCCTCTACCTGAGTTCCGATGGTCAGGAGAGAGAGAGAAGGCATTGCTGGCCTCAGCAGAACTGCCTCCCTCCCCTAAAGATAGGGGAAGACATTCCACAACCCTCGGTGTGACCCCTCTTTTGCTTGATCCAACCTGTCCCTTCCCTCCTTTCCCAGCAAATCCTTTGAGGTCTGGCTCCAATGCACAGGAAACATCCTTGATTCCCCAAAACTGAACACCAGCTCCCCTTAATCCCAATGCCAAATTACTCTGCCATAATTCACTGGTGACAATGGAGTATCTCGGGGCTTCCCCCTTCACCATCTTCACCCCCTTCCCCCTTGGGCAGGAACCAGACTAGGTCTGAGTCATCTCCTTGTCCCACAGGTGTTTGACAAATATTGGCTGAAAGGTGAGTGGGGATGATAACAGACCCCATTCAGGGAAAGAGTAGATAGTGGATGTCTGGTGATAGGAGGAGATACTGAGATGGGATAAGGAGAGAAAGCGGGCCCAGATGGAGAATGGTTTGGGAAGAGGGGGACTCATGGGAGTCCTGTGCTACCATCAAAATGCTGCTAAGAGGAAGAATGAGAGGGTGCAATGAGTCAAATCCTGCCCATAGAGAGCAGTAGAGGCCTGACCCCAAAGAGGTCAGGAGCCCACCTGCCTCCTCCATCCCGATGGTGCTGGTGTGGGCACTCACACAGGGGTAGCCATCCATTGGGAAGGGGGCAGGCTTCGCAGGGGAGTACTCTGGAGCAGCCTTAGTGCCCACTACACAGGATGGTGGGTTTACATACCAGGCTTATGATGCTGCTGGGTGCCTGTGTCATCTCCATCCTTGGTGCCTCCATGAACACCTCAATGGACCTCTCAGTTCCCTGGATCCTGGGGCAGAATAGGAGCAGGAGTACAGGCTAAGGCTCTGGGTCCCAGCCTGAGTTTAAGAGATGGACTCCCAGGGCCGGCCCGGTGGCGCAAGAGGTTAAGTGCGCATGCTCTGCTGCGGCGGCCCAGGGTTCGCCGGTTCGGATCCCTGCTGCACCAACGCACTGCTTGTCAAGCCATGCTGTGGCAGCGTCCCATATAAA
This sequence comes from Diceros bicornis minor, assembly GCF_020826845.1. Taxonomy (NCBI): domain Eukaryota; kingdom Metazoa; phylum Chordata; class Mammalia; order Perissodactyla; family Rhinocerotidae; genus Diceros; species Diceros bicornis. The sequence continues at coordinate 50,917,305 of NC_080741.1, forward strand.
GTAGAGGAAGATGGGCACAGATGTTAGCCCAGGGCCAGTCTTCCTCAGCAAAAAAAAGAGGAGGATTGGTGGATGTTAGCACAGGGCTGATCTCCTCACAAAAAAAAAAAAAAAAAAAAAAAAGAGATGGACTCCCAGGCATAGAGGTATGCATAGGAGGCTGACCTGTTTAGCAGCAGAGCCTGGGCTGGTTTGCTTGGTGCCTGTAGCACCTGGGCCAACCTAAAATGCCAGGAGGGGGGACCAAGCAGTGAGGGCAGCAGACTTGCTGGCTCCAGGAACCAGCACCATTCACCTGCCTCTTTATATTGGGGAGAGCCAATGTCTGTATGCAATGCCCACATTGTTACCCCCAGCTTCCCCTGGGTTCAGTCTTGTGCCCACAAGAAACTCAGAGTCTTAGGAGCAGGTCAGGTTTCAAGTAGAGGGCAGGGGTCACAAATTGGGGTAAAGGCCCAATGCATGACAGACTCAGAGTCTCAAGCCCTGGACATCATCCACAGTCATCCCATTCCAAGACTGGGCTCTGCCAACGATGGAAACATCTTCCTCCCGGTGTCTCTCTGCCTCTAACCTGACAACCTCTGGAGGGAGGGCAGCCCCCTTTAATATCAGTTTGCTCATCAACTTGGGCATTATCATCAAACCTTGGGTGAAACCACCTATCATAGATGGGGTCCATTAGTGGGCTGGGGGGAGGCAGGGAGCACAGGGATAGGAACCCTACCCCCAAGGAGCCTGCTGAGGAGCCATCCCAGAGCCAAGAGGAGAAGGGCACTGGTCGCTGTCAGCACCACCACAAACCAGGGCTCTGGCTGCCAGAAAGCCTCCATGTCTGTCACAAACAGGGGTGTCATCATTGAAGGCACCTGAAATGGGGGCCACAGCCTCATCACTGCCCTGTTAAATGCCCTGATCATCCAGCCTTCAAACCCCTTCAAGGCCTGGGCCACCCCACCCCCTAGATTTGCTCTTCTGTATTGCCGGGCCCTTTGCACTCAACAGTTCCCTCTGGAATGCCTTCCCCCATCATTCCACCTGGTAAACTGGGTCTCCTCATCCTCTAAGATCCTCTCTCCCCACCCCTCAAGGAACTGAGGACCCCCCTCACTGTGGCTCTGTGTGTGCTGGTGGCCACTGTGCTGGCCCTCCAGGGAACTAGATGCACAATGACAGTGGCTGTGGTGCTGAGGTGGGGGATGGAGGGACCTGCATCAGCCACATGGATCAATAGCTCATAAATATTGGGCTGCTCTGGCCAAGGGGGCGCCAACATGAGGTCATGGTGCACCAGGATGGCTCCTTGCAGACTGAATCAGCTCTGACTATTCCCTGAAAGCAGGGTGGCAAAAGAAGGGGACAATTGCTGGCCTTGGTCTGCCCCTCCCCCACAGCCTGGTGGCCCCCATGGCCCTCACCTCCCACGATACTGTAGGAGAACGCCAGGTGCTGAGGTTCCTGGGGGACCCGACATGACACCTTGGTCACCTCCACGCTACGGCCCAGGGGAGTGTGGATGGTGAGTTCCTGAAAGGGAGGTTCACACTCCAGAGCATGGTTGTTCACATCCTGCAGGAAAGTAGACAGGTCACTCACTCGCCAAACCCTCAGGCCAGTCCCTCAGCCTTTTCCCACTATAGCCAGAGCCTAGGTATCAGGCAACAGGCTCCAAAGCTTTCCACAATGAGGCCCCACCCCCTCCAGCTGACCAGTGGAGGAAACTGAGGCACAGAATGGAAAAGCAGAATGCCAGAGGGAGATCTGAACTCTTCTCAATTCTTTCCAAGGCCTCAGGGCTCAATTACCTCAACCTCGATGGTAATGGTGCAGGAGCCTGAGCCGCGGCAGGTGGGGTCCTGGTCTTGGCTATGGTCAGTCAGCAGGACAGTGAGCCTATACAACCTTTGCAGCTCATAGTCCAAAGGCCCCAAGAGGCAAACCTCCCCTAGAAGGGGTGGCCACAACCTCAGCCTACAGAGTCAACTCTGGCTCCACCCCTCCATTCCAGCCCTGGGGTGGGAATACCGCTGAGATGGTCCACAGCAAAGGTGGCAGACCCGCCAGAGGTGTAGTACTCAATACTGTCGTGTGGGTAATCCATGTCCGTGCCCACCACAGAGCCCAGAAGAGTGGGGGGCCCTGCATCCTCCCGATTTCGGAATGTGCTTGAGACACAGGCTGGGGAGAACTTGTTGACAGGTGTCACCATCACCAGTACTGGCACCTCACCTGGAGGCCGTTTAGCAGTCAAAGAGCTGGCCTGGGGTGCCCAGCCCTGCCCTGGGGGTCTGGGGAGGGAAACATGGCCCTGCCCTGGGCGTCTAAGGAGGGAGAGGGTCTGGAGGGAGGGAAGGCAATAACCCTCCCCTGCTTGGGGGGAGGGGTGTCTAGGAGAGGAGAGATATGCCCCACCCTAGGAGTCTGAAGTGGAGACAACCCTACCCTACTGGTTTCTCAGGGAGGAGAGATGATCCTGCCCCGAGGATGGGGAGACGGGTACAGAAGAGCCCTGTCCTTACCTAGCCCAGGCCTAGGTAAGGTCACTCACTGGTCATTAGGGGCTGACCATCATCAAGCACCAGGATGGAGGCTGCAAGCTGAAAGCAGGCCCCAGGAGTGTCACAGTCAACGTGGCATTCACCTGGCCAGAGGAGCCAGAGAGTAAGGCCCAGCCAAGGCCTGGGAGAGCCTTGAGCCACACTGGGCTGCCTCAGACCAGGGCATCCACAGGAAGTCTACCCTGACCCTCTGTTTTCCAGACTGTAAAGCAAGTTGGCTCCACTACCATCTCCTTTGCTCCCATTGTCTCGGCTCCCACAGATCCTTGACCCACCCCCCTTTCCTGTCCCAAGCACCCTGCACGTGGGTCTGGGAGCCGCGGCTGGGCACCTCCAGGGCCCTGTCGGGAAGGCAGAGACTCCCGGGGCCAGGAAGGCCGCGGAACGGCAGCTGGTAGTCCAGGGTGGAACCAGGAGAGTCGGGGTCACTGCAAGTGAAGGTGTTCAGCACGGTGCCCACAGGCGTGGTCTCGGGGATTTGAGTCCTGGGAGCAGAGGGCCGGCGGCAGGGCAAAAGTTGGCCGAGGCCTCGAGCCATGGCTCTCGCCCCAATAACCTAGGTAAGGCTCCCGTGGACTCACACTAGCAGCGCTGAGAGGCAGCACGGAGGCCAACGGTTGATCGATCGCACTTTCACCGTGAGATGGAGCTCGACGCTGGTCCACGGACGAAGCCGCTCAAAGGCCATCACCTGCAGCCTTGTGATCGCGGCGCCTGCGGCCTCCGTCGTTAACTCCAGGGGCGCAGTGGTTCGCACCATACAGTCGGCTGGGCGTGGTGGGAGGGTGCGGGACGCAGTTTGGCCCTGCCCCCAGCTCCGTCTTGTTCCCACCCTGCCAGCGGATCTCCGGACCCGGGAGGGCGCTGAGCCTGGCCATGCCCGCTGCGTCCTCCAAGGCTCCCTTCTAACTCCCGCCCAGCCTCCAAACACGACCTCGCCCCAGTTTCTGCCTTGGCTCCAGCCTCGTTTCTCAGGAGGGCGAGGAGGTAGTGCCTCTCGACCGCCGCAGAGGCATCCCCGTACCCATCCTCCACGCCCCTCACCGCGTCCGATGGAGAAGAGCCGGCAGGGCACTGGGGAAACGATTTCGTAGCGCACATCAAAGCCCCGGGGCCTGGACCTGAACCACCTTACTCCCGGGGACCAGGTTCTCGAAGATAGTGATATTCTGGGCCTGCTCCCTGGACCAAAAGGAGTCACTGGCTCCTGCCCACTCTGGCCACCACTAGCGGGATCTAGAGGCACCTCCCTGGGATCCCCTTCCCTCATAACAGAAGCTAGCTGGGGTCGTTCCAGTAGCCCCACACCTTTATCCTACTCCTAATTACCTGTGGCTAGGCCCTGCCTCCCCCACTGTTCCCCAGGTAGGAGAGCCTTACAGGAAGGAGACCTGGCTGGAGGGAACAGGCAAAACTTCAACCATCAGCATCCCATGGTAGCTTCGGTTTTGTCCAAAGGTCACTGAGATTTTAAGCTGGAAGACCTGCGATACACACAGAACAGGAAGGGAACCAGAGTGTGTGTCTACCTGTATGTCTGTGCCCAGTCTTCCCTTCAAATAGGCAGCCCTCTCAGGCCCTTCACAAGGAACCCAATACTCTCTCTCCTCCCCATGATCTGTCACTCTTCTAACAGGTAGTCCGTTGAGTCCCATTCTTTTGGGCCATAAATTCTTCTATTAGGATGCAACCCCCACCCCCGAAAGAGTGATATCTGAGTCATTCACGATGTGACTTATCATCTTAGAGTTGCTCAGAGCCAGTCACTAAGACATGGGAGTTTTAAAGAAGGAAATTCCCTAACCTCCTCCAGACTGCACTAGCCATTTTACCCAGAACTTTCTCTCCCTGTGTGACTGCTCTGAATTCTCTCCTTTCTATTAGAGGCACCATGAGCTCCCAGAGCCAAGGATCCCTCTTCTTTCTGGAACTCCAGAGCCCAACACAGAACCAGGCCAATGTAGGAGGACTGCCAGCATAGGGCAGCAGATGCAGGTGTGGGCTATGTTTGGGAGAGGCAGCAAAATCAAGGAGGCCAAGGAGGCCAAGAACAAACAAACCTCCAGGAGGTGGTGGCTCTGCCCATTGTTTGCCCAATCCATGTATATCTCCCGGTCCCAAGTCATGCTCAACTTTTGAGCCTGGCCTTTGAGGCCCTGGGATGATGCCTGCAGCCAACCCTGCCCATTGATGGAGAAAAGTCCAGGAAAGTGTGGAGGGTCCTGGGCACTGGTGATGCTTATCTGACAAAACAGAGATGCTGGAGGCCCATCCTCAGCCCCTAGTGCCCAAGCATCCCTTTCAAAATCCCCCAACAACCCAGCAGGTACCTACCCACACCTAACTCTCCCATACCCCACCACTGACACTTATCCTAGCCTGGGCTCCCTAACCTTCACCCCAACCCCTGGCCCTGATCCTCGATCCTTCCTGTTTTAAAACCAATTATTTTTTTAACTACATTTCTTTTTTGTAATTTTATTTATTTATGTTTCCCCCAAAGCCCCAGTAGATAGTTGTATGTCATAGTTGCACATCCTTCTAGTTGCTGTATGTGGGACGCGGCCTCAGCATGGCGGGAGAAGCGGTGCATCGGTGCGCGCCCGGGATCCGAACCCGGGCCGCCAGCAGCGGAGCGCGCGCACTTAACCGCTAAGCCACGGGTCCTGCCCTACATTTCTTTTTTGGATTACAAAAAGGATACAGAATTTTCATGGAGAATTCAGAATACGTAGGAGAACTTGAAAGAAGAACTCAGCCCCTGTGGAGCAGCCATGGTCACTGGTGGGTGGGCAGCCCTCAGTGGCTCTCTCCAAGAACATGCATCATGCAGAGCTTCAGCTGTACACTAAAGGGTCGCTTTGCAGGCTGTGCTTGGCCTGGAAGAGGCTGAGCTTGGTCTCCCCATGCCCCACCCTCCATCCTGCCCCCCACTGCTCCTATACTGGGCTCACCTGGGCACCCTGGAGTTCCAGGCCTGGGAGCAACAGAGTGTACAGCAGGGCCCCAGGTGTGACTGTTTCCGGCACCTGAATGATTTCCCCAGCTGGCCAGAGGGGAGGTCAGGGAGGCTCTGTTCAGGCCATACCTGGCCACCCCCTGCCTGCTACCCCTGGCCTTACCTGGGCTGGCAAATCGGCCAGCACACTGGATATGGCCAGGGTCCCGCTGCACATCCACAGAGAGCAGTCTCTCCATCACATGGTTGCCACATGTGAACTGCAGCTGGAGCTCATAGTGGTTCACCACCAGGGCATCCAGCCGGGCCAAGGTGCTCAAGGTCACCTGTGGCAGGTGGGCAGTGCCATGTGGGGCCTAGGCTCTCCATCCCCCTACACCACCTCTGGCTTTGTTAATTTAAGTTCTGCCCTTGTTTCCCCATGGTCCGCAGCTGTGCCCATGACCCTACCTCACCCGCATAGATCTCCTGCCACCTGGTCAAGCTGGGTGGGTTGAAGAAGGTGGTGGATGGCTGCACATGGAGCAACTCCAGGGTGGGCATGTGAGAAGAGCAGTTGAAGGGGGAAGACAGAAGGATGGTACCAGGTCCCTGGCTCTCAGAGACTTTTATGAACCAGGGCAGGCAGCGGAAGTCCGTAAGGAAGAGATGATTCAGGCTGGAGGCCCCCCATGCTCATAGAACCACACACATGAGCATAGTCCTGCCCTTCTGCCCATCTTGGGGCCAAGCAGCCAAAGCACTTCCTTGTCCCCCACGTCCAACCATGGGTCAGCTCATTTCACAGACTGGGAGTGAGGATTTGGTTGAGGAAGCAGCCAAGATAAGGAATGCGGGTCAGGGTTCAGATCTTTGCCCTTTCCTGGCTCTCTTCCAGACCCCGCCCTCCATGATAGCTTATCTGAGAAGGGTCAGGTCTCTACCCCACTGTGGAGTGGGGGGAGGGAGGTGAGAACTGGAGTTTCCCCCACCTACCAGCTCCTCACCAGAGACAACCAGAGCAAGAAGCGCCAGGGCCCTCAGCAGCACCATAGTGGCCTGAAGATACAAACAGCAGAGGAGACTCTGGAAGGCCAGACATGTTTGTCAGGCCCACCCAGTTGCCAGGTCAATTGCTCAAACACAGCTGGGCAGGTGGGACTCCTGGGCCTACCAGATTTTAGCTCCGCCCATCCCTAGTGACAGCTCTAGGCTTCAGACAGGCATCAAGAGGCCTGGAAAACCCCATTTTTTCACTGCTCCCAATGAATTCCCCCATTCATTACTATAACCTTAAGGAGATGTGAAGAGAGAAGAATCAAGCTTCAGATGGGGAAACTGAGGCTCAGAGAAGTCTTGGTCATGCAGTCCTTGGAGACAGAGCAAGCACAGCACCAGGAAAATTGGGCCCAGGACCTGCTACCTCATAAAGTCCAAACTCTAGTTTCCCACTCCCCCATTAGAATATTATCTACTTATAAAATATGTGTCCAACCATCAACAAAATCTCTCAAAAATTGTCTACATTCAACAAGCAAAAGGAATCCTTGGTGACAGAAATCAAAATAGTGGTTATCTTTGGGGATATCAACTGGAGGGGGCACAAAGTGGCCTCCTGGAGCAGCTGGAGATATTCTATACAGTATCTTGATCTGGGTGACAGCTGCACAAGTGTCTACAGATTTTAACACTTATTGAGCTGTAGCTTTGAGAGTTGACAATCATTGTATTTATGTTATATGTCAATTTTTAAAAAGTTGTCTACACTTACTCTCTCCAGTTCTTTACCTCTCACTTTCTCTTCCACCCACTGCAGTCAAGCTTATTCCTCTCTCCATGAAACTGCCCTTGTCAGAGTCCTCAGAGACCAGCATACTGCCCAATTCAGCAGTGCATTCTCCACTCTCACCTCCTCAGTGGTGTTTGATGCTTGTTCCCCTTGGCTCCTAAGTGCCCACACTCTCTCCGTTTCCTCCCACCTCCCTGGCTGCTCCTGCTCAGCTCCTTTGCTGGTTCTGCTACAACTTCCCTACCTCTAGCCGGTGCAATGTTCCAGGGCTCAGTCCTGACTGCTGCCTTCCTCTGTCTAAACTCACCTCCCCCGTCACATCCAGGAGCATGGTCTTAAATAACATCCACTCGCTTTGCCTCCAAGATCCAAGGCTTCAGTGCTGATCTCTCTCCCAAACTCCAGAGTCACACATCCAGTGGCTGACCCCGCATCTCCTCTTGGATGTCTAACAGGCAATACAAGGGTCACATGTCCACAAATGATCACTTGATTTTCCTCCCCAAATCCACTCTTTTCCAGTCTTTCATGGACCAATTCATGGCAATTCCATCAGACCAGTTGTTCAGGCCAGGAATCTAGGAGCTGTGCTTGATGCTTCCCTTTCCCTACCCATATTCATGCATCAGCAAGGCTTGATTTTTAGCTCCAAAACATACCCCAAAGTGACCCCCTTCTGTTCACCAGCCCCACCCAGGCCCAGGCCCTCCCCTCCCTTGCTGGATGAGGGCAGGAGCCTCCACTCTGATTACAGAGTAGTTCTCCTAAAGCAGCTGGGATTATCTCAACAGGAGGCAGCCTAGGTAATTCCCTGCTCAAAAGCCCCCAGTGCTCCCCCTCACACCAAGAACAAAACCCCATATTCCTTTCTAAGGCTGCTAGGAGCCTGGTTTTGCTGACCTCTTCACTCCCCCAATTATTATTATTATTATTTTTTTTGTGAGGAAGATCAGCCCTGAGCTAACATCCATGCCAATCCTCCTCTTTTTGCTGTGGAAGACCGGCCCTGAGCTAACAACTATTGCCAATCCTCCTCCTTTTTTCCCCTTTTTCTCCCCAAGGTGCCAGTAGATAGTTGTATGTCATAGTTGCACATCCTTCTAGTTGCTGTATGTGAGATGCTGCCTCAGCATGGCCATACAAGCGGTGCGTCAGCGTGCGCCCCCAGGGATCCAAACCCGGGCCCCCAGTAACGGAGCATGGGCACCTAACCGCTAAGCCAGGGGGCCACCACTCTCCCAATTATTATCATCGTAAACACCTGGGCCTTCTTTAGGTTAAGCCCTGTCCAGTTCCTGTCCTTTCAGGGCCTTTAACTGGTTGATGCCTCTGCCTAGAATGCCCCTCTTCTTGATCTCCCCATGATGGGTCATCCAGATCCCATGCAGAATGCCACATCCTCTGAGAGTCCCTTCTCCCAAACTAGCCCATCACCCTCGTTCCCCGGTATTTTTCTGTCTACTGACTTGTCTAGTCTGTCTCCAGTTAGACTGTATCCTTGAACCTAGCCTCCGATCGTGGAGCGGCCTCAGGGAACAGGCTCTGACCATTCCGGCCAGAGAACGCCGCTCTAACACCCTGCACTCAGTGGGCCTGTGGTGCCTGGCAGAGGGGATGCGGATGCCGCCGCGGCAATCGCGGCTAACCGCGCGCTCCCCACTAGAGGGCGGCCCCGCCTAGTTCGGCCCAGACTCGGGGTGGAGAGGGCGTGGGCTGGGCCTTGGCTGAGGCCTCTCTCCTGTGCAGCAGCGAGGTGCCTCGCGGCTGGAGTCCTCAGAAGGGCTGGATCCCTCGCGTCACTTCCAGGGATTGTCGAGGCCGGCTCCAGGAGCGGATTCAGTGTGTCGGCGCCGAGTGGGCCACAGCACTACCGGGTCCGAAGACTGGGGGCGCTCTGCCCGCGCTTGGGCGCAGCCAGGGTACCCGCGCGCTCGCGGGGCCCCTGCGGGAGGGGCTGCATTTCTATCCTGGGAAAAATACGGAAGCTGAGGCTACCGCAGGGAAGCGACTTGTCCTGAGTCATGCTGCGAACCCAGAGTCAGTTCAACCGCCCGGGGCGTCGGGGAGTCCGGGGCCGGACCCCGCCGGGCTTCCCGCTACAGTCCCGCCCCTCCCCCCAGAGCTGGAGCCGAGTGAGGAGCCGGCGTTGGGCTCTCCCACCCTGCGGGTCCCGAGGGGCGGGGCCACCTTAGCCCCGCCCCGGCCCTATTGGCCGCGGCGCCAGGGGCGCGGCGCGGCTGCCAGATGTTGGGGCGGCGGCGGCGGCGGAAGCTACGGAGCTCACGGAGCGGCGGAGCAAGGCGGAGGGCAGGGCGCCGCTGGCCGGCTAGCCAGGCCCTCTCCGCGCCGCTCCCGCTGGAGTTCCAAGAACCGGCAGGCCTGGCGGGGGCTCCGGCACAGGCATGCACAGCGCTCGGCTTGACAGCTTCCTGAGCCAGCTCCGCTGGGAACTGGTGAGGCTGGGGAGCGGTTGTGGCTCGTGAGGACGTGTGTACGGTGCTCGGCTGCCGTCCGGCCGGAACGACACACGGGTGGGGGGCCGTCCCGAGTGCCTATCCAAGGCAGGATGAGGGCGGGGCGGTGCAAATGGCCCAGATGGCCCGCGTCGGGTTTCGGACGCTTGGGAGCTGCGCTGGGCATCAAGTAACAGCCGCCCAGCTGGCCGTGCTGCCGGGGCGGCGGAGGGAGTTGCGGGGGAGAAACTTCTTTTGGCCCGGAGCAGGGGGCTGCGAGGAACTAAAGAAGTGCTGGCGCTGCCCCCTACCTCAGGCTGTCCTGTACCTCCTTTCTTTACCCCTCACCTGGCAAGTGCTCCGTCCTTCTCTGAAAGACTCTGTGGGCTTTGGGGAGCCGAATCCCTCAAGAGGCACGGGATGCCCCCCCAGCCCTGAGTAGGACCTACTTCCCCATGCATGCCGGCAACCCTGCCTTCCACCCTGGTGGCCGGTACCGACTTGCCCGGCTCTGCATGCTGCAGCCTGCCAGACTGCCACCAGGTCGGCTTATGGGAGCCACACGAGCTTCGTGTGCCAGCACCCCCGTGCCAGCCCTGTGCACACTAGAGGCCTTGCTGCCCAGGCCTGCAGGCCTATCCAGCCCTCCTGGGCCTTCTGTTTGGGGATTGGGCTTGCCAGGCAGGCAGAGGTGACAAGCACTGCCCCTCCCACTTCTGCCCTCTCTTTCTCTGCAGCTGTGTGGCCGGGACACAGGCTCACCACCAATGCCTGGCCCTCTTCTGCCACCCCCCAAATGTGGCCCAGGTGTGCAGCTCAAGGCCTCAGATGGCTTGGAAGAGAACTCGGTCTGTTGTGTGGAAGAAGAGGAAGAAGAAGCTGTGGTGACACGAGGCAGGAGTGTAGCCTTGGGGGGCCCCAGGGAGCATGCCCTAGACTGGGACTCTGGCTTCTCGGAGGTGTCAGGCAGCACATGGAGAGAGGAAGAGCTGCCCATACTCCAGCACCCAGCACCCCCAGCATGGCCCCCCCATAGACAGAGCCTCTCGGCCAGTGGCATGCCCCTGCCCAGAGGGGCCCCTGTGGCCAGTGCACCACCTGCTCACCGACCACGGCCCAAGTCCACCCCAGACACCTGCCTGGAGCATTGGCGGGGGCTGGAAGCTGAGGACTGGACAGCAGCGTTGCTGAGCAGAGGTCGCAGCCGCCAGCCCCTTGTGCTGGGGGACAACTGCTTTGCTGACTTGGTGCACAACTGGATGGAGCTGCCTGAGGCAGTGGGTGAGGAAGACGATGCGGGTGGGCCCCGTGCCCGTGCTCGGCCCCCCCAGTTTCTGCTTGGCCTCTCTGAGCAGCTGCGGCGCCAGCTGGCCAGGGCACGCCGGGCAGCCATGGCGGGAAAGCGACTGTCATGCCCACCTCGCTCAGAACCCGAACTGCCAGCAGATGTCTCACGCTTTGCAGCCCTCATGAGCTGCCGCAGTCGCCAGCCCATCATCTGCAGTGATGTCATCAGCTACCTCTGACCCTGCCCTCCAGCCTGGGACAATAAAGACCTTTCTTTGGACTGTCCTGGTTCCATAGCCCTGAGGCTCCAGGAGGCGGCCCCAGCCCTGTAAGGCACAGCCCAGGCAGGCGAATCTAAAGAGCCTTTTCCCTCCCTGCAGGGGTCCCTGTCATGCTCATGTCACACCCATGTGCCTGCCCCATGTTCCATCATCCATCCTCTCCACTTACGCCTTCTTTCAGCCAGCATTTATTGAGTGCTTATTGTGGACTCAGGATGCAGGGCTTGAAAGAGCTGGGTGATTGGGCTGCTGCTTGTCACAGCTCGTAGTGCAGGGGTGGGAAGGTCATGTCCTCCTCCTCACCCTCACAGCTGAGCTCCAGTACCAGCACCTGCTGCCTAGGCTTAGGCACTCGGCCTGTCACCTGCTGCACCAGTTCTGTCACCCTGGTGGCATAGGGGGGAGGGAGGTTGAGGAAGACTGAGTAGGTGAGCAGTGGCAGGCAGAAGTGACTTGGCATGGACTAGAGGGTGCTGATGGTCCATAAGGAGCCCAAGCCGGGAGCAGGAGCAGCTCAAGACAGGAAACATCTGAAACTATTTTAGGAGCTGCTGGCGGGGCAGGCAGGAGGCAGGAAGCTGCAAGTCCCCTGGGAGTGGGCTGTGAAATGGGGGCTGAGCAGGGCATGGAGGAGCTGGTGGGGCTGGCCAAGCAGGCAGCTCCTGGAGGCCCCTCCTCAGGCTCTCAGCCCTTGCCCCACCCCCAGCCCTTTTGCTGGCTCCATTTGGCAAAAGAAAACTTCAGGAAGGTGTGAGAGGCCCAAATGGGGTTGGGAAGAGGAAAGGCTGCATGTCCTCCACCTCCACCTCCAACTTCCAGGGACAGAACGAGGCCTGGCTAAAGCCAGGTGTGGGCTCACCTGAGGGGCAGGTGCTGGGCCTGCTTTTCAGGCGACCATCCTGCTGAGTAGAGCAGGGCCCGGCCGTGCAGCAGCATCCTCACCCTCAGCCCATGTTGTTCCTACAGAAAGACAGGTCAGGTGCCAGCTAGGCCAGGCTGGGCCAGGCCTGGGGGCAGGGCAGGAAGGGGGCACACCTGGAGATGGGCCAGCAACGACTCTAGGTTTCTCTCGGGCTGCCCAGCAGGCACCTTCAGGCGGTGCCAACAGGTCCACTTCAGGTGATGGAACTGGAGGATGGTGGTGGGGAGGAGTGAGAGCTTCTCACACACACACCCTCCCCCCTACTCCAGTTATTAGCCGCTGACGGCCCCTTTCCTAGGGGAGGAGCTGGACTAGAGGCAGGAAGCAGAAGCTAGGGGGTGGGGGTGGAAGGTGGGATCTGGGCCCAGAGTCTCAACACCCTCCCCGCCCATGCTGGGGCCAGCACAGGAAATGGGGCTATGGGGCCCCAAACAGGGAAATAGGCAATCCATCACACAGGCTGGTTGCGGAACAGGCTGGTTGCGGAGGCCGGCGGGGTGGGGTGGGGGGGCCCACAGTGCTTCCTGAGGAAGCAGGAGCAGGGCCACTGCAGTCACCGATAAAGCTGCTTGTTCTTCAAATGCAAGGCTGGGAGCTGGGGGGGTACATCCTTTTCGCTCATCCTGTACTGCCAGGGCCTTGGACTACTCATGGGCACACATGGGCGTGGGGCACAGTGACCACTGGGACCCCACTAGCTCACAGACCCCAGTAGGGACACAGTCCATAGAGGCTTCCTCTTCCTGTCCCCTCTTTCCTTCCCTGTTTCAAGAGTCTTGGGCTTCTGGTGCCCAGAGCTGAGGGCAGAAGGGATGCAGGCAGCCAGGGGCCAGGACAGGAGGGCCCTGCCAGCCCCCCAGAAAACACAGTGGGGTCAAGCTGAGACAAGGCCAGAGGTGAGATGGGGGGATCCTTCCCCTCCCCATCTCCCTCCACCATGGACAAAGGCAGCTTGTGTTCTAGCTAGAGGCAGGGCCCCTCACAAAGGGGCTCTGTGTGCTGTGTCCTCAGGGACCCCAGGGCTGCTCAGCAAAAGCCCAGTGCTGGCCCATGACCTCTCCCCTCTCCCCTGGTGAGGGCATTCTCTTTACCCCCTCTCCTGTGCCCTAAGGAAATGCCAACTACTGCAGAGCCTGGGCACACAGCCAGAGGCATTCACAGCCCTGCACTTGAAGGAACACACATGCACACAAGCCCAGGAATGCCCGCATGTGTACTCACATATATACCCATGCAATCCCACATTGAAGGGCCCTGCACTCCTATCTGGCACACAGATGTGCAAGCATTCTCCCTCCATGCCCACACACCACAGGGCTAAGAATGCCCAGACCCTCCTGCACTCACACCTGTGACACAAACGCACATATCCCCACAGGGCTGTAGACCCCACACCTGTGGTGGTGAGCTCAGTGCTCTTTAATTCAGCTTGGAGGGGCCGCCTAGGATCCCCACACCATGCAGGCGGAAGTTAGGCTCTCTTTGGGGATAGGGCCCTAGTGCCCCCTCCCTACCACCTCCCACTCAGGGGCACTCCTGGGAAGGAGGGGGCTGTGGGGGATGTCTGGCTCCACTAATGAGTTAAAGCTGCAGCTCCCCCAGACCCAGGCAGCTGTGGGTTGGGGGTGGGGCACTGGGGATGGCTGACAGCTGCTTCCTGTGTCTGACAGGTCTCAGCCTGGCTTCGCAGCAGGAAGGGGGCTAGAGGGAGTCTTGAGGACTCCCCCAGAGTCTAGGTCCCGGTGAGAGTCCGAAGCCAGAGTAGGGCCTCTTTCAGTATATGCAGGTAAAACCCAGGCCTGGTGTGGGTGGGATATCAAGCACTCACCATCTGGATGTCTGGGGCGCGAGGCACCCAGCGGCTGAAGCGGTTTTCAGCCAGATGCAGATGGCTGTGGCGAAAGGCACCGAGGGACCGTGCCCCGCCCACCACCTTATACAGTTCCAGGACCACCAGGCCTGCCACAACTGCTGTAGTGGTAGCAATGGCTGGGATAATCCGGCCCACGATTTGCTTGCTCTGCCAAGAACAGGAGATTTGGTCTGGGCCCAAAGTGTAGGGCTAGGGTTTGACCCCCACCTCCAGGCCAGAGCCCCAAGGGGCGGGGTTACCTGGATGCGGTTGGCGGGTAGGATCCCATAGTTCTGAGCTCGCAGGCTTGCTGCTGCCACCACAAAGTCCATATGGAAGTTGCTGTCATTGTCCTGTGAGGCCCAAGTCACAGTAGTGTTAACACTGCCCCAGTGCCCCTCACCATGGCCGATCATGTGCCACTGCACAGGTCTTCACACAATTCTGTGGGGTAGATGCTCACATCTCCCCACTTATCAGATAAGGAGACTGAGGCTCTGGGAAGGTAAGCTGCTTCTAGGGTCCTGCTGGGAGGAGAACTCAGGCCAAAGGGCCTCAAAGCTACCTTTTTAGCTCTTGACCTTCCCCAACAACCTCCCCAGTCCGGCCATTCACCTCTATTAGGGCTCCTACCTTCTTAAACATCAGGGGCTGCAGGGGAGGGCCCACACTCCAGACTTCCAGGGCTTCATGCAGTTTCTTCAACTGCTCAGGGCCTGTCAGAGGAAGGGGGTGTTGGGGCAGGCCTTAGTCCCCATCTCCTGCACTCTTCCTGGTGCCTATCCTTGTTCTCTGCCAAGCCTATACTTACTACTCTTGATTGATGCTGCAATCTTCTCCCCAGCAGCCCAGGCCCTCCCCACTGTGTGTGTGTCAGCACGCACGCACATGTGCACCTTTGTCACTGTCCTCACCTGGGAGCCATAGCTAGGTGCTCCCCAGGGCCCAATGGTTTGTGTGGTTTTTTTTCCTGAGAATCTGCCAAGGGAACAGGGGTTGGGGGGGAGGAGATAGGCAGCAGGGAGAGGGCCTACCAAGGGGCCAAAGGATGAGCCCAAGCCTAGAGAGAAGCAAGGTCAGAGGGTGGGTCTGTCCACCTTGCAGCTCCTAGGTAGATACTTCTGGTTGTTCACTGGGACCTCACCAAACTCAGCAGAAGCCAGATCCAGATCCAGGTCATTAACAAAGTTGGGGGCCAGGTGCTGAGGGTCAGGCAGTGGCAGAAACTTTAGCAGTCCCCTGAGCACAGTCCGGTCCTGTGAGCCAGGCAGCCCATGCATCTGGGCATACAGGTTGGCAGCCGCCAGCACGTAGAGGAGGTGCGTGTCCTGCAGTCAGACCAAGAGCAGGGGCAGACGCATGGCTGCGAGTGAGCATGTACGGGTGCATGAGGTGGGGGTTACCACCCATTTGTGAATTTGTTTGAGTGCCTGCCTCTACCTCACATATGGACACCCACATGTGCATGAACATGCCTCTCTTTCTCAGCATCTGTGCATCTCTGCAGAATGCAGAGGTTCACACCTCTGCACTGAGGAGCCACATTCCCATCTCGGGGCTCCCAAGGGACCCTACTCACTTGGCTGGCGTCAAACTCCAAGGGCTGGGGACACCGTTTAGGACCTGACCAGAAAAGAGTTCCATCCTCAAGCACCTAGGGAAACAGAGGCTGCTGGACTCAGTCTGCTCCTCCTGAGCCCTCAGCCTCCTGATCCCTAGCCACCCACTTTATCAGGTGGGAAGTGCTTCAGCAGCTGCATGATGCCATCATGGAAGCATAGTTGCCAGTGGCCAAGGGCCCACACCACACAGTCTTGCCAGGTCTGTGGACGCTCTCTCAGGACACCCAGTACCCCCTGCAGCAGAGTCAGCACCTGTGGCCCATCCGTATCTGCCAGAGAAGTGGGTGCCCTGCGGAGAGAGGAGGAAGTTTGAGGCGAAGCCCTGAAGAGTCTGGTGCTAGGGACTGGACTTCCATCCACCCCTGTTGGTGGCCTTACTGTTGGTGGCGGTTGATGGTCTTAGCAGACAGATAGAAGAGCCCCTCAAACTCATCCCGGGCCCACTGTGGGGGAGGGAGGAACCATGAGGTGTCACGTGGGGAACAGGTCTGCAGCTGAGGACTGAGCAGGGTCGGGGGGGGGTCTCCTGGGTGCTTCCCACCTGTAAGGTGTGCTCAACTGTGCTGGGGAAGTGTCGCACGGTGCAGACAGGGTAGGGGGCATCCTCCGAAGCTGTAGCTGAGGCAGGGGCTCTGTAGACATCAGTCACATATGGCATGAACACTGAAGCACTGCCCCAGGTGCCCTGTGTGGCTGCTTCCAGCAGCGGCTTCAGATAGTGGGTGCAGCGAGCAGCCACATAGCGTCCTGGCAAGGGGGCAGAGGGTCAAGAGTGGGGCTGGCACAGCTTTGGACAAGGGACTGAGTTCCAAGATTGTGCACTCACGGGCCTGGAAACTGTCCAGGGCAGCAGCCACGCCATCCATACGGGAGAAGAAGTTGTCCTCGTATATATTCTCTGTACTGGGATCCAGCGGGTTGGTGAAGGCGGTCACCTGCAAGTCTGAGTTTAGGCGGTGAGCGGCCTTTGCAGCCACCTCTGACTTGGGCCTCTGAGAAGAAAGCAGGAAGACATTGGGTGGGTGGGGGCATTGTGGGAGGACAGTCCAGGACACATGGGTATGGGGAGAGGCTGGCACTCACACCAATGTCCTGGGGCCTGAAGAAGAACTGACGGCTGAGGTTAGAGCGCTCTATGTAGTCCATGTCAGCAACAGTCACGCCCCCACTGCCCTGGGTCCCCAGGCCCACTAGGGCGAAGCCTTTGAGCAGCTCACAGCCGATAGCACCAGCACCCACCTGCCGGCAGGAGCAGCCTTAGCCAGAGGGCCTGGCCTAGCCCTCCCACAGATACTCCCAACCTCACCACACAGCTCACCAGGAGGTAATGCTGGTGGCTCAGCGTCTTCTGAAAACCAGCCCCAAACACTGCAATTTGCCCGTCGTACCGGCATCGTCTCTAGGTGACACGAACAGGGGTCATTGATGGCCACTGGTCTGTGCTGCATGTCCTTCTTACAGAGTTTTCCAGGTCTGGATCTTGGGACTGTTCCTCCTGTTTCTCCCCTAATCCTGAGTTTGGATAAGGCTTATACCCCTACCCCAGGTTCTCACCGGTGCACAGTCCTCGGGATTGGGAAGGGGCTTCTCATGTTCCAGAAGACAATCAAGGGCATCAAAGTACAGCCACTGATCCAGGGGCATGAACTTCCCGGAGACTGCCTAGACGCCAGCACTTTAGTTTAGGGACTCCTGCCACCTCCCAACCCCCTCAGATCCTGGCTGGGGGCTGCACCCAGGTTGGTGAAGCCTCCAGGGCTATTGTCTGGTGTTGGGCACCCTTTGGCACCCATACTGACTTCTGCTCCCTTCCCAGCCCCACTCTGCCTGTGCCTGTGCCCACCTTCAGCACTTCCTGGGCAGCCACTGCACCCAGTATGGCTGCCATGGGGCTCAAGCCACCAGAACTACTCAGGGCGACTGTCCGCACTAGAGCCTCATCCAGCGGCTCTTCCAATGTCTCTCCCTCTGTCCCCTTCAGTGGTTCCAGGGCCTGGGCCAGGCCTACCACCATGTCTGCATCAACCTGTGGAATAGAACTCCATGGGCACAGCAGCCCCAGCCTGAGCTCCACCACACACTCAAATCCTTTAGGCAGCCATCCACCTTGTTCCACAGAAGAGGAAGCAGAAACCTGAGTGGGAAGGCCCAGCCCGGTTGCTAGACTGTGCAGCTCTACCAGAGGATGCCTAGCGCCGGAAAACAGCCCTAGAGGTCTCACCAACCTGGGTGTAGATTCCAGCCCAGATCTGAGGGGTTAGGAAGTAGCACGAGTCCCCAGGCTTTGTGGCTGGCACTTTTAGGGACCCAGCCTCTGGTCTGAAGATAGTGTTTATCATCTCCTTTATATGAGTGGGAAACTGCCTCTGGTATTCAAACTTGGATCTATGAGATAGTCATTGTTGCCTCCTGGCGGGTGGAAGCCCAATAAGACGGAGGCTGGGGGGAGGGGCAACGGGGCCACTCACAGGATCCCAGGGCCGGGGTGGGCGGCCATTGTGGTGCTGGAACTTGTGCAGTGCACGGAAGGCCTGATGCAGGCAGTGGGCACGGTGAACTTCCTGGGGACTCGGGGCCACCACACGGGGCTGGAGCAGGGCTGCATCCAAGGGCTTCTGCAGGGGGCAGTCGGCTCAGGTCCAGAACACTATGGACCCCTCGAGGCTCCCGAGCTCCCCCACCTCAGATGCACTTGCACTCACATGGCTCACAGTCTTGGGTCTCTTGACCTCAGTGACAGCCCCGCCACGCAAGTAACAGGAGAAAGTTGTTGTGTCCCCAATCTCCAAGGTCCTGTCCTCTGGGGGAGATCCAGCCTAGTCAGTATGACCTCTGAACCTAAGTAGTTCCCCACACCCCATCCTGTCTTGCCTCAATGTCCTTGACCTTGTTCCACCCTGAGGAAGGTGAAGGAAAAACCTATCCCCAGGGACCAGGCTGTGTCCAGCCCCAATGGGGGCTTGGGTGCTGAGCCTGGAGCTGGAGTTGTGTTGGCTTACCCCGCACGTGGATAGGCTGGGGAGCACAGCCGTTGAGCTCAACCATGCCCTCGATGCCTGAGAAAGTCACCAAATCCCCATCGCAGAAGTAGTGGGCATCAGCTTCTTTTCTCAGAGTGAGAATGCCAGGAGAGCCCTGGATAAGAGGTGGCTTGGCTCAGGGGTGCTTGTACCTGCCTTCCACAGGCTCCGGCAGCCCCTCCTCAGTCAGCAGGTGAGTGCCCACACCTTAGCACCCACCTGGGAAATGTGCTGGATGGCAGCCGTCCGGGGTTCTGCCTCTGTAGGGTCCTGCACAGTGAAGTCCTCTCCAAAGTCACAGAACAACTGCCTGTGGTGGGTGGTAGTGGTCACTGAGATGTCTCAGTCGTTAACCACCTCAGTTGTGGTGAAGGGTGAGGGACACTAGGGCAAGCCCAGAGGGCCAGAATCGGGAAAGGAATGCTGGGACAGGCTCGGAAGCTGGGATTTGAGGGAGTTACTGGAGCAGGTTTGGAGGCTGGGGTGAAGGAAGCAGAGGGCTAGGACTGAGGACCAGAATTAAGAGGGGATGCTGGGACAGGCCTGGAGCTGGGTGGAGGGGCACTGGAGCAGGCCTGGAGCAGCACTGGGACCAGTTGCTGTCTGCAATGTGGCAGGCTAGACAGGCAATCTCACTCACCCCACAAGGCCCCTGGTGTCAGCTACCAGGAAGCAGACTCCAAGCTTGTGGCATAAGGAGCCCACCTTCAGTTGCTCCTCCAGCTTTGAGGCAGTCAGCACCACCACCTGGGTGGACCTTGTGATCAGCAGGGCCAAAACACTGTCCAGCCCACCCTGCAGCTAGGGGCTGGAGGAGGAGACTGGGCTGGGCTGGAGAGTGGGGCTGGGAGGGCACCTGGAAGTCCAGCAGCAGGTCCTCGGTGATGTCACCTGTGTGGATGCAGACCTGGACAGCTCCATTGAGCTTAGCCACAAGTTCTTGAGATGCCTCAGCCCTGCTCTTTTCCAAGTCCTGCTCTGAGAGGAAAAACTAGAGAAAGAGACAGTCTGGCTTGAGCAAGGAGATTTCTCTTGGGCCCTACCCCCTACCCTGGTCTGAGAACCCATAGCCTCCCAGGACCCTCACCTGGGAAGCCAGGTCAGACCAGCAGGTGGGGTGGGGATCATGCAGAGTGAGGCTGCCCACGCCCATCAGGACCAGGTTCTTGGCCACCTCAGCCCCCAAGCCCTGAAGGCCTGACAGCAGAACTTTGGCTTCCTGAATCCTCTGCATGGCTGGCAAGCCCAGCACATACCTGTGGATGGGAAGTAAGAGGGCAGACAATTGGAGATCAGAGGTCAGAAGGCCACCCCACTCCCCTCCCCACTCCCCACCTCGGGCCTCACATCTGCCGCGAGTACAGCTCTTCATCCAGCAACTTGGAGGTCTCTATACCGTCCATCCAGAGGCCTGAGGCTAGACAACAGGCTGCAACGCTTATAGATAGGGTCTGCGTGTAGGAGGCAGTGCCAGCAGAGGCCAGTGCCCAGCTGTGGCTAGTGCAAACAGGAACTAAGTCTAAGGAAGTGAGGGACGCTGCTGGTCACAGCTTTCTTCCTGGTTCCTCTGTCATTTCAGAGAAAGCAAAAGTGAAAGTTAAACTAGATTCTGAGCCCGCCCCTAGTCCTGCCTCCAGCCTGGACAGCCTAGCCTGGCAAAGATAAGTTCTGGCAGCTCTAGGGCATAGGCAAGGTGGGACAAAACTCCTGGGTCTGTTTGGCCTCTGGGAGAGCAGGTACCTCTCTTGAGGAAGGGGGCAGGGCCATAGGAGGGACCTATGTGGGCTGGATACAATGGTTTCCTGTGGCTTCCTAGGTGTCCCAAACCTCGGGCCCCTATCCTCCTCAGGTACCCCTGCCTAAATGGGCTTCCTGCCCCGAGTGCTGGTGGGAACTCCTTTGTCCTGAGGATTCCGCTGGCCTGCTATCCACCACACAGAAACTTAGAGACCCTAGAGGGCAGAGCCAGTCTCATCCCACTGGCTGTGGGAGCTTATGAGTTTATGTTTTGTCCCACCTCCAGGGCCCAAACCACAGACCTGGGTGGAGCCTGACATCTTTGGGAGTGCCTGCTTGGCCCTGAGCCATCTCCTCAGAGCATAAGGATTCCCCCCTGCCCACAGCTGCCAGAGCAGGACAGATGGCAGCTGTAGGTAGCCAATCAGAGATGAGTCCCAGGACTCAAAGAGGGTGGTCAGTCTCTGAGTGCCAGCCCTGAGAGTGGAAGGCACAGGGCAACCATGATCACAGGTGTCCTTATTTTTCATTTAAACTTTTACTTTTTTTTTTTTTTTTTTTGTGAGGAGATCAGCCCTGTGCTAACATCTGCCAATCCTCCTCTTTTTTTTTTTTTCGCCGAGGAAGACTGGTCCTGGGCTAACATCCGTGCCCATCTTCCTCCACTTTATATGGGACGTCGCCACAGCACGGCTTGCCAAGCAGTGCATTGGTGCACGCCCAGGATCTGAACCGGCGAACCCCGGGCTGCCCCAGCGGAGCGCACACGCCCAACCACTTGCGCCACCGGGCCGGCCCCATCATTTAAACTTTTATTTTGAGATAATTGTAGACTCAAAGGAAGTTGCAAAAATAGTACAGAGAGGTCCTGTGTGCCCTTTACCCACAGATGTGTCCTTTTGCCTTTTAGGAGCTTGGGGCCAGTTCTCTGGGGGATGGACCACAACCCCCCACAAAACTCCACTATAGCTAAACGAGGTGATGTCATAACTTCTTTTTTTTAATTGAGGTAAAATTCATATAACATTAAAATAACCATTTTAAAGTGTACAATTCAGTGGCATTTAGTGATTTCAGTGTTGTATAACCACCACCTCTCTCCCAGTTTCAAAACTTTTTCATAACCCACTGAAGAACATCCCCATCCCATTAAATAATCACTACCCATCCCCCACCTCAATCCCCTGGCAAATACTCAACTATATTCTTTTTGTCTCTAGGGATTTGCCTATTCTGGATATTTCAGATAAAAGAATCATACAAAGTATGACCTTTGGTATCTGCTTTCTTTCACTTAGCATGATGTTTTTGACGTTCATCCAAATAGTAGCATGTATCAGTACTTCATTCCTTTTTATGGCTGAATAATATTCCATTGTTTGCATATATCACGATTTCTTTATCCAGTCACCTGTTGATGGACATTTGAGTTGTTTCTACATTTTGGATATTATGAGCAGTGCTGCTGTGATCATTCTTGAACATGTATTTGAGTACTTGTTTTCAATTCTTTTGGGTATATACCTAGGAGTAGAATTGCTGAGTCATACGGTAATTCTATGTTTAATTTTTTGAGGACCAACAAACTGTTTTCCACCAGCAATGTACAAAACTCCTATTTCTCCACATTGTGGCCAAGACTGGTTTTCCCTTTTTAAAAAATTATACCCATCTTAGTGGATGTGAAGTGATAGGTAATTGTGGGGGGATTTTATCATTCAATAAACATTTATTGAGTGTGTCATAAGTACTAGGTACAGAAACAGGGGCCAGATTGTCTTTTTGTGACTGGCTTATTTCACTTAGCAAATGTCCTCAAAGTCCATCCATGTTGTAGCATATTGCAGAATTTCCTTCCTTTTTAAGGCCAAGTAATATTCCATTGTATGTATATACCACATTTTGCTTATCCATTCATCCATCAATGGGCCCTTGGGTTGCTTCCACATTTTGGCTATTGTGAATAATGCTGCTGTGAACATGAGTGTACAAATATCTTTTTGAGATTCTGCTTCCAATCCTTTTGAATTCCAAAAGTGGAAGGGCTAGGTCATACAGTAATTCTATTTTTAATTTTTTGAGGAACCACCCTACTGTTTTTCCACAGCAGTTCTACCATTTGACATGCCCACCAACACTGCACAAGGGTTCCAATTTGCCTGAATCCTTACTAACACTTGTTTCCAGTTTTTTTGATAGTAGCCATTCTAATGGGTGTGAGATGGTATCTCATGGTAGTTTTGATTTACATTTCCCTGATGATCATTGATATTTAGCTTTATTGGTCATTCGAATATCTTCTTTAGAGAAATGTCTATTCAAGTTCTTTCCCCTTTTTTGAATTAAGTTGTTTTTTTTTGTTCAGTTTTAAAAGTTCTCTATAGGGCCGGCCCCATGGCTTAGCGGTTAAGTGCGCACACTCTGCTACTGGCGGCCCGGGTTCGGATCCCGGGTGCACACCGATGCACTGCTTCTGCAGCCATGCTGAGGCCGCGTCCCACATACAGCAACTAGCAGGATGTGCAACTATGACATACAAGTATCTACTGGGGCTTTGGGGAAAAAAAAAAAAAGGAGGATTGGCAATAGATGTTAGCTCAGATCCGGTCTTCCTCAGCAAAAAGAGGAGGATTAGCATGGATGTTAGCTCAGCGCTGATCTTCCTCACACACACACAAAAAGTTCTCTATATATTCTGGATATTATCCCTTATCAGATATATGATTTGCAAATACTTTCTCCCATTCTGTGGGTTGCCTTTTTACTATGTGGTTAGTGTCTTTTTGGTGTTAGTTCTTTTTTAAATGTTTGATAGAATCACCAGTGAAGCTATCTGGTTCTGGACTTTTCTTTTTGGGGAATTTTTTGACTATTGATTCAACCCCCTTACAGGTCTATTCAGATTTTGTATTTCTTCTTGAGTCAATTTTGTTAGTTTCTGTGTTTCTAGAAATTTGTTCATTTCAATTAGGTTATCCAAT
The DNA here is from genome assembly GCF_020826845.1 of Diceros bicornis minor. Classification (NCBI taxonomy): domain Eukaryota; kingdom Metazoa; phylum Chordata; class Mammalia; order Perissodactyla; family Rhinocerotidae; genus Diceros; species Diceros bicornis. The sequence goes on from NC_080741.1 coordinate 50,940,745, forward strand.
TTGTTGGTGTACAATTGTTCACAATATTCTCTTATAATCTTTTTTTTAATAATTTATTTATTTATTTTATTTTTTTTCCCCCAAAGCCCCAGTAGATAGTTGTATGTCATAGCTGCACATCCTTCTAGTTGCTGTACGTGGGACGCAGCCTCAGCATGGCCGGAGAAGTGGTGCGTCGGTGCGCACCCGGGATCCGAACCCAGGCTGCCAGCAGCAGATTGCACCCACTTAACCGCTAAGCCACGGGGCCGGCCCCTATAATATTTTTTATTTCTGTAAAATTGGTAGAAATGTTCTCACTTTCATTTCTGATTTTGATAATTTGAGTCTTCTTTTTTTCTTAGTCAACTTATCTAGAAGTTTGTCAATTTTGTTGATCTTTTCAAAGAACAAGCTTTTTTGTTTTTTTATTTTTTCCCCCAAAGCCCCAGTAGATAGTCGTATGTCATAGCTGCACATCCTTCTAGTTGCTGTATGTGGGACACGGCCTCAGCATGGCCGGAGAGGCGGTGCATCGGTACACACCCGGGATCCGAAACCAGGCAGCCAGCAGCAGAGCACGAGTACTCAACCACTAAGTCACTGGGCCGGCCCGTGAACAAGCTTTTGATTTTGTTGATTTCCCCTATTGTTTTTTTAGGATTCTCACGCCAACTCCAATGTGCGTATTTATTCTATACCACCAAGCAATTCTCCAACACCAGCTGGGTGTCCTACAATTCAACTCAATTCTGAAACTATCTACCTGGAGATAGCATCAGATCCCACAGGCTAAAGGCTAAGTTCTACAACACTGCCCTCTTCCCCCAACTTCAGACACCAATCACAAGTCCAGGTTGTTACCTGTGCTTTTGACTGATCAGCTATAGCCTAGAGGTTCCCACAACCCCGTCTTTGGGTTTGATTCATTTGCTAGAGTGGCTCATAGAACTCAGGGAAACATTTTACCTTCTTCTTTTTTATTTTGTGAGGAGGACTAGCCCTGAGCTAACATCCGATGCCAATCCTCCCCTTTTTTCTTGAGGAAGATGGCTCTGGGCTAATATCTGTGCCCATCTTCCTCCACTCTCTATGGGACGCCACCACAGCATGGTTTAACAAGCAACGCGGCAGTGCGCGCCCGGGATCCAAACCTGCGAACCCCGGGCCTCTGCAGCGGAGCGGACGCACTTAACTGCAGCGCCACCGGGCAGCCCACAACATTTTACTTTCTAGATTACCAGTTTATTATAAAAGGATATAACTCAGGAACAGCCAGATGGAAGAGATGCATATGGCAAGGTATGTGGGAAGAGGCGTGAAGCTTCCACGCCCTCTCTGGGCATACCACTCTCCTTGAATCTCCATGTGTTCACCAACCTGGACGCTCTCTGAACCCTGTCCTTTTGGGTTATTATGGAGACTTCATTACATAGACATGATTGATTAAATCACTGGCCATTGGTAATTGAACTCAATCTTCAGCTCCTTTCTCCTTCTAGGAGGTGGAAGGGGTGGGACTGAAAGCTCCAACACTCTAGTCATGTGGTTGGCTCCACTGGCAACCAGCTCCCATCCTTAGGTACTTTCCAAAAGCCAAGTCATTAACATAACAAAAGACCTTTATCACTCTCATCACAAGAAATTCCAAGGGTTTTAGGAGCTCTGTGCCATGACAAAGATCAAATATATTTCTTTTTTTTGTGTGAGGAAGATCAGCTCTGAGCTAACATCCATGCCAATTCTCCTCTTTTTGCTGAGGAAGACCAGCTCTGAGCTACCATCTATTGCCAATCCTCCTCCTTGTTTTCCCCAAAGCCCCAGTAGATAGTTGTATGTCATAGTTGCACATCCTTCTAGTTGCTGTATGTGGGACTCGGCCTCAGCGTGGCCGGAGAAGCGGTGCATCGGTGCGCGCCTGGGATCCGAACCCGGGCCGCCAGTAGCAGAGCACATGCACTTAGCCGCTAAGCCACGGGGCCGGCCCTATATTTCTTATTATAAATCACAATATCACATTTTCTATTCTCTATTTGATTTATATATATTCTAATCTTTATTATATCTTTTCTTTCGCTAGCTTTGGGTTTAGTTTGCTCTTCGTTTTCTAGTTCCTTAAGGTATACAATGGGGTTACTGATTTTAGATCTTTCTTCTTTTTTAATATAAGTGTTTATAGCTATAAATTTCCCTCTCAGTACAGGTTTTGCTGCTTCCCATAAGTTTTGATATGTTGTGTTTTCATTATCTCAAGGTATTTTCTAATTTCCCTTGTGATTTCTTCTTTGACACATTGATCATTTAAGGGAATGTTGTCTGAGAGTCATGTCAGGGAAGATAGCAGAGTAGAAAACTCCAGGAATCTGCCCCTCTACTGAAACAACAAATGAGCTGGCTGAAACTGTCTGAAGCAACTATTTTGGAAATTCTTTCAGCATCCAGGGGAGAACCTAATGAAGAGGCTGGTAAATTTAGGTGACTTTCTACTTTTCTCATAACTGCTACTACCCCTAGTCCCATGTCAGGGAGTGAGGACAGTTTCCACATACTCCCTCACACCTCACACACATAGTTTTCCTATTGAAGGACATCTTGGTTGCTCCTCATTTTTTGGCAATTATGAATAAAGCTGCTATAAACATTCATGTGCAGAGTTTTGTGTGGACACAAGTTTTTAACTCATTTGGGTAAATACCTAGGAGTACAATTGCTGGGTTATGATGAAACTATGTTTAGCTTTGTAAGAAATTGCCAAAGTGTACCATTTTGCATTCCCACCAGCAAGGAATGAGACTTCCTGTCGCTCCCCACCCTTGTCAGCTTTTGGTGGTGTCAGTGTTTTGGATTTTAGCCATTCTAATAGGTGTGTAGTACTAATCTCATTTTTGTTTTAATTTGCAGTTCTCTGATGACATTGTGAAGTTGAGTCTTTTCATACGCTTATTTGCCATATGTAGATCTTTAGTGAGGTGTGTTCAGACCTTTTGCCCATTTTTAAATTGGATTGCTTCTTATTACGTTTTAGGAGTTCTTTGTATATCTTGGATACAGTCCTTCATCAGATATGTTTTTGCAAAGATTTTCTCCCAACCTGTGGCTTGCCTTTTCATTCTCTTAACAGTGTCTTTCACAGAGCAGAAGTTTTAAATTTAATGAATTATAAATTTATAATTCCAAATTATAAATTTTTATCTTTCATGAGTCACGCTTTTAGTGTCTAAAAAGTCATCAACAAACACAAAGTCACCTAAATTTTCTCCTGTGTTACCTTCTAGGAGTTTTATAGTTTTGTGTTTCATATTTGGTTCTACGATCCATTTAGAGTTATTTTTTGTGAAGGTATAGGAACTGTGTCTAGATTTTTATTTTTATTTTTTGCACGTGGATGTCCAATTGCTCCAGCACCATTTGTTGAAAAAACTACCCTTTCTCCACTGAATTGCCTTTGCTTCTTTGTCAAAGATCAGTTGCCTATATTTGGGTGACCCTATTTCTGGGCACTCTATTGTGTTCCATTGATCTATTAGTCTATTCTTTTACCAAAACCACTGTTGATTTGTGTAGCTTTATACTAAATCTTGAAGTTGGGTAGTGTCAGTTCTCTGACTTTGTTCTTCTCCTTCAATATTGTGGTGGGTACTGGTCTTTTGCTTTTCCTTATAAACTTTCCAATCAGTATGTTGATATCAACAAAATAACTTACTGGGATTTTTATTGGGATTTTGTTGAATCTGTAGATCAAGTTGTGAAGAACTGACATTTTGAATTTATTTATTTATTTAGTGTGTTTGTATGTGTCTGAGGAAGAACAGCCATGAGCTAACATCCATGCCAATCCTCCTCTTTTTGCTGAGGAAGACCAGCCCTGAGCTAACATCCGTGCCTATCTTCCTCCACTTTATATGGGATGCCGCCACAGCATGGCCTGACAAGCAGTGTGTCAGTGCATGCCCGGGATCCGAACCCGGGCCGCCAGGAGTGGAGCACGCACACCTAACCGCTACACCACAGGGCCGGCCCGTGACATTTTGACAATATTGTATCTTCCTCTCCACGTACCTGGAATACCTCTCCATTTATTTAGATCTTCTTTGATTTTCTTTCATCAGAGTCTTGTAGTTTTCCTTATATGGATCTTGCACATATTTTGTTAGATTTATACCTAAGGTTTTTTTTGTTGCTAATGTAAATGCTATTGTTTTTAATTTCAACTGTTCTTTGCTGATATATAAGAAAACAATTGACTTTTGTGACTCTAGTGAATTTTTCATTTCTGTTATTGTACTTTTCAGTTCCAAAATTTGTGATAGTTTCTGTGAAATGCTTTTTTTCCTGTGAATGGGCCATACTTTCCTGTTTGTTTATATGCTGTGTAAATTTTTGTTGAAAACTGGATATTCTGGGCTGGGCTGGTGGCATAGTGGTTAAGTGCATGCGCTCCACTGCGGCAGCCCAGGGTTAGCAGGTTCAGATCCTGGGCGCACACCGACTCATCGCTTGTCAAGCCGTGCTGTGGCGGGGTCCCATATAAAGTAGAGGAAGATGGGCACAGATGTTAGCCCCGGGCCAATCTTCCTCAGCCAAAAGAGGAGGATTGGCATTGGATCTTAGCTCAGGGCTGATCTTCCTCACACACACACACACAAAAAAAACCCTGGATATTCTGAGCATTATATTATGGTAACTCTGGAAACTGGATTCTCCCACTCTTCAGGGATTGCTAAATTTTGCTTCTTGAGGGCTGAAGCTGTGCATTTGTGACTTTTCCAAATTATTTTTTGCAAAGTATGTGTGTATGGTCACCATACACAGTGACCTTATGTATGGTCACTGAAGTTTCTGTTTAATTATAAAGACTTTTGGGTTTAAAAAAAAAAAAAAAGGCACTGGGCACTGCACTAGTCCTTTAAATCTTCTGATAGATGCCACCACCAGGCAAGCCATTGCAGCCAAGAGGGCTGAAACCAAGGCAAGCATCTCAGGGTACCACCAGACCCAAAGCGTACAACCCCAAATGTTTGGAGGGCAAGGTCCCCACTGCCCACTCTGGCACCAATCAGCTGCTTTCAGAAGTGGAGCTGCTATCCCCACAACCGTGGTGGGGCTGAGGAATGCGGGGTGGTGGCTGCTTCAAGCACAGGCTTTCCCTTCATTCAGTATTTTCCTTGTTGTCTAATCAGGCTCCAGAGTTCTGAAATAGTTGATTACAATTGTTCTTTCCAGCTCTATGTATTTAGGTCTGTCATAAGGTTTTTTTTTTTTTTTGTAACTATCACCAATATCTAGTTCCAAAACTTTAAAATCACCCCAAACAGAAACTCTAGCCATTAAGCAATAACTCCTCATTTTCGCCTCACTCTAGCCCCTGGCAACCTCTATTCTACTTTTGCCTCTATGAATTTGCCCATCCTAGATACCTCATTTAAGTCGAATCATACAAATTTGTCTTTTGTGTCTGACTTACTCACTTAGCTGTCATAAATTCTTAACCTACAATGCTGACTCATTAGGCTCCCACAACTGGGAAGTTGCTGCTCTTGTCCCCACTTTAAAGAAGCTGAAGCACAGAGGCTAGGTAATTTGCCTAACATCACTCAGCTGGTAAGAAGGGTGCTATTATCCAGCCATTGCACACCTTAACTTGATGCTGCTCTTCCCCTCACTAAACATCCTTGGCTCAAGGCAGCATCAGAGGGGTCCGACTCCCTTAACTAACAGCGTCATTTCCTCCCCATGAAGCCCCATGCTCCTCCAGATCTGCAGAAGCATTCACTCACACTCTCATTCCCTGTGCCAGGCCCATGCTGGGCCCTGCAGAAACAGACGAACTCCCACTCAGTAGTGAGAGAGGGAAGTACAGGAGGCCTCACCTAAGCTAGGGGTCAAGAAGGGAAGTCTTGGGGCCGGCCCCGTGGCTTAGTGGCTAAGTGCGTGAGCTCCACTACTGGCGGCCCGGGGTTTGGATCCCGGGCGCGCACCGATGCACCGCTTCTCCAGCCATGCTGAGGCCACGTCCCACATACAGCAACTAGAAGGATGTGCAACTATGACATGCAACTATCTACTGGGGCTTTGGGGGGGAAAAAAAAAAAGGAGGATTGGCAATAGATGTTAGCTCAGAGCCGGTCTTCCTCAGCAAAAAAGAGGAGGATTAGTGTGGATGTTAGCTCAGGGCTGATCTTCCTCACACACAAAAAAAAGAAGGGAAGTCTTCTAGGAGAAAGCACTCTCAAAGCTAAGACCCAAAGGCTAGCAGTTCGGCTGGCAGGGTTGAGAGGTGGGGAAGAGAGGAGGTGTCACTAGCTATTTGTTGTGCTTGCTCTGAGTTCCTGTGCGACTAGACCTCAGCTTACCCATTCGCTTGCGTGCTTATGGCCTTTGGGCTGTGTCCAGGTTCGAGACTGTGGAGAAAGCTGCTGTGATCTCATTCTTGCTGGAGTCTTCCTGTGCCCTAGGAGAGGGCACATGCCTAAGGGTGGAACTGCTGGTCTGAGTCTAGGTGAAGGTTCCGCTTTAGAAAGTCATGCCAAACAGTTTTCCAAAGTGTTGGTTCAAATTTACAAGCCCAGAACCAGGAAGAAGAGATTCTATCTTTTTTATTTTACATAGAAATCTTCCCCCAACTCTCTCCCTACCACCATCCCCTATTCCCCATCCTGCTTGGCTCAGGCCACGCCCAGCAGCAAGTCAGAGGCCAGCAGAAGCTTGGGCAGGCTGAAGCTGCCTGGGAAGCCTCAAGCACTTTGGTCCATACAGTCAACAAAAGACCCTGGTCTGGAGAACCAGAAACAGCCCAGCCACATCTGATCATGGTTATAAATGGGAGTCTGGAACAAGGAGCATGTCCTGCTGGCAGGAACAGTGAGCTAGTCACATTAACTCCCACAGGTAGGCCCAGTATGGCGGGGGTGAGGCAGAGTGAGCGCAGAAGAAGCAGTCTCTGGGCCTCACCCTTACCCCATTTTCTTGTCTCCCCTTGCCCTCAGGGCTGGTCCTGGAAGAGGGGCCATGCCTCCAAAACTCCCTGATGAGCCAGTCGCCAGTCCTTGGCTTACAAGTCAGAGGCATGTATCTGGCCATTGATCAGACTCACTGTTCTCACTACCACAGGAAAGTGTCTAGCTTGGCCTGGGAGGGAGGGAGCACTGTCCTTGCCCCCATTCTCTGCTTAGCCTTGGCCTTGGGTTTAACGGGCAGTGGTCGGATCATAGTCGTGTCAGTCTGAAGGAGATGTCAAGGAAGAGGCCTAAAAGGGGGCAGGAAAAGCTCAGACTTGGGGGTGGGCAGCCCTGCTACACTGAGCAAGGTCTGGTTCTGCACACCTGAGCCTGCAGCCACTGGCAGGCTGGGGTATGGGGGTACAGGAAAGGGATGGTGTAGGCTCTACAGCTCAGCTCAGCCCAATGCCACAGAACAAGGATACAGGCTGGATGAATTTTGTCCGGCCTCCAAGCCCATCGAAGCCTGTCCTTACCTAAAGCAGAAGGAAGAAGTGAGTGTGCCAGGCTGATGGGCTAGGGGGCTGGCTACCCAGCCCCACCCTTGAGACGGCTGGCACTTGCCACTTGTGCTGAGGCACTCACTGCATCTGTGCTGCGACAGGGCTCTGCCCTGGCCCTCTTGAGCTGTTTCTGGCCCAGGACAGCATTCCGGATGAAGACAGGGAAGGCACCAGCCAGCTCCTCATCTGGCTCACCCACACAGCGCTGGCCACCCAGTGAGAGCTGGGACTCCTGCAGGGGAGACCCCAGAGCCAGGTTTGATGAGCAGGATGGCAGCAAAGGAGGGGGACGGGTAGTGGTGGTGGAACAGGGTCAGATCTCTGATGCCTCATCAGGAGGCTGGAAGGATAATGAGCAGGGTACCAAGGGTGGCTTCAAAATGCCTCCAACCTGGGCCAGGAGTGAGAGGGCTCTGGCAAGACCCTGCCCTCTTAGAAGTCCAGATTCACACTCGGTCCTTGCAAGGGTTGGATGGTGACTGCCTGAGCTTTTTCTGGGAAGCCTTACCTGCTTGGGGCCTTTGGGCATCTTCTTGGGAATGTCCTTAATGGGAGAGCTGCAAGAGTGAGACACGAAGGCAAGAGGCGGGTGAGCAAGACATAGGGGCAGGCGAGCCAGGCTCAGCAAATGCCCCTTAGGGAGCCACTGTGTAGCACAGCTGCTGTCATGGCTATGTGCTGGATATGGCACCTCCGTGATCCCCATCCCAAGTGCAGGTCTGTGAACTGCTGGACAGCCGCAGCTGTCATAGTGGTGGAGGCAGGGGAGGTTGGACCACATCCCAATCTTGTGGCTTGCACTCAGGGTCAAGCTAATTCCAATATTCCCCAAGTCCTTGGGCACCTTCCCACGTCCCAGACTCTGTGCGGGGCTAGAGAGCCCAACTGATTCACCACCCATAGGAGAAAAGCCAGTCATGCCATGAAATAGGCAGAAGGCATCTAATGAGCTCAGGCCTAGCCCCACCTCCCCAGAGAGGGGCACCCCCTCCACAAGACCCTCAGTAAGTTAGATAGCCCATAAAGTGCTCTCAGAACTCAGGGCTAGGCCATCTTCCTAGATAATCTGTGCAGGCAGGGTCTGCGGCAGAACAGATCATGGCCACATGGCCCTGGCCTCCCACTCCCAGCTCCAGTGATGGACATTGTCTCCATCCAATTCCTGGGGACCCTAGCAGCTGGATACCCTCTTCTGGTATTTTCTCAGGTGGGTGGGAGGATGGTGACCTAAGGCTGACCCTGTGGCTTCTCAAAGCCAAGAGGACAGGGGCAGGATCAGGGCCTGCCCCCATAGCCTGTGCTGAGGCCACATGATGACCACGGGAAGATTCTCCACTTGCCGCAAGTCTGGATCTGGGGAGGCTAATCTGAGTTGGGGGCATCTTGGGCTCCCTTACATCCTCTGCAGTCCCTGAAGATGGTAGAAATATCTCTAAAAGGCCTGGCAGCCTGCAGGCCCCAGGTGCCCACTTTCAACCTTTACGGCAAAAGGGACAATATGAGGAAGCCAGAGTGTGGAGCAGGCACTGAGAGGCCCCCTGACTGCAGCCCACATGCCCTAGGTTTGTTTCTCATTGCTACCAGTCCTGGCCCTGTACAGCATAGGTGCCTCCACCTCTGAGGTTGGGGAGGGGTGCATAGCCCAGTTGGTTTTCCCTTTTGCACTCTCCCTGGGCCTCCTCCACCACCACTGCTTAACATCTCAATTTCTTTCTCTCATGTCCAAAGTCTTTGATTAAGAAGACATCTGCTCAGCCCTTGACCTCCCTTATCTGAGCAGTGTATACCTACACGTATGTTCAGGAGTACTTCTTATCTCCAAAATGAACTACACTTGGCTTGCCTGGACAAGGAGACAGCCTCCCCATTCTCAGTCCCACTGCACCCCTAGTGCAGATCCTACCCATCCTATTGTAGCTCCACACAGCTTCTCATGCCTGCCCCTGTGGGCTACTCTCTTAGGTGGTGGAGCCCTGGGCTCCATGGTTTGAGATGGTTCTGCCTCAGGCATTGGTCTGAGAGGCACACAATGGAAGAGGAAGTTCAGAGTCCCTGGCTCAGGACTCTGGTGGGCAGGCATTCAAGGTATTGGGAGCACACCCACCCTCAGCATCATCAACCCAGATCTGCCCCTACTGGGACCCCTGCATTCTCTCCAACTAACATCCTAACACCTTTGACTGAAGGGTGATGGTGAAGATTAACAAGATAAGCAAGAGAAGGGCTTTGCACAAAGTAAGTACTCAGGAGACGGAAGAAGAGGTGGCTGGAACAAAAGCCATGGCCAAGCCCAAGTGGCTCTAACTGCCCTGTCAGCCATTCAGAGCTATTAGGGCAGGGCCTGCAGAGATCTCTTAGCCATCCTCCCCCGAGGCTGTGGACAAGGCCAGGGACTATCACTTACTGTGCGTTCTCTTGGCAGAGCTTCTTGGTGTGCATGCCAGAAGGCCGGGCTGGGGGCGTGTCCACATCAAAAGTGGCATTGAGGTCAATATCATCACTGAAAGCTGGCCGGCGAAGCTTCAAGTTCAGCATCTCCACAGGAGCTGGGCTGAAGGCAGAAATGGCCTGGTTATTCAGGACCACAGTGGCAGCCCAGAAGGACAACAGCCCCTCAAGCATCAGAAATAGCTCAGCTCCAGGAGCCTGGAGCCCATATCTGGCTCAGGGCCACCACGCAAGGAAGCCCTAATCTCTTCAGAAAAAAACCACTTGTCTCAGTTCTTCACACAGTCCTGGGACAGTGAAAGTCTGGAAGACATGGAAGGAAGCAAGCAGAAATCCACACAAAACCCAAACATACAAAAAAAAAGGCTACTGCCTTTTGACCAAGTTTAGCCTCATTTCTCAGAATGCAGTGCAAGGAGCCAGTGAGAGATGTGACCATAGATTGATATAGAAGGATGTCCCCTCCATTTGCTATTTACCATGGCAAATGGCACAATATTAGACACGGTCAAAATGACTCCCATAGGGGACTGGGGGGAGTTTCATAGCTTGAATATGATATAGACATTAAAGTAGTGTTTCTGGAGAATAAACTAAATAACATGGGGAAATGCTCATACGTTAAATTTAAAAAGCAATACAAAATTCTGTGTTTAATAGGCACAACAAAAGAAAAACCAGACAAATTAGACTTCACGAAAATTTAAAATTTTCTGCATCAAAAGTTACTGTCAACAGAGTAAAAAGACAATCCACAGAATGAGAGAAAATATTTGCAAATCATATATCTCATAAAGGATTAATATCCAGAATACATAGAAAACTAAAACTCAACAACAAAAAAAACAAGCAACCCAATTTAAAAATGGGCAAAGGACTTGAATAGACATTTCTCCCAAGAAGATATATGAAGGGCCAATAAGCACATGAAAAGATGCTCAATATCACTAAACATTAGGGAAATGCAAATCAAAACCACAATGAGATACCACCTCACACCTATTAGGATGGCTACTATCAAAAAAACAGAAAACAAGTGCTGGCAAGGATTCAGAGAAAATGGAACCCTTGTGCACTGTTGGTGGGCATGTAAAATGGTATAACCACTGTGGAAAATAGTAAGGCAGTTCCTCAAAAAATTAAAAATAGAATTACCATATGATCTAGCCATTCCACATCTAGGTATATACTCAAAAGAACTGGAAGCAGGATCTCAAAGAGATATTTGTATACCCATGTTCATAGCAACATTATTCACAATAGCCAAAAAAAGGAAGCAAGCAAGCGTCCATCAATGGATGCATGGATAAGCAAAATGTGCTATATACATACAATGGAATATTATTCAGCTTTAAAAAGGAAGGAAATTCTGCAACATGGATGAACCTTGGGGCACTATGCTAAATGAAGTAAGCCAGTCACAAAAAGACAAATACTGTATCATTCTACTTTTATGAAGTACTCAGAGTAGTCAAAATCAGAGACAGAAAGTAGAATGGTGGTTGCCAGGGGCTGGGGGAAGGGGGGAGTGGGGAGTTACTGTTTAATGGGTACAGAGTTTCAGTTTTACAAGATGAAAAGAGCTCTGGAGATGGAGAGTGGGATGGTAGCACAACATTTTGAATGTATTTAATACCACTGAACTGGACACTTAAAAATGTTGGTAAATTTAATGTTACGTATATTTTACCACAATAATTTTGGAAAAAAACTCTATGTATAGTGCAATCACATGGTTTGGTGCATACATATCTCCCCTGCCAACAGCCGCCCTGCTCATATACAAAAAAGACTGGAAGGAAATACACCGCTTGTCAACAGTGACTACCTCTACGATAAGTCCATACTTTCCAAATTCTCAACAATGAATGTGTTTTTACTTTATAATGGGGGAAGTATTCTATTAGAAAATTGCAGCCAATAGGATTTTTCTAGCTCATCCAGGCCTGGTGAGGTTTCCCGGCTCCCATGGTCAGAGAAGAAATCTGGGGAGTATTAGGGGCAGCCCCAAGAACACCCTCTCTCTTTCCTTCCCTTTCAGGGAAGGTTTCAGGAACCTTTCAGGACTGCCGACAGCTCTATTCCCACTGCTCAGGGACAGAGGGATGAACTGTGAGGGTATTAGTCTCTGGCTAGGAGCCCACTGGGGTGTGCAGAGCAGAGGAAAGGGAACTACCCATACTCATTTGGGTAGGTAAACAATGTGGAAAGCTTGGACTATCTCTTCCTTTCCCTGGCCAGGGCCCTGGAAGCTCTACCTCTTCCTTGCATGCAAGTGGAAACAAAGGCTGCACAAACCCACCTCCAACCAACTCCATGCTGGTTGCTTTGCTTTCCGCTCTAGGAACCACAGCATAAAGCAGCAGCCAGGACCACTCATGCCAACCTTTTAGTAGTATCTGTTATTCTGCCACTATTTACCAACCCCAGCAAGTCCAGGCCCAGGTTAGGAGATGTGCACTCAAGAGGCAGGCAGGGTCTGGCTGGGGACAGCCATTTTGCCCTCATGGCAAACCTCATGGCACGGCTTCCTGCTGCCATCTCCTCAGACCTTGCCCAGTGGTACCTACGGCATGTGACCAGCCTTGGCTCAAGTCGAGCCAGTCTTCTTCACTTGCACCTCCTGGCCATCCACAACACTAAATTCAAGACTCAGGAGGTTCTCACAGTGCCTCCCTCACTCCCCTACACCCACATCTGGCTCATATGAACACACTTCTTGTTCCCTCAGACTGTTCACGGTATATCCTTCATGAGCTCGAACTCTGTTTCCCTTCCTGACAAGAGTCTTGTTTTCCTTCCCACCTTCTGTCTGTCTGATGAAGAGGAAGAGTCAGAGGCCCAGTAACCCTCCTTCACTGGTTGAGGTCCTGGCTTGAGGCTCTCCTGGGTGATACTATCACCTTTGGGACACTCATCCATGGCCAATGTACAGGGGTTCAAGCCAGAGGCCTCAGGAGGTGAGGCAAGACACTTAAAGTCCCCCTTTCCAAAACAGAGCCAAGGCCCTGGGCAGATCCATCACCTGTGTGACCTGGAGTCAGTCAATGTCTCCTCTATGAACTTATGGCACCTGGCAGGCCTACCCTAAGCAAAGGCCTCCCCAACTTCCTTCAGCCTGGAGGTCAGGGGCCCTCAGGGTCCATAAGAAAGGCCTTTGGAACACCCACTCTGTGATTGGGGATGATAGCTACCTCCTGAGGCCACCCTAAAATGAAGGACGATCCTACTGTAATAAATGGAACGGGCAACCACCATGAGTACCCATAGATTTCCACAGAATTCTGGGAAAGAGAGCATGGCTAGGGGACAGGAGACCTATACAACATCCCACACCCACAAAGAGACAGCTATAAAAGCAAGGGAGGACCAGGGGAAGATCTGGATTTGCGGAAGCATTAAACAGGCCTGAAAACTGGAGTGCTGATGGAAGGTGTGAGCTTGGCTCCACCCCTTCCTACGTCTGCACTGGCAGAACACCAGGCAGCCACGCTGCTACTCTGGGCCAAGAACTGGAAGGGTCTTTCACCTGTAACACCAAGCAAACTGTCTATGGTGACTTGGGGCAGCCAGTATCAGACAGTAAAGAACTCTGCATCCTGGGTTCAGGTAAGGCTTAGCATGATGCCAGCTCACAGCATACTCCCCTCAAACCCTGCCCACATAGGTTGGGTTCTCAGGCAGCCTTTTGTTACTCTTCCTCAGAGGGTCACAGGCAGCCAAGGACCCCCAGGCGTGGGAGGGAAGTCCAAGAGAAGGGTCACTATGCATAAATACTGATCCTGAGAAACAAAATGTTAGGCCCTAAAACAAGGAATAGCATATTTTGCAAAGAATGCACTCAGAGAGCAAGAAAGAATGGTTGCAAATTTAAAATCTGATTCAGCCTTAAAAAGGAAATAAATTCTGACACAGGCTACCCCATGGATGAACCCTGAAGACAGTATGCTAAGTGAAATAAGCCAGTCACAAAAGGACAAATATTATATGATTCCACTTATATGAGGTTCCTAGAGTAGTCAAATTGATAGAGACAGAAAGTAGAATGGTGGTTGCCAGGGGTAGGAGGAAAGGGGAATGGGGAGTTAGTGTTTAACGGGTAGAGTTTCAGTTGGGGAAATGGAAAAGTTCTCTAGATGAATGGTGGTAACGGCTGCACATCAATATATTTATTTTTTTTTCCCCCAAAGCCCCAGTAGATAGTTGTATGTCATAGCTGCACATCCTTCTAGTTGCTGTATGTGGGACGTGGCCTCAGCATGGCCGGAGAAGCGGTGCGTCGATACGCACCCGGGATCCGAACCTGGGCCGCCAGCAGCGGAGCGCGTGCACTTAACCGCTAAGCCCCGGGGCCGGCCCTGCACATCAATATAAATGTACTTAATGCCACAGAACTATACACTTAAAAATGGTTAAAATGGTGAATTTTATGTTATATATATTTTACCACAATAAAAGATACGATTGATAAAGTAAAAAAAATTATAAAAATTAAGAAATTCTAATTAAAATTTAAGAAAATCTCCCAGAATGTAGAGTACAAAGGACCAACCCAGACATTAGACCTGCAGGTGTTCCAGAAAGAGAGGCCAAAGAAATTAGAGTGCAGCAGATTCTCAAAAGAATAACACAAGAAATTTCCCAGAGCTGAAGGGAGACTCCAATGCTCACACTGAAAGGACCCATCAAGAGCCCAGCAGGATGAATAGAAAAGACTCTCATCGGGCCGGCCCTGTGGCTTGGTGGTTAAGTGCGCGCGCTGCGATGCTGGTGGCCCGGGTTCGGATCCCGGGTGCGCATCGAGGCACCACTTCTCCGTTCATCCTGAGGCCGAGTCCCACATACAGCAACTAGAAGGATGTGCAGCTACGACACACAACTACCCACTGGGGCTTTGGGGGGAAAAAATAAAATAAAATAAAATCTTTAAAAAAAAGAAAAGACTCTCACCCAGACTCATCCGGGAAGTCGCAGAAGCCCAAGAATAGAGGAAGCAGCCTAAAACTGTCCCAAGAGGAAAAATACGTTCACTTACAAAAGGGCCAAGAATCAGATGGGCATCAATTTCTCAGTGGCAATACTGGATTTTAGACAACTGGGAAGCAAGGTCTTCAGAGTTCCGAGGGAGACTAACTTTCATCTAGAATTCAAACTGGCAATCTAAGCTAAGAGCAGCATAAATGTATTCTGACATGTACCCCAGCTCCCTTCCTTAGCAATTACTTCAAGATGAACTTTAGCAAAGCAAGGAAGTAAATCAAGAAAGAATAAAATATCAGAATCAAAAATCAGTGGCTCCAACCAGGAGAGAGTTGGGAACATCTCAGGATAACTGCCTTGCTGGCTCACCTCTCCACTGCAACCCTGGGTGGTCCCTACAGTGCTTTCTGTCAGCTTGGAAAACTGGACCTGACCCGAATATCCACTGAGAGGGGGATGCCTGAGTGAACAAGGCTTGTGTGCCCCACGCACACTGGGTGTGGGAGGAATAACATGGATCTCTGTGGACTAGTGTGAATATATCTCAAAGGCATTCCAGAGAGTCACATTTTAAAAGACTTAATTTACAGAATGACACAAAAGTATCAAGAAACACCTAAAATCAAACCTTCAAATGACCCCCCCCACGGCTATGTATGTCTCATGGGATTTTCATCTGTAATGAAGCAGAGGTCTAGGAGGGTACTCATCAAGCTGGTGACCTGGTATCCCCCGGGCTGGAGGGCAAGTTCAAGGAACCATCAATGGGTGATGGGATGAAAATCAGAGGCATGCACCAGTCCCACCAGAGCGATCTTCCTCAAGTATCCCCAACAGCTTTCATTGTCCTTGGGATAAAATCTACACTCCAAGGCTGCCCACGAAGCCATGCAGATTTGGCTCACCTGCCACTGGCCCATCTCTCCCAAGAACACCCAGCTCAGTCACACCTCAGGGTCTTTGCATTCGCCATTCTCTCTGCCTGGACTGTTCTTCCTTCGGACCTGAATATTGGTTGAAGGAACGTGCCTGTACATTGCAATACATCAAGAAAGCTTAAGTCTTCTTCAAAACCCACATAACAACCTGTCAGCTGTCATGGGGGAAAGGTAGATGGCAGGATCTTTGAGCAGACCTGTAGTCTTGTCCTTAGAGCACAAAGAAGATGGGGGCAAAGCTGCTACTGAGAATTCAACAACAATTTTTGAGAGCTTGGGGCCCTAGGAGAAGACCCCAAATTTAGAACAGACTGTGCCTAGTTAAAAGAAAGGCTAATACTAAAAGTGACAGACCCACCACCCTAATTTTTTTTTTTTGAGGAAGATTGGCCCTGAGCTAACATCTGTTGCCAATCTTCCTCTTTTTTTCTTTTTTCTCCCAAAGCCCCAGTTGTATACCCTAGTTGTAGGTCGTTCTAGTTCCTCTATGTGGGACGGTGCTTCAGCATGGCTTGATGAGCCGTGAATAGGTCTGTGTCCAGGATCTGAACCAGCGAAGCCCAGCCGCCGAAGCACAATGTGCGAACTTAACCCTTGCGCCACAGGGCCGGCCCCTCGCCACCCTAATTTTTATGCCTGGAAAAATACTGGAGAAAAAATGGAATGAATTCTTCCTGCATGCAGCTTGATGGGAAGTCCAGCCCAGCTTTGTAAAGATGTAGGCTTGTCAGATGTGGTATTCTGCTGGCTTGAAAGATGGGGGAGACCAGAGCAGTTCTCCATGTAGCAAAGTGGGCTGCAGGCCCTGGCACGAGGCTTATTCAGCATGAAGTGGGCTCATCTCCAACTGGGAGCTGCAAACCAAATCTCCAACTGGGAGCTCACGGCTTGGCCATCTAACCCTCCAGCTTGTCTAGCTCCAAGAGGACAGGTAAGGCCTGGCAAGTAGCAGGCACTCAGTAAGGTCCTGCTGTTGGAGTCCAGGCCTCACAGCAGCCTGAAGTGGTAAAGAAAACAAGCAAACACAAGTATGCAAAGTCCCTGGGTGCCTCGAGGCAGCCTTTGTGCTTGTGCTTCCCCTCACTGTGGATGCCAGACACAGAGAACGACCGTGTGGAAACACCCTGAGGCCCATAGAATGGAAAGTAGAGGGAGTGCCACGGAGCTTACAGACAGCAGCCTTGAGTGATATCCCAGGAAAAGGAGTTTTATTTCCTGCCTTGAGGCAGCTTGGGTTCTAAAGGTTTGTCCATATGAGATGGTCTCTGAGACTATCAGCTCCCTGAGGGTGGGTACTATACCAGCAAAGCTCCTGACAGAACCCTTGTGTTACCTAGGGCTTCCAAGGTGGCATGGCCAATGGGCTCTGAGGGTGGAGTGTAGAGGAAGGACCACAAACAAATGGGCCTAGTTTGCCAAAATCAATCACACCCTGGACCTCATAGAGAATCATGTGCCCATCACAGGCCCACAGCTCTTTCTCAGTCCAACCCAAACTAGGGCAGGCAGGCAGCTCTGGTTCCATGAAGAGACACTGGAGGATGCCAAGGTAAGAAAGGAAAGAGTAAGATTGAGGAATTAAAGGTACAAACAAGAATGAGAGGAAACTGGCTTGTATGCCTTCATTCCCTTGTGCAGATGCTAACCAGGTACTATGGTGTGGGGAAAGAAGTGTGAGCGTAAGGAAGTTCGTGGTGAGGGACACAGGTTAAGATGTGGCTCCAGGTCTACTCACAGCTGACTGTGTACAGATTGGGTGGACCAGGCTCCAACAAGACTCTAGAGCACCTCTGTGGCCCACAGCACCTGACAGCATCTGAAGAAGAAGTGCTACCTGTGCAGGGGAGAGTGAGCTTTTTCCTGCTGAGGAGTCTAGAAAAGGCTCTACAGGGCAGCTGACCCTTCAGCATGGAGAAGAGCTGAAACACAGAAAGCCACAGAAGTCGGAAGACAAGGAGTGTTCCATTGTGTTTGACAGTATGATATGGCTGAAGCCTAAAGATCCACCACAGCCCACAAGGCTGGCCCCATGAGTGCCTTAGGCACAGTGCCAAAGGGGTCAGGGAGCTGTTTGGTAGGGGAGGAGTGTCATGATGCCGAGTAGCAGTGGGATGGGTCACAAGC
This sequence comes from Diceros bicornis minor, assembly GCF_020826845.1. NCBI lineage: Eukaryota > Metazoa > Chordata > Mammalia > Perissodactyla > Rhinocerotidae > Diceros > Diceros bicornis. The sequence continues at coordinate 50,958,715 of NC_080741.1, forward strand.
CGTACATGGACGTGATGGCAAGGGAAAGGGTCAGGAGGTACCACAGAGGTTAGATGGGGCAGGCTTCAGCAGCTGTTTGGATGTGGGGAAGAGAGAGTGTAATGATTTTCCAAAGGGCATTGAAAAGTGGCTCAAATAAAAGGCTGGGTCACTGAGTTGTGTGTTTTGTCTGGTCCATCAGCTGGGCAGCTAGGCAGGAGACAGCCCTGAGGATACTCTCAGCCAGCCGGCTTCTGTGAAACACTCAGCAGGACAAATGGGTGGCCACTCCAGGCAGGGACACCCTTCCCTCTGCCTTTTGGCTCCCTCTGCTGGCAGCTTTAATGCACACATTCCTGTGACCAGAGGGGAATTATTTTGGTGAGTGGTTTCACTTTTGTTTTAGGATCTGGGGCAGACAGGTGCATTTGGTGAGGCATTCCACAAACAGGATGCGCTGAGACAGTTAATGCTCCTGCCCCTTCTCTGACCACCCCTAGGTCCTCTCTGGCCTATCTTGGCCTCTCCTTGTCAGAGCCCAGAACTTGTCTCAAAGCTGCTTTCCAACTGAATCTTGGCTATCTCTCAGTGTGGAAGGTCCACAGCCTTCAGACCCACATGGGCCACCCACCCCACCAAAGCCAGGAGGAGTAAAGACCCTTACCAGAGAGCTCTTCCAGCTTGGGGCCCCTGCACCACCCCAGAGGGTCAACAAACCTCTCTAAAACCAGGCGGTTGACAGTCTCGTTGTCCACTGGTGGCAAGTTCAGGGTTTCCTGCAGCATTGCTAGCTTTTTTTTCAGACTCTTGGGGAAGGAAAGAGAAGAGAGTAAAAGAAAGGCTGAGGCATCAAGTCCAGAGAGACTGCCAAAGACATGAGCAATATGCATGAAGGGCAAGCCCACCGGGAACAGAGCAAGGCCCGAAACCCCAACATCAGGCTCAGGAGGCCAGGACCACCTGACTTCAGAACCCCTCTCTGGTGGAGCTTCTCCTCTGGTGACTGCATGGATGTACATCAGGACAGACTGTGAGGAAAGACCTATGGTGCCGTCTGCCCTCTTCTGAGGAGGCCCAGGCTCCAGACCAGGGCCAAGGTGAACCACCTGACCCACTCTGACCCAGGAGGATGCAGGGAGCCCAGAACTACCACCATGGACTGGTGCACAGGTTCCTGGGCAGAGCTAGTCCAGCCCTGCTCTTGGAGGGCACACAAACCACTCCTCATTCCAGTCTGGCCAGGGATGTCCCTCACCGCGATTTCCTTGTCAGCACTCTGTAAGTCCTTCTGGGCCGACCTCAGCTCCAACTTGGCCTGGTCTAGTTCAGAGTAGACTGTCTGCAACTACAAGAAAGTGCAGGGAGTAACGGACGAGCCAAGGGTTGGCCATGTGCCCTGCACCCACCTGCAACTACCCAGGGCATGTTCATGGTAGCCCAGGGTCCAGAAGAGTCCAGGGACATGGGGGGAGACAATAGCTCTATGGGACAATGTTCATGTGGAGCTGCCCAGGAGCAAGAGCTGCTTCCTACAATCTGCAGACCATGGGTGCACCATGCCCAGAAATAAAAGCAGCTGTGCTGACTGAATCAGGTTCCAAAAGCCCTCTACTCTGGGCCTGGTATAGAAACAGGCCTCTGAAGCTGTCACATTTGGGACCTGTGCTCTCCAGCCAGCTGAGAGGTACCCAGAAGCCAGGAAGAGCAAAGGGGAGCATAGTGTGCACATGTTGGGGGGATACTTGCATGATCTGCCACTCTAAGTGGACAAGATACAAAGCCAGAACCAAAGCCCAGTAAGGACCAGTAACCAGTCTCTGTGAGTCATTCAACAGCCCCATGGAGTCAGCTGCACCATCAGGCCCCACAGCCTTGCTCAGGAGAGATGAATGAGCATCATAAAAGGACAGCCACCTCTCCCCTGACCTTCTGCTCCCCACTAAGTTACCTTGCTTCTGGAAGAAAACAAGTCCTTCTTCAGCTTGTCAGCTAGCTCCCCTGAGGCTTTCCGAGCCTCTTTTAGATTCTCGTACTCTCTGCAAAGCGGTCATGGAAAGAAATGTCAGAATGGGACACCCTGCTGGCTATACTGAGCCATAGCACCAACCAAACACAAAGCCCAGCGCAACCCCTCAGCCTGTTCTCATTCCTACTCTGACACCTGAGCTCAACTGGGACCAGGTGGCGCTGTGGAGGGTCCTGCAGCCCATGAAAGGAGAGCTGGTGATTCTCTGTTCCCTGCCTGTCCTGCAGGCACTGGTGATTTTAGAGGGTGTACAGGAAGCCTTGGCCTCACCAAGGCCTCACTAGGAGGCCCCCTACACCACCCGGCCCCCACAGGAGTCATCCAGGATCCTCCATGCCTGTCAGCCAAATGGACCCTTTTCCCCAATCTCACAACCATGGTAGTGGAGAATGTGAGCAAAGTTTCTGATGCAAGTCAGGCAGGGTCAGTAACAGTGCTGATGGGAAACAGGCTCCAGATATGACAAGCTTATAGCTCAAGAGCTGTGCCAACCTCCTTAGAAATAACACTTATAATTCACACTTAGTTCTCTCAATGACCCTATAAGGCAAGTTATTACTATCTCTATTCAGGAAGCTGAGGGTCAGAGAGGCTAAGAAACTGGCTCCTGGCCACCCAGTGAGAGGTGGGGTCTGGGTTCAAACTGAGGCAGCATGGCTCCAGAGCTTGTCCCTTAACTCCACCTGCTCTGTTTTACAAGAGATGGGCAGTAGATGCAGAGGCATGGCTGAGGTGCCATGGCTCAGCTCCTGGGCTTGGACAAGGGTGCCAGAGTACACACTTCTTAAGGGACACGCAGTACACAGCCAGCTGCTCCACCGCTGACTGTCCCACACCCATGTCTCGGATCATCTCCTCCACCTCGGGCCGCTGGCTCTGAAGTAGGAGCTCAATCCTGAAAAACACCCATCCCATGGCATTTAAAATCTGGAGGCTCATGGGTAGGTACCCAGTACGGCTCTGCCTCCCTTTGCTGCTGTTGCTATGGTGACATCCTGGGCTGCTAGGATGCTTTAGCAGGTGGGTCTGCCCAAAGAAAGGCCCCACAGCAGAGCTAAGCACAGCTGCAGGGATGCTGCTGGGGGAAAAAGGATGCTGACAAAGGGTCTCAAGGTCAGGGATCCCCAGAGAGAGGTTCTCGGAACAAAAGATCTGCCAGGTTGTTTGGCCACAGGGACAGAAAGGAGTGAGGCAAGGGCCCCCATGGAAAGTAGCAGAGCCCATAGAGTCTGAGCAAGGAGACCTGTGCCCCACATGGCCTATGGAGATTTGAGCCACAGAAGTGACCCAACCCCTGCTGCAGTCCTGGGAGCTGTGCCACCTAGGGGCCCTGGGTGCAAGGGCGCAGAGCAGGCCCCAGTTCCAAGCTCACTGCTCCATGGTCTTCATCTTGCTCCTGAGTCGGCGGGCCTCCTCCCGTGCTTGTTTGGTCTCATCCTGCTGCTGCTCCAAGTACTTCATCTGCTTCTGAAGAGCAAACACACTCATACATACCTGTTGCTTGGAGGCTCTCAGGGGCCATGGCCAAAGTCACTGGGAGAACTCTATCCTAGAACTGTCTGCTTTTGCAAATACTGATAACCATGTGCCTCCAACCCCCAGGAGGTAAGGCTCCTGGGCCCCACTCTGGCTTGTGCTTTTTCTGTTAAGAGGCCCTAGGCCTTTTGGAAACATGGCTTCCTTACCTCCCTGCTTGCTTCCTCCTGAGACATGTCTTACCATAGATACAGCCCCCTGCCAGCATCTATAGGGCCATTGTGGGCTGCCAAGGTCCTGTGGCCTGGGCCTTTTGGTGCATGTTGTGCAGGAAGCTGAAGAAGCCTGGAGCACAAATCCAGGCCTCATTATCCACCATCTAGACCCATAGACAGTTGCCAAGATAGGAGAGCTGAGCCAGAGGCAGCTGGCCAGGATGCCCTTGGCACAAGACCACTCCATCTCTGACCTGGGAATGCCGTCAGAGACTCTTGCTCTGCAGCCAGATGCTAGTTCACTCCGTCCCTCCCACTGGCCAGGCCACATGATCCAACCCAGCCACCAAGCAGAAGCAGAGACAATGAACACCCCGGGACCCTGTCTCTTCACAAGGATGACTCCCTTTCCCTTTCAAATGGCATCCAGCAAGGACTGCTCCTTCCTACGAGGCCAGAATATCAATTGTGGGTTCAGATCAATCGCCTAATGCCCCTTAGAGAGCAAGAGGCTCACCAACCCAGGCTGATACAAAATTCATCTGGGTCTTGAGCCGCTTCCTCTGCAGGCTTTGATCTGCCTGGTCAGCTTAGCACAGCCAACTTCAAAGGCCCCCTGCTCCTGCCTGGGATGCTGTTTGATCTGGCTCCAGAGAGTAGCCCAGCCAAGGACTAGAGTGTTAATGGAATATTCTTCAGGCTGGTTTTGCCAGTCGAGTACAAACCACTTTTGGAAACATGGCCCAGCCTCACCAAGGTCTTGGCTAAGCAGCCCTTCCGTGAAGCACTGGGAAGGCCTTGCCTCTCCAAATTATCTAGTACAAAATCCATAAATGCAGCCAATATGGCCCTTTTCTTATGGGCTGGATGGATATAGGAGGCCTCGGGAAGAAAGGATTTGCCTCCATTTTACGAGTGTTCAAACCAAGGTGTCGACCAAGGTAGAACCAGAAGATAAGCCAAGAGTGTTGAGCCTAGGACTGGGGCTCATCTCCCCACCAGCTTGTGCCCACAGGACCTGGGGACCCACCTTGAGGGTGGAACACAGCATCTCGGCCTTGTCTAAGGCGCTCTGCAGAGATTCCACAGTGGCATTGCGCTCTTCCAGTGTGTCCCGCAGAGTGTCGATGATGACCTGGCTGTCTCGTTTCTCCTTTTCTGGAACAGGGGTAGAGGGTGGATGGGGGAGAGGCCTGTTTACCCATCAGCATGAGAACCTGGGCCCTTGGGCACCAGCACCTCACCCCAGAGCCAGGTGAGGAACAAGTCTCAGGCCAGAAAGTTGGGTGGCCTGCTTATCTCTCCAGCATGCACCAAACCAGAGAAGCCGAGCCAGAGTCTTTTCACGCAAACAAGTCTCAGGCCAGAAAGTTGGGTGGCCTGCTTCTCTCTCCAGCATGCACCAAACCAGAGAAGCCAAGCCAGAGTCTTTTCACGCAGGGAACGAGACCCTATTTCTGCTGCTTGGAACTACTCGAGTAAAGATTTCACTGCTCCCCACTCCTGTGGGTCTAGTTAATTCATCATCCCAGAACTCAATTAGGTTCCTGCCAAACTTGGCAGCCAAGCCCTCTCCTACAAATACTCTGTTCCATCAGGTAGCCCCCTCCCAACCTGGGTCCTGGGCAAGAAGCCTCAGACAAAGACAAGAGGCTCATCTGGTCTAGGTGGACAGCTTCAGTCACCTCCCTTTCCTCTCCTTTTCTGCCAATCACAAGAGCTGGCAAGACTCTTGGACATACAGAACAGGGAGAGCTCCTGGCTCTGCCAGAAGGTTGAAGGCCTTCCTCCCAGGGCCTCTCCCTCCAGCACTCAAGACAGAGGCTTTCCAGGGCCCCTTGTCTCTTGCCAACTCACCTTTCTGGGAAAGCTGGGCTCTGGTATTATCCAGTTCATTCTGCAAGGCAATATCCACAATAAGTAGGAGGAAAGCATCATAGCTGGCCTCTACTCGGCCTCCCATAAGGCCTGTGGGGAGACTCAGGAGTGGACAATGAGGACTGTAGGTCCAGGGAGACATGGACTCTGCTATACCTCAAGGCCAAGCTAAGTCAATAATGGAGAAATAAACCTTGCTTTATCTCTGTGTGCCTTTTTAAAAAGTAGGTAAGAGGGAGGAAAATAATCTCAGGTACAAGACCCAAGGACAGGGAAAGAGGCAGAACATGGGCAAGAGAAGTGAGTTTGCACCTGTGTGATGAGTCTCACAGCAGAGGCTTCCATTGCTTCCTTGGCCCTGCACTGGCCCTTAACCTCTCTGGGTATCAGCTGCACTCAGACACAGAGTTGGGATGCCCAAGGACCTTGGGTCACCACTCCTTCCCTCCATCCTGGGTCCTGCCTGTTTCAGTCTACCTCTCTCCAAGCTCTAAGCTGGCTCTGTGTACCACAAATCTTCCAGCCCCAATAGGGTAGGTGATCCAGAACAACTTTACACCCCTGGATGAAACCTCATGTGTGCTAGGCTCTAACCAGACTTGTGAGGGTCAAATGAGCCTTTCAAAGCCCACGCATACATTCCAAAGCTATTGTTGCAGAACCATTGAGAGGCTGGGGAAGAACTGAGCCCAGCTCCCATTCAGGAGTCCAGAGCACTCAACACTCCTATGGGCAAGAGAGGTGCCTACTCCATAAGCAGGAAAACCAGGCTCCGTAGAACCAAAAGGCTTGGCCAAGGGTCCACGGTGGTAGCTAAATGGAACCCAAGCAAATCTTCCTCCAGGTCACCCTTCCAAGGTCAACACAAGACACAGAATCTCACATGTGACCAATACTAAGGCCTAGCCTCAGTGGGTAGATAAGCCCCCTGCTGCCAAACTCTCCACCCAGGACTCTGGAGGCAGGAGCTTTTGGTGGCTGGGCTGGTCAGTGTAGGCTGAACATCTGGGAGTGGAAGTGGTGGGTAGAGTAGGGCAGGCATGGACTGCCTGAGAACAGGCACCATCCCAAAGCTACCCCGAGTCCCCGGGCTCCTTCCACACCCAAGCAAGATGCCTTCCAAGCCCTTGCTCCAAACTACTCGAGATGTTGCCTCCCTGTCTCCTAGATCTGGCTTTGAAAGCCAGAAAAAAATGAAGCTGCCTTTGTTGCCTTGATCACAGGGAGGACACAGCTTAAAGCTGGGAGCAGTTACCATGACGATGAACATGTTGGCTTTAAGCAGAAAAGCTGCATGTTCTTGAAGCAGTGAGGTTCCAAGCACATCATGGTACCCTGGGGCCAGGGCCAAATGAACCCTGATGTGACAGATGCCCAGAAAATTAACCCTCAGAGTCCGGGTTCACTTGCGAACCCCAATGCCACTTCCTTGAGAGGTTTCTGCCATTCGAGCCCCCTTGTGCACGAAGAAAACTAAATCTTGGACTTGGAGGGGAAGCAGTAGAAGTGTAGGAGCGAATCTACCCATCCTCCCCTGCAGTGTGGGTTTCTACCCTGGCTGCACATCTTGATTCCAAGGGCTTTGCACTCTATTCCTGAGAAAGACTCAGGCATCTGGATATATACCAAGCTCCCTGGGCAGTTTTGAGGTACAGCCAGGTTTGTGAAAATTGGGTCCACACATCTTCTCTGGCTGAGAACTGGAAAAGTTTTCTAATCTGTCTCTAACTGTCCAAGCAGAAAAGTGGCTGGGAAGGATGGTTGTAGATCCTCTGCAACGTGAGGGGACCTTGGGAGACGCACTCTGACCTTCGGTTGGAACTGCCCTGAAATCCCAAGGGGAAGTTTCATAGTCAAGTGTCTCCCTTCTTCCCTAACAGCATGTTTCTCCAATGACTGTGTCTCATCATCAATTGTCCTCTGCAATCCTTGCCTCTACCTTGAAATCTCTATCAAGTCTCCCCTCCAGAACTCCATTTCTATATTCTAGGTATCCTCCCTGAATGGGAGCAGAAAGTGAACACTCAGAGGGCTTGGGGTTCAGTAGAATGAGATAAATTCTGGGTACCTTTAAGAATTCCGCATCTAAGACACTCTCTTCCTCCTGGGCAAAGTCAAAGAAGAGCTTATTGATAATGGTTCTTTTGCCAACCTGGATGGGAGAACAAGATAGAGCATGACTGCATAGCTGGGTCACGGGCGAGGGGTTAGGGGTATATATGCAGCCTAACATGCAGCCAGGCCCATTCTCAGGCCTAACCTTTCACAGCACATCCTTTGGAGTCAGACAACCTCTGCAACCCTGTAGGTACCCCAGGCTGGTGCCACTGGTTTGGTAGTTACCGAAGTCATGTCACTGCAGACTCATGTGGTGACTGCTCAAAAGACACCCCAACTCTAGGTGCTGGGCATTGAGGAAATAGGGAAAGGCAGAGAAGGAGGCCAAATCTACCCAGGGGAAAATTGACCCACACAGTGAGTCCATCTGCCTGCCACCCTCAGGCATAAGCAGGCCTCCCAAGCCATTCAAAAGCACAAGTGAGGCTCAACCAGCCTTACCCATAAGGGTCCAAAAAGGTTAAAGATATTGCTCAGTTTCAGAGATCTTGCCTCATTCCTGCTCCCGGGCAAGAAGAAGATGTCTTCAGCTGAGGTGTTTTTACCCCACCACCCTCACCTGGATTCGGCACTGTGGGCAGGTCCGACTTGGTGCTGTCTCGAACCACTGAATTAGGCTGGAATGAGAAGCAGAAAAACAGACCAATGAGCCCTGGCTTGGGTGGAGACATACAGGCCAGGTAGCCACCCTGACCACAATAGGGTTTGTCCTGCTCCTCCTCAACCCAATGCCTACTCACACAGGAGGGCAGCACCATAGGCAGTGCCAGCACATCTCACAAGGCCTGACTGACACAAGCACTCTGACCAACTGGCCCTTTTTTTGGCCCCATTGGCTTGGCTCTCCCTATACCTGAGCTGCTCTTTTGTCAGCCTTCTAGTTTTGACTGGGGGGCAACAGGGAAAGCCCAGGGTCCCTTAGAGATGGGGAGTCTAATAACACCCCCACTTTAAGCTGGGACTCCAAAGACCTACACTTTCAAAGTAACGGTAAACTAGAAGTAAAAGCAAGTAGCAGTGAAAGCAAAATCAGCTTTGCATCATCTATCTGGGTGACCTGCCAACATCTCAAGCTTTAAACTTGAATTCAAGTAGTCTCCTACTAGTAGACTCTCCCACCCCCAGGGACCAGGGAGAAACAGAGTCCCTTCTGGAAGATAATACCATTATCCTAGGCCTCAAATTTTTTTCTATAAAGAATTTTTCAAATACTATATAGAACATATAATCAAAGCTAACCATACGCAATGGAATACTACACAGCAATGAGAATAAGTGAGTCTACAACTAAGAACAATATTATAGCTGAATCACGTAAACATAACATTGAGGAAGAGAAGCCAGATACAGAAATGTGTATCACTCCATTTACATGAAGTAAAAAAGTAGGCAAAACTTACTATGCTGCTGGAAGTCAAGATAGCGGTTATTCTTATGTGTGGGGGAGAGGCAGGCTAGTGGGAGTAATTGGAAGAGTGCACAAGGAGGTTTCTGGAGTGCTGCTGTCTTATTTCTTGATCTGAATTCTGGTTGCATGGGTGTGTTCACTGGGAAATTCTGTAAGCCACACACTTATTATATGTGTACTTTTATGTAATATATCACATTTCAATAAAATATTTTGGTTCTTTTTTAAATAATCACATGTTTAAAAACCAGAACATATCCAGAAAGACTTTAGATATTGGAATTGTCAGACACAGACCATAACACATTATGCTAAAGAAATAAAAATCAAGATTAAAAATATCAGTAGAGAATTAGAAAATAAAAGATGACCTAGCAGAATTTAATAAGAACCAAACAGAGATTCTAAAACTGAAAAAATGGCCAAAATTAAGATTTCAATGCATGAATTTAACAGCAGTTTAGACACAGTTGAAGAATTAGTAAACTGAAAGAGGTCAGAGAAAACATTGAGAATTAAAAAGATCTAAAAATATACAAGAGATGCTAAGAGATATAGAAGATACTGTGAGAAGGTCTAGCATACATGTAATTAGGAATTCCAGAAAGAAAGTGTTAGGTAGAATACTCTTCCCCCAAGAAGTCTATGTCCTAATTTCTAAAATCTGTGACTATGTTACCTTATATGACCAGAGTAATTTTGCAGATGTGATTCAGTTAAGGATCTTGAGATGGGGAGATTATCCAGGTGTGCCCTATGTAACCACAAGTGTCCTTATAAATGATTCAGGAGTGTCAGAGTCATAAAGAGATTTGAAAATGTTAACACTGCTGGCTTTGAAGATGGAGAAAGGGGCTATGATCCAACGAAAGCATAGTCCCACTTACACTTTGATTTTAACCCTGTAAGACCCATTTTGGACTTCTGACCTCCGGAACTGTAAAATAATAAATTTTCTTTGTTTTAAGCCACTAAGTTAGTGGTAATTTGTTATAGCAGAAATGAGAAACTAACATAGAAAGAAAAGAGATAAGGGAATAGAGGCAATACATGAAGAGATAATGGCTGATAATTTTCCAGAACTGATTAAAGAAATCATCCCACAAGTTAAATAAACCTAATAAATCCCAAGCAGGATAAGTAAAAACAGTAACAGAAAAAGAGCTGAGGTGGCTATATTATTGCCAGACAAAATAGACTTTAAGTCAAAAAAAGTTATAAGAGACAAAGAATATATATTGCTATAAGGTTCAACCCAATAAGAAATGACAATTATAAGCATTTATGCACCTAACAACAGGGCCCAAAAATATATGAAAGAAAACTGTACAGAATTGAAGGGAGAAATAGAGAGTTCTACAATAAAAGTTAGAGCTGTCAATACCCCACAATGTCAGATAGAACAATCAGATAGATGATCAATAAGGAAACAGAGGATTTGAACAACACTATAAACCAACTAGACCTAACAGACATATACACCACCCAACAATAGCAGAATACACATTTTTCTCAAGTGCACATGGAACATTCCCTAGGATAGGCCATATGTTGGGCCACAAAACAAGTCTTAATAAATTTTAAAAGATTGAAATCATACAAAATATCTTTTCTGATCACAGTGGAATGAAACTAAAAATCAATAACAAGAAAAATGGAAAATTCACAAATATGTGGAAATTAAACAACACACTCTTAAACAACCAATGGGTCAAAGAAGAAATCACAAGGAAAATTAGAAAATTAGAAAATACCTTAAGATGAATGAAAGTGAAAACAACACACCAAAACTTACAGAATACAGTAAAAGCAGTGCTAAGAGGGAAATTGATAGCTTTATTTTTTTATTTTTATAATTTATTTATTTTTTTCCCCCCAAAGCCCCAGTGGATAGTTGTATGTCACAGCTGCACATCCTTCTAGTTGCTGTATGTGGGATGCGGCCTCACCATGGCCAGAGTAGCAGTGCATTGGTGCGCGCCCGGGATCTGAACCCGGGCCACCAGTAGCGGAGCTTGCGCACCCAACCGCCAAGCCACGGGGCTGGCCCAATAGCTTTAAACACACACATTACAAAAGAAGACGTATGTGAGAACAGCTATTATAAAAAAACAAAATAAAACAGAAAATAAGTGTTGGCAAGGATGTGGAGAAATTGGAACCCTTGTGCATTTTTGCTGGGAATGTAAAATGGTACAGTCGATGTAGAAAGCAGTAAGGCAGTTTCTCAAAAAATCTTGTGATAGATGAATGTGTGAAGATGGCAACTAGTTGGCAACAGAACAATACTGGAATGGTGGTAATACAAGGAAATAATATCATCATGTTAGAAGCCTTAGAACAAGTGTAAACAATGGCAGTGTTCACCAGAGAAATCAATTGCTTTCACGTCTCCTGTCCAAAGGGCCTGTTTTACTGATATAAAAATGAGGTCATGTATATATCCATATTGAGCTTTTTTATTAAACAAACTTGTGTAATAGGAAAAAAAGGGTTAAAATGGTAAATTCTATGTTATATATATTTTTACTACAATAAAAAAAAGTATATAGTAAAAAAAGGAAAAAAATGGTAAATTTTGTTATGTATATTTTACCACAATTAAAAAAGGAGCTCAGAATCAGCCTGTCCACAGCTGCTAGGGAAATCTTTCCCCACTAGCTGTACATTCAACAGAATGGTCCTATAGGGTCAACAGGACGGCTTGATCAGGGAGCATCTTCTTGCCTTTGGATGTTAACTTGGGTTTGCTGGCGTCAGTGAATACATTGGGGTATCTGACCAGAGACGACTCAGGATAGAATCATTCCAAACCATCAAGCAAACCACAACAAATCCGGTAGCCAGAGGTCTACAAGGTTTCTATCTCGAAGAAATAAAAGGGCTCATTAATGTGGTGAAAGCTCACCTCTGCCCGGAAAATAGTTTTGAAGTCACATTGCTTTGCAAGCCGATCAAGGAAGCCCCTACTCTTATCTTCACTGAACCAATACTGTCCCCAGGGACTCAACTCAGCTGTCACCTCCTCCAGGAAGCGTGCCCTTACCTGACTGACCCAGGTCGGGAACCTCCCGTAGGGCTCCGTCTAGTGTCGTTCTCATAACCCGTCTGGGCTCCGGGGACGCGTTGCCCTAAGGCCCGACACCCCACCACCCTGTACCCGGGCGAGCGCCCAGCCCCGAGACAGGAGTCACTCACCACTGCAGGTGGAAGGTGTGGCCGCAATGGATGGCGGCTACGTCGCGGGAATGGTCGAAGAAGTCGGAGCAGATGGTGCACAGCGCACGGATAGGCATGATGACCGTTCTCAAGGGGCCCAGGTAGCCAAGAAAACCGCAACCGGTCAGGCTTCGTGGCCGCGCCCCCGCGTTTCTGCTCACTTCAAATTTGGCTCCACTGCGCGACTTCCGGGAGCGTACCGGAAGTGGCCGCAAGGAACATGGAGGCGGAGCATGAAGGTTGGGCCTGGATTGGACAAACCCTCAAGGGGCGGGGCCTAACACCCTGGCGACCGTAGAGAATCATGGGGCGGAGTGCGGGCCGGAACCGGCTAGCGGTAACTTTTAGGCGGCTCCCGAAAAACTCTGCCGGTACTGTAAGAGCGCAGCGCTGGATCGGGACGGAGAGCAGCTATGCCGCCGGGCGGGCCCTTTTCTGGAGCAAGACAGGGCGTTACGGTCCCAAGCCAGAGCTGGCTCGAGGCGCGCCGGGCATGGGCTCCTCAGCCCTGTTTTCTCAGTGCAGCCTTCTCTGCACTTCGGGAGTCGAGAAGACTGCGGCCATAGGAGAATGGGACGATGGTCCCGATGGAGAGCGGGTCCCCTGGGCTCTGGGCAGTGCTGGACCATAAACTGGAAGCCTATAAGCCCCACAGACCAAAAGAATGCTCCACCCTCTCAAGCCCTTGGCTGAGTGGTCCTAGAAAGATGGACACAGGTACTAACCCCTTAGGACATCCCAATCTCACCCTGGCTTTATCCAAGCAAGGCATGATGATCCCTAAGTTTGGAGGCAGTAGGGCCAGTACACTGGCTTTAGCTCTTAGCTCCCAGGAGGATCAGCTATGCCTGGAGACTACAGTGGGGTTGGAATTTTGGAGGCCCGGATGCTTCATAGACGATTAACTAACAAACCCTTTTTCTTATTCCCACATCAAAGAAGTCATCTTTGGGGTCCTCCCTGAGAAAGAGCAGCATCCCTGGTGAGTTCATCTGGGCCATCAGGGCTGGAATAAGTCTTCCTAGGAGTTTTCATGCTTAACTATTTTTAGAATTGTTACTCCCCTCTCCCCAGAAGAAACCTTATGCAGAGTCCTATAATATAAAGCTGATTTGTTCCACCTGAAGTAGACCAGAGTGAAGTCCTTTGGGCCTATGTGGAAAGCACAGGTGTTGTTCACAGGAAAGAGGAGTCAACACAAAGGGTAGCATAGAACCTTTGTGCAATGCCCACCCTGCACCCTCTCCCCAACCCAGGGAAGCCTACTTTGGCCATGGGCCAGGTCTCTCCCTATGATGGCTGGTACTTGGTGGGTTCCAATTCTATGCCTAAATCAAGACAAGGGCTCCTTGTTCAACAGGACTTGTCAGAACAGCAGCCCAGAGGTTATTCCTTGGCACAAGCCCAGCACAGGACCCACCACCCACATAGATTTCTAGAGTCCAGAGGACCCCCACCACCACCATCAAGTAACACACTGTGGTGAGGATGATCTGCACTCTCAGCCCAAGCAATCCACATGGCACTGAGCACAGGCCACTACCTGTGAACCTGATCCCAGCCTTTCCCCTCCCCACTGCCTTCCAGGGGCCCCTCCCCAGTAAGACAGAGGAAGCAAAGGCGAGAGGGTGGCCAGAGGCTTTGGCAGGGTGACATTTATTTGCCAGGTTCAGCAGGCACACGGTTAGCCCACCGACCTTCATACACCAGAGCAGACCCACAGGCATGCAGGGAGAAGGGCAGGACTGCCACCAGAGTGCTGAGGAAGGGCCGGGACCAGTGTGGCTGCCAGCCCAGGCTGTGGTAGGGTCTGACAAAGGGGACCTGCCAGGAGCCTCCATCAGGAAACTGGGGAGTCTTATTCCACTTCCTCATCCCAGCAAAAGCAACTCAGCATGGCTCAGAGGCCCCTGGCAGAAAGGGAAGTGGGTCACAGACATAGAGGGGTTCCTCTCTGTTGCTGAATTGGGAGAGCAGAAAATCTGCCCCTGTGAAGGGCAAACTCCCAAATCAGACTATGGGACACTGCCATGCGGCAGGCCCTGTAGGATAGATAGGACTGTGGACTGAGCCTGAGAGGGGCCATCTGGAAAGAGCCAGGGGATATCAGCCCTTCCTGTGTGGCCCAGGGTAAGGAGCCAGCTAGGCTGGTGCACTAGGTGCTGGGCCTGCACTCTGCCCTCCCAGTTCTCATTGCCACATCCTAATTGCTCCTCCTTCCCCTTACAGGCTCATGAAACTCAGGGCACAAGGTCCTACTTGTAGGACCCAGGAGGCTGGGAAACAGCACAAGGGTCTTGGGAGGAACTTCCCAGGAACAAAGATGGAAGCTTCTACCCTCCTATTCATTCTCTTTCACTTCTGAGGACCCTCATGTCTACCAAGCAGTGCCCCCAGCCATGCGACCAGTCTTGTCTTAAAGCATACTGCCCTAGATTTTTGCATTCTCTATACTGGCCTGTGTCCACTCCTAGAGCATCCCACATACCACAGGCACATACCTTCATGTGCAGGAGCCTAAGACCGCAGACAGAGCCTCACTGGAGGACTAGCTCTTAGGGCAAGGCCACCCAAGTTTAGAGCCTGGGAGAGGATGGGACCTGCAGGGCCTGCCTGGGGGAATTATGGGCAAAAAAAGGAAAGGGGAAGAGTAACAGGGACCTCCTGAGTATCCCTAGAGCAGCATCCCACAAGGAACAGAAACTGGTGAAGCTAGCAAAAGACAGAAAAGCCACGAGGAATCCATGCAGGGGCTGAGGCCAGTCCTGCCTCTGGCCTGCCCACCACTCACGCACATACACACAGGAGATGAGACTGCTCTCCCATGGCTCCCAGACATGCCCCATGCTGGGAGGGAGGGGCAGGGGGTAGTGAGGGCATCATGCCAGTGACTCTATGTACAGTGAAAAGCCCCTCATCCACTCTCCCACCCTCCTGCCCATCCCCTGCCCCCCATCAGCCTGCCCACTCAGCTGGTCTCCTCCCTCCGAGACTCCTGGGCATAGCCAGCAGCCTCTTCCCCTTTACTAGAGGGTGGAGCCCAGCCTGTTGTGCCCCCTGGGGCTGTGCTGTCCGGCTGGGCCAAAGCTGGCTCAGGGGTGGCAGCTGCCTTGGTGGCCGGTGTGGCACTGCTTTGGATCGTGGGCACGGTGCTCTCTTCTGTGGCTGGTGTGGCTCTCCCATCAGTGGCTGGGGTAACACTCCTGTCAGTGGCTGGGGTGACACTCCCATCAGTGGCTGGGGTAATGCTCCCATCGGTGGCTGGGGTGATACTCCCATCAGTGGCTGGGGTGGTGCTGCCATCTGTGGCTGGGGTAGCACTACGGTCTGCGGGGGCTACATTATTGCTCTTCGCAGCAAGAGCAGCGTCACCCACTGTGGCTGAGGTGGCACTGCCCCCAGGGGCTGGGGCAGCTCCACTTGCAGCTGTGGCCCCACCTGCAGCCCCAGGGGTGGCAGTGTCTGTGGCTGGGGCAGACTGGGCTGCAGCCACGCTGGACTGCTCTGGTGCCCGGAGCCGTTTCATGAGGGTAGTCACTCGGACAGCCTTCTGAAAGGACAATGGAGAGAGGCTCAGAATGAGCCTTACAGAAACTGGATCCATTCCTTGGCAAACACCAAACCCAGACCATTCCATGGTTCCCCTGGCTGCCTCTGACCACTCCAGACTAGCGACCCAGATGCTCAGCACACCAGCTTAAGGTAGTGACGGTGGCTACAGCCACCCCTGATGGCTGAAGAAAAGCCTGTATGTGGCTGCAGGGGTGTGATACAGGCAAGAAACTGTAGGTGCCAGAAGGAACACATGGGATCAGTCCAGAAAAGGGAGCCATCCAAGCCTTACCTTCCACTTAGCCCTGGCAAAGTTCTTTTCAATCTGGGCACAGACACCATCCTTGATGTTCTTATCAGAAGCAGCATTGCCAGAAATCCTGGAAAGGGTGTAAGTACATCTGGATCTGATGGGGTATGGGCCTTCATGGAGACTTTGCCCAGCCCTTTCCTTGTAAGATCCAGGGATTACCAGGCAGACCCTCTGGGCTGCCTGAGCTCTGGGTGTTCCATAACCCCCACTCAGGGCCTCAAGAATGGGGGCTGCTAAGTATGAGGAGGACAGAGGCCAAAGGTACCCTGGCCTCTCCTCCCATCCTCCCTGGGCCCTGCTCACCACTCATGGGAGATGGCCTCTTCTGCGGTGATCCGCTGGTCTTGCTCCACCTCCATCAGCCTTGTGACCAGGTCTTTGGCTGGGGACAAAGCCAGGGAGAGGCTAGGCATGGGCGCCCCATCTCACTGTCTAGAGGTGATGAATGGGCTGAGGGGTAGGAACAGAGTCCAGCAGAGGAGGCTGAGAGCAGGTCCCCCACACCAACCCTTCACTCTACCCGCATGCTGGGCACCTCCTCACCCGCCTGCGAAATGTCATCCCAGTATGGAGAGTCAAACTCATAGTCGCCAGCCAGGATCTTGCGGAAGAGATTCTTGTCATGGTTCTCATAGTCATCTTCCTCCACCTCCTCGTAGAAAGGCGGGTTCCCTGAAAGTCTGCATGGGAGCCAAAGGGCAGGGTCACCCAGGCCATGGCACAGGCCCCCACCCTGCCTGGCTGCAAGCCTGTTTGCCCACCCATCCACTCACAGGATGTACATGATGACTCCAATGGCCCAGCAGTCCACAGGGCGTCCATACCGCTGCCGGCCTACCACCTCTGGGGCTGCAAATGTGTCCATCTGCTGGTCAATATCAGGCCTAGCCACGCCTGGTACCACTCACACCCACTTCCTGGGATGGGGACTTCCTTCCCTCCCTACCCAGACCCACTCCTTGAAGGCTGTCTCCCACCCTGGCCCTGCCCCACCCCCTGCTTGCCAAGGTACTCGGGGGTCCCACAAGGCTCCTTGATGAGGCCATTCTCTAGCTTAGCCAGGTGGAAGTCACTGATGACAATCTTTGAGTTCTTCAGCCGATTATAGTAAACCAGATTTTCCAGCTGCTCCAGCCAGGAGTGGCATGTGGGTGGGCAAAGGAAGATTCCATGAGGACCTCAGAGGCTAGACCAAGATCCCAAGATGCTGCCTGCCCCGGCCCCAGACCAGTTGCCAACTGACCCTTTGACCTGATTCCTGGCCTCACCTTGAGGTTCCTGTGCACGATCTTGAGTGAGTGCAGGTAGGCCACGGCCTCCAGGACCTGCCGCACCACGTTGCTTGTGTCTCGCTCCGAGTAGTAGCCCTGGTCCAGGATCCAGTCAAACACCTCCCTCCCCGTGGCCCTGAGGGACACCAGCCCCTGAGCCTGGCGTGGGCAGGATCGGGGGTGGGGCAGGAGCACTTGGGCAGGCTGCCTATACCAGGCAGCTGGCTGGGCAAGGCACATGGATCTGAGACCCCAAGGGTCCAAAAAAGGGGCTTTCCCTGGCTGTAGAAGGTGAGCAGGTAAAGGCCCTGGGGACTGAGGAATCCTGGGACCCCAGACCCACACTCACAGCTCCAGGAAGATGAAGTACTCTTTGCGGGTCACAAACACGTCCACCAGTTGCAGGATATTGGGATGCTTCACCCTGGCAGCAGAGAGGAGCCATCAGTTAGGGCTGGGGAATCCCGAAGAGAAGCTCTGGTTGCCACTGTGGGCCACAGCAGACTAACTGGCCAGAGGCTGGTACTGCTTAAGGCCACCTGCCGTCGAAGCCCTTCCCTGCTACCTCCTCCCCCACCCCTCCCCCAGGCCTCACACTCACATTTTGAGGATGCCTATCTCGTTCTTGGCTGCCTTCCGCACCTTGCGGCCGTCCCGCTTCTGGAACTTCTTGCAGGTATGCAGCTTGCCTGTCGTCTTGTCCTTGGCCCGGAAGATCTCACAGAACTCCTCACTACAGCCAGCAGGCACCCCACTCAGCCCTGGCCTTAGCATGGGCTGCACCCTGCTCCCCTTTCCCCAGCCCTTGCCCACCAGACCCAGCACTCACGTCTTGATGACCTGTCCCAAATCATATCTGTCAGTCACCTCCGACGGCTGGTTATAGTTCTTCTTGTCGCCCAGAGTCACACACCCAAACGGCATGGCCAAGCTCTGAGCTGTGGGCAGGATGAGGTCTGGCTCAGCCATACCACTCCCCCTTCTCCCCACAACATAGAGGCTGCCTCTGGGAGACACCAGCCTGGCTCAGGCCAAGCCAGGGGCAGAGACTACAGCAGGAAGGTGGTCAGGCACTCCTACGCTTGCTTTTCCGGCTGTACTTCCAACCACTCAGCTTGGGTTTAGACTCACATATCAGGGAATTGTTTTGCATTATGTACACTCAAAAAAAGATTATCAGGGCCGGCCCCGTGGCTTAGCAGTTAAGTGTGCACGCTCTGCTACTGGCGGCCCGGGTTCGGATCCCGGGCGCGCACTGATGCACCACTTCTCCGGCCATGCTGAGGCCACGTCCCACATACAGCAACTAGAAGGATGTGCAACTATGACATACAACTATCTACTGGGGCTTTGGGGAAAAAAAAAGGAGGAGGATTGGCAATAGATGTTAGCTCAGAGCCGGTCTTCCTCAGCAAAAAGAGGAGGATTGGCATGGATGTGAGCTCAGGGCCAATCTTCGTCACACACACAAAAAAAAGATTATCAAAAAATTTCTTTAAATTTCAGCTATTACACAGATGAAGGGGGCTGTAACTACCCACCTATCAGATAGTTATCTCTGAAAATCTGAAGATACCAAGTGTTGGCAAAGATGTGGAGAACATGAGCACTGCTGGTGTATAGCAAGTCTCCCCCTTGCAAAACAGTTTGGTAAAACTACTGATGTCGAACATATCCTATCAACCAGCAATTGTGCTGCTAAATATATGCCTTACAGAAACGCATACACTTGTGCAGCAGGACACTCATACGAGAATGCTCACAGTGGCAATATTCATAATTGCCAAAACTGGAAACAGCCCAAATATACATCAACAGCAGGATGTATTGTGGTATAGTCACACAATGGAATATTACACAGCAACGGAAACGAAGGAGCTACAGCTACACCCAACCACATGGTGAATCTCACCAACACAGTGTTGAGTGAAAAAAACACAAAAGAATACATATAGGCTGTTGTTGCACATACTTGTAGGGGTTCTTTCTCATTGTTGATAGTATTCCCATGGATGAATATACCACAATTTATTTATCCATTCTACAGTTAATAGGCATTTGGTAGTTTCTAGTTTGGGGTTATTACAAATAGTGCTGCTATGAATATGCTAGTACATATCTATTGTTAATAAATAAATAAATACACACACAAGTATTAAAAAAAAAAGAATACATATAGGGGCCAGCCCGGTGGCGCAGCGCCAAAGTGCGCGTGCTCCATTTTGGCGGCCCGGGGTTCGCAGGTTCGGATCCCAGGCACACACCAATGCACTGCTTGTCAAGCCATGCTGTGGCGGCATCCTATATAAAGCAGAGGAAGATGGGCACGGATGTTAGCCCAGGGCCAGTCTTCCTCAGCAAAAAGAGGAGGATTGGCATCGGATGTTAGCACAGGGCTAATCTTACACACACACACAAAAAAATTGAAGAAAAAAAAGAATACATATAGTGTGATTCTATTGATATAGAGTTCAAAACAGGCAAAACTAACCTACACTGTTTAAGGATACAAACATACTGGTAAAACTATAAAGAAAAGCTAAGAAATAGCACCATGAGTCCTTCCAAGAGAAAGAGAGGGCTTGTGATTGAGTCAGGACACATGGGGGGATTCTGCAGGGCCTATTTCTAAACCTGAGTGATGGTTTCACAGGTGTTTGCTTTATAATAATTCGTAAAAATGTA
This sequence comes from Diceros bicornis minor, assembly GCF_020826845.1. Lineage (NCBI taxonomy): Eukaryota > Metazoa > Chordata > Mammalia > Perissodactyla > Rhinocerotidae > Diceros > Diceros bicornis. Next base: position 50,978,855 of record NC_080741.1, read on the forward strand.
CATACCAATTTTGGGCACATTCCTAGAGTTTTGTTATATTTCACAATTAAAAAATGTTAATAAAAATTATGGCCCATCCATACTGAAGAATACTTGGTAGCTATGAAAAAGAATAAAGTAGATAAAAAGGTAGCCAGTCCTGGTGGTCTAGTGGTTAAGATTCGGTGCTCTTATCGCAGCAGGTCCGTTTCCCGGTCAGGGAACCACACCACCCCTCTGTCAGTTGTCATACTGTGGTGGCTGCATGTTGCTATGATGCTGAAAGCTATGCCATCAGTATTTGAATTACCAGCAGCGTCACCCATGGTGGGCAGGTTTCAGCGGGGCTTCTAGACTAAGACAGACTAGGAAGAAGGATCTGGCCACCCACTTCAAAAAAAACTGGCCATGAAAACCCTATGAATAGTAGCGGAGTATTGTCTGATATAGCTCTGGAAAGTGAGAGGATGGTGCAAAAAGACCCGGCAGGATTCTGCTCTGCTGTACACAGGGTCACTAGCCCGGAATCCATTCCATGGCACTAACAACAAGATCAAAATGTGCTGCTGTAGGACAGTCTCTGAGATACAGTGCTAGATGAAAAAGCAAGGGACAGAACGGCGGATAAAGGGTGCTGCTGCTTGGGTACATCTTTTAAAGTTTATATACTGGTGTACACTCAAACTCTTTTCTGGAAAGACACCTAAGAAAATAAGAGTGCTCTTTGGGGCAAAGAATTGGGTGTTGGAGGGACAGATTTATATCTTTTGTTTATTAATTTTCTGTTAGAATTTTTACTATGATTACTTTTTTTTTTTTTTTGGTGAGGAAGGTTAGCCCTGAGCTAACATCCATTGCCAATCCTCTTCTTTTTGCTGAGGAAGATTGGCCCTGAGCTAACATCTGTGCCCATCTTCCTCTATTTTATATGTGGGATGCCTGCCACAGCATGGCTTGATAAGCAGTGCATAGGTCTGCACCCGGGATCCGAACCTGCAAACCCCAGGCTGCAGAAGCCGAGTGTGCAAACTTAATCACTATGCCACCGGGCCGGCCCCTGCTATGATTACTTTTATTGATTTAATAAATATTGCATTCAGGCACAGTGCTTGGGGGATTCCTCAGAGGGAGAACCCCCACCTGGCTGGAGAGGTGAGGAAAGGCTTTGAGGAAGAAATAGCATTAGGGCTAGGCCTTAGAGGGGAAGGGTTTGCCAGGAGGCATGCAAGGGTAATGGTCTGGAAAAGCAAGACAAGCCTGCCTAGTGCCTCACTGCCAGGCCCATAGGAGACCTAGGCAGTCAGGTACAGGGCAGAGGCCCCTGGCCAGAGGTAGGTGTTCCAGGCACACGGGTGACAACATGCAGCTGACTGCAGTGAGCTCCAAGCACTGTGGTACCTGGGGCATGGTGCCCCATGGGTCTGCAACCCCTGCCAGCCCAATCCTCACCTGCAGTGCTGCGTGGACTGGCTCCAGCACCCAAAGGAGAAGGCACTTGCAGCCCTTCCTCAGAGGTAAACTTCAGGAGGGGAGTTGGTGACAGTGTCTGGACCTTTGCAGACCTGACCCAGAGTTTGCCTCCATAATGCCTGGTCAATGTGACACTGGGGCTACAGAAAGCTCTGCACAGAGGCTGTATTCAAACTGCTCTGCCTCTGCTGACCGTGCATATTCTCCCTCCACATCAATCAGCACTTGCTGTGCACAGGGCCTGGACTGTGGCCTTGACTACCTAGATGCTTCCCTACCTGGAGTCACTCACAGCCACAGGGTAGTGGAGAAGGAAGGAAGCCACCCCCAGAGAAAGCAGCTTTGGTCAGAGGGAATTTGCCAGCCAGGGTCAGAGGCCAGGACCCACACAAGCCCTATGACCAGCTCTCACTGCTCCTTGCTTCCTCCCAGGCAGAGGCCACCCACTTCCCAGGGGTCACAGCTCTGGAAGTTCTCCCTCAAATCTGCCCTCAGCATTAGGGAACAAATTCCATCATTCCCTCATCCAGGTTGTTTGGCTCAGGGAACGCAAATGCATTTCATCAGTGTGATTTAAGCCAGAGCTTAAGCCATCTTGTGAGGCACTGCAGAGGCAAACAAGAGAAGCTTTGAAGATCATCCCCGACTGCGTGTCTTTGCCACCATGGTCACAGCCCTGCTCCTGCGTCTGCCGGGGAGGAGCATGTGGCTGGAATCCCACTCTCACAGCTAAGAGTAGAGCCACAGCCACCCACCACTGCTGGCCACCCATCTCTAATGCCCTACAATCTGGGGGAGGGGGCCTGCATCAGTCCCCTCAATGACTCTAACGTGCAGCGATTCCCTTTCAGGCTGGAATCCATGGGCCAAGTACTGGGTGGGAGGGTGGTACCTCAGTCTGCAGGTTCCCCAGGAGGGCTGGGAGGGACCTGTGTCCCAGCTCTGTTGCTTTGCTTACACTGTTCTCTCTGGCAGGAATGCCCTTCCCCCAAAGCCTCCCATCAGTATCTTATGTGTCACAGCAGAGTTATTTATAACATAAAAAAATCAGCAACTACCTAAAGATCCAACAACAGGTGACTTGCCAGCTCAACTGTGTCCACTCATGGCAGGAAGTGTGGGCACTGGCAAGGGCACTGCCCATCTTGGCCTCCCTGTGGAGCAGCCTCCACAGGAGCTAGGTGCCAAGACCAGGCTGAATCTCTTCTTTCATTGTGATTTCTGACATTATAAAGTTATTTGTGCAACAAATTGTCTAAAATAATCCTGATGCTCCAGACAAAATGACTCTTTTCTGAGATACCTTCCACAACCTACACCTCCCCCCACCCCACATCAACAGCTTTGTGCTCTGCAGTATGGCATGGGAGGTTTTGTATATGCCTGTCCCTGATCTTGGCCCAGCTTTTCCCATGCATATGCACTCGTGCCCACAGAGACCCAGGGCTAGTCTTGGGGTATGTCTCCACCAGGGAAATCCAGGCCTCTGCTCACAATCACATCAGCCAGGAGCCATGTCCTGCAGCTTCATGGCTGGGACAGGGACAGATCTGCCTCCCCCCCCTACCATGGCTGCCCTGATCTCAGCCAGTCACTGCTTCTCCTCACCAGTCTAACTGCACTCACTTGCCTCCACCCCCAACCTGGCCCAGGGACAAAGTGGAGAAAGAGGCGCCCTACTTCCATTTAGCACCTTGGTCCCCTCCACCCCCACCTACTATCATCTGCTACCCACTACTGCTGCCTGGGAGGCTGCCGGTGTGTGCACCAAGCTCCTGGCTCTTGCTTGCAGCAAGAGAAGCCCTGGCCCCAAAGCTGGGAGGCGCAGCCAAGGGACAGCTTCAAGGAGAGTAGAAAGCCAGGCAGAAAGGGGTTTGCATTTCTCACCCCCATGGCCCAGATAGCTGAGACCCGACACCCAACAGCGGAGAGCTCTCCTCCCAGCGACACAGCACCTGGGCTCTGCCTCAGGTCCACAATGGGACATGGGAGGGCACAGGAGCCCCATAGTGGCCATTTCCTTAGAGACATGGCTCCTTCCATTCTCTGCAGAGAAACTGAATGGGGCGCACAGGGAGCTATCCAAAGGGAGCTTGGGGGAAGCGCAGAGCCTGGCACTGCCACTGCCACTGCCCTTCTAGCTGGCTCTAAGAGTGCCCGGGGCCCAAGCACTCCCCAGTTACTGCCTGTTCCTCAAGTCTGACCCCTGGGCTCAGGCAACCCTGAGGAGGACTCTGCCTGTTGGTGCCCTGAAAATAAAGTGCCCCCTAGGGGCTCTACTGCAGCCTAAGGCATGTCTGGCCCAGGGGAAGCCTGAGTGGGACAGGCCAGCTCCAGAGGCCTAGAGGTCCCACATTAGAGTCCTGCCCCTCCTCCACTGGGGTCAGCCTGGTTCAGGCCCCACCTTTCATAGCCATAAACAAGAGATTCCTGCCACTCTGGTCCTCTGCCATGTGGGGCTCCAGAACTTGCAGTAAATCTAGGGAGGTCACGAGGGGCCCAGGAGGCCTCCAGCTATCTCCCAACAACTGTGGGCAACACCTCCCGATTTAGTGGCAGCTATGAACACCAGGCTGCAGGCACCCCCTCCCCTTCCATCCTCTCTTCTCTCCGAGAATGGGGCTGGGTTTCCCACTGCAACAGACATACATAGGCCCAAGCCCTGCCTGGCCCATAGCTGAGGCCTCACCTACAGGACTGGGAGAAATAGAGACCTCACTCTCAGGGTCTAGTGTCAGGAAGCAGAACCAAGCTTCTAGCCCACCATCCAACTGCTTCAGGGAACTGGGCAGGGGGTTACCCTGGCTGGGCCTCAGGCTCTGGTTACATCACAGTCCATCGTTCCTGCTGCGGGGACTCTCTCCTATCTAATGAGGGAGCATGAAGAGGAGGGCCTCTCCAGTCTTGGGGGTGGGCACACAGTAGAGTGCTACCTCCAGCAAGTTCAGCATTCAGGCCTCAGCATTCAGGCAGAGCCAAGAGCCAACTGGCCACTTCCAGGCACCTGGGGTCCCAATCTTTGAACCCCTGAAGGAAAATCCACTGGGGGCCCTGATTCCCTGTGGGTGTAGGAGAGGAAATGCAGGGGAAGGCCCCAGAGTAAAGAGTTGCTATGGTGATGGAAGTTTTTAAAACGGCAGGGGGACGGGGCAGCGGGGGGGGGGGGGGGGGGGGGGGGCAGGCGGCAGGCATTGACCAAATCCCTTCTCCAAGAATTCCCTGAGACTTTGGCCCGGCTCCTTCCCCATGGGTTCTGTGACCCTGGTCCCCATCAAGAAAGGAGAGGTGGGGAAACCCAGAGATTTTAGAAAAGAGAGAGAGGGCCAGGGACACAGGAAGACAAAGGCAGAAGCTGCGATGAAAGAGGAGCAAAGAGGCAACAGAGTAAAAGGGACACAGGCATAAAGACACAGAAGGAGAAGGGCAGGGGGTTCTGAAGGGGCCTAAGGGTGTGCAGCAGAGCCCTAAGCTCTCCATGGCCATGTGTTCTGAACACCTGGGCCAGGAGCTGTCCCTGGTGCCTGGACCTCTGAGACTGAACCCTCCTGTATCCCCCAGACATGCACTGGACTTGGTGTGAGAGGCACAGCCGTAGCCTTGGGGAAGAGGCCGCTGTTGCAGTCCCCTCAGCCAGAACAGTTCCTCAGCCCCTCTCCCTGTCATCACGGCAGCTTAGGTAATGCAGGTCCAACATGTCGCAGGCATAAGCACGGGGCGGAGGGGGGGGTGCTGTGGAAATGAAGTTTGGAGACCTCGCTTCCCTTTACAGCCCCTCCTCTCAGCTGGCCCAGCCCTACCTAGACTCCCCAGGCACGTGCACACCCCCCACCCCCCCATCTGCTGTCCTCTCTAGGCCTTGGGTCCCCAGGGCCCTTCTTGCAGCTCAGCCTCATTCCCTGCCACTGCCATTCTCCTCCCCAACAATGGACCCTGTTAGGAGGACCAGAAACAGCACCCAAGCAACCCAGAAACAGGATAACAACTGCACAGCACCTGGCCCCCATGCCTCAGTTTCCCTGGACAGAGATCATGGACTCTGTAGCCTTCTCCCGGCCAGGGCAAGGACTGCTAGACAGTGGTGGCCAGGGCACAGGCTGGAGAGGAGGGCCAGCAGCAGATAGGGGAACGGCAGCCTATGGCACCTGGGGAGTCCACACCAAATGCTGTAAAAGAAAGGGTGAGAGACCTCTGCTCCACCCCAGGGCCCAGGCTGACACTGAGAGGAGTGGAGACACTCATTTCCCAGTTGAGAAAACTGGGGCCCAGCAAGTGGCTAAAGCTGACAGGAATCAACTGGGGGTGGGAGTGGGGGGCTCTCCACAGGTGGTCCTACGGAGCTCAAAGCCTAGGCTTTGGAGGAGGGTGCCAGGCGGGACTGCTGCAGACTGAGCTCTTGGTGAGGGACAGAGAGCCCTGCTCCCTAGGAGGGAATCTGGTGGAGTATGCTTTGCCTAAGGGGTGCAGACAAAAGCAGTTTGGCGGAGCTATGGGGGGCTCGGAGAACCCAGGGTCTCTGGTAGACACTGCAGGCTGGGGAGGGCAGAAACTCTGTTCATTGTCCACCACCCCCAGCCAAGGGCTTTGCTCCCCACCGTGGTGCCACCCTGACCCCCTTCTCCAGTGCTGCTGACTCGCCCCCGCTGGCACAGCAACACACATGCGGGAGGCACACGTGTGAGCACCAAGCCCCGCACCTCCCAGCAGAAACATGTGGGTCCCCCACCCACATCGCGCAGCGTTGGGTCGGTGCCCTGGACCCCCAGCTGGCCCCCACATTACGGCTTGGAAGCTGGATCTTGGCTAGGGGGCCGCTGGTCCCCAGGGGCTTGGAGCCTCCTCCCCCACCCCGCGGCAGCCCCGCCCAGCCCCCTTCAGGTTGTCGCCCATAAAGAACTCTCCGTTGTCATGGAAATTAGTGACTGCCAAGAGGGAGGGAGGGGGCCCGGGGGCAGTTGGGAGGGGCTGGAGGCGGCTCTGGGAGTCAGGAGGGACGGCTCAGCTCTCAGCCCCTACCCCCATGGGGTACCACGAATGTTCGAGGGTTAATATTTTCACAATTAGGAGCCCAGCGAGAAAGCGAGGGGGGGGGGCGGGCAGGGAGGGGAGATTCGCCTGGACTTGAGTCTCAGAGGCTTTCTCTGGGACCACCGAGTGGTCCGGGGTGACGAGGAACTTTAGCCCAACCCCGCCCGCCGACCCCCGGATCTACATAGCACGCGTGCTCGGCCCCCGCCGAGACCCCGAGCCCTCGCGGCACTCGGCGACCCGAACCTTGAGCCAGAGACCCAATCCCCCCAAGACCCCCAAAACGTGCCTTCAAGGGGCACCCGCCCCCGGCCCGGCCCGCCCCGCACCTGCAGCGCCGGTCGGTAACAGGGAGGAAGCGATCGATCGCGGGTTCAGTGGGGCGCCGAGGGCTCCGGGGGCGGCGGGCAGAATCCACTCCGGGCACGCGGGGCAGACGCGGCGCCAGCTGCAGCCGCTTCGGCTCGCGAACCTCCAGCATCTCCCGCCGCTCATCGGCACCGGATTCGCACCCCGGGCCGGGGGCGGGCTGGGGGCGGGGCCTCCCTCAGCCGGCCCCGCCCCGCCCCTGGTGGAGCCTGGGGCTGGAATCCCGCTCGAAGGTGGGCGGAGGAGAGGTGGAAGGTGTGTCGGTGAGCACTGGCCTGATCGGCCCGGCCAGGCACTCAAAGGCTCCCTTACGCCCTCAGACTGACCGGGCAACAGGGGCCGGAGGGGCCTTCCTATGGCCATTGTAGGGGGTGGGGAGTAGGAGGTGTGGGGAAAGCCTGAGTCCTGGAGCTAAAGAGCAGTCTCTTGGCAAGTAGTAGTCCCCGCGGGACCAGCTCTCTGCCCAGCTCCCAAAACCTGACCCAAAGGGCAGAAGCTACTTAAAAGAACCACGTGGGCAGTCACTAGGGCAAGCGGCACTAGACTGGCATCCCTTAGCTAGGAGTAAGTAAACACGTGGTTGTGTGTGTGCATGTGCAAGTGGTCAGTGAGGGCCCCAGACCATGGTGGCAGAGTCTTCAAAACCCACTCCACCCTCCACTCCTGCAGGCCAAAGCCTTTCCCATCCCTAGGTGCCAGCCAGGCAGCTAGCAGAGTCTACCTCCTCCTGTGTGGCACTGAATTTCCCAAACTGTAAAAGTCACCTATGACATGGTGTGGACTCTGCTTTCTTCCCGGTTTAATCACCTTCAAACACTTCAAGAGCAGCATCACCATCGGTGGCCTGGCCTGGGATATGGGGATACAGGAGAACTGCAGCACCAAGGTGGCCTACCAGACCTGGTCCCTCACTGGAGGGGGCTGAGAACTGCCAGGAAGAAGCTCTGAAGGAAGTCCTTGGCCATTGCTCTGTCCCCTGTCAGGGAGGCATATGGGCTCAATGCTTGCTCTGCCCTTGTCACAAGCCCTAAGGCCAGTATCTGAAGGCCAGACTTAAGCTTCTTGGTGCGAGGAGCTGGACTCCGCCCCACCAAACCCTCCCAGTGAGCCTTCTGACCCCATCCTGTGTAGAGTCATCTCCAAACCCTTGGCCACATTGAGTGAGTCTCCCCTGCGTGGCTCCCCATGGTTACTGACAGAACTGACTGCCCAAGTGAGGAAGTTGGCGCTGGGGCTGGAAGGCTATCCTGGGAAATGACTGCTCAAACAAGGCCCCTCAATATCTTCCTCCAGAGGGGGTGTCAAGGAGCCATTTACATCCTCCCCTGGCTTTGAATCACCTCTTCCAGTCCAGACTGGTGCCAACTCTAGGTTCCCTGGACTCTGGGTGGTCTCAGTCATGGCACCAACTCTACCACTGGGTAGGAATCTCCTGGTAAGCTGGGCATCTGCAGGGCAGAGCCTGTGTCTCATCTCAGTATGCTCAGTTCATGTCTGCAGAATGAATGAATGGTCTGGCACTCAGTCGTTTCTGCTGTCTGTCCACTGTCCTTGAAACAATGGTTCTCTGAGTTGTATGGTCCAGCTGAGCCATGGCTTGCTGACCCCACACATGTCACACACGTTTTCTGTCTTTCCTAAAGGTCATGGCTATCCAGGCGTGGAGCAGCTGGGCCAAGGAGAAGCTGAAATGGGGGATTTAGAGGCAAGGGAAGAGGCGGCTCACTAGAGCCCTGCCTGCTGCTGGCAATGCTCTACCTCTTCTTGGTCCTGTGCACACTCCGTGTGCCTGTGGGTGAGAGCACGTGGCAGAGTTGTGTGTTCACACGTGTGAATGTGTCTATGTGTGTGTGCGCTGTTATGCTGAAGGAGATGACAACAGCACAGTGTGTATTGTGGTGCCCAGGGGCATGTGTGTCTGCATTCTGTGTGTACCCAAGCATGCTCGCTCACACATGCGCATAGACACTGTAGCTAGTCCCTGGAGCCATTGGTCCCTGGAGCCACCGGTCTCCTTCTCGCCTGACACAGGCCTCAGGATTATGGAGGCTGAATTGCAGTGTGAGAGCAGGACATGGGAAGAGATTGAACCATGCCCAGGGCTGGAAAGGGGCTGTGATGACCCTACATCGTTGGCTGTTTTAGTCTGTCCACCTAGGGGAGCCCCTCACTTTCAGGCATGTGTGGGGGTGGGCAGGTCTTTGCCCTTTGTGGAGAGGGTAACCTAAAGACGAGGACCCAGGGTTGGGACGGGGTTATGGCTTGTCCTTCAGCCCCCAACCAGAGAGGCACAGGCAGGGTAGGGCTTTACTGTCTTGGCTTCAGTCTCCAGCTGCCCACTGGGCAGAAAGTAGCAACACCAGCTGAATGCCATCCTCTTAGCTCTTCCACACCATGGACTGGGCTGACACGGAGCTTAATTTCTACCCCCACTATTCAGAGCCAAACAAGGTCAGAGGCCATGGCTTCTAGCCACCTTCCTGGCCAGAGGGAGAGCAGGAGGCCCTTTAGCGCATGGAAGAGTTTGGAACAAGACAGGGGCAGTTGGCATTGACATTGCCTGGTAGCCTCCATGAGGATCTTCTGAGGAGGGCTGTACCCTGGCCACCCTGTGGGCAGGGGCTGCCTGACTTGAGAGGCTGAGGAAGAGAAGGGAGCCCAAAGTTGACAGTTCTGACTCTCTCCAGAACTAGACAGTCAGAGAGGCAGGATAAGTTGTGAGCTTCTGTATCCACAGAGCCTACAAAGCAGGCCAGGGCATCATCCCCCAGCTCAAGTTGTACCTCCCATCCAGGATCTAGGACTTATTTGCCCCCCTACCCCAACTTCCTGCCCCAGGGCACCAAAGGCCAGCACTCTCATACCTTCCTATTCTGACTGGCCAACGGAAGCCCCTGCCAACCCAGCAGAGAGCTCCAGCCAAAGTTGACTTTAGGAGGTACCTGCATTACTAGGCCAGCTCCCCCAAGAAGTCCAGACTGACAGGGACCCTCCTTTGGGGGCAACAAATGCTGCAGGCCCCCAGCCATCTTTGGAATTTTTTGGCTGTTGTCCATGTTGCTGGCCTTAGCCCCCTGTAGAGGGACCAAGATGGAGGAGGGCAAGCAATCTTCTCCTCTGGAGCTAGAGGAGGGGGCTGTTCCCCCTTCATGACTCACTCCAGGCTATGTGGGTTATTACATTATGTTTGAAATTGCCATGGCAACCAGCTGGCAATCAAGGGTAATTGCACTTGTCACCAGGGCAACGGGGCAAAACCCACAGCAGCCACTCTCTGTGTTCGCCCTTGAGTTGCAGTAAAGGTCAGGCTAGACCAGAGCCAATGCCAGCCAAGGGGCTTGGGGCTCTCTGGAAAGGATAGGATTGCCAGGGCCCATGGAGTTGTAGTGTGCAGAGGCAGGGTTTGCCTTGGGAGTGCCAAGGTCCCCATCCCTGACCCCATACCTGGACCTCTGCCCTTCCCCGCACTACCCTATGCCTAAAACATGCCACAGTGTTCAAAGTAAGCAGAACCAGAACTTTTATGTGTTCACAGATGGTATTTGTAGATGGCCCATGGGCCCTCCTCCTCGTACTCACGGCGGCTGAGCCACAGGCTCTGGAAGGAGTCCCGGGACGCCATGATGGAGCCTCCCAGCCAAGCGGCAACAGCACGGTGGGGAGAGCCCAGCACAGTGGCACAGGGGCCCAGCTCCTGTCTCAGGCGCTCAGGAAAGCCACTTACCAGGGTGCTGCCACCGTCCAGCACCACATTGGCCAGCAGCTGCTCCTGCTGCTTGGCCTCCAGCCGGCTGATGCTTTGGAGGGCTAGTTGTGGGAGGCCCTGCTGGTTGAGGCCTAGCAGATCCGGCTGGAAGAGGGCCTCAGGGCAGCAGAAGCGCTCAGAGCCCAGCGAGATGACCTGCTTGTCTGGAAGCACGAATTCCACCCGGGCCTGGGCCTGAGTGCGGGCCATCTCAGCTGTCATATCCATGGCCACGTAGCAGCAGGCCTCTTTAATCTGGTTGACCAGCACTGCCTTGGGCGGTGAGTGGCCACCTGCCAGCAATAGCTGAGCTAGGTATTCAGTGAGGTCAGCACCGGCCACATCAAGCCGGTAGGTGTCAAGTGGGGCCAGATCCCCAGTGAGGATGGGCGCCACGTAGGAGGTGCCATGGCCACTGCCCAGGACCAGCCCAGTGGTGCGCCCATAAGCATAGAGCGCCAGCAGGGCCTGATGCACTGTCTGCATGGCTGGCACATGGAAACGCTCGAAGAGTATTTCAGCCACCTTTTCTCGGTTGGTGCGTGGTGAGATGGGTGAGTCAGCCACAAGCACAGCCAGCTCCTCAGGCTGTACGCCTAGCCTGCAATGGAACAGGTGCTGCCATAGCACCTCTAGTGCATCCCAGTCGGAGACCACTCCTCGATTAAGCACCGAGTAGGAGCCCTCTCGGTTCTTGGGCACTGCATACCTGGGCTGACCCTGGACTGGGTGCTGCAGCAGCTGGACACGTGAGGGCACCACACTGAGGATGTGGTCCTCTCCAGCCAGTCCACATTTGGTGAAGCCTGTGCCTGTGTCGATCACCACGGCCGCCATGTCCTGGTAGGGGCCCAATGAGTGGCGGCAGAGCACTGGGGACCGTACTGGCAGAGCATCTGTGGTGGACACCAGCTCATAGCAGGCCCCGTGTAACAGGCCAAGGTGTGCGACCACTGACGACTGTGTAACGTCCTCAGCTGTCAGCTTGAACTGGGGACCTTGGGGCTCAGTGCCCACCATGGCCATGGGCAAGACCTTGCAGCCAGTGCCAGTTGTGGTGAATGTGATCGGGGAAAGCTGCTCCTCCTGGGCCCTGGGGGAGCTGCCAGGTTGCCAGGATGAGAGCTGATGCGTGCTGGAGCTTTGAGTGGCACCGATGCTAACTTTTTCTCTGCTCACATAGACACAGGTCTCCTCAGGGGACAGGGGCACCTGAAGTACCCCTACATGGGTAGGCAGGCCCAAGGTCTCACCTTCTTGGCACAGTGTAGAGGACTGGCCAGGCTCCCTGGTGGTGGAGGGCCCTCTTGAAAGGGTGGGCTTTTTAGAGATAGGGGGTTCTTGGGAAAAGGGAGGTTGCCCAGTGAGAGAAAGCTGCCTGGCAAGAGGGGTCTCAGTGATAGGGGGCCCACCAGGAAGGGAGGGCTGCCTGGTGAGGGAGCACTGCTCAACAGAGGGAGGCTGACCAGCTGGAGAGAGCTGTCCAGCGAGGGGATGCTGCTCTACTAGTGGGGGCCGACCACTGAGGGGAGCCTGCCCAGCACCTTCGGCCTGAGAGTTGGCAGGTTGAGCGGTAATGACCTCTTTCCGGCTGTGGCTGCCTATATCGTCCTGGAGCAGGGATCTGGGCTCCTCCTGGGTTTTGGCTGGTGGAGCAGGCTCTGGGGTCTGCTCTGAGTTCATCCATTGCAGTTTCTTGGCCTGGACCATAGAGGTATCCTGCATCCTGGAGGCATCTAGCGTCCAGATGGTGCGACTAGCTTCATTTTTTTCAGCATCAGGTTTCGACCAGCCAGGATCATGGACATGGCTCAGTATCCTCTCACCAAATTGGAGCGGCATCCCCAGTGGAATGGGCCCAGTAAGCAACCCCACCCTGATGGGTGTCTCAGTACCAGGGGAGTCCAGTGACTCCAGGTTGAGCCTGGCCTCCTTGGGAACCAGGGCTACATCTCGGTAGCTGCCAGATGACAGGCTAGAAGGCACAGGGCTGGACAGCATGGGTGAAGTGGACCAGAAGCTGGAGCGATTATTGTCAGGGGAGAGGATGGGTATGGCCAACAATTGGGTGGACAGCATATTTTCAGGGACATAGATGGGTGGGTGGCTGGACATGAGGCCCACCAGCACTGCCCGTGATCCCATGGGGTCATGGCACAGCAGCCCCATCCTGGTATTGCCCGTGGCCATATCAAATACCAGCACACGGTCTTCCACAGTGTCCTGGAGCTGGCAGGTAGGGGCACTGGAGGTGGGAATCTGCGTGGCTTCCCTGAGAGACAGGACTGGGGACTCCTTGTGGCAGGTTACTTGGTGGGCAGAGAGTGGCACATTGGAGCAGGTGTTGTTGCAAACGTTGAGGGGCTGCTGGTCTGGCCGAGAGCTGCAGATCTCCTGGCTACTCCTCTGGGACTTGAGGGTGCCCAGAGGTCCTGAGCCTGGTGTTGGGCTGCCTGGCCTGGAGGTAGAGACCAGGGGCTTCCCCACTGGGTTCTCGGGCTGCTTGGGTAACACCTGTCTTCTGGCAACCTCGAGCTTCTGGGCATGGTCTGGGGACTCTTTTAGAGTGGGTGCTGGAGTGGGAGGCTCCTCCTGAGAATGGAAATTCACTTTGTCCTGGCAGGATGTGACCACTTTAGAAGACTCCAAGAGGATTGACCGTCGGTTGCCACACTTCCTGAGCAGGAGGTCTTGGGACACGCCCTTGGTAGTGGCAATAGTATCAGTCAGGTGGTCGAGGTTGCAGGTGTAAGGTTCAACTGCCACTGGCATTGGGGTTGTATACAGAGCTGGAGTGTTTGCTTGAGCTGGAGTTGTTGGAGGAGCCTGAGCCAGACACCGGCACTTGCCCTGGCCCTGATCTTGGGCTGTAGCCAGAAGAGGACCTTGGGCTGCAGCTGAGCCATCCTCCCCTGAAAGGAAATACGGTAGCCACCAGCTCTTCCTGATGCCCGAGGGGGCTGCCTGGTCAGGGCTGCAAGGGCCTTTGCCCCAGCCTACCAGGACTTTAGCTGGAGCCTTGCCTTCCCCCTCAACCTGCACCTGAAACCGGGAGCGGCAGGGTCGGTGCTGGGCCACGTCACTGGTGCTGTCTCTGCGCGTGCGCACGGGTAGGGCCAGGGTCCCGTTCTCCATGACGAGATGCATTTGGGCTCCCACGATGGGGCTTGGAAACGGGCTAGTGGAGGAGAGTCTCAGGGCATCCTGGGAAGCCCACTCACAGCCACAGTGGGAGCTAACCTCAGCAGGGTCCCGGAGTAGCTGGTGAATGGGCTCAGGGGCGTGGGCTTGGGCGGCTGGGCCACAGGCCCCATCGATGATGGCCTCGGTGGACAATGACAACCCCTGCCTGAAGTATATGGATCCTGAGTTTATCCATTGTCCCTGGGACCCTCTGACGCCACCCCCCAGCCGCTGGCTGCTGGGTGAGGGGTGGCCCTGGGGGCCCGATGGATCAGGGCCCCCCACCTTCCTGGTAACTTCCATAGTCCTGCTCCATGCCCTAGGTGCCCTGCCCCCACTTCATTGCCATGGGAACCCCACACATCACAGCCCCCAGTGACCTGGAGAGGTAACAGTGTAGGAAACCAGGGGCCCCACCCCCCTGAAGAATGGGGGCCTGCCCAGGGAACCTTGGGAGATAGAAAGGCCCAGGAAGCCTGGTGAAGTCTGCCAACCCTAGGCCAGCCTCCCCTCCCATTACCCGCCAGGTGACCACTCTGCTCAAGCCAGCGCTAGAGTGAGGGCAGAGCCCTGAGACGGGGGACAGTATAAGGCCAAGGAAGAAAGGTAGACAGAGGAGACACTAAGGGAGCCCCTGGGTTCCTAGTCTACCACAGATGCCACACTTGGCCCTTTCTCCTCATTTGCCGTGTGGCGCCTTGAGACTTAAGCCCTGACCCAGCGCTGAAGTTCCAAGTATGTGACATGAGGCCCTTTGTGGTCCAAAGCCCCTTCACCACTCAGTCCTGGGAGGCAGAAGAGGGTGAGGGACCCAGGCTCAGGCCCAAGCTCCCCTCCCCTATGTTCCCCAGCTCCTGCTCCAGGGACAGCAGCTCCTTGGCAGTCTTTCTGCTCCAGATGGTTCTCCTCTGCCTGTGCCTCATAGAGCACCCTCCCCACAGCCACATGTCCTTGAAGCCCAGGACCAGTATCCCACAGAGGTGGGGATGGGGCTGACGGGGCAGGGGTGGGGCCTCTGCTCAGAATCCTCAAGTCAGAATGTTCTAGCTCTTGTCACATTGTGTCAACTTCACCTTGGCCAGAAGGTGGGCAGAGCACTGGGTATAGGGCTAGGCCACAGTGGACACAGAGCCAGCCAAGAGGCAATTACAGGATGGGGCACAATAGGGACACAGTGGTAACAGGGCTGTCCACACAGTGGGCACAGGGCTGGCTACACAGTGGGGGTATGGTGGGTGTAGGACTGGGCACACAGTGGGCATAGCTCCATATATAGTGAGGACAAGTTGGACAAAGGACTAGACATAGGGTGGGCACATAGGAAAAGTAAGCAATTAGAGCGTGGGCAGTTCCATCCTTCATTTCTTAGATGGGCAAACAGAGGGGCAAGGAGGAGCGGGACCTGCCTAGACCGCAAGCCCAGGCCCAGACATGCCCTGAAGCCACAAAGGACAGGCCGAGGCAGCAGTTTGGGGAACCGCCCACTGCCACAGGCCTGGGTCTGGAGGTTCTGACTGGGGTGGGGTCAGGCCCTCCCCCTCCCCCCTCCCCCCAGCTATGAACACTGGGCCTCCACTCTCTGTCCTCCAGGACTGTGTCCTTTCAGGCCTCAGTCTTTCCACCCAGGAAACAGGTTTGTGAAGAATGCAGCTGTAGGCTTGTCCTCTGAGGTAGTGTGTTTTCACAGAGCTTAAAAATAGTGCTTACAGGGCCGGCCCCGTGGCTTAGCAGTTAAGTGCGCTTGCTGAGCTACTGGCGGCCCAGGGTTCGGATCCCAGGCGGACACTGACGCACGGCTTCTCTGGCCATGCTGAGGCCGCGTCCCACATACAGCAACTAGAAGCATGTGCAGCTATGACATACAACTATCTACTGGGGCTTTGGGGGGAAAAATAAATAAATAAATAAATAAAATTATTAAAAAAAAAATAGTGCTTACAGTTGGCTATGGTATGTGAAGCGATGTGACCCAGGACCAAGGCTAGCACTGTGCTGCATCTGCACCTTCCCGACTCGGCGCTGGGCAATGCCTGACTCAGCCATGTCTCAGGTCCCCTGGACCCCCTCCCCATTCTGCAGACTTCGCCTTCAGTTAAGAATGGGGACAGATGTCTCTGGACATTGCTGCTCACCACACACTATGGCCCAGAAAGGTGGCAGAGCCCAAGGGTCTGTGGCCTACACATGTGTGCATGCACACACACATGCTTGCTGAACACTATTAACTTCATTAATCTCTGGTCCCAAGCAAACTATTTTTGTTGTTGTTGTTTTGTTTTTCCCACGACAGAGATGCTAGTAGCAGCCTCTAATGCCTGTGCAGCCCTTGGGCTGGGCTGTACCTGGGAGGGCTAGGGAGGCATGGAGAGAGGCCCTGAGAGCCCCCTGCCTGTCTGACCACTGAGCCATCCCCCACTTCCTGCAGAAATGAGGCATAGTCCTCCTTTCCAGCCCTCCTGGGGTCTTTGTGAACAACTGACCTGAGGTATGCTGGGGGAAGGGAACAGAGTCAGCTGAAGGGTATGGCCCATGAAAGAAGGCCCAAAGAAGGCAGTCTGGAGAAGGGAGAAGGCTCTTCCCACCTGGGAAGCAAGCACTCCTTATAGCAATAAGAACAATGACTGACACTGATTGGGTCCTTCTCTGTGCCAAGCAGGGCTGAGCACATGTAAGCCAGCCTCACAGCAATTCAGTGAGCCAGGCACTATCATCCTTATTTTACAAAGGAGGAAATCAAGGCACAGAGAGGAGAAAGAACTCACAGAGGTCTCAGCTAGTGAGTAGTAGAGCCAGAATTCAAAGCCAGGCCACCAGACTCTGGACCCACACTTCAGGAACCTATGGTGCCACTAATGGGTGCCATGCCCAGGGCCACGTGGGCATGGACCCTGCTGGAGGGGAGCCAACATGCCTCCCTTCCGAGTGCTGCAGCCCCAAGCCCCTACCCAAGCTGTGTCCCACATGGACCTGATCCTCCTCACAACAGCTTAGCAGGTGGCTCAGGCTTGGAGGAGACATTTTCCCTGTTGGTGCCACTAAACCAGTGCCCTCCCAGGAACCTGGTGGTGCTGAGAAGGAACCAGCTACACACCCTGTGGGACCAAGTTGAGTCTTTTGTACTCAGAATTCTTGGTTGGCCAAAGCCCACTCTATTTCACCCAGCTGAGGGAAGGGGCAGCAGGGCAGCTAGAGGCTCCCAGGCTGGGCCCCTTCTGCCCAGCCCCCAGGGATCAGACAGGAACATTGCCCCTGTACCCCTCCCCCCAACATGTTTTTAAATAGTCTGTCACTAGGAAGAAGGGCATCCAATTCTATTTCTGATTCTGGGAAGTGAGGAGGGCCAACATGTTGCCATGGCAACCCCCTGGAAAACCCCTCCCCCAGGCTGAGCCCATTCCCCAGGCTGAGGGCTGTCTGGGATGGAGGGGCCAAGAAGGAACTAGAAGGAGCTCAGTCTGAAGGCAAGGCCATACAGAGTCTCCTCTGTGAGGGCAGGTCCCAGCATTGCCTTCCCTCACACTTCACTTGGCTCTCCCTACCCCTGTGGAGAGGATCAGACTTCATGATATGGGGAGAGTCTCATCACTCTGAGAAACCCTTCTTCCCTATGGGTCAGGCTGGAACCCTCCCACCTAGGAGGCCTGGAGGATGGTGGGCAGGAAGGGCATCAAGGGGAGAGGCACAAAGGTTGCATTCTACTGGGAGCTCCATGACCAGCCAAGTCTCCCAGACCTGTTTCTCCAACACAGACATATTTTGGGCTCTGTTGTGTTCTCAAGAGGCAGCTCTGTCAAGTCCCTGGCCCTGAACTCTTCTAGTCTACTGCCTTCTCCTCCCTGTACCCTGGGAAGACTCTGGACATCTCCAAAAATCAAGGATCAGAAGGGGCCTTAAAGGGCTCCCAGTAGCCAACCACTTGATGATAGAGTGAAAAGCAAGGCCTGTTTCCCCAGAGGGTCATACTTGCCTACAGTCTAGGGGCTCATACACCAGTCCTTCTGCCCCACAGGCTGCAGATGGGTAGCATTTAGATCTGTGGAGGGAGGGCATTCCAGGAAGGAGCACAGCCCAGGCAAAGGAAGGCTTCTGAAAAGACCAAAAAGGACCTTGTGGTCAACTCTCTCTGGGTACTGATGGGAAACCAAGGCCCCAAAGAGGAAGGATGCATTCTTGGTCTCCCAACTCCACAGCCAGGGCTCTGTGTTTTCCTCTCCTGACCCTCCTCCCTGGAGCAATCCAAGTGACCCGTGAGCCCTAATTTCCTGCTTCCCTGAAATCTCTCCTGGCACCCATTCCATGGAGGTAGCACCATGTTTGAAGGAGCTGGCACCTCCTCCTCTCTGGCCCCCCTGCCTGACCCCAAGGGAAGACAGCCAGGATGCAGAGAACCCCAGCGCTAGGGGAACCTATGGCAGAGTGAGGGGTGATAATCCACTCCTAATCTGGGTTGCAGAAGGCAAAACCCAAGAGTGTGAGAAGATGTGGCTTTTGAGCTCTAAAGCACAGGGAAATTTAAATAACAGATGTTTAAACAACCATCCCTGCAAGCCATGGTGCAGTGACCCCTCTACTGTGATGTGTTACAGCTTAAAAATAGCCCACAATGAACTGCTCTGAGCTCCAATTGACTCAAGCTTACGTAACTCTCCGTGAAAGATGGCCAGCCGCACCAGCCTGGAGGGAGGGCAATAGCACAGCCACCCTGACTGCTGCCCACAGCTGGTTTAGGGGCCGGGGCAAGCTCCTCACCCTCCCTGGGAGCAGCCCCCATCCAGGAGCCAGCAGAAGTGGGGGCAAAGGAAGTGCTCCCAGAAGTACACACGACTTCGTGACTGCCAAGAAGAGACCTCCAACCACTCCTGCAGAGGGAATGTGAGGAGAGCTGCCCTCCCTCATGGTCCCTGAGGAACCCAGGCCCAAGGAGGGTGGGGTGACTTTAAGAACAGACAGCTGGGTCAGGTAGACCAGGGCAGGAGCCCATGTGGGCAGGGTAACTGGGGCTGCCCAAAGAATTCCTTTCCCCCTTTGACGAGGGGACTCCCCAGCTTGGAGGAACATGTCAGTAAGACTGATGCCTGGCTGAAGCTGTCACTGCCATGGAGCCCAGGAGTGGAACTAACTCCTTTGGGTCCTCTAAGTCTCCATGGTCCAGGCTGCACAGGTGGGACTTGTGGCATGAGGGAAGGACTGCTGGCTTCAAAGCTGATTGACTCCTGTGATCTCGGCCGCCAGCTTCTTTGAGTCGCCTGCCTTCCCTGATGCATTCCCAGATCCCAAGTACCCAATCCAAGACTGACCACAAGTGTGCAGGTGGCTAAACCAACATGAAAGGGAGCAGAAAGGAGAGAAAGCCAGGATGCCCCCAGCATTGGGAGCCTCTTGTGCTCCCTCTGCCCCTGCCCGGGCTGAGCCCCAGGGATTCAGCAGCTCCTCTCAGCTCCCACCACCTGAGCTCAAAATAGGAACCACCATGGGCCTGGCCCCTGAGCTCCCATGGAGTAACACTGAGACTGGTGAGGGCCAAATATGAGCCCTCCTGCCACCTGCGCAGCAAAGGGCAGACTGTCAGGGCCATTAGTGCCTCTGCTTCCTTTCCAAGGTGAGGGCTGCCAGATAGGTGGAGCAGAAGTTGAGGGAGAATGAGCAGTTGTGGAGGGGCAGAAGCTGGTCCTGGACTCCTCAATCTACCAAGCAAGGGGAGGGCTTGCTCTTGTTGCCCTTTTTCCAGGGCAGCTCCACAGTCCCTGCTAGGGCTGGCATGAACATACTGAGACCAGGGACAGAGGATGCTCAGGGCCTTGAAGGAATAGAGGGCAAGAAGCAGAGGCCGCGGGAAGGCCCAGGAGCAGAGCCACCCTTCCTTGTAAAGTATGAGTTCCTGTCTGGGATGGTCTAATGGGAATGGGAGTTCAAGAGAAACAGACATCTCTGGGGGTGTTCGAGGTTGTCAATGCAAGGTGGCTGGGATCCAGGTGCCACACCTCTGGACTGAACTGGGTCAGGCAGGCTCTGCCACTCGCTGGGCACCTGCTGCCTAGCTTGGCCCAAGGACTCCCACCAAGGGAGGACCAAGTGTGAAGGCCATGCTCCAGGTCACCGCCCTGAGACCTGAAGAACCCACCCCACCCAGGGGGCCACCAAAGCCAGAGATGAACATGGCAGCTGCCAAGGCTCTCCTGGCATCTAATGCTCATTAAAAACGCCAGCTACAACAAACCCCAAAAGAGTGGAGAGCGAGTCTGAGGCTCAGCTGGCCCCACTGTGCCAGATAGGAAATGCTGGAGGTGCTTCACTGAATCATCCCCACTCCTTCAGGCCAGTGTAGCCCCACCTTGGGCTGGTTGGACTCTCACATGGGCAGAGCAGAGGCTCTGGGTGAAGAGCTGCCCAGCTCCTAGGGTCTTCATGGAGGAGAGTTCTCCAGCCCAGCATGGAGTAAAAGGTGTTTTTTATCAGGGCCTGGCACATGGAGGCTCAATGCTCAGCTACTGATCCCTGGGACTGCTTCTCCCCAAACAGAGGCAATAATTTGAGAAATGCAGCCTAGGCCTCCCTGAGCCTCAGACGCTTGTAGCAGCACCCACGTCCCCCCACCCCACCCCAGCACTGGAGGGTCCTGCTCTTTCCTACAGGTGAAGGGAATTAGTTCATGAAGTGGCACCAGAGGTAGATCCAGGACCTCATGGGCTACACTGAGGGAGTGACTGATGAAGCCACTGTCCCAGGGATTGAAATGGGGCTATTTCTGGAGCCCTCGGGTGTGATCCTAGAGAGCCTCTGGATCCCTTGGAAAATTCTCGGAAAGGCTGGGGCTAAGGCATAAGGGGAATCTCAGACCAGACTCATGGCTCCCCATCAAAGCAGATGGATCTAACACATGCATGCCCTCCAGATGCCAGACAACAGTGACACCAATGGGCAGTCAGGGGGGTGAGTCATCTGCTGCTTCCTCAGCCCCAGCTCCCATTATGGCCTCCCTCCAGCCTTTACTGGCACCTGCTTGCCCCTATCCCCACTGGGCTGCAACATAGGAAGATGAGGCAGAGGAGCTTGTACTTGCTCCCCACAGCTCACGGTGGGAAGGCTAGACTCCCACATCCCTAGGAGAAACCTCTGCCCACTCCATCCTACCCAAGTGGCAGGCCTAGGCCCACCATGGCCACAGCAACCTTCCCTTGCTCTGGCCACCCACCATACCTAAGACACTACTGAAGCCTCCCCCAAGGGAAAGGCAGCCCAGGCTTCACTACCCCTGGAAGCCGCTCAGAAGCCTCCTGATCCCCCCAGCCCATGTGGGGGCCTAGAACCCACCTTTCCTCTCTTCCCTGGTGGCCCAGTCAGGAATTTGAAACCCTGATGTAGTTCCAGCTCCTGACACTCCAGATGGACTTGGAATTATGAGGCGGCTCTGAGAACAGAGCTCAGAGCTTGGGAGCTGCAGCATTGGGTGGAGGGGGTGCAGCTGTGCCATGATCCAGGAGCCCAAGCATCTGCTTAACTGGGGCCCCTTTTTGAGGAATCCTGGCCCTGGGGACCCTTGGCCCAGAAACAGGCCCAAAGTCTCACATTCTGGGTGCACAGGAAACCTGATACCCCTTGAGCTCTCTTCCATCTCCCTTCTCTGGGACCCCTCTCCTCACTAAGCTTCCCTCCCATCCAAAGACCCCCTTCCTCTCTGAGCCCCTCTCCTGTGAACAGATGAGCCAGTGGTCCATGAGCTACAGAGGCTCATTGGGGAAGGAGCCTCAGTCCAGCTTCAGAGATGCCCCTGGGCCTTCTCCTCACTCTCCACCCAGGGCTTGGAGCTCTGGGTGACCCTTAGATCCCCAGGATGAGGTTAGGGAATGAGGACTGCAACTGGGAGGGATAGGGACAGTCCTTTCCAACTGGTACGGGGGCCACAGCTGTGGGGGTACTCCAGGACATTGCACTTACCTCTCTCCCAGCCTCAGGGGTAACACAACTCTTTCCTCCACACACAGAGACAAGAGTTCTCTAGCCAAGCATGCAAGGCTACAACGTTGTCTGTGACTGCACTGATGGGCATTAGAGGTGCAGTGGTAAACAGGCAAAGTCCATCTCTACCCCTCTCCAGCTCATAGGCCCCTGATCTTTAGATCCCTGCACTTAAGCAGAAGAGTCCCCTTCTAAGCTTTACCCACTTGTCTTCAGGGTCCTTAGGGTCCTCGTGGCTGGGCCTCCCCCCCCGGCCTTAGGTGACAGAGTGGGCAGCAGTATGGGTAGAGAACAGCTGAGCAGCTCCAGTCCCAAGGAGACCTCCACTCTGCTGACCAGGGAGCTCTTGCCCAAACTCAGGGTTCCATGTGTGACAGGGCAAAATGCTGGGGACCCACAGGGGAGGGAGCCTACTCCCCTTAGGGTGAGCTAGGGTCTCTCAACTGGCAAGATAGAGGCCATGGGGGTCCTGAGCAAGAGAAAGGATCCACCCTGATGTATGTCCTGGGCCCAGCCACCCTGGCACCCCAGCCATCCACAACAGCAGGGCCCAGCTACCCCCTTGGCATCGAGGGAATGAGGGAGGTGTAGTACAAGGAGGAAGCTGTTCTTCTCTAGCGGAGCCTGCCCCTCTAGTGGCTATTGTACAGTAGCCTTCACGAGTATAAATAGCCTGGGCAATCAGCACCTCAAAGCTGGTGCCTGGAAAGTGTGGAGCTGAGGCCTTACTGCTGGCTCATCTCTCTCAAGGCTGCAAGGGCAATGCTGGCAGGGTTGGGCGGGGAGGGCAGTAAGCCTCCATGCCTCTGCAGTGTATGTATGGGGCGGGGGTGAGGGGGTAGAGGGGGGTTGGGGGGGAGGTTGCAAGCAGAGCAGGGAGCCCTGGAGAGGGAATCAGGCCCAGGGAAGGGGACATGCAAACTGGGCAGTGGGAGAAGCCATCCTGGCTGCTGCATTCCTGGGTACTCAACCCACCCCTCTTGGTTCCATCTAAAAGCCCCTGGGGCCCCGTGACCTGGATCTGGACCTTGCCTACCCTTCCTGTTCTCTGGAGCCTTCTTGCTGATCCAACCCCTTTCCAGCCTCATGGTCTTTGTGCGTGCTACTCACTCTGCCAGAAACTCTCTTCCCCCAAATGCTTCTGGCACACTTCCCACCTGACAAGGTCCTAGCAAAAATATCACCTCTTGCTGTGGCTTTCCTCACCTCTCTATCTAAAGCTGTCCTCCATTCCCTCAAAGCAGCCTGTCCTTTTCTTTCACAGCATTTACCACAATTTGTACTTGAATATTCATTTGTTCATTTACTGGTTCAAGGGCCAGTGTGGTCACCGTTGAGTCCCCTGTGCACAGCAGCCAGGCACACAGCAGGCGCTCCATAAATACTCATTGCATCAAGGACTGCCCTCACTGGCTCCCTCTGTGGAGTGAGAGGCCAGTGTGCCCTGCTCCCCTCTTATCGCCCCTGAAGGTTAAGGGGCAGGGACAGGGCAGAGGCCAGCTTGAGCTGCCTCCTGGCCTGGCATGGCCCAGAAGCAGCTCGGGGTTAACTTCCGGGCTGCTATGCAGGTCCGGCCCCCAGGGCCTGCCTAGGGCTGAGGTCACTTGGGTCTTGGCGGCTCTGAGAGGGGCCGGGGCTGCCCCATGCTCCTGTGCACAGGTGGGGTTGGTGACTGCTCCAGGGGCATGTTCGCCTCATTCAAGGCACCAGGGCCCAGGTTCACATAGGCCACGGGAAGCTGTACATAGTGGTCCCCACGCAGCGCAGCCACCACGCGTTCCACTTCCCCTGCTAGCATCCCGAAGGTGGGTCGTGCCTCAGGGTCCGCTGCCCAGCAGTGCTGCATCACTGTGTACCTGCAAGAGGAGAAAAATGTCAGGGGCAGGATGTACCCCCACCCAGAGATTCTGGGCTGCCCACCTGCTGTTAACCGCCTGGCAGGACACATAGGGGTGAGGACAGGTGACAGGGCCTAGTGTCTAGCATTGCCCAATCAGGGGCAGCTCTTCTCATCATTGTGATTGCCCTTCCACCCTGGCAGAGGTTGAATTACCTCAGGGGTTAAGAGCTTGGGCTCCTATGCCCTGTGACCTGGGCAGTGTGATCTTCGGCAAGTTCCTTAACCTCTCTGTGCCTCTGGATCCTCCTCTGATCACAGAGGTATTGGGGCATAAGGTGAGAGGATACCTATAAAGTGCTTAGCTTAGGGCGCAGCTCACAAGCTATCATCACATGTCTTCAGGAAGGAAACCCAGGTCCAGTGAAATGGGGATTAAAAGGCCTGAGACAAGGACACGTGGGGCAGCACCAGCGGCACCATGGTTCCCAAGCAGAGTTTCTCTGGGTTTGCCTGGTGGGTCCTAATACATGCCCCTTTATCTTGGGAATGTCACCCTTGCCTTAAATGATACTCTAAGTACCCTGCATACTTAGAGTATATGATAATAATCTCATATGATTCTCAGACTCTCTGAGGGCAGTACTGTTATCATCTTAACTTTACAGATGAGGAAACTGAGGCCCAGAGAGGAGAAGGGACTTGTCTTAGAATAGCGGATGCTGTGGTGTGCCACCTGGATCCTCCCCCTTCATTCTCCCAGTGGCTGCTGACAGCTCTTGGCTGAGGCCCTCTCTAGGAATCGCCCTAGGCAGAAAAGAACTGCCTCCTCCAAGCTCATACTCCCTCCTCAGGGACAGTTGTGACTAGTAGCTGATTAATGTCTGGTTCAAAGACCTGGCACCTTGATCTCAATTTCAGGAAACTCTGAAGCGCTATCCCAGATCAAGCAGTCCCTGTGGGATGGGCTGCGGCCTCTGTTGCATCTGCATGGCAGCCCAACTTCTCCCCCTGCCCAGTCCTGCTTTTCTTGCCCCCAACCTACCAGTAAACCCCCTGCACATAAATCTCCATATCAGAGTCTGTCTCAGAGAGTCTGATGTGGAGGCAGATAGGCAGTGAATTTCCCTTACTTCAAAGCAGATGCATTGGTGAAGTGAATAATAAAGATCAAACTCAGGGCAGGCAGGGCTGTGAGGAAGGGTTACTCATACCCTTCTGAGCCCAGCCTGAGAAAGAATCATCAACTACTTTTACCTGTAACCTGGTTCTTCCTGTCCTAACCACAAAGACCTGGGCACAGCGGAGGCATGTGTGCTGCTCATGAAGCTGAACCTCGAAACCAAACCCACCTGACAGGCACTGATGACAACACGGCTGCCGCCATGCCTCTGGGAATGGGGAATCTGAAACTATATCCAGTGAAAAAAAATCTCATCGGGAGATGTGGAGGAGGCTAGTGTGGGAGCTAATGAAACCCTTCCCTGAGATTAAGTGAGTAGAAAAGATAGAGAACAGACTCCCTTAGCGGGGGTTGCGGGAGAGGAGTGCTGGGAAATCAAATCACTGGCCTCAACCCAGACTCTGAGTTGGGAATACTGTTACCATGGCAACTGTGATATCCTCCCACCACCCAGCCCTGAATGGGGGTGGAACCAGTCCACAGATGAGGAAACTGAGGCCCAGAGAGTTTCTCTTTCCAGGTCAGCCAGAGGATCAGTCAGAGAGCCAGGCAAGAACTGTCTCCTGCCCCCTCTTTGTCTCTGGAGCCCAGCTCCCTCCCCATTACCCCCTCCATATACTCACAGAGAATTGGGGCAATACTCAGGCTGAGGCAGGCGCCGACCCTGGGCCAGGAAGTGAGTGAGGTCAAAAGGGTCGATGTGGGGGTATGGTGGGGCACCCCGTGTCAGCAGCTCCCACAGCAGCACACCAAATGACCACTGTGGGAGGGGAAGGGAAGGGGGACTCAATTCTACCTCAAAATTTGGGGCAGATGGGACCCCCAGGTCCTCTACCTTCTGGAGCTCTCTAGCTGGAAATGGGGGGCTCCACCCCCCAATCAGAGCCCATTCCTCAATACCTCACAAGCATCTTCTCTCTGTCTCCTCCCACCAGCTAAGCCTGCTAAGAGTGGGTCTGGGCAGGGCCCGGATTGTCTGTGAGGAGCCAATAAACTCACATCTTCCTCTTGTCCTGGCAGATGTCAGATTCCATCTGACACCTGCCCAAGAGATGGGCAATGGGCTGTGGGGGCTGCCCAGCTTGGGGATTCCCTGGGCTCAGATCATCATCTAGAGCTGAATGGACAAAGCCAAGTATTCTCCTAGGACACTTAGGCCATGTGGACTCTGGGGCTGGTGAGGCCTCACCACATCAGACTTGGTAGTGAATTTGTAGGTCTGAAGGCTCTCCAGTGCCATCCATTTGACAGGTAGGCGAGCACGGCAGTGCTGTCGAACACTGTAGTACTCCTTGTCCAGGACGTAGCGAGCCAGACCAAAGTCAGCCACCTTGACTGTGAATGACTCATCCAGCCTGGGAGGAGAGAACCATACTCAGGACTGGCCCCCACGAGGCGCTGAACCTACCTGTTTCTGGCCCTCACAGGATTTCAGAGCCATAGTGTCCAATCCAAGCCTGTACTGGGCAGACAGGAAAACTGATGCCAAGAGAGCGAAGGACATGCCCAAGGCTGCACAGCAAAGGCTGGAGCGTGGGCCCTCCCCCTTTAGGCAGCTGCATACCTTGGTGCCCTAGCCCCTTGCTTCACCCCAACAGCTCTGGACCCTCACATGCAGTTCCGAGCAGCCAGGTCCCTATGCACAAACTTCTGCTCTGCCAGGTACTCCATGCCACGGGCTACCTGAAGGCCAAAGCTGATAAGGTCCTTCACTGTGGGGTTCTGGGGGCACACAGTGGGTCGGTAAGCAAGGACAGAGCAGCTCCATCCCCAGCTGCTGCCCAAGCCCCAACCCAGGGTGAGCTGAGCACTGACCCGCTGGGGTGAGCGGATGAATCGGAGCAAGTCTCCGTGGCGCATATAGGGTAGCAGCACACGGGGCAGCCCTTCAGGTGGCAGCACGATACCGATGAGAGCCAGCACGTTTGGGTGGTGCAGACCACGCATGAGCAGCCCCTCGCGCAGGAAGGCCTCCACCTCCTGTACCTCTGTGATGCCTGCAGAGTGGCTTGAATCAGGCCCAGGGCAGGGCACCCCCTTACAAGGGTCAGATGGGGAAATGGAAAAGAAAGGTCTCCCACTCAGGGTCACTCAACAAGGCGGTAGCACGGCAGGGACAAGGACCCTCCCAGCCTCTGCCCTACTTACGACTCAGCGACTTGATGGCACAGTGGATTTGATTCTGGGCCTTGTTTGTGTATTCTCCATGGTAGACGACTCCAAAATGGCCTGGTGAGGGGGAGACGGTGAGAAGGGCCTAGTGCCCAGGGTTCGCACCATACCCTCTCATTGGCAACCAGACTTCAGAGCACCAACTGGCCAACCTGACATTAAAAACAAGCAGCAGCTGCATGATGGTAGAGCCTGCAGCCCTCCCACACCCACTTAATCTGCATCAGAACCCATTGAAGACAGAATTCCTATTTCACAGATGAGCAAATGGAGGCTCAGAGAGGTTGTGTGGTATGCCCAAGGTCACACAGGTTGGTGAGAAAGCCAGAGCAGAGTCCTGCCCAACTGTCCCTTCAGGCCATATCATCTCAGGACTCCATCTCTGCCTCAGCCCCACCTGGCCTGGCCCCCACACCTTTGCCAATGACTTGGTCACTGTGGGTAACCACACGCTCATGGGGAATCAGCACATCCTTGACCTCGGCCAGGAGCGAAGAGTCCAGGTCCCCAAGCTGGATGGACTCTGTCCGCAGCAGTGGGACACAGGACTCATCCCCGCTGTCTGAGAAGGACCCTCTGTGGACCCGAGTGGTGGAATCCAGACCATCAATGGCACGGGATGCTGTGAAGGAGAGGGAGTGAGGGGCTTGTGGAGTAGAGGGTATGGCCCCAGCTTCTAGCTCCTCCACCATCTCACCAAGGCCTTCTCTGTAGTCAGAGCCTGAGTGGAGCATAGGCATGGCTCCAGCGGTCCAGTTCGGGGATGCCAGGTCATCCAGGTTCGGAGAAAGGACTGCGGAAAGATGGCCCCTGGTGGCCACCCTCTCCAAGCTCCTAGAGGCCAACCCCTACCCCAGAGGTGTGGGCAGACCCTCAAGGCCCAGGCAGAGAGAGGATATATGAACTTAGAGATGCCATTGTTTGCGGGTTGGGGTGGGTCAGGATGGGAGTGCAGAGCTCACCTAGCTGCTTCTTCCGCTGGTAGTTGAAGACCAATGCAGTGGCCAGTACAGCCACAAGCAGGAACAGGGCCAGCAGGACACCCAGGAGCGTCCTCTGTGGGACCCTCTCCGGGCCTGGCCGCACCACCCTGCCCAGGATGTGACATTCACCATCCACGCAGACCTGGGAGCAGGTGGCAGCTCAGGCCCAGCCTGCAGGCCCCAGCCCATGTCTTTTGTGGAGGGCCAGCTGAGCTGCCTACCTGCAGTGAGGCGCCGTCCTTGCCAAGTTGTAGGGAGGTGGGCAGGGGGCAGACGACCACATCCCCCCGGAACTCGTGCTGGCAGCTCTCACCACCCACGGTCACATTCACATCCACACAATCAGCCACAGAGCCCAGCCCAATATACTGCAGAAACAGTCGCGGAGACTGGCCAGTGCCCCCACCTACTTTGGGCAGGCTTCACCCCTAACCCTCCACTTTCCCTGCCCTCCATCCCCCATACTTACTTCGAACTTAATCGCTTGCTCCTCAGGCTTCAATGGGGCCAGGTTGGTGCTGGGTGGATGGGGTGGGGGCAGGAAGCGAAAGCCAGACAATGTGAAGCCAGCAGCTCCATCCCCCCAGGCACTCAGGTTCCCCATCACCCACCCCTGAGGGCCTCGGACCACGTATTCAGGCAGGCGGCACCAATGCTGCTCCGGGAGCTGCTCCTCACACTGCTGGGGTCCATGTGAGAGTGGTTAGCCAGGCATCCCACCTATGGCCACCTCAGTCTCCTCAGCCGAGCATGGGATGGGGCTGGAACTCAGGGGACTGGTCTGGCCTTCCTCCCTCCTGGCCAGTGCCCACGGGGAAGCTGCCAGTGCCCACTCACCCTGTTTTCCACTGCCCTAAGCCCATCATGGAACGATAGCACTAGGTGCCACACTGAAGTCAGATGCTGGCCACGGATGGTGACATGGGAGCCACTGTGGAGGAGAGCAGGGTAGTGGGCTTGGGGTGCTCTCCAAGGCTGGCTCCCTCATTCCTAGGAGACTAGAGCGGGCAAGGAAGTGGCACTTACGTGTAGCCACAGTTGGGGCTGATGCCCAGAATTATGGGGTCTTCCTGGTAGTGGAAGGTCCAGGAGCCAGGCACCTTGGCACCTCCCACCTGCAGTTGAATGGGAACGCTGGCCGTAGCAGCCCCGGGGGGCGTGGTACATAAAAGCTGCCCCTTGCTGACCCTGCAGAACAGGAGAATGGGACTCAGGGGCACCCTCCATGTGATGGCCAGGCCCATCTCCTCCAACAGTCTGTCAATCCCTCCCAGTTCTTCTGTTGGTTATCTCTCCCACCTTCCCATACTCTGTGGGTCTGTCTAGAAATAGGGTGGTCCCAATAAGGCCTCCAAGAAGGAAGCGAGGGTACATGTTCCCCACAGCCTTGGCTGGAGCCACTGGACTCTGTGATGGGCTCTCTTTCCATCCCTAAACCACCTCTGAGCTGGAGGGGGCAATGTACCTTTCTTCCTGGACCTGCTCCCTACACTGAACATTTGTGTGAGCCCTCCTCCCTCCGCCCTGACAGCGATCTAAGTCCCATCTAGTGAGAGCTCTGTGGCTTCCCATTTCCTTGCCTGCTGGCACTTACTGTTTCAGCGGGCACTCAGTCCCATTGACCAGCACAACCCAGCTGGTGCCTACAGACAGGTCCCGGCCTTTAAGGGTGAGGCAGGTGCCCCCTGCCCGTGGGCCAAAGAGGGGCTGTACTGCTGTCAGCACCGGCTCCTAAGAGGGTATGGAAGTGGCTTACCTGGAGTAGGAGGCCCTCCACTTCAAGCCCTTCCTTGCCCATACTGCCCAGCTGGCCAAGGGCATAGACAAGGCAAGGTGGCCTCACCAAGAAAGAGAAGCCTTGCAGCGTGGATGTGCCGTCCACCCAGAAGTGCTTGCCCCGTGGCATGTTGGTCACGGTGAGGCTGATGTTGGCAGGCCCAGCTGCCTGTGTGCCCAAGGGCTCCAGCTCACACTCAAGCTCCTCTACAAAGTCATTCCGGGACACTGGGCTGGGGCAACAGGGGAACCCAAGGTCAGCTGGGGGGTCACACAGGCCTAGTTGCATGCCAGCCACAAAACACAGGTCTCCTCTGAGCCTAAGGGTGGCATCTCTCTGCCCATGCCTTCCTCCAGGGTAGAAAGGCTCTGGCAGGGCAGGGACTAACCCTGCCCAGTCCATGACTTAACAGACAGGTAGGCCATATGCAGGCTTAAGAAGGAACAGAGATATCTCCCCAGATACAAAGCAGCCAGAGCCACTGCTACTATACCTCCCTGCCCCCAATAAGCAGAGGACAGGGTCTCCTAGGGAAGGGGCTGCTTGGTTGCTTCTGTCAGGGATAGGAAGGGCAAGGACCAGGTGGTACCTGAGGTTTGAGCTGTCCTTGGGCAGCAGTCGGCAGGGACTTTGGCCCACGGTGATCTGATGAGTGCCCTCAGGCACCAGACCGGCAGGGTGCAGGTAGAAGCTGGAGCCACACAGGGTCAGCCTTGTGCTGCCCCTTAGGGGTCCACTGTTTGGATAGAACTGAGAGGGGAGCAGATAGCCTGAGTTCCTCTGTGGGCCAGGGCTCTCAGCCCTGACTGCTTCTCCAGGGTTTTCTGCTGCCCCCATTGCCCGCCCCACACTCCAGTCATTCTAGATCACTTGTTAGTCCTCACTCAAGCACCTTTCTGCCTCCAAATCTTTGCATATGCCATCCCCTCTGCCAAGAATCTCCTCCTTGGAGATATTGAGGACATCCCAGGCCTGAGGAAGATCATGGTCAAGACCTGTTGACCCCCATCCCAGTGTCCCACACTTACCTGTGCCCTGCCAGGCAAGCCATACCTTAGTAAGCTCGGGTGGGCAATGGTCCTGTTGCCAGGAGCCAGGACACTCCTTCTGCCGGCCACACATTCCCCCACACCATCCACAGCCCATGAAACGCTGTGCCCGCAGGCAACGCCAACAGGTAAGGAAGTGGCGGCAACCAGGGCCTCGGATAGGTACCTGGAAGACCTTGGAGTGGCAGACAGGTGGCTCAAGGGTGAATGGAGGGAGGGATTAAGCCCCATAGACCCCCTGGTCCCACTGTAGATCAGGGTGGTAAGACCTGTGTCAGTGCCTCCCTGAATTGGGTAGGGAGGCTGTGCTCCCACAGCCCTGGCCCCAGGCCCTGCCCCTGCCCACCTTACCTGGTCCCCAGAGGCAAAGAGCAGGTGGTCCCCAAGGCGACTGACATCCCGTTGTATGGGCTGCCCATTGCTGCCCAGTGAGAAGTTAGACACATACAGCAAGTAGTTGAAAGACCTGGCCAGCTCCACCTGGGACAGGTCAGCTATGAGCAAAATGGGAATGGGGTCCTGGGGATAATTGGCTGTGCAGATGAGAGACCTACCTGCAGGATGCGCCCATCAGCTGTGCCCATGTGGGCCACTGTGACATTGTCGAGGCGTGTCACGTGCAGTGCGGTGACCTGCACTGGTCCTAACAGCCCGTTGAATAGGTCCACACGTGGGAGGCTGCTGCTGACCAGCAAAGGGAAGTGGCGGCAGCTGGCATTGGGGCTGGGGGCCACTAGGCCAGGCTGGGGAGGGTCAGGGAAGGAGTCAGGTCTCATCCCCATGCAGTGACCCATTGGGGCCTCTGTCAGTGACCACAGCAGCCTAAACTCCCACCCCTCACCTGGCCTGGCTGGAGAGCACTCCCTCCCCAACCCCGAGGCTCTCAGAGGTAGCAAGGCCAGGTAAGAAGGCCGATGCTGGAAGGCCGGCTCCCCTTACACCTTGCCCTACCTTGTCATGTCCATTCTGATAATGAGTTAGAGTCTTACAGACCCAACCCCATTGTGTCCTCCCAACCACCCTGTAGAGTGGGGTGCTCTCACCATCCCCATTTTACAGATAAGGAAACAGGCTCAGAGAGGTTTGCTCTCTTGTCTAAGGCCTTATAGTCCCCTAAGGAGAGGAGCCAGGTTGGAAGTCTGAGGTCTTAATCAGAGTTCTCTCCCGCCCCCTACTGTTTCTGCTCTGCACTTCAGCAAACCCTGTGTCCTCTTTGGGCTTCAGTTTCCCCACCTGCAAAAGGGGGCTGAACTCTGAGGTTAATTGGCCAGCAAGGGGTTGGTAACATGGTCCTTCTCCCTGAATCTCCAAAGGTCTTCCTGTACCTCCAGCTGCACCCTCCTTCAGGGTACAAAAGGGATAAACCAAGGCCTAAAGGCCTGGTTGCCAAGCTAGGCCCAAGGGACTGGAAGACACTAACCTCTCCCTTGCTCTTAGCAAGAGGGTGTTTTGGGGCTGCACTCAGTGCCCCAAGGCAGGGCTGTGGAAGCTTCTGGGAAACCAGGAAGCCAGGGTATGAATGCAAGTTATTGAAGCTGGGTGCAAAGCGCAGGCAGGGCTCAGTAGCCCTGTTTGCTAGGGACCCTCCCTTGCCAGCCCTGAGGCTAATGGGAGGTCCCCATCAGACCAGGAATGCTTAACCCAGTTCTGAAACCTCAGCACTAAGTAGGAGCCCTGGGGGCAAGAGCAGGTGCAGAGCTGGGCCCAAAAACTCCACACACTCTGGGTCTGTAGCCTGGGTGGGTGGGGACTGGGACTCTGTTCTCCCTGGAGGCGGGTAAAGGGCCTGGCTCTAGCTGGAAGCCAGCCAGGTGTTTTCAGCATGACTCAGGGACAGGTGGGGCTGTGGGGTGGAAAAGAGGCCCTAACCTAGTCACGTCCACTTTGTCCCTGGGCTCCAGGGCCTTAGCTGTGAGTCCCCAGGCTTGTCTAGGGACCCCTGGCTTCTGAAAACACTTAAGTGTCCAATGCCCCATAGAGGACGGTGACTTCTCCAGACTCGAACCCTACCTGAACTCATGGAGGGCAGGTACCAGTTCTGAGCCCCTCAGGTTTCCTGAGGCCAGGCACAGTGAGCATTCAGCAGGTGTTGCCCTGGAGGCTGCATGCCCAGTCACTGGACAAACACTGTACAGACTGGTTCATACACCTCCCAAGGGCCTGGCCAGCCTGTGGGCAGGGCTTGAGATTAGTTGTCCTAGAGCCTGGCACTGCCCAGTCGTGCTGGATGTCTTCTCACCCACTGACCACTAGCCAAGTTGGGGAGAGGTTCCGACTCCCCAGAGGCAAGGAGAGGAGGGCAGGCAGGGCTGCCCAGGCCCAGATAGGGGATCCCCACCCTAGGGCCTCCTCAACCCAGATGGACTCAGCTGAGGGAGGGAGGCTGAAGATTCCTTATCCTTCATTGTGTGTAAGTTCTCCCCCCACCTCTGGGGCATCAATAGGAACTGGAAAGGAGTCAGTGGAGAATGTCACAGCAGGCCCAGGGCCACAGGGCAGCCAGAGATCTGATAGCAGTGACTGTGGGTTAGCTCTCTGAATGGCCACTTGCTCAAGGACGTTCACTCCACTTTCTCGGTTAAATATCTTGTAATCTAGGGTGGGACTGTTTCAATGGCTTCAAGGAATAGGTTTTGGTTTTGTCCTTATGGAAGCCTTTTAAAGAATGTCCTGTTTGTCTCCGCTCCAGCTCCCTGCCACCATGGCTGGAGAGAACCTGGGTAGGGTCTGCTGGAAGGAGCCCCTAATTCAGCATGGGCTGGAAGACCTCCTGCCTGGGATGAGAAGAGGACTGGGGCAGGGCCCCAACTACAGAAGGAAGTCTGGGACTCCTGTGTGGTGAGCCAATTCCAACCAGCCCCTCCTAGGACTTTACTCATCCCTAGATGTTTATAGTTGCTTGCACAAGACTGGGATGGGCCTCCCGGAATCTACTAGAGCCAAGTTGCCTTCCTACCACGTCCTAGGTCCTCCTCTAATCACCACGGAGAACTACCGGGGATGAGTGGGTCAGTGAAGCCCAAGCCATGCAGTCTCCCCGACAAGCCTCCCACACTTCCAAGGCCCAGGACACTCCCTGAAACAGGGATGGGGGAACATTCTCTGACAACTCCTGCCCCACCCTCTTTGGAAAGCAGAGCAAAACAAATGCTCCCACAGGGAAAGTGAAACTGTTGGTGAACAGCTGTGAATCTATGTGATCGTTGAGCATCTGCCCATGTGTGTGGAGGGGGGCTGTTTTTCTGTGTGTGTCCTTGAGGGTATGTGTGGTGGGGAGGTAAGAAGGGACACCCATCATTCTGTCCAGAGTGTGGCAGTGTGGCAGAGAGACAGCTATGATGTAATCCAGTTCTCACATAATCAAGGAAACTACCTAAAAAATCAGAGGCCATGCTAGGTAAGAGGGTGAAAGAGCAAAATGTGACAGCAACAGGGGCTAGCCTGGCCAGGAGATGAGCCTACAGTGTGGCCTTTGTTTGGCTGATTGCCTCACACCACCCCCAGCACTAAGGAATTGGGTGGAAAAGAAAACCTCCCCACCTGCCCTCCTGCTCCCAGACCCTCTCAGGGGTAGAAGGGAAGCAGCCTGGATTCAGCCCTGTGCACACTGCTCACAGGTGAGGGCCCCTTCTTTCTGCTCACCGGGTTGGGGCAAAAACTGGGCGACTGGAAGAAGTCGAGGCCTCGCCGGATGCCGGGGTGGACCGAAGGCTCACAACAGCGCTCCACACCTTGCTCGATGAGAGTGTCCAGCAGGTCGATGGGGAAGGCACAGACGACAGAGTTGGGACTCACACCGGGGCCGCTGTCTCTACTAGCAGCGAAGACCGCGAATAACACTTCCTGGCCCTCAGCGATGCTCAGCTCAGTGGCCAGTTGGCCGCCCACTGGAGAGGTGTGGGCTGTGCGCAGCACTGGGTAGGGCTGTCCGCCCTCAGGGGCGCCGCGGCGCCGGCGTTTAGGCGCAAAACGGCAGTCCAGGACCAGCTCCCGGTAGTCGCCCAGCTCGGTCTCAGTAGCGCTGAGCCGCGCCAGGCGCGTGTGTAAGGCACCAGGAGCAGCTTCCACGTTGGCCGGCTGCACAGTCAGGAAATAGACGAAGGCTCCCGCGTGGAAACTGTACACGTATTCTATACGGTAGGAAGTGAGGTGCGCAGGCAGCACTGACAGCGCTGCAAAGCCTGGGGCGAATCCTGAGGCGTCGGCCTTGAGGCGCCGGATGGACACCGAGCGTGGGCTGAAGCTGGCGGCCACCGCCGCGTCCAATGAGGATGCCACATAGAAGTAGGAGGCATGGCCCTGCTCAACCACGGTCACAAGGGTGCCCAGAGGGCTGGCCACACAGTCGGGGCAGTCCTCGGGCCGGTTGTGGCGTGGGGAGAAGAGGCAGGCTGGTGGCGCCAGGTGCAGGACTGTCCCGCGGGGCTCTAGCTCATGCAGGAAGCAGCGGCCATGCAGGCTGGAGCCACAGCTGACCAGTGCGGGCAGCGCAGGCTCCAGCACCAGCACCTGCGCATCTGTGTCTCCCGGCGGGCTGTGGAGGCCTGGACCACAGGCCGCACACGTCTGGCAGCCAGGGTCCCCAGCAGGGCCCGTGACCAGGCTCTCGACTGGCTGCAGGCCAGGCCCAAGCACGTGCAGGCGATTGCGTGTGGCCACGAACACGGCACTCTCATCCCCACCGCTCTCGTAGGTCGTCAAAGCCTGTACCGGACCGCCAGTCGAGAAGCTGGGTACCACGTACTTCACGTCAAAGTCGCGGGAGGCGGAGTAGGGGGTCCGTGGGCACTGCCAGGACCCACCCGCCAACGGCCTGGTCTGCAGCAGAAGCAGCAGCAGCAACAGGGAGGGCCGAGATGGCGGCGGGAGGAGCTCCATCGAGGCCCAGCTGGTGCCCCGCCGGGATTCCTCTAGGCTCTGGCCTGGCTGGGAGCGGACTCGAGCTCTGGGCTGGGACCAGTGTCCAGCGCCGGTCCTGAGAGCTCTCGGCAGCCGACCCCCGCCCGGGGCTCCTGCGATGCCCACTGTCCTCTCCTGCCCTCGAGTCTGAGCACCTGGCGCGGGCGGACACACACACCGGCAGGGAACAGAGAGGGCGCCTCACCTGCCGCCCCAGATGCCTCTTCGAGCCGGCGTTTGGAGCAGTCTGCCTCTGACCGAGGGCGCCGCGCGGGGCGGGAGGGGCCCGGGGTGTGGGGGCGGTTCTGTGGGCGGGGCCTGTTGAAGGCCTGGCCTAGACCAGCCTCTCCGCCCACCTCGGAAGCCTGGGTCATACACCTTCTCTAGGGCGCCTTTTTCTCAGTAGTGGGGGGGTGTGCGTGCAGTGGCCTGGAGAGAGATAAGTAGGCCTGAGCCGTCCCATCCAGTCCCCGACGACCGGCTGGGCCGAGGTGAGGCGGTGGCGGGGGGAGACCACCTGGCTCATTTCTTCCCTTGGCGCCAGTTTACAGCAACGCCCTCAGACGCTGGTTCCGGGCAGAGCCTGGGAGACCCACTGTCTGGAGAACAGAGACCAGGAATGTGTGGAGGACCAGAGGGGAGATGTAGAGGGACCCCAGGAGTGGCATACCCCTCTTTGGGCAGGAGGCATCCTTCCTTGTGCCTGCCCTGGGCTGTCAGTGACTGGATGGTGTCAGAAGAAGCTGCTTTGCACTCTGCCCACCCAGGGCTGTAGGGTTATAAATGGGGCCTGGACATTAGAATCAGAGGAGAGGCACCTTATGTGGAGGCCCAACCCTGTCTCTGGTCCCTCCACCACTGCCTCAGTATATGGAAGCTGTAGCATGGGGATAACAAAACACACAATGCTGGCCTTCCTTTCTGGCTCTGCTCCAGTGCCCCCCTAATATGGAGGAAGCATGGGCTTTGGCTCTCAGGGCACCTCTAACCTGCTCTGTTAGCCTAGTTGGGCTTCAGCCTCTCAGCCTCTGAAATGAGGATGTAAGTTCTGACTAGGTGATTGCTCAGAGCTCTCTCCAGGCTGTGATGTGTGTGAGGAGGGGGCAGAGGAGGCAACCTAGGTCTGCTCTCACCTGGACCTCAGTGGCTGCCCCTTGGTAACTGGTCCCCCCTAACACTGGAGGGGGGCTCTGGGGGACATCCTCAGCCTGACAGCCTCTTCAGCCAGGTGGGCTTGGGGTTGTTTCACAGAGTGGCCCTTGGGCTGAGGTCCAAGGGACCTGTGAACTGTGGGTTCCAGGGCTTTGAAGGGTAAAGGATGGGGGGGAGAGAGGAGCCCTCAGGCCAACAGGATTCAGCCTGGTCCTGGGAGCTGTGTCTCCTCTACTCCCCCACCCAGCCCATACTCCTTGTTCCTCCTTCCAGGAGCACCCTTTTCTCTTCCTCGTCTTGCAACTTAGATGGCATCTCCTCCAGGAATCCTTCCTGATCTGGTGGTGCCAGGTCCATTTCCTGGGTCCCACCGACCCTGTGCTACACCCACTCCAGCACAGTTCACTCTGAATACCTGCACCGCCCCCCCCACCACCGCATTCCTAATGCAGGACTTCCCTCCCCCCTCCAGGCTAGAGCTCGATGAGCACCTGGTGACTGAGAGAAGAAACAGCACAGGGGCAGCCACACCCAGTGTTGGGAGCATAACTTGACTGAGGCAACGTAAAAGGCACTCCCTTCTCTAACCAGAATTGGCCCGGAAATGAATAAACACCTATTGAAAATTGTGGCATGGTTCCCGTCTTCCACAGTAAAGATAGTCATGAGGGGCAAAACTGAAATGAAACATTCTCTTTCTGGTGCTAAGACAGGGGTCTTGTGATCCCCATCCCGCCTCGGGACATTCAGAGAGACTACTGGGGGTTGGGAGGAGACTCCAGGGGCCCTCCTTGATCACCCCATCCACTCGTTTTGGGAGTGGGGGGTATGGCAGTCAACAGTTGGTTCTCTGCTGCCGCCACGTGGCCAAGCTGTTGGCTACCCCCAGGCAGGTGTCCCTTCGCAGGCAGCCTTGGTCCTTGACAGCAGGTGTCCACAGAAGTGCCCTTTCCTCCTTCTCCATCTGCTTGCTCTACAGGAGAGGGCAGGTAAGCCATGTTGGGGAAGTCAGCTAATGGGGCCTTGCAGTGCTGAGTACCAGCGCTCCCCCAAGGTGACCTCACAAGGCCTGGTCCATATTCAGCTTAGGACCTGCCGAACTGCCCTGGCATCTGTCATTTTGAAGGAGTGCTAGCCACTTTGCCCTCATTCCCCTCTGAACACTACTCCAGAGAACTAGTGCCAGCCTTTCTCCAACCCAAAGAGATCATCTTAGTGGCAGCAGGGAGATCTCTCTAACCACAATATGACCACATCACTTTGCAGCTGTAAAACATTCAGTGGCTCTCCGCTGGCAGACTTTTACCTAAAGTTCCAGAATCTAGGCCTTGAAGACTCCTCCAACTTCATTGTAAACCAGTCATCCAGGTTCTTTACCAGGTCGTGTTCTTTCCTTTGCACATGCTGGTTCCTCCACTAGGAGCTCCTTCCACATTTGTTGTCCGTTCCTTGACCCCCAGATAAACCACACACTCCTAGGTGCCCACTGTGCTAGGGACACACACTCATCTAATTGTGACCACCCCTTCCCAACCCCACCCAAAATAGGTGCTGAACTGCAGAGAAGCTGAGGGCCCTACAGGGATCAGGGCAGTCAACAGGGGCACCTGGGGGCTGACTGCTGACCAGAAGAACACCAGAAGCAGTAGGAGACAGCTGGCTGGCATCACCCTGGCCCCAGAAGTAGTGGTTTGGTGCCCTGGCCAGCAGCAAGGGGAGGAAGAGAAGCAGGAAACAGGCAGAAAAGAGACCCAGGGCATGTGTGCAGGGTGAGCAGCACCCACAAAACCTGTGGTGGCTCCCCAGGGGCTTTGGGGTCTGGGAAGGTGGCCTGCTGCCATACCCATTCTAATGTGATCCAAAGTGGGGCCAAGGGCAGGGGCTATGCTGCCATTTCCCGGGACAGTAAGTAGAATCATTCTAGTGCACCCTTGGCCCACGCTACCCACAAAGACACATTCTCCAACAGGGTTTGGTTTTAGTGGCCAAGTATCTTGGCCCAGCTCTGAGAGACTGCATGAGGGTGAATCACTCTACAGTCTGAAGATCAGTCTGAAGGTCATATTCAGTGGACACTTTTCTCCCGTAAACACTTCCTAGATCTTTTGCTCACTCGGCCAATGAGATGGTTAAGTTGTGGCAGAACTGGGAGAGCCCGCCAGCAGCAAGGTAGAGGCCTTCTGCACTGTGCCTTAGGCTCTGCCCAAAGAGAGTCTCATGACAGAGTGAAGGGGGCTGGGCCTTC
The DNA here is from genome assembly GCF_020826845.1 of Diceros bicornis minor. Taxonomy (NCBI): domain Eukaryota; kingdom Metazoa; phylum Chordata; class Mammalia; order Perissodactyla; family Rhinocerotidae; genus Diceros; species Diceros bicornis. Next base: position 51,017,879 of record NC_080741.1, read on the forward strand.
ACTGCCCAGCCTCCTGCTTGTGGAGACTGTCCACTGTGACCCACATAGGCTGAGCCATGCCAGGGAGCAGGGTGACTAAAGAGGGCCCATGGCATCAGCCTTTCTTAGGGCAGGGTCTACTCTTGCCCTAGAAGTCAGCTGGGTCTTCTCTCAGGCCCTCCAGCTCACTCCTGGGGGCCATTCTGAGGAATGTGCTGGCTGGAAGTAGGGGAGCAGAGGTGGACAGCCCTTCATGAGAAAGCCCAAGCTGGGACGATTTCCCCAGAGGACTACAGCTATAATGAGGCTGGACTCTGAATTTGTGCTGAACACTGGACCCCCTCACCAAGGGCTCCCACCTGTACCAGGGCTCAGACTCTCCCTGCTTGACTGTCCCTATCTTACTCAGCTCAGCCCCTGCTGAACTACAGCAGCCCATTAAGCAGAGCCACAGCTAGGCTCCCAGAGTGGTTGGGTGGTCCTTCAGGGCATACGCCTGAGGTCCCCACCTAAGAGTGCGAGGGGAGGCATTAGGGGCTCAGACTGAGTACGGGGGTGGGACTGTGGGGGGCAAGGCCACTGATGTGCTCGAGAACACTTTACATGTGGCAGGACTTCAGCTGAATGAAAACAGCTCGGCTCAGGGTCTGACTCTGAGCGTGTGTGGCCTGATGCGGTGGGAGGGAGGAGGAGAGGGGCTCAAATGTGCCCCTGTACACGGGGAGGCATGGGCAGGGACTAGGGAGGAAGATCTGGTGTATGTGAGTGACAGTGGGTGAGTAAAGGAACCAGTGACAAGGCCCAACGAGCGTCTTCCCAGAAGCGCTTTAATGCACACACCAACCCACAGTCCCTGCCTGCTGCCTGGGCAAAAGAGGCCAGCCCCACCTGAAGGCTCCCATGGCCCAGTATGCCTAGTGGGGCTGAGCCCACACACATTCCCGTCAGTAGGTGAGAGGCGTGAGGATGAAGAGGCGGTCTTCTTCTTTGCGGATCCAGCGCATCAGCTTATGGATGGCACTGACAGCTGACGCCTTGGTCCCCAGGGGGCTGTAGCACATGTATAGCTCAAAGGCGCCTGTCACCTGGAGGAGGGAGCACCGAGTGGTCATCCAGGTTAGACAACCCTTGTGGGCCCTGCCCAGGACCCCAGTGAAGCCCAGCCTAACCCAGGGCCGCCTTACCCAGGCCAGGAGGTTCTCGTTGGGGCCCGTGTAGTAGATGGTCTTGAGTGGGCGGGAGGCATTGTGCGCTCGGCTATGAAGGTACTGGTAGAGGCCCAGCAGCCGCTCCTGCTCATCTTCACTGGTGTACGGGGCCTCAATCTCAGGGCTGGAGATGGGGGAGTGGGTTCACAAAGGAATAACGTCCATTGCCTTCTCTGGAGACCTAGAAACACCTATGACTAGCCAGGGAGACTCTGTCATGTGTCCTACCCTCCAAATGCTCCCCCAGGACAGGGCATTGTCTCCCCACCACAGAAAACTCCCCAGGACAGGACTGGGCCCACTGAGACTGGAGCCCTGTTCTCCCCCCACCCCCAAGTTCATGGCATCTTTGGTGTGCCTCCCTTGGAGAGACCAATCTGAGTTTAGGTGTCCAAGACAGAGTGACAGGTCTGAAGTGGAGGAAAGGTGAGTTGGGCACCTTCTGGACCAAAAAGGGGTAAAGGCAGGACAGAAGCTGCCACATCTGGCCCCAGCCCCTCTGTTGGAGGAGGAGTTCTGCATCCTGGGCTAGACCAAAATGACCCTAAGGCAGAGTTGCTCCAGGGCAAGGGACCCATGAGACCTTTGTTCTAGCTTTCTTCTCTGAGTGTATTGGGTATTTTGAGGCCTTCTGGCTAAAGAAGTACTAAGAGAGGTATATGCCTATTGGAAGTAGGGTGATAGGGAGTCTGGATCCCTGGTGTCAGAGTAAAACAGACCCAGCATGTCAGTCCACTCCCAGAGGGGTCGTCAGCCTCAGAACTGCATCAGGGCTCAGGCCCAACCAGCACCCCTTCCCATGCCCGTCTCCCTCAAGCAGTGTCCCCAAGGCCCTCCCTCACCTGGTGAAGAGTCCCGAACTCTTTGACTTATAGAGGAAGTGGCGTAGGTCGGGGATGCCCACTTGGGCAACACTGTAGTAGGGCGTGCGCAGTGCCTCCCGCAGCGCCAGGTGGGCTCCGCGCTTCCGCAAGCGCTCCTGAAAGCGGCGGCGGCAGTCAGAGACTGCAAAGAAGTCCTCGCGGTCGGTGGAGACGAGCAGCAAGCAGAGATCGGTGTCCGGCTCCAGGTAAGAGATGTGTGCATGGAAGAAGCCGGCTGCGTTGAATTTGGGCAGGCACACAGGTGTCCAAGCCTCGCCCTCACGGAAGGAGGAGGAGGAACTTATGAGGTTGAAGAGCAGGTGTAGGTCGATCGGGTGCAGGAATTGGTCCTTGCGGCGCACGAGGGCCACGAGCTGGTTGCGCGCCAATAGGATGGAAAAGACGAGGCTGCGCGCACGCGCCTGCTGCAGGCTGGCACTCACTGCGTCACGCACAGCTGCCGCCAGGGGCAGACAGCGCGCCGCTCCCATCAGGAAGCTGGGGTCTCGCGCCATGAGCTGCAGCAGGTTGTCGGTGATGCGCTCCGAACCCGAGAGCAAGCGCCGCAGGTCGTAGTTCTGCTTCTGCTGGAAGATGTGATTCAGCTGCGCGCCTGTAAGAAGGCTCAGGATCTGGTAGTAGATGTAGAGCAGCTCCTGTGCCAGTTCTTGAGCCGACTGTCGCGTGCGGGCCACCGCCACCAGCACCAGCGGGCTCCGGCGCACGAAGACTACCTTGTAGCCATCTGGGGGCGGGCGGGGGTGGGGGGGGGGAGTGTCAGCTTCAGCCCCTCTCCGGGAAGCCGTCCCGGATTGGCCTTCCTCGGAGCCCGGCCTTCCTGCACAGCTTGTCGCCTTTCACATCTTCTCCACCCTCCCTCAGAGCTCTGCACACAGTAGGGGCTTCAGGATGATAAGGAGAAAAACAGCAGCCCATGGCCCCCTTTCCCTGAGGGCTCCAGGCCTGTTCCTGCCACCTGCTTCACAGACTGGCACCAGCTGAAATGTGGGAAGCACTTCTGAAAAACACACATTCTTGTGCTAAATGGCAACAGCTGGGTGGGGCTTAAGACCCGGGATTTTTTGGTCACCTCCACAGGCTTCTCACACTCTTTTTTTTTTTTTTTGAGGAAGATCAGCCCTCAGCTAACATCCATGCCAATCCTCCTCTTTTTTGCTGAGGAAGACTGGCCCTGGGCTAACATTTGTGCCTATCTTCCTTTATATGGGACACTGCCACAGCATGGCCTGAGATGCAGTGCATCGTGCATGCCCAGGATCCGAACCCAGGCCGCCAGCAGCAGAGCACGGGCACTTAACCGCTACGCCATGGAGCAGGACCCTTCTCACCCTCTTCAAGGGCAAAGCCCATGTCAGAGCCACCTCTGGCCCTCACAACAGCCCTATGAGGCAGTCAGTGTTGTTATCCCATGTTCAGATGAGGACCTGAGGCCTGGTGAAGTGGAGGAACTGCCCTTGGTGACAAAGCACATCCCAGCCCTCTAGTCCCTGGGAGTCCAAAACATTCTATGAATTAACCCTGGCCAGGAAGGCCCTCCCAACCCCCCTCTCCAGGTGGCTTACCTGCATGGATGGAACGGATGGCATTCTTGTCAGCCTCCAGGAAGGACACCAGGGCCACCATGACACCCATGGTGCTGGAAAGTGCCTCCTCTGACCCATAGCGGGAGTACACAGGCTTCCCGGCCTCGCTCAGCACGAAGACGTGCTTCTGGTGCAGTCGCCATGCCTCGGCAGCATCCTCCTCATCGACCTTGCCTGTGCCCTCCTTGGGGGGCACTGTGGCTGGTCGCCCAGCCGCCCCTGGGGGCTCCGGCCAGTCCTCAGAGCTTCCTGGCAGCATCTCCTCCTGCAGGTCTCGGGCCACACCCGTCAGCTGGGTGCTCAGCTCACTGAAGTCCTGGCTGATCTGGCGCATGTCTGCAGGCAGCGGTGGGGGACCCCCAGCACCCTCTTTGGGGCTCTCCCCAGAAGCTGCCCCATCCTCTGATTCAGTCAAGTCCTCGTAGGAACGGGCATGGACGAACATGGCACCCTCCTGCCCGGCACCTGCCGGCCAAAAGCACTGGTGCTTAGAGCAGTAGCCGCTGGCAGACCACCTCACCAGTAAGGTGCCTAACCAGCACTCTAGCTTGACTGCCTGTCCCAACAAGGCAAGCCACTGTTCCTTCCTGCTACCGTCTGCTACGAGTTATGCCTCTCTGCAACTTACAGCCCACCAGTCTCCTCCCATCATACTGAGAATAAGACCCAAACCCCTCATGGTTGCGGGGGCGGCTAGTATCTGCCTGCCTCTCTCACTCTCATCTCACAGCTCTTGCCCATCCCAGTCACACTGGCCTTTGTCCATCTGCTCTTTGTACACCCTCAACATGCCTCACCTACCTCAGGGCCTCTGCACCTGCTGTTCCCTCTGCCTGGAAGACACTCCCACCTCCTCGCATGGCCGGCTCTTTGTCACACTTCAGCTCTCAGCAAAGATGTTAGTTGGCTCCTCACCTGACCTCCAACCCCAGGCACTCTATCATGTCTCCCTCTTTGATTTCTCTTGTGGCACTTGTCAGTTATTGTCCTTCTCCCCAACTATAATGGGGTTTGCCCTCAAGGGCAGGAACCTGGTTGTTCACTGCTGTGTGCACAGCACCTCAGCCTGTGCCTGGAATACCTCCTGTGCTCAGTGAATCTCGCTCCCCGGGACAAGGCTTCCCTGACCCTGCTCAGGGACCCACAGCTCCTAACCCACTCCCTTGTAATGGCCCAACTAGCCTGTGGCTCCCCCAAGGCAGCAACCATGTCTGTCTTCCTTTACTGATTATTTTTGGAGAAACTAGTTCAACAGATATATTCTGCGTCTCTGTTATGAGTTTGGCACTGTACCAGGCATTGGGGACACAACCACTCTGTGCTGGAAGAGCTCACAATCTTGTGGACGAGAGAGATGGGTAATATATACATAAACAAATAAAAGTACAAAATAATTAGTGTTCTACACAGAGTATGGTCAGAGCAGGCCTAACTCATGAAGAGGTGACATTTAAGCTGAGAGCTGAGGGAGGGAGGGAGAAGGAGCCAGGGAGGTACACTGTAGACACAGGGAATAGGAGGAGAGCCGACACTGGCAGCCAACAGCACAGGGCGAGTAACACAGCATGAGAGGAAGGCTGGCCACAGACTGAGCCTGGTTCCCTGGAGTATCCCCAGCACTTGACAAATATCCAGTGAATAAATGAACACATGCATGAATGAGTGGGAGCGAAAGAGTAGTTGGGAATTGCAATTGCCCTGGAGGCTGCTCTAGCTGTCAGCTAGCTGGGGCTGCACACCCTGCCCATACCTGGCTCCATTCCCTGTGCCAGTCCTGGTGTGGGGCTCTCAGCTCTCTCCACACTCTGCCCATCAGAAGGAGCCAATGTGCCATCAGAGACTTCACCACTTCTCTTCCTCTGCATGTCAGCAGCCATCACTTGGGCTCTCCTGTGGGGCAAACAAAGGCATCACTGAAGATAAGAGGGAAGGTGCTATTGGCAGAGGTCACTGGCATAATTAACAATGGTAAGTACAGGAAAGTGTCCTTCACCAGGACCCAGCTAACTCAAACCTCTGGGAAATGAGTTCTGAGTATTCCCCTCTAAAAAATTAAGTATGTTGTTCTTTTTCTGAGTAGAAAGGTAAGAATTCATTGTATCTATTCATTGTAGAAAACTTAGAAAATACAAAAATGTATAGAAAGAAGTCACCATTTTCCCACCATTCAGGATCTTTCACTGTTCACATTTAGTGTATTTCTTTCTAGTCCTTTTTTTAAAAAATGTATATAAAATGTAAATAATTTTTTTTACAAACTGATAACAGTAGTTCATACTTATTGAGTGCCAAGGTAGCATGCTAAGAAATTTATGTGGATTTGTGGATTCAGTTATCAAATTCTGGTCAGTCCTCTCTGAGGCAGGTGCTCCTATCTGGCTAGCTTATAGATGAGGGAACTGAGGCTGAGAGAGTTTCAGTACCTTGCCCAATGTCACTACAGGAACGCAGTGCTGGAGCTGGGAATTGAAACACTTCTGTCTCCTGCTGTCTTTCACTGTGCTGTCTTTCACTGTGCTTCCTACCAAGAATAATTCTCCATTCAAAACTGAGTTGACCAATGGTTCTTTTTGGATATTTAGGCACTTGCAAAGAAAGAAGTGAGTCAGAGAAAACAGGCTTGTCTTTAGACTGGAGCCTTGCTTTTTTCTGAGTACACTTTTGTACCTTTTGAATTTGGCACCAGGGCTTGCCTTACCAATTAAATACAACTATAGACATGATAATTCTCAGTGCCCATTTGATGGCCAGGACAAACTCAGCCTGATCTCCCAGTCCTTCTGCAGCCTCAGGGCCAGGTGGAGGTGGCTATGAGTGGATGCCAGGGATAAAAAAAGTTGGATGGCTCACTGGAGGTCAGCCTCCAGGGTCCCTGAATGGCAGGCTGAGGGTCTTCATTTGGCAGGCAACATACAGTCCACAGGGGAGGGGTTCCATCTGAGGCACTAACCCTTTAGGGAAGAGAGATCTGGTTGGATTGGTTAGAAGGGCAGCAGAGTCTAGTCAGGGACTCATGAGGAGGGCACTGCAGGCAGGCCAGGGGCTTGGGAGGAACTGGTGTTAATATGAGCAAAGCAGATCCTGCTCCTGCCCTCCTGGAGCAGAGTCCGTAAGAAATAACTGAGACCTTGTCCCTTACTAGCTTTGTAATCTTGGGCAATGACTCTACCCTGAGTCTGGCAGGAAGTAGGTGCTTTAAAAAGGTCATAGAGGGGCCAGCCCAGTGGTGTAGTGGTTAAGTTTGCACTTCCACGGCCCAGGGTTCGCAGGTTTGGATCCCGGACGCAGACCTACACACTGCTTATCAAGCCATGCTGAGGCAGGCGTCGCACATGTAAAGTAGAGGACGATGGGCACAGATGTTAGCTCAGGGCCAATACTCCTCAGCAAAATGAGGAGGATTGGCAACAGATGTTAGCTCAGGGCTAATCTTCCTCACCAAAAAAAAAAAAGACAAAAAAACTTAAAAAAAAAAAAAAAGCTCATGGAAAGAGTTCTCTCAAACAGACAGCATCACCATCACTAGCATTTGTGTGGCACCAGCTTGTCTGTGTCCAAGAACACTCTTTCGGACCCTCCCATCGTTCCTACCAGGCAGCTCCTGTGTGTACCAAAGAATTGATTTTAAAGCTCTTCTTTTTGTCATCTTTGTTTTATGCTATGGAATCCTTTCCTCAAATTAATTTTTTGCAGAGAAGTTCAATGTGCAAACAGACAGACAGGGAGGCAGGGCCAGAAACTTGCCTGGTAGCCACTCCCACACTGAGCCTGGAGCACCACAGACAAAGTAGGGGTTGAGTACCACTGACCAACAGCATCACCCCACACAGAGTAGGACCAAAGGAAGATTATTTGGGAGAACATGTGCCTTTTGGGATTTTCTAGGCCACCAATCCCATCCATCAAGACAGTCAAGAGTGATGGTTCCCCATGAGGGTCAGAGCATAGAAGACCAAGGCATCCTTGTCTGACAACGGGCCAGAGGAACTAAGAGACTGCATGCCCTCAACAGGAACCTGGGGAGGTGTCCAGAAAGGTCTCCTCTGAGACTGAGACCAAGAGGAGAAATCTAAAACAGGCCAAAACAGCCACTGTAATGCCACAGAGCCCAGAGCAGTGGATGCTAAGGAAACTAGGGCATGTCTAGGTCTTGAGCAGGGAGATATAGGCCAGATGAGAACCTCGTAGACCATTATTTCACAAGCTAACCTAAAAGCCATAGTGGGGTCTGCATTGCTGTGGTAAAGAGAGGGCGACTTCAGAGAGATGAGTCTGTCCATGTCCAGGCAGAGGGTAAACTGCTACTGACAGTTCCAGGGTTGTGGCCAGGGATTCTGAACCTGGCTCCCTGGATGGAGACCTGGATTGGCTTGTGCTTTTTTCTGAGGAGAGCGTCCAGAACCATTGCTTTAAATGGGAATGCTCTACCTTCCTATGTCTACCCACTTTCCCACTCCCCTCATCAATAACTTCACACTTTCTCTCTTCTCAAACTTCTATCACCTCCTTCTTCAATGTTCACTCTCAGCACTATCAGTGATAACCTTGCCTTCCATTTCACTGAGGAAACAGAAGTCAGCAAAACAGAACTTCCAAGATTCCCACCACCACCTTGCCTCACCTGCCAGACTTTGCCTTCCTTCTTCTTACTAAAGATGAGCTGTCCCTGCTCCACTGAAATCTAACTCCTCCACCCCAGTCCTTCTTGCCTACTCAAGCATATGGCTTCAGCAGCTGTCTTTCTCTCTCCCAGACCATCAGTTTCCCCTTCTCCCCTATCTATCACCAATATGCTGATGTTTCTTCCATTTTCAAAACAATTTCCCTTGGGTGTGTTCACTCTGTGATAATTTGTTGAGCCATACTTTTCATTTGTGAACTTTATTTCAAGTAAAAGTTAAAACAAACCTCCCCATAACTCTACATTCCCCTCTGGATACCACCCCATTTTTGTGCTGCCCTTTGTACAACAAACCTCAAAATAATAAATAATACTTGGAGTTTAATTAGTCAGGTAGGTTAGGCTATGCTATGTAACAAATGAATGCCAAAATGGTAGAGGCTTTAAACATAAAGGCTTATTATTTGCTCACACAAAATCTACTGGTAGCAATTCAGAGCAGCTCTCTTCCACGCAGTGATTCAGGAATCCAGGCTACTAGCATCTTATAGCTCTGCCATTTGGCACACATTCCTTCCACATCACCTGGCAGTGGAAGACAGAGCTGGATGGTCACGTACCACCTCTTAAATACTTCAAACCCCAGATTGAACAGAACTAGTCATGTAGCCAGAGGGGCTGGGAAATGTGGGGAGCTCATAGATATCTGGTAATCAAGAAGTGTCTCTGCCGCAGCTTCTCCACTTCTCTTATTCTCTCTTGAGCTCATTCCAACTAGACTTTTGCCTCCGTTACACCAGCAATACTGTTCCCATCAAAGTCACCAATAACCTCCAGGATCACCTCACTTTACTCAGCAGCAGCAATGGACACACTTGATTATCTCCTTTCTCTCAAAACACTTTCTCCTCTTGGCTTCTGGTACACCACTCTCCTTTCTTTGTTCTCCTTCTACCTCGTGGATCACTCCTTCTAAGTCCTCTTTGCAGGATCTTCTTAACAGGTGAGGGACCCAGAGTTCAGTCCTTGAGTCTCCTCTCTGTCATCATTCAATCACTTGGTGATCTCATTCAGTCTCATGGTTTTAAATTCCATTTACACATTAACGATTCCAATTTTTATTTCCAGCCCCAATCTCTCTTCTGACTTCTAGAAGCACACACGTTTAACTGTCTACTTGATGTTTGCCCTTGGATGTCTTACAGTGTCTCAAATTTATATGTCCAAAACTGAGTTCCTGATCATACCCTTAAAAAATTCTTCCTCCCAGAGTATTCTCCACCTCAGTGAAAGACAATTTCATCCTTTCAGTTATTCGGTGAAAAATCTTGAAGTCATCCCTTATGCCTCTCTTTTCCCCACACCTCATAAACCAAACCATCAGCAAATGCTGTCAGCTGTTCTTCAGAATACAGACACACCCAGCAAAATGTCTCTTTAGTTAACATTTTCCCTATAGAATGTTTCTTGGTTTTTAATACCCAACTATGGTAGCCAGCTTTCAAGATGGTCCCCAGTGATCCTCAACTCCTGGTATTCATGCCTTTGTGTATTCCCCTCCCACACCGAGCAGGGCTGAGCTAAGTAACCAACAGGATAATGTGAAAATGACAGTGTGTGACTTCTGAGAATAGGTCATAAAAGACATTTTGGCTTCTGCCTTGTTCTCTTGGGTCACTCTCTCTAGATGGAGCCATCAGCCATGTTGAGAGGATACTCAAGCAGCCCTACAGAGAACCTCACAGCAAGAAACTGAGACCTGCAAACAGCCTGTACCAATGTGCCAGTCATGTGAGTGAGCAATCTTGGAAGCAAATCATCTAGCCCTAGTCAAGCCTTTGGATGACTGCAACCTCATGAGAGACTCTGAGCCTGAACCATCCAGCTAAGCTGCTCCCAAATTCCTGACCCACAGGAACTGTATGAGATAATAAATATTTATTATTGTTTTAACCTACTAAGTTTTGGGATAATTTGTTACACAACAACAGATAACCAATAGAACAAACGTATTGATTCAGGATATGTTTATATAGAAAAAATATATATTTACATCATCAAAACTTGATCTATAGTCTTAAAAAAGTCATGTGCATTTAAAATTACACTCCAAACAGAACTGACAGAAGATCACTGAGTGCCAACAAAAAGAGCTTACTTGCATCATGGCTGTTGCAGGTACTGAAAGAGGCCATGATACTGCATTAAAGCAACAAACATTGGTGATCAAGAGGGAATGTTTTTAGTATTTTATATCCTAACACTATAATTTATTGTGCATATATTAGTTATATATTTTCCCTGTATTTTAGTGCCATTATTAAAAAATTGAGGATTCGGGGTTGATGAGGGAAACATTATACTTTTTCCCATTTAAAATAATGGGAAACAGACACTAAGTTAGTGATCCAGACAGAAGGTTCAACTTGCACGGAACAGATTACTAATGTTAAGTGGGCAATGCCCATATCCAGAATCTGACCACTTCTCATCACTTCCACCACTATCACATTGGTCCAAGCTACCATTATCTCTCTAGGAGATTGCTGCAACAGTCTTCTAACCAGTCTCCTCACTTCTGTCCTTGCCTCATTCAGTCTATCCTTCTCACAGCACTCAAAGTCATCCTCTTGAAACAGATGTCAGGTCATACAATTCCTCTGCTCACAACTCTGTAATGGTTCCATCTCACTCATTGAGAAAGCCAATTTCCTCACAGTGGGGCACAAGGCCCCACTCTGTCTACCCCCACCCCCCACCGCATTACTTCTTTGACCTCATCTCCTACCCATTTCCCCCACTCACTTTGCTTCAGCCCAGCCACAATGGCTTCATGGCTTTCCTTAAGCATAAGGTAAATGTAAATTCTGAGCACTCCTTCATTTCAGAACTTGGCCCTTGCTGAACTTTCTGCTTGGACGACATCTCCCTGCTTTTCCTCCTGCCTCTACCTCACCTATTCCATTGCTTGGTCTAGATATCTAGATGACTCACTCTCTCACTTCCTTCAGGTTGCTGCTCAAGTATTACTTTATCAGAGAGGCCTTCCTGCAATATCCCTGATTCTGACACCTCTTGCCTTGCTTTATTTTTCTACATTGGAGGTCACCCTGTGACCTGCCACAAATTTCAGAATGTCAGCCCCACACCCAAGAGGAGTTTAATCAATGTTTGCCAGATAAATAACTTTGGAAGGGAGAAGGTGAAAGATCCTCAAAGAACACCTAGCTACGATGTGGCTTCTGGCGACTCCTGCCTGTGGCGAAGACTTGTCCTCAGTAGTACATAGTCAAGTGTTCAGGAACAAAGGCTCTGGAATCAGAGGGACCTGGATTAACCTGGCTTGGTTTTATAAATCTCAGTTTTCTCATCTATAAAATGGGGATAATAATAGTACCAATTCATTGGGTTGTGGGAGGATTAAATGAGATAATCCATGTAATTTTGTTACCCTGACACAGAGTAGGCATTTGTACACTCAGGTGCTGCCATTAGCACATCATGATTATTCTAACTTAGCATTCAGAACATGTGTAGCTGCACTTACACACAAATCCAGTGGTCTCTGCCATGTAAATCAGTCCTTTGAGAGTTCGCTCACTCTGAGCCAGGCCCTGAGCGAACTGACCTGGGAAAATGTGCTTCTGACCTTGTGAAACCAGGTAGGCTCTGGCCTGAAGTGATCCACCTGTGATGTTGGACCAAAGAGCTGTCTATTGGCCTAGGACTGGAAGTTCTTCCAGGCTAACTGGCTATTCATCAGTCCTAGAGTTGTAGGAACAGACTGTTGGTTCTCTGCTGCTCGTGAAAATCTCTCCCACGTTGAAGTCCTTGGTCTGCCACATGACCCTGCTCTGTGGCCTTGCACCTCTGGCTCAAAGACCCAAATAAGTTCTACAGTAGCTTACCCGATGTCCTGGGGGCCCACTACCCACTGATCTGTTGTGGGCTTCAGGTGACTGAGCTCAGCATGGCTGAGTGGTACCCAGCATGGGACCCACATGGAGTGGGGGCTGGGTCAGCTGGCTGGCACTAGTGGACACCTCCTTCACAACAGTTCCCCTGTTACCTGAGATCATGCAGCATCTCAGCATCTCCAAGGCCAATCTGGGCATCTAGCCAGAGCCCTGATGAAGCAAACACTCCTCTGGACATTTACTCCGGAAGCTAGGCAGGGAGGGTGAGTGACTCACAACAAAACCCACTCCAACCCCTCGTGGAGCCATAACCTCTGTAGCTGAAGCTCCTAGGAGGTTGGGCCTGAAGCAGTTAAGCAAGAGAGGTCTCCTGGAACCAGTCCCAGATGCTCCCTTGGGGCCCATTCTCAGGCAGCCTCTCTAGAAGTCCCCAGGGCTTGCTACTTTCCCTAGAAGTGCTCTGCTGTGCCTATAAGCAATGTCACCAAACAAGTTGGCTCAATCAGCCCTTCTAGTGTGCCTCCCTCCCTCAGGTATCCGCCCTGGAAGGGGGATGGCCTTGTAAGAGCCCCTCCCTAGTGGCTCCCTACCACTCTTGTGCCCTCTTCCTGCTTAGATAGTGCTCCATCCTGCCTTGACCCTTTGGGGAGTGCTCTATCTGGGAAAGTGGGACCAGGATGTATGGGTGTGTGGCAGACAGGTCCCAGGTGAGGCTGTGCTGTAGCTGCTTCAGCAGGATGCCTACTCCATGCTGAGAGCATGGCCTGGTACTTGTGACTGCTGGTGGCCACTCCCCTCTCTGACAAAGGCTGCTCACCCTCCACAGCAAACTCCAGCCCGAAAAAGGTGGTTCATTGGGTACAAGGGGCAGCACTGTTATCTGAGCCAGGGCACCCTTGAGAGCAAAGTCCCAAGACCCAAGACACTTTCACGAGCTGCCCTGCTCACCCCACAGTCACCTCTGCCGAGCTTTAAGAGGACTTTGCTGGCCGAATGTGTGTGCCTTGGGAGGCGGGTCCAACATGGCCACTGCCCCCTACAGTACTTCGCTCTTTCAGCCAAAGGATGGGTTCCAGGCCTCGCCTTTTGTATTCTCCAGGTAGGGGCCAACCGGCTAAGGGACCCAGAAAAACCCAGTCCTCCTACCACAAATGACAGCATAGACGGCAGGGGCCCCCAGTCTTCAAGCCCCTCCCTTCAAACATGACAGCTCTCCAGTCTCTCGGCGCCCCCAGGCCACGTGGGTTGGCAGTCGGACTCACCTGTTTCTTGGGGGAGGGGCCCACGACGCACAGAGATTGCGGGTCACTGCCCTCTGCCGGAGCCCCAGGAGACCACGGATGTCCGGTCAGGCCCGTACTGAGAGCGCAGGTTCGCGGGGCCACAGTACCCTGCGGACGCAGACATGGCCACAGCGTGGACCACCGCCCCCTCCCACCGCCCCTTGTCCGGCAGCCGGCCCAGGAAGACAGACCCCCTGGCCTCTCCCGGCAGAGGCCGAGCTCCAGCCGCTCAGCCCGGCCCTGCCCGCCCCTGGGGTGCATTATGGGAAACGTAGTCCGCAGCGCACGGTCGCCTGCGGCTCCGCGGGGCGGTTCAGGGTGCTGGGTCTAGGCAGAGGCTGGGGCGGGACCTTACCCGGGTCAACGGTTGCTTCACCAGGTCCCGCCTTCTGCAGCCTCCCGGCCAGGCCCAGGCACCTCTCCAGAGCTCCAAGTGTCGGGTGGAACGTAGGCTCAGATTCCCCAGCCCCTGGGCCGCCGGGGCCAACTAGAGATTTATTTCGAGGACGAGAAAGAGATGTTGGCGTTGTTTCCTTCACTGGTTGTGGAAAGACAGTGCAAGTTTGGGGGCTGGATAAACGTCATTAGTGGGCCCGGCCACTCTGGCTATAAAAGATGTAGACACACCAATTGTTGCTAAAAAACCATCCTTTTAGCCACGTTTTAATATTTCAGTATGAAGCTCTAGAACATTAGTTCTCAACTCTGCACAGAGAATGACCCCGGGGAACTTTAAAAAACACTAATGCCTGGACACCACCCCTAGAGATTTTGATTTAATTAGACTGGGATGAGACTCAGGCATCAATATCTTTTCAAAAGCTTCCCAGGTGATCTGCCAGGGCAAGGAACCACTCACTGCTACAGACATTCGTAATTTCCTAGATGCAAAGCAATAAAAATAACAGGAAAACATAAAGCTTTCCCAATTTTATTTTTGGAGAACAGTTTAAAGAAGTAAATTAGGAATTAAGGACAATATTGCTCATGTTTTCTCTGAAGCAATTAATTTTTTTTTAATTGCTTAATCACTTTAATTAGCCTTCTGGTTAATTGCCCCAACAGTTCTGGAATGAAGGAAAAAGTCTAGAATTGATGCCGGCCCCGATATCAGTTCCCCTACATTAAACCCAGCATATATGGGGTTAAAACCAAAAGCACTCATCCTCTATCCCTGTTTCTCTAAGTTACATTCATATGTAAATATTGGTTTTTTAAACCTTTGTATCCCTGAACTTCACAAGGCAGATAGAGGTTACAAATTGTTAAAAGCCCAGGTGGCCTCAAGCTGGGCTCACACTGAAGTTTTGGTTAATTACCAGTTCTTGAGGTTTGTTACTGGGAAACTGGTATCAAGAAGCTAAAGCTTCTCAGACCTCAACTCCTTGGCTTCCTCATGCCAGAAGCCAGCATCCACCACAGAGACAGGAGACAGACACGGTTGAAGGACACCCACCTGCGATTCCTTTATCTCACCATCCTCCTCCCTGCCAGCAGCCTCGCAAGGCCAAAAGCAGGCGCTTGTCAGGCCATGCTGTGGTCGTGTCCCATATAAAGTGCAGGAAGATGGGAACGGATGTTAGCCCAGAGCCGGTCTTCCTCACCAAAAAAAAAAAAAAAAAAAAGAGGAGGATTGGCATGGATGTTAGCTCAGGGCTGATCTTCCTCACACACACACAAAAAAGAATTGATCTCCGTAGAAGACAAATTTAAAGTTTTCTAACATACCTAACCAGTCTCCTCAACAATCTCCATGTTGACCTCAGGGTTTCTTCTAGAGTCTCACTTGATTTCAAGCACATCAGCTCCACCAGATAGCACCACTGTCATTTGGAAGTATTGCATCTACTTAGCCAAGCAAGTAGCCATATATCCCATGTGCTTCTGGCTAAGACTTGTGCCTAGGACACTCTCACAGAGCAAATCATTGTGGCTACTTACTAAAACATTTTAAGGTTATTTAAAACTCTATTTTAATCTACCCAGTGCTTTATATTTGATTATTGAGACAATCCCTTCCTATAGGTCACTTTTTGCTGATAGAATTACCAAGAAATAAATCTTGGTCTTTTGGAACAATAAATGTCAATCCCATGATGGCTCTGCTGCCCTCTACGATGCTGCTTCAAACCTTGGGTTTTGCTGTAAACAACGTGCTATCCTGACACCTTCTGTCACCCTCCAGGGTGAGGGCTCTTCAAAACCTCAGTTTTCTGTTTTGTCTAGGCTCATGATTTTCATGGACCCAGCATGTCATCTTCACAACAGCAGTAGTGAGGACTAGGTGGGACTGGAGCAAAGGTAACAATACAACCTCTATTCTTCCCCAGATTTCTTTTCATTCATAGCTTTAGTGGACATTTCAGAGCCTGAGGTGCTCTGAAGAGGCTGTGGCGAAAGTGAAAGGCCTGACAGTACAATGAGCCTGAGATCTGTTCCCAGCCCTGTTGATATCTTGCTTGCGTGACTTGGGGCAAATCCTTTAAGATTCTTTCAGCATATTCAGCAGTTTCCCCTCATACAAATACAAGATATTTAATGTGAAGTATTCTGTGCTAATAATAAGAATAATTGGTCCCGACCTGGAAATTTTGAAGAGGTTTTCCTTCTTGCCTTTATTACTTTGCAGCTCCTGGTAAGGCAGCTTGTTAGCTTGTTTGCATCCTCTGCTGGAAAACGTCATCTGCGGTCTTGTATTGCCTGTATCTCTCTTGGTTCCTGTCTCATTTTAACATTTGATCAGATCCCAACTTTTGATGCTGAAGAGCCATGGCCTCAATAAGACTGAGGCAACAAGGAACAATAGTCAGGACAGTGTCTTTCTCTTTCCTGTGTCCTCCCCTGTGAGGATTTAGGGGCTGAAAGTGAGCCCACCTCCCCGACTGGACCCAATACTCTCCATTCCAGGTGAGGGCACTGCTCTGGGTCAGCTCTTCTAAATAGCTCATACTTTCTAGTCTTAGGCAGTAAAAACCACCTTACAAGTACTATGGACCTATGTAAGTAAAAAAAAAAAAAATTCCAGATGCTTCCTCTGAAAACTCTCAATAATCATCTTAAGGAAAGGGGGAAGGTAGTCAGGAGCAGCATGAGCCTTGGGGTAGGAGTGACCTGGGTTGGAATCCGCCACCCTCTACTTTCCAGCTATGGCAAGTTACTTAATCTTTTTGGTCTTTGGTTTCCTTAACTATAAAAAGGGGACAGCAGGGGCCAGCCCGGTGGTGCATCAGTTAAGTGCACACATTCCACTTTGGAGGTCTGGGGTTCACAGGTTCGGCTCCCGGGCGCGCACCGACGCACTGCTTGTCAAGCCATGCAGTGGCGGGGTCCCATATACAGTAGAGGAAGATGGGCACGGATGTTAGCCCAGGGCCAATCTTCCTCAGCAAAAAAGAGGAGGATTGGCATCTGATGTTAGCTCAGGGCTGATCTTCCTCACACACACACAAAAATGGGGGGAGGATAGCATATGGTTATTGTGAAGATTAAATGAGATAATGAAGTGCCAGCATAATGCCAGGTATATAGTGTAATAAATGGTAGCAATTATTATTACCCAAGGAGATTGGGCATAACCAAGAATAATTAGTTCCTTCATATGGTTTACCTCTTTGGAGGATAAAGCACTATCTAATAAGGAAGAAACGCACCAATAATGGCCCAGTTTGGGAAGCAAAGTCAAAATACCCACAGTTCTGTGTAGCCCTTCCTCCTCTTCCATGGAACCTCTTAGTGCTGGTGTGTCCCAGGGCTCAGGGCTAGAACTCTACTCTCCTGTCTATACTCAACCCCTCATTCCCTTGGTCATCTCATCCAAGACCATGGCTTTAGATACCAGCACCAGCAATATGCTTATATCTCCCAGATTTGCATCTTTAACCCTGACCTTTACTCTGAATTCCAGACTGATGTATCCAACTGCCAACTCCACGTCTCACTTGTCTACTAGGCATAGGAAACTCAACCTACCAGAAACTGAGCTCCTGCTCTTCCTACCAGAACTGCCCCTCTCACATTCTTCCCTCTCTTCCTTCATCCCAGTCCATGTCTCCTGTTTTCATTGTGGCCACACAGGTAAAGTACCACCCTTTCTGTGGTTACATTATTGCAACAGTTTCCTAACTGCCCTGCTTCTGCCCTTCCCACCTTCAGTCTATTCTCCACACAGTAGCCAGAGGGATCATATTAATATGGAAGTCAAGTCATGATATTCTATTTAGAGACCTCCAACAGTTTTCCATCTCTCTCCTTATAGAAACCAAACTCATTTCAGCAGATTATATATCTTGTTTAGTTTGTTGTCTGTCTCCAATAACCATCCCCCACATCTCCACAAGTATGCAAAGTTTATCAGTTTTGTTTATTCCTGTATCCCCAGCATCTGATACAGTGCCTGGCACAGAATAGGTGCTTTATAAAGTTCCTGAATGAAGAATGACTTTTAAGCAAGATGCCTGAAAAGTGGGAAGGTAACTTTAAAGACTACTTAACCCAACAACCTCCTATCTCTATAGATAAGGCTTGCTTTATTTTAGAATGCTTTATAGGCTTTTCTTGCAGCAGACTTTTTTCATCCCATGACATTGAATTTACGCTATAAAATCAGGTTACCTTCCCTAAAGGTCACACTAACAGGGACACCAGGTGGCCAGAACCAGCGAGCATTTTAACGGTGTAAACAATCCATCTGGAAGCTTGGAGCTGGCCATTTGAAGAACATTAGCTGGAAGGAGATTCTGGAAGTGAGCTGCAAACTGAAAGCTGTGCTGTCCCATTTCGACTAGACTGCTGATTTGCAGACACCTTCCAGTTCCTCTGTGACCTCGCACAAGTTAATCTTGGCCAGATTTATTGCCCGAGAGCTAGCAAGGTCTTGTGGAAGCTAGGTGGATTTTCCTTCATAGGTAGGGCTACTGAACCTTTAACATAGCTGATATCCGCCTGGTATTCTTGAGCTGGGGATGTCTAACTTGGAAACCCAACAGAAGGAAAAGGGGAGGAGCCTTTGTGACTACTGCTTTTGTAATTCAAGTGCTTCTCTCGTATCTATCCTCGGGTCTTGGGCAAAAGGGCCAAGCTCTTGGGCTGGGAGGGTCGGGAGCCAGGGGCTTGTGTGGGCCAGCAGTCCCTTCCCCGGAAGGTTTAGGCCGGAGAAGGCTCCCTTCCATTTCCTTCACATTAACGGATAATAAGGCGGCCTCGAACTAGGGACGCCAGGGCCGTATCCGCGCTTCTGCCGGGGTGCAAATCTCGAGAACGCCAAGCAACCAAGAGACTGCATGCTTTACTCAAATCCAAAGACAGCGCAGCACCACCTTCCGCCGCTAGCCAACTGCCAAACTACAACCCCCAGCAACCCCGCGGACATGGGCGGAGAAGAGCGCCCTCCCATTGGAAGCCAACGAACAGCGTATCCTTACGCCCCGCCCCCGCAGGCAAAATACCCCCTTAACCCCTCCCCCCCCATGCGCGGGGCACGGCGGGAGTACAACTCCTTGCTGTACTCCATTTCCCGGCGGGCTGAGCGCTGAAGGCGGCGGCGCCGCGCCTTTGTGGAGGCAGCGCCCTGGTGCGGAGGAAGTTCCGGTCTCCGCGGCGCTGGGTCGGTGGCGGCGGCTGAGTATTAGGAGGAGCGGGCCGTGGAGGCCGCGTTGCCTCGGTAAGGGCCGGGGGCGGTAGAGAGGGCTTGTCGGAGTCTGCGGGGAAGGAGCTGACCTGTCAGGCCGCTCTGGAAGTCGCGGGCCCGCGCGGCCTGGAAGCTGCGGCTTCGGCGTCGCGGGGCGGCCGCGGCCTTGCTCGGAAAGAAGAGAGCGAAGTGGCGGTGTAGTGAGGGAGGCACCGCCCACCGGAGGAACGCCCCGGAACGGTCGCGGGCCCGGGGCGGGGCGCGGCGGTAGAATTACCGGTCCAGCCTCCGGGCGGCCGGCCGCGGGATCGAGGGCTGGTGCGTGGTTGCGGTTCGGTGCTTCTGGTCTGCGGAGCCGCAGGCGGGCCCTTTCTTCCTCCTTTTTTCATGCTGTTGCAGGAATCTGATCCAGTTCTCAGGCATCGCTTCAGAGGGAGCCCTTCTTGTGCCTAGCACGTAGCCTCGCGCTCAGGCCTGGACAGATACGAGTGGGCTCGGTTAGACCACAGGGCGCGAGAGCTCGGAGCCCGGCCCCCGGGGCGGTAGAACCTGGAGGCGGGGGAGTGGTCTAGTGGGTTCCGCGCCCGTTGGGCAAATGTGAGAGGAGAGGGATGTTTCCTTGTGTTCACTCTTTAGATTCCTTTTGGCGTTGTAAATCTGTGTTTTTCCCTTAACTTTAGAATTGATGTTGTGCTTCTGGGTTCAACTCTGGAGTGCCTTTTTTAACGAAAAGAACGGGCCTTTTTTTGTAGGGCACGTAAACTGTAAGGGTAATTGTATTTTTTACATATTCCAGGTTTGTTTGTGAAGGTCAGCGTTGCTGGATCTCAGTGAACGAGTTCAGTAGATTGATGCGTCTGGTCACCTGGTTCATTTTCTGAACTCTGGATTGTGCCCTAGGTTTGTTAGTTTTCAACTTCCTGTTGAGTAATGCCACCAGTGTGAGTGCTTTAATAATGTCAACATCAGCAAACTTGGGAGGACTCTAAGGAAGAGGTATCAAGAACTGATGAGTGGTAGGACTGCCAATGTCTGAAGTAACTAATGGTATGTTACCATTTTGGTGAAACACAACAAAATTTGGACCTGAGCTTTGTCATATTAACTAGCACCTAACTAGGTACCTAACCTAGGTTAGGTACTAGGTCTCTAATCTAGGTTAGGTACTGGGTCTGTCTTTCTGGACATTTATAGCACCCTTGTTTATAGAATTGTCTTACCAGACTTGGGTTTATTTTTGTTGCCTTTACGATCCTAACTTCTTGTAGCCTTTCAGAGGAGATTTGTCAAAGGGGAGGTTACTGAATGAAGTCACTGGTCTTACTGAAGATACTTGGGCAAGGTTATACTCTTCTGCCAATGTTTAAATGTATAAGATGGTGTTAATAATTTGATTCAGAGTTGTATTAAGATTAAAACTATTGGAAAGTTCTGAATCTTTAAAGATCATAAATCTTCTTTGATGGACTCTTCCAGCTGTATATCAAGTGCTTAGAATCAGTTTTTCTGCTAGACTCCACCAATATGTTATTCGTCTCATTCACTTAGTTAACGGGCATCTATTGAGTGCCTTTTATAACCCTCCTATCATACTGTAGGACTCAGTATAGCGGAGTTGGTAACAGTAAGGAGCTCTAGAATCTGATAGGGTTTGAATCTCTGACTCGTCCACTAACTCAGTGACATTGGACAAGTTACCTAATTTCAATTTCCTCATGTGAAATGAGGTTACGAAATCTAACCACCTCATATAGGTTGTTGTGAGGTTTATATAATACATGTAATGCCCTTAGAACAGTGCCTGGTATGCAGAAAGTGTTCACTAAATGTTAGCCATCACTGTTACCTCTTTTTTAAGCTAAGCTTTGTGGAGATATAATTCACACACCATACAGTTCACTCATTTAAGGTGTATAATGGTTTTTCATGTATCACGTTACTAATATTTTTACAAAGTTGTGATGAATAATTGTAATGAACAACAAAACAATAATTTGTTACGTATGTTGTAACAAAATTTGTCATTTAAACCATTTTTAAGTGTAAAATTTAGTGCATTAATTACATACACAATGTAGTGCAACCATCACTACTGTCTATTTCCAAAGCTTTTTCATCACCCCAAACAGAAGCTTTAACCATTAAGCAAGTAACTCCCATTGCTTCCTCCCTCCAGCCCCTGGTAACCTCGGATCTGTATTCTGTCTGTATGAATTTCCCTGTTCTAGGTACCCCATATAAATGGAATCATACAATATCCTTTTGTGTCTGGTTTATTTCACTTAGTATAATGTTTTCAGGGTTCATTCATGTCATAGCATGTATTCAAACTTCATTCCTTTTTTAAAAATTAAAAAAAAATTTTAATTGAAATGTAATTGACATCTTCATTCTGTTTTAAGGCTGAATAATATTCTATTGGTGTGTATAGACCACATTTTGTTTATATGTTCATTTGTTGGTAGATAATTGGATTGTTCCCACCTTCTGGCTTTTGTGAATAATGCTGCTGTGAACATGGGTATACAAATATCTCTTCGTGTCCCTGCTTTCAGTATCTTTGGGTATATACCCAGAAGTGGGTCTTATGATAATTCTGTGTTTAGCTTTTTGAGGAACCACCATTCTGTTTTTCCACAGCAGTTACATCATTTTATATTTCCACCAGTAATGCACAAGGGTTCCAATTTCTCCACATCCTCGCCAGCACTTGTTATTTTCTTGTTTTCTGACAATAACCACCTTAATGGATGTGAAGTAGTATGTCTCTCTCTTTCTTTTTTCCGTTTTTTTTTTTTACTGAGGAAGATTTGCCCTGAGCTAACATCTATGCCAATCTTCCGCTATTTTATATGCCGCCACAGCATGGCCACTGACGAGTGGTGTAGGTCCGTGCCTACGAACCTAACCCGGGCTGCTGAAGCGGAACTTGCTGAACTTAATCACTAGGCCATGGGGCTGACCCCCTTTTTTTTTCCCATTTTCAGTGTACAGTTCAGTATTCCATTGTTCTATATGTTCTGTCCTTTTACCAATACCATACTGTTTTGATTACTGTAGCTTTGTAGTTAAGTTTTGAAATCGAGAACTGTGAGTCCTCCAACTATGTTCTTTTTCAAGATTATTTTGGTTGTGTAGAGTCCTTTGAAATTCTGGATGGGTTTTTTCTAAGAGCATTGGCTTTGGAATTAGATGGTCTTGAGTTGGCATATTAGCTTTTCTTCATATTAATTGTATTGTTTTGGGGCAAGTCTCTCAACCTATTTGAGCCTCAGTTTCATAGTCTGTAAAGTGGGGATAGTAATAGAACTTACCCCATGGAGGACTTGTGATGATTAAATGAGAGAACCCATGTAAAATGCTTAACTGTGGCGGAGTCAGCACTCAGCTGTGCTTGCCTTTATTATTCTTGTTTCAGGGTAGGAATAGACATACTCAGGGAGGTCCTTTCCAGCTAATGTTGTTATGATTTTAAATACCTGAACATAGTAGCAGTAGTTGTAATATTTAATACATCGTTGCTTTTTCAAAGCTTTTTTTTGGGGCGGCATAATTTACATATCATAATGATGCAACCATTACCACTATTCCTTTTTTTTTTTTTTTTTTTTGTGAGGAAGATCAGCCCTGAGCTAACATCCATGCTAATCCTCCTATTTTTGCTTAGGAAGACCGGCTCTGAGCTAACATCTATTGCCAATCTTCCTCCTTTTTTTTTTTTCCCCCAAAGCCCCAGTAGGTAGTTGTATGTCATAGTTGCACATCCTTCTAGTTGCTGTATGTGGGACGCGGCCTCAGCATGGCCTGAGAAACGGTGCGTCAGTGCGCGCCCGGGATCCGAACCTGGAGCGCGCGCACTTAACCGCTAAGCCACGGGGCTGGCCGGATCACCACTATTCTGATTTAGAATATTTCCAACACCTCAGAACATTCCCTAGTTCCTGTTTGTTGTTAATTCCCACATCCCACTCTAACTGCAAGTCCTAGCATCCACTGATCTGCTTTCTGTCTCTGTAGTTTTATATTTTCTAAAAATTTCCTATAATTGGAATTATACAATTCTTAGTTTTTTGTGTCTCGCTTCTTTCACTTGTAATGTGTTTTGAGGTTCATCCATGTTGTTGCATTCCTTTTTATGGGTATATCACATTTTGTTTATCCATCTACCTGTTGATGAACTTTTGGATTGTTTCCAGTTTTTGGCTGTTATAAATAATGTTGCTCTGAGTATAATTGTTTCTTATACATGATCTCATTTACTTCTTATTGTAATCATATGAGGTAGATAACATTATTATTCCCATTGTATAGAAGAAGAGCTTTGAGGCATATAGAAGTTAAATAACTTACTAGGGGTATATAGATAGAAAACTGGAGTTTTGATTCAAACCCAAGGAGTCTGACTCTAAAACACTTGCACTAGGCCAACCACCTTGAAACCCTTTTACTCTTGGACCACTTAAGAGAATTAAAAAAAATTTTCCCCTAAAATTTTGAATAGCTCATTTACCTCCTTGCACATTTTTAAGTTAGCATCTTAACATTTCTGTCATAAATGGCTGCAAGGGATGTATTTTCTGGCATAATATGTATTACATATGTTTTTTTTTTTTTTTTGAGGAAGATCAGCCCTGAGCTAACATCCATGCCAATCCTCCTCTTTTTGCTGAGGAAGGCTGGCTCTGGGCTAACACCTGTGCCCATCTTCCTCCACTTTATATGGGACGCTGCCACAGCATGGCCTGACAAGTGGTGCATCTGTGCGCGCCCGGGATCCAAACCTGGGTCGCCAGCAACAGAGCGCAGGCACTTAACTGCTAAGCCACGGGGCAAGCCCCGCATACGTTCTTTAAATATATATTTGTCAGAACCTTGGAACTGCAGATTTTATGGAAAATGTCTGCCATATAATGTAATTGGCAAATAAAACTTTAATGTCAGTCATTTAGCCAAATCAGACTGCATCATTGGGAATGCATTCCAAATCCCAGTGATTTTTTTTTTTTTTTTTTGAGGTCACCTTGGTTGATATCCCAATGATTTTTGAAATAAACTCTTAAAATAGTAGTAGCTAGCATTTACAGAGCATTTTATTTGTCAGGCATTGTTTTAACAAGTTTACGTTGTCGTTGTATCCTGTTAACTCTATGAAGTAGACATTATCTTCATCCTTATTTTTACGGATAAGTAAACTGAGGTGTTAAGTTAAATAACTTGTTTAAGGTTCTACAGTGTGGCAGAGCCTCCAAGCAGTCTGGCTCTGAACCCAAGCAGAGTATGTCCAGAGACTGCACTTGTAGCCCTTCACCACCACACTGTACTTCCTTACAAAGCTCTCTCTTAACCTAGGAACCTGACTGTAATTTGCTGGTGTAAGGGACCAGGATATAAGAATATTTAAAACCTGGGAAATTTTTATTCATAAGAAAAAGCAGCTCTGATGAAGTATTTAAATGTCTCCCTACAGTAATAAAGTCTAATTTGTACATGAGCTTGAGATTCCTATGGGATAGCCGAATAGTGATTTCTGGCAAGCATTTGGACTTTATAGGGGAAGTCTAGGCAGGAGGTGGAGATGGGGAAATTATCCTCATAGAGATGGTAGTTTTGGTGGTTAAGTTGGGAATAGATGAGATTGCCCAGTGTCTTAGCTTGGGCTGCTATAACAAAATACAATAGACTGTGTGACTTCAACAGTAGAAATTTGTTTCTCAAAGTTCTGGAGGCAGAGAAGTTCAAGATCAAGGTGCCAGATGATTTGGTTCCTGGTAAGGAACCTCTTGGCTTGCAGACAGCTACTTTCTTGCTCTATCCTCACATGGTGGAGAGAGAGATCATCTCTCTTTTGTCTCTTCTTATAAGGACACTAATCCCATTCATGAGGACTGCACTCTCATGACCTAATTATGTCCCAAAGGCCCTACCATCACATTAAGAATTAGAGCTTCAACATATGAATTTTGGGAGGACACAAACATTCAGTCCATGGCACCTGGGGATAGCACGTGGATCAAGAACAGTGCTGGGGAATAGTATTGAGCCCTGGGGGATTAGCAATATTTGATGGACATTCATTTATTTATTCAACTGATATTTAAAGGTTTTTTATTAGTGTGTGTGTGTTTTGCATGAGAGAGACTTGAGTATGTTTACAAACAAAAAGAAAGCAGTCAGCAGAGTGGTAATATAGGCAAAAAAAAGGAGGTAAGTGATAGAACAAGGTAAGGGTAAGTTCTTCAAACTACAGTCTTCAATCTAGGAGTACACAAAAACATTCCAAGGAGAAAGTGGGCATGTATATTTTTAAGGGAATCCATGCACAAAACTTCACCTTCAGTAAATGCTCTTCTTAAGAATGAATCTCGGGGCCGGCCCCGTGGCTTAGCAGTTAAGTGCATGCGCTCCGCTACTGGCGGCCCAGGTTCTGATCGCGGGCGCGCACCGATGCACCGCTTCTCCGGCCATGCTGAGGCCGCATCCCACATACAGCAACTAGAAGGATGTGCAGCTATGACATACAACTATCTACTGGGGCTTTGGGTGAAAAAAAACAAATAAAATAAAAAAAAATAAAAATAAAAACTTATAGTTGGATCTTAGTTGGGTAGGTGCTCAGACCAGCCCTTGCCAGTCACTGCCCCCTTGATGCTCTTAGCTGAGTGTCCTATGGAGCCCGAAGTATTTACTTTGGAAAATATTAAAGCGTTTAAAGCAAAATCAAGCCCCTGCATACCACAGCTAAAACTAATAGAATAGGACCCCCTGGTCTGCTTTGTTGGCTTTTGGAACTGGAATTGTGATTAAAAGGGATGGCCCTGGGTATTGGTATTATGCTGCTAGAGGTGAAATTCTTGGCCTTTGCAAGATGGACCAGAGTGAAAACATTTGCCAAGAATGTTTCTATTAATTAAGAATTAAGGGCGGAGGAGGCTCGAAAACAATCAGCACCATCATAATTCCAACCATAAAGGATGCTGACCTACCCATTGGTCAGCTTCCAGGAAACCAGAGTCTTTAGGTTCTGGGGGAGTGTGATTGCAAAGCTGAAACTTAAAGGGATTGATAGAAGGACATCACTAGGGGTATAGCCTGTTGCTTTATGTGATGCTCGCCGTCTCTGAGGACCAGCTGACCCCTATTCAACTGCTATCCATGTGGAACCATTTTTCACTTCAACCTTCAGAGCTGTTATATGACTCTTTACTACTACCACCAAGATCTGCACCTGCAGCAGCTTCACCTGGGCTCACATCCTGATTTTCAGAACTCACCACAGAGGCCCTTCTACTTATTGCTGTGTAGCATCAGTTGGGGGTGGGATCTGGGCAGTTGAGGTAGCAGGCCCTTCTCACTCCCACTTGCATTTTCACTGCCAGCCATAGACGTGTATAGAATTGATGTTTTAGTGCCACTTATTTTCAGAGTTAGATGCTGTGGTAGGTGATTTGTTATATACTCCTTAGTAGATTCTGACTTTCTTGGCTCCTGTCTTGCTCTATATATCAACCAGTATCTTTGCTGGAGTTTGATGAGCTTCGACATTTAAAGCCTTAACCTGGCATTCAGTTCATCTCATAGTGCCAGTTCTGCTTACCAAAAGTGACCCTGACTCCATGCCAGCAACTCAGAATTTTTACCCATTTAAAGTTTGAGAATAGTTTGAGGTCATTTTGGCCCCAAGACCAATAATCATTTGCTTTGCTGGATTAAACTGCATGTCTGTAAGAACTCCAGCTATCCTGAGGAAAACTTTGGAGGGAACCACTACTAGATGGTTTGGCACGTCTTTTGCCCATTCCCACCAGCAGTGTACGCGAGTTCCAATTTCTCCACATCCTTGCCAGTTTGTCTTTTATTATAGCCACCCTAGTGGATGTGAAGTGGTGTCTTATTGTGGTTTTGATGTGCATTTCCCTTATGGGTAGTATTGAGCATTTTTCCTCTGCCTTTTGGTCATTTACATATCATCTTTGGAGAAATGTCTATTCATAGCCTCTGCCCGTTTTTAATTTTTAATTTATTTATTTTTCCCCCAAAGCCCCAGTAGATAGTTGTATGTCATAGCTGCACATCCTTCTAGTTGCTGTATGTGGGACGCGGCCTCAGCACGGCCGGACAAGCGGTGTCGGTGCGCGCCCGGGATCCGAACCCGGGCTGCCAGTAGCGGAGCGCATGCACTTAACCGCTAAGCCACGGGGCCGGCCCTGCCCGTTTTTAAAATTTTGAGTTATTTGTTTTTTTGCTATTAAGTTATAAAATAGTTCTTTTTTAAAAAATTCTTATTTTATTTTATTATATTTTTTTGCTGAGGAAGATTCGCCCTGAGCTAAGATCTGTTGCCAATCTTCCTCTTTTTGCTTGAGGAAGGTTCGCCCTGAGCTAAGGTTCTGTGCCAGTCGTCTTCTATTTTGTATGTGGGTCACCGCTGCAGCATGGCTGCTGACAAGGCATGTAGGTCTGCGCCTGGGAACCCAACCCGGACCACCGAAACAGAGCGTGGTGAACTTAACCACTAGGCCATGGGGCCAGCCTTATAAAATAGTTCTTTATATAGTCTAGATATAAGTCCCTTATCAAATAATATGTGATTTGCACAAGTTTTCTTCCATTCTGTGTGCTGTCTTTTCACTCTCTTGATGGTGTCCTTTAAAGCACAAAAGTTTTAAATTTTGATGATATCCAATTTATCTATTTTTCCTTTTGTTGCTTGTGCTTTTGGTATCTATCGTATCTAGGAAATCATTTCCTAATCCAAGGTCACAAAGATGTATGCACGTTTTTTCCTAAGAATTTCATAATTTTACCTCTTAAATGTTTAGGTCTTTGATCTATTTTAAGTTAATTTTTATGCATGGTGTGAGGTAGGTGTCCAACTTCATTCTTTTGCTTGGGGACATCCAGTTGTCCCAGTACTATTTGTTGAAAAGACTATCCTTTCTTTATTGAATTGTCTTGCCCCTCTTGTGTAAAACACTTGACTCTAAATGTGAAGATTTATTTCTGGACTTTCAATTCTCTTCCATTGATCTGTATGCTTATCCTTATGCCAGTGCCATACTGTCTTGATTACTGTACCTTTGTAGTAAGTTTTAAAATCAGGAAGTGTGAGTCCTCTAACTTTATTGTGCTGTCATGAGCTGCATAATGATGTTTTGGTCAATGACAGACTGTATCTAAGACCGTGGTTTTATAGGAGTGTAATGAAACTGAAAAATTCCTATTGCTTAGTGACGTCATGGCAGTCATAACATTGCAGTGCAATGCATTATTCACAAGTTTGTGGTGATGCTGGTATAAACAAACCTTCAGGTCCTTCAGGAGGTATTCCAGAAGAATGCATTGTTATCATAGGAAATGACAGCTTCATGTGTATTATTGCCCCTGAAGACCTAGCAGTGGGACAAAAGGTGAAGGTGGAAGACAGTGATATTGATGATCTTGACCCTGTGTAGGCCTAGGCTAATGTGTGTGTTTGTGTCTTAGGTTTTAAAAAAAAGTTTAAAAAATTAAAAAAAATTTTTAAATAGAAAAAGCTTATAGAATAAGGATATAAAGAAAGAAAATATTTTTGTACAGCTATACAATGTTTGTGTTTTAAGCTACATGTTACTACAAAAGAGTCAAAAAGTTAAAGTTTATTAAGTAAAAAAGTTACAGTAAGCTAAAGTTAATTGGTTATTGAAGAAAGTTTTTTTATAAATATACTTTATTAAAAAGATGTTTTTATATAAACATTTTATAAAGTGTTTATAGAGTCTAGTGTACAGTAATGTCTTAGACGTTCATGTTCACTCACTAGTCACTCACTGACTCACCCAGAGCAACTTCCAGTCCTGCAAGTTCCATTCATGGTAAGTGCCCTATACAGGTGTACCATTTTTTATCTTTCATGCTGTATTTTTACTGTGCCTTTTCTGTGTTTAGATACACAAATACTTACCATTGTGTGACAGTTGCCTACAGTATTCAGTACAATAACATCTTGTGCAGATTTGTAGCCTAGTAACGATAGGCTATACCATGTAGCCTAGGTGTGTAGTAGGCTATAGCATCTAGTTTTGTGTGAGGACACTCTATGGTGTTTGCACAATGATGAAATCACCTAATTACACGTTTTTCAGAATGTATCTACGTCAAGTGATGCATAACTGCATATATTTTTCTCTTTTGCATAGATGATATCATTACAAATAATATTTTGTCCATATTTTTAAACTTAATATATAATAGCTCATCCTATATCAATTAATATAGCTATCTCATTTTTTAAGAGTTGTGTAGTATGTCAGTAGTACAAATATACTTTATTGATATACATTTAGATTTTATAATCTTTTGCTATTACAAACAGTGCTGCATTATGTACCTTTGTAAACATGTCACCTCATGCTGTAAGTTTCTAGAGAATGAAATCCTAAAAGAGGAACTGAAAAGTCAGGGGTCATATGCGTTTTAGGGCTGGCCCTGTGGCTTAGCGGTTAAGTGCATGTGCTCCGCTGCTGGCGGCCCGGGTTCGGATCCCAGGCGTGCACCGACGCACTGCTTCTCCGGCCATGCTGAGGCCGCGTCCCACATACAGCAACTAGAAGGATGTGCAACTATGACATACAACTATCTACTGGGGCTTTGGGGAAAATAAATAAATAAAAATTAAAAAAAAAAAAAAGAAAAGTCAGGGGTCATATGCGTTTTAAATTTTGTGAGGGCCTGGCCTGGTTGCATAGTGGTTAAGTTCACGCACTCTGCTTCGGTGTCCTGGGGTTGGCAGGTTTGCATCCTGGGCACGGACCTATGCACCGCTCATCAAGCCATGCTTCTATAAGTCCCACATATAGAATAGAGGAAGATGGGCACAGATGTTAGCTCAGGGTCAGTCTTCCTCACACACACACAAATAAATAAATAAATAAATAAATTTTGTGAATTTTGCAGTTTTCCTTTATTGATTTCAAACTTCATCCCATTTTGGTGAGAAACGATACTTTGTATGGTATTTATCTTATAAAATCTGTTGAGACCTGTCTGTGGCCTAACAAATGGTCCATCCTGCATAATATCTCATGTGTACTTGAGAAGATGTGATTCTGCCATTGTTGGGTGGAGTGTTCTATATATGTTGATTAGATCTTGTTGGTTTATTGTGTTGTTTAAGTTCTCTCTTTCCTTACTTACAGTCTGTCTGGTCAATCCATTATTTTTTTTTTAATGTTTTTATATTTATTTTTTTTGTGAGGAAGATCAGCTGTGAGCTAACATCCATGCCAATCCTCCTCTTTTTTTTTTTTTTTTTTTTTGCTGAGGAAGACTGGCCCTGGGCTAACATCCGTGCCCATCTTCTTCCACTTTATATGGGACGCTGCCACAGCATGGTCTGACAAATGGTGCATCAGTGTGCGCCCGGGATCCAAACCCAGGCCGCCAGCAGCAGAGCGCATGCAATTAACCACTAGACCATGGGGCTGGCCCCAGTCTATCCATTATTGAAAGTGAGGTTTGAAGTTTCCAACTGTTGTTATAGAACTGTTTATTTCTCCCTTCAGTTCTTTCAATTTTTGCTTCATACATTTTGATGATCTGTTATTAGATGCATAGCGTTTATGATTGTTTTATTTTCTTGCTTTATTTTTTGAACCTTTTATTTAATATATAATGTCCTTTGTCTTTCATACCTTTTTAGATTTAAAATCTGTTTTGTGTGATATTGATATAGCCACCCTAGCTCTCATTTGGTTACTGTTTACATGGGGTATCTTTTTCTGTCCTTTCGCTTTCAACCTGTTTGTGTCTTTGGATCTGAAGTGAGTCTCTTGTAGACAGCATATACAGTCATGCGTTGCTTAACAACGGGGATACGTTCTGAGAAATGAGTCCTTAGGTGATTTTACCATTGTGTGAACATCATAGAGTGTAATTACACAGACCTGGATGGTATACCTACGCTGTATGGTACTAATGTTATGGGACCGCCATCATATATGTGTTGTTATGCGGCACATGACTGTAGTTGGACCATTTTTGCGGCACATGACTGTAGTTGGACCATATTTTTAATTTAATCTGCCAGTCTCATCTTTTGATTAGAAGAGTTTAAATTATTTGCATTTAAAGTAATTATGGGAGGAAGTCAAGATGGCGGCATAGGCAGACTCTGAACTCACCTCCTCCCGCGGACACAGCCAATTTACAACTACTCGTGGAAAAATTACCCCTGAGACAGAACTGAAAACTGGATAAGAGGAACTTGTGCAACAACAGACAATCCTAACTGAGGTAGAAGAGACAGAAACTCCCTTCTGGTGAGGAAAAACGCTGCCTTCACAAGCTGCAGTGCCTCACGACCGTCAGGGAGCAGCCCACAGGTATGCAGCCCTCCCTGGAGGCGCAGGGCCCTGAGCCGGGAGCGCCCCCGCTGTGGGCATTTTGTGGACCCAGCACAATCGAGACGAGTGGCATAATATCTGACACTGCCTGCTGCTAAAACATTGGGGAATACCCCCAGAAAAGCTGGTTCACAAAGAAATCAAAACCGGCTCTTAAAGGGCCCACATGCAAACTCACCCGTTTCAGAAAACAACCTAAAATCACCAGAAAGAAAGGTGCACAGTGCTTTGGTGAAAAGAGACTCACCTAACAGACCCTGTGTGCATCTCAGTGAGAGGTGAGACCTCTCCAGGGACTGGGACATTGGCGGCAGCCATTGTTGTGGCCTGGTGTGGGCCTGCTGACATAGAGCCCATTGGAGTTCTCCCTGGGGCCTGCTAGCCCAGGGTCTGCCCCACCCGCTAGAGCACCGATTTAATCCAGCTCAGCCAGGGCAGGCAGTCCACCCTAGAGACTGGTCCCACCCAACAACAAGCCCTCAGGCAACCTGTGGGCCTGCATAGATTGGTGACTGGATTCTCTGCAGCCTGGCAACTGAGACGACTTCAGTGAGCAGGGCGTGCACAAGGAGCGGGTGGAGAGTGTGGGGCAGTGGTGGAGTGTGTGGGGCTCCCGCTGTGGAGAGACTGGGTCCGCTTTGGGAGGTTGGGGTGTGCACACGGGGCAGGACTGCGATGACTGTGTGTGTGGACCTGTGGGCGGCAGGGCTTGTCAGCTGCAGAAGACTTGTGCTTCTCAAAGACCCACATAGGGGGTTTGCCCCACCTTCCAAAGCCTGAAACAATTGGGTGCTCCTGTGCCTGAGGACAGCCCCACGCAGCTGCAATCCTCAGAGAGCTGACAAGAGACCTAAAGGCTGGAGGCTTATAGCAATTGTAAGGCCTTGAGCCTAACAACCTGCCATGCTGGGGGCCTACTCACTTAAAAGAAATACTACAACACAAATGTGGTATTAGAACTTGCAGCCAGCTGTGCTGGGGCTCCCCATACCTGATAAAGAGACTGAAGGGCCTACAACAACTGTAAGCAGCTGAGCATTACAACAGCTGGCTAGGAGCATAACTCGGCCTCCCTGGGCGCCTACAGGGAGAGAAAACAGGCCACAACAGAAGGACACACGTAGCCCACATAGGGGTCACCCCTGGAACATTGAGAACTGAGGGAAGCACATGGCAGGCCTCCTAAGCCATCACTTACATAAGGTCACCTATCTAAGAGCAGGAGACGTAGCTGACCTACCTAATACGTAGTCACAAGCACAGGGAAAGAGGCAAAATGAGGAGGCAAAGGAATGCATTCCAAGTAAGGGAACAGGACAAAACCCCAGAAAAGGAACTAAGTGAAACAGAAATGAGCAACCTACCCGACAGAGAGTTCAAACTAAGAGTGTTAAGGATGCTCACTGATCTGGGGAGAAGAATAGATGAACTCAGTGAGAATGTCAACAAAGAAATGGAAGCTATAAAAAAGAACCAATCAGAAATGAAGAATACAATACTGGAAATGAAAAATTCACTAGAGAGACTCAAAAGCAGAGTAGAGGATACAGAAGAACGGATCTGTGAGCTGGACGAAAGACTAGAAGAAATTACCCAAGCTGAACAGGTAAAAGAGAAAAGAATTAAAAAGACTGAGGACAGTCTAAGGGACCTCTGGGACAACATCAAGTGCACTAACATCCGTGTTATAGGTGTCCCGGAAGGAGAAGAGTGAGACAAAGGGGCAGAGAATCTATTTCAAGAAATAATAGATGAAAACTTCCCTAACCTAAGGAAGGAAACAGACATCCAGGTACAGGAAGCACAGAGAGCCCCAAACAAGATAAACCCAAAGAGGCCCACACCAAGACACATCATAATCAAAATGTCCAGAATTAAAGATAAAGAGAGAATCCTAAAAGCCACAAGAGAAAGTCAAGTTACATACAAAGGAAACCCCATAAGGCTATCAGCTGACTTCTCAGCAGAAACCTTACAGGCTAGAAGAGAATGGCATGATATATTTAAAGTGCTAAAAGGAAAAAACTTCCAGCCAAGAATACTCTACCCAGCAAGATTATCATTCAAAATGGAAGGCGAGATCAAAAATTTCCCAGACAAGCAAAAATTAAAGGAGTTTGTCACCAAGAAACCAGTGCTACAAGAAATGTTAAAGGAACTGATTTAAGGGGAAAAGAGAAGACCACAAATAGGAAAAATTATCTATTTCCATGATAAGAGGGTAATGGATACAAATGCACAGAAAAGAGGTTAGATATGATATCGAAAACATAAAAGGAGGGAGGAGGGGAGTTAAAGAGTAGAGCTTTCAGACAGAGGTCAAACTAAAGAGACCATCAATTCTGTATAGAAGAAGGAAGGAACAGAGAAGGACTACTTAAACACTGAGAAAAAAAAGTTAAAAAATGGCAGTAAGTACATACTTATAAATAGCTACTTTAATAATTTTATTTATTTATTTATTTTCCCCCAAAGCCCCAGTAGATAGCTGTATGTCATAGTTGCACATCCTTCTAGTTGCTGTATGTGGGACACGGCCTCAGAATGGCCGGAGAAGCGGTATGTTGGTGTACGCCCGGGATCCGAACCCGGGCCGCCAGCAGCAGAGCGCGCTTACTTAACGGCTAAGCCACGGGGCCAGCCCTCAATAGCTACTTTAAACGTCAATGGACTAAATGCTCCAATTAAAAGGCGTAGGGTGGCTGATTGGATAAAAAAATAAGACCCATATATATGCTGCATACAAGAGATGCACTTCAGACCTAAAGACACTCACAAACTGAAAGTGAAGGGATGGAAAAAGATACTTCATGCAAATGGCAATGAAAATAAAGCTGGGGTAGCAGTATTCATATCAGACAAAATAGACTTTAAAACAAAAACTGTAAAAAGAGACAAAGAAGGGCATTACATAATGATCAAGGGAACAGTCCAACAAGAGGATATAACACTTGTAAATATCTACGCACCCAATGTAGGTGCACCTAAATATATAAAGCAATTATTAACAGACATAAAAACAGAAATAGACAGTAACACAATAATAGTAGGGGACTTTAACACTCCACTTACACCAACGGATAGATCATCCAAACAGAAGATCAATAAGGAAACATTGGCCTTAAACGACACACTACAACAGATGGACCTAGTAGATATATACAGAGCATTCCATCCAAAAACCGAAGAATACACGTTCTTTTCAAAGGCACATGGCTTAATCTCCAAAATATACAAACAACTGATGCATCTCAACAACAAAAAAACTAACAACCCAATTAAAAAATGGGCAAAAGACCTGAACAGACATTTCTCCAAAGAAGATATACAGATGGCCAACAGGCACATGAAAAGATGTTCAAAATCATTAACTATCAGGGAAATGCAAATGAAAACTACAATGAGATATCACCTCAGGCCGGTCAGAATGGCTGTAATTAACAAAACAGGAAATAACGTGTTGGAGAGGATGTGGAGAGAAGGGAACTCTCATACACTGCTGGTGGGAGTGCAAACTGGTGCAGCCACTATGGAAAACAGTATGGAGATTCTTCAGAAAATCAAGATTAGGACTACCATATGATCCAGCTATTCCACTGCTGGGTATTTATCCAAAGAACTTGAAAACACCAATGTGTAAAGATACATGCATCCCTGTGTTCGTTGCAGCATTATTCACAATAGCCAAGACTTGGAAGCAACCTAAGTGCCCATCCAGGGACAAATGGATAAAGAAGCTGTGGTATATATACACAATGGAATACTACTCAGCCATAAGAAACGATGAAATCCAGCCATTTGTGACATCATGGATGGACATTAAGGGTATAATGCAAAGTGAAATAAGTCAGAGGGAGAAGGTCAAATACTGCATGATTTCCTTCATTAAGTAGTAGATAATAACAACAACAAACAAACACATAGAGACAGAGATTGGATTGGTGGTTACCAGAGGGGAAGGGGGGAGGGAGGAGGGCGAAAGGGATTATTCAGCACATGTGTGTGGTGATGGGTTGTAATTAGTATCTGGGTGGTGAACATGATGTAATCTATGCAGAACTAGAAGTATAATGATGTACACCTGAAATTTATACAATGTTATAAACCAATGTTACTGCAATAAACAAAAAATTAAAAAAAAAAATAATTATGTACTGATAAGGAGGGACTTCTGCCATTTTGCTATTTGTTTTCTGTATGCCTTATAGCTTTCTTTGTCCTTCATTTTTTCCAGTATTTCCTCCTTTAGTGTTTAGTTTATTTTTTGTAGTGAAATGCTTTGATTTCCTTCTCATTTTCTTTTTTTTTTTTTTAGTGCTTTTTTTTGTGTGTGAGGAAGATCAGCCCTGAGCTAACATCCATGCCAATCCTCCTCTTTTTGCTGAGGAAGACCGGCTTTGAGCTAACATCTATTGCCAATCCTCCTCCTTTTTTTCCCCCCAAAACCCCAGTATATAGTTGTATGTCACAGTTGCACATCCTTCTAGTTGCTGTATGTGGGACACGGGCTCAGCGTGGCCGGAGAAGCGGTGTGTCAGTGTGCGCCCGGGATACGAACCCAGGCCGCCACTAGTGGAGCGTGCGCACTTAACTGCTAAGGCACTGGGCTGGCCCCTAGAATTCTTGATTGACAATTTGTCCCCCCCGACTCCCAGTATTTAATATATCATCCACTGCCTTCTGGCCTCTAAGATTTCTGATGAGAAATTGGCTGATAATCTTATTGAGGCTCTCTTTTATATTTCAGATTGCTTCTCTCAATGCTTTCAAGATTCTTTGTCTTTTTAACAGTTTGATCATAGTATGTCTTGGTGTGAGTTTATCGTACTTGTATTTCATTTAGCTTCTTAGATTTACAGATTCATATCTTTCATCAAATTTGGGGATTTTTTTTCGCTATTATTTCTTCAAATAATCTTTCTGCCACTTTCTGTCTCTCTTCTCCTTCTGGGACTCCCATAATCGTATGTTGGTCTGCTTGATGGTGTCTCCAGGCCTCTTAGGTTTTGTTCACCTTTGTTCATTCTTTTTTCTTTCTGTTCCTCAGACTCGATAATTTCAATCATCCCATCTTCAAGTTTGCTGATCCTTTCTTCTGCCTGCTCAAATCTGCTGTTGAACCTCTGTCGTGAATTTTTCATTTCAATTATCGTATTTTTTCAGCTCCAGAATTTTTATTTGGTTCCTCTGTATATATTTCCGTCTCTTTGTTGGTATTCTCATTTTGTGTATACATTGTTTTCCTGGTTTCCTTTAGTTCTTTGAACATGTTATCATTTAGTTCTTTAAGCATCTTTAAGACAGTTATTATAAAGTCTAGTTTATGAAGGAATGGTTTCTGTTCATTTATTTTGCTTCTTTGAATGGGCCATATTTTCCTGTTTCTTTGTATGCCTTGTAATTTTTTTGTTGTTGCTTTGAAAATTGGGCATGTGAGTATTCTAATGTGATAACTTTGGAAATCAGATTCTCCCCCTTTCTTGGGGTTTCCTCATTTTTTTGTTGTTGTTGTTGAAGGCTGTAGTAGTCTGTTTTGAGACTTCTTCTAAACTATTTTTGCAATGTCTGTTTCTTATCATGTGTGATCACTGACAGCTGTTCTTTTAGCTCTTGTTCATCTAATGTTTTAATGAAGATTTCCTGTAATGCTAGGAGCTCAAGCAAACAAAAATACACCAACAAAAACAAAAAAGAGAAAAGCAGAAGAATACCCACTCTCTGTTTTACAGGTTGGTTCTGTGCTAGGGCACTCCTTCAACACTTAGGTAGGCTTGCTTTGAGCCCAGAGATCAGCCTGGGGTGAAAGCTTAAGGTCTTCTCAGGTCTTGTCTGATCATGTGTCTTGCCTGGGTATGCGTGTGTTTTCTATATTTTCCCATATACCTGTTGCTTTGGAATGTCCTAATTTCCCAAAGTGTTTTCACCCCAGTTTCTCCATATCTGTGAGTCTCTAGTCTGCTTTGCAGCTTTTATTAGCAATGCCTGCCACTTTTCCCCCCAGCAGAGTTCTGAGTTAGGTAAAACAGAAACAAGCACCTTGTACCAGTCTTTCAGATATCCCCCAGACAGATTAGAACAGATGCAGATGTACACGATAATTTGCAAATCAGGTTTTCCTCTGGTTTGAGGGAGGAAGCTGGGAACTGGGCTGCCACTGCTTCAGGACCAAAACCACTGCCATGCTAGAGAGTGGTATGGGGCAGTGATGACTAAAAACACCACAAAACTTTCCTATTATTTTGACGATCGCTTTTTCTTGATTGAGTATTGGCTTGGTTGTTGTAAACTTTTGACTGTTTTCTAAAGCTCCAACAAAGTTGGTTCAGACAGTTACTGCTTGTTTTTTGATGTTTCTCTGGAGGCACAAGTCTTTGGAACTTCTTAGTCTGCATTCTGCTGACCTGTGGATTATCTTTTCTCTGTTTTAATAGTGTACTTTGATGCAAAAAAGTTTTTAATTTTGATGAAGTCTACTTTATCTATTTTTTCTTTTTTTCCTTGTCCTTTTGGTGTCGTATTAAGAAACCATTGCTAAATCCAAGGTCATGAAAGTTTGCCTCTTTTTTAGTAGCTGCAGCAAAGGTCCTGGAGATGACTTCTCAGTTTGACTTGGGTTACATGCCCATCTTCAGAGCATTCACTGTGGCGAGGGTAATAGACTATTCTGATTGACCAGGCTGGATGGTGGAGGATCAGCCATATGGGCTGAGAATGGTGTTAATGCTAACGTGCTGTTTCCAAAAAGGAAGATAGAATGGATGCTGGAAAAATTAGTAAATGTTTAGTAAATGTGAAGCATTCCTAGTACATTGAGAAGTTTATGGTGCCCCAGAGTACACATTTTTAATTAAAAATGTATTTTTCTTGGGGCCGGCCTGGTGGCATAGCGGTTAAGTTTGCGTGCTCTGCTACAGCGGCCAGGGCTTTGCAGGTTCAGATCCTGGGCCTGGACCTACGCACTGGTTGTCAAGCCATGCTGTGGCGGCATCCCCTATAAAGTAGAGGAAGATGGGCGTGGATATTAGCCCAGGGCTAATCTTCCTCACACACAAAAAGTATTTTTCTTGTTATAAATTAATATGTAAATGTTTAAAAATAACTTCTAAAAATATCCCTACTGATGTCTCTGATAAACCAAGCAGGAGGAAATTAGTTTAGCCTTTACTTCATGTTCTAATGTATTTATTTTTTGTGGTTTGTTTTGTACAGATACTGCTGTAACGAAAGTTTGGTAGTAAAAGGATCTAGTTATTGGGACTTCTTGACATAGAAAGAGATGTGGGGGGATTCTCGACCTGCTAACAGAACAGGACCTTTTCGGTAAGTCTTAAAATTTAAATATTGAAATTGTGAATATTTTAATGATAAAGATATAGTATAGCATTTTTGGGTCTACCATAAAGGGAGATATTTTCTTTGTGTAGAAATAGCTCTGATTTTTTAAAAATAGAAACTATTTAAAAAATTTCTAGTCATTTCTGAAGTGATCATGAAACTGAATACCCACCATGCTGTTTTATGTTTTAGCATTTTTTAAACACTAAAAAACCCCCATTTATTTTTTTCTCTCTTTTAGCAAAGTAATACATTCTTGACTAATAAGGAAAGCTAGCAAAAATGTACATAAATGTTTATAAATGTACATAAATCTTCTATTAAGTTCTATTAGAATCCAGAGCTGTGTCTTGCTTCTGGCACATTGTGTTTCAGCTACCATAAATAGTTCTGAGAAAGAAAAATTACTTGATGAAATTTTCTAAGCTACATTTTAATTTTATTGGTTACCGGGTACAAAGATAAGTGGAGAAGGCAGTACCATTCAATTGTAAATGGATTATATTTTACATTTGTAGGGAGTTCATTTTTTATAGCCAATATAATAAACACTGATGGTGGTATTTTTAAAACTTTTGCATTGTATTTACAATTAATAAAATGCTATAGGAATGGGATTTTTATGGTTTTACTTGGTATTTGGCAAAGAAATCTGACATTTAAAGTTATACATTAGGGCCGGCCCCGTGGCTTAGTGGTTAAATGTGCGCGCTCTGCTACTGGCGGCCTGGGTTCGGATCCTGGGTGCACACTGACACACTGCTTCTCTGGCCATGCTGAGGCCGCGTCCCACATACAGCAACTAGAAGGATGTGCAACTATGACATACAACTATCTACTGGGGCTTTGGGGGAAAAAAGGAGGAGGATTGGCAATGGATGTTAGCTCAGAGCCGGTCTTCCTCAGAAAAAAAGAGGAGGATTGGCATGGATGTTAGCTCGGGGCTGATCTTCCTCACAAAAAAAATAAATAAATAAAATAATAAAGTTATACATTAAAAAATATTGATGCCTCAGTTGAAACTTATGTTACTAGTAAATTTTCTTTTGGATTGGGAGTCTGCAAGATTTTATTGTGCAAATGCAGCATGTTCCATTCATTATTCTGAAGCTTGGGGGTCCAATGAAAAATTTAGATAGAGAACTGTGTTTAAAAAAAATCATGTAGGGGCCGGCCTGGTGGCGCAAGCGGTTAAGTGTGGTGTTCTGCTGCGGCGGCCCAGGGTTCGCCAATTGGGATCCCGGGCGCGCACACACGCACCGCACCGCTTGTCAGGCCATGCTGTGGCGGCATCCCATATAAAGTGGAGGAAGATGTGCACAGATGTTAGCCCAGGGCCAGTCTTCCTCAGCAAAAAGAAGAGGATTGACCGATGTTAGCTCAGGGCCGATCTTCCTCACACACACAAAAAAAATTCATGTAATATTTAGTAAAGCTAGTGTTTCGTAAATACTAAATGATAAGGATCTTTACTTTCTGCTCAGTGATTTTTAAATTAGAGCAATGGTAATGATGCTGGGTATGTTTTTCCTTTCAAAATATTAAGGTCTGGATCAGTGGTAAGCAAACTACAGCCCACAGCTCATTTTTGTTTTATTGGAACACAACCGTGATTACTCATTTACAAATTATCTTTGGTTGCTTTCATGCTGCAGTGGCAGAGTTGAATAGTTGTGACAGAGACTGCAAAGCCTAATATAATTACTATCTGGCTCTCTATGGAAAAAGTTTGCCAATCCCTAGTCTAGATCAGTGGGCTTGTACTTTAACATTTTTGAATATTTAGATTGTAATCTATCCTTTCTACTTATATTTATGGATAATTATTTTGTAAGTAAGGCTGTTTCTTATAAAATCAATCCATTTAGATGGTTTAGGTAAGCCTTCAGAAATGTTAGATAGCTTTAGCTCTATTGCATAACTTTAAAAAAATTTTCACAACATTTTTTCTTTGACCAATTTATTATTTAAAATTATATTTTCCCACCTTAATTTTAGTTTAAATATGAGTCATTACATAGTGTTTTTTAAGATCTTTGACCAGGAGGGGAGGGGACATAGTTTATATGACATAATTTTGGGGGGGGCTAATTTGGATTAAGAAAGGTATCTTACAGGAAAATGATTTTGTATTTCATTTTAACAGCTTCTTAAATTTTTTTTTATTTGGTTGAAAATTATTTTCATAGCCACTGGTATTTTATATTAATAGAACTGTTGCTTGAAGAGTCTGCATAAAATATAGTTCTAAGAACCCTGGTACAGTAGGTTTCTCTAGATCTATTTGATCTTCTCAACTTATGAGGGTAAGATAATCCTTAGGGCAGTATTTAAAGACAGTGTTGGATGTGTTCTGGTCAGGAAACATGTAGATTTAGATGCCTCAGCACTCATCCCATGAGTGTCTGCTGAGGCCTAAGTCTTCCTGCAAGCTATTGAGATTTGAATGATTTTAGTTATGGGAGACACTAGAGTTATTGGTAATGTCTTAATTTTAGTGTTAAATTGTATTACTTATGAAGAACATTTAAACTTGCTCCTCTTATGATGAATCACATAGACATAATTAATGTTAATGGGAGCTAATGGAAGTCATCATGTTCTGAAAATCTGTTAAATATGCATCATTCTAATGTTTAGGTTACTGTTGTTAAATTCCTATTACTTGAAGAAAGCGTTCGGCATTGTAATTGTTTCTCTTGAACTGAGTGACCCAGAATCAGTTGTCCTTTGAATCTTTCTATAGTGCTGTAGTCTGAGCTCAGAAGGGTCATATAACAGAACCTATATATATATTCTGGGAGGAGAGAACTGAGTTGGACTTGATCTCTTAATATTTTTGTTTTAGTGCTAAATCGCAGATAACTCTTCAAATCATTTCATGTTTTCCTTTTTCGTGCCCTCCCCTCCCACTCAAGCTCAGGATCCTAGGTACCTCGTTGCCAACTTAAATTCCCTAATCCTTTACTAAAGCCAAAACACGTAAAGTGGTCTGGAGGTTAAGCAAAGGGAAGAAGTTGGGTCACATGAAAGATTGGGCCAGTTTTCATTCATCTCTTGAGTTCTGTAAACTAAGTATGTATATTTAATACTGTGCTTATCTTTAAATATATTTTATTACCATGAGAAATTAGCATGAGGCATTGGAATCTGAAACATCAGCTTCTTCATTTGAGACCTGGGGATAATGCTTGAAGGCCTAATGCACGCTCTAGGATTAACAG
The DNA here is from genome assembly GCF_020826845.1 of Diceros bicornis minor. Lineage (NCBI taxonomy): Eukaryota > Metazoa > Chordata > Mammalia > Perissodactyla > Rhinocerotidae > Diceros > Diceros bicornis. The sequence continues at coordinate 51,059,919 of NC_080741.1, forward strand.
CGTTAAGCTCCTGGATGCTGTTGTTTGGCTTAGTCAACTTACACATGCTTTGTGACATGATTCATGCTGCCTTCTGTGATACCCTTGGGTAGTTATAATAATAGGACCCAGGTGAGAGTGCTTCTAGGCGGAGCCACTAGAACTGGGATTTGGATGTATCCGGGGCTGATGCTCACCTGGTGAACACTAGTGTGCTCCTACTGCTGATTTACAGCCAGTGTTTCTTCATTTTGGGCCTGCATCCATTCTGATTGGGTGGTGTCTGTACTGTAGCTGTAATCAAATATTTTGGAATGTTACTCCTGTATGCAACAAGGAGAAAGACACCTCCTGAAACTTACTGTAAGAAATTTACAGTGCATTGATTTTTCTGATGTATAGGAATCATGTTGATCTTGGAATTCTAAGTTCCCTGGCTGTGGGAAATTTTTGTAGCATGTCACCATTGCTAGCTTATCTGGTGTTGCGGATTTTCCCTGTTGCAGGACTGAGTGAAAGCTTTTTCTGCAGCAGTCATGTTGAAAACCTTGTGTTGACTTTCCTCGTGTTCTGAAATGGGAGCATAAAAGTTTACTCCGTCACTTCGTCTTAAAATAGCAAAACATTGCTGTTTTCTGCAGATCTAGGACCTTGTTACAGAACTCTGCCAAAAAAAAAATGGTTACAGAAGAATGTGCTGTGATTAGAGAAGAATATGCTGGTGTGTAGATTTCAAACTCTCTGGACAATATAAATAACACTGTCTTTGTTTCTACAGTGGGAGCCAAGAAGAAAGGTTTGCTCCCGGGTGGAACAGGGATTATCCTCCTCCTCCCCTTAAGAGTCATGCTCAAGAGAGACACTCTGGCAACTTTCCTGGCAGAGATTCACTTCCCTTTGATTTCCAGGGGCATTCGGGGCCTCCCTTTGCAAATGTAGAGGAGCATTCTTTCAGCTATGGAGCTAGAGACGGACTGCATGGTGACTATCGAGTTGGGGAGGCACCTGGACATGATTTCAGGGGGGGAGATTTTTCATCTTCTGATTTCCAGAGCAGAGATTCATCACAGTTGGACTTCAGGGGTAGGGACATACATTCTGGGGATTTTCGGGATAGAGAAGGACCACCTATGGACTATAGAGGTGGAGATGGTGCTTCTGTAGATTATAGAGGTAGGGAGACATCTCACATTAACTACAGAGATAGGGATGCTCACACTGTTGACTTCAGAGGTAGGGATGTTCCTCCATCTGACTTCAGGGGCCGGGGCACTTATGATTTAGATTTTAGAGGCCGGGATGGATCCCATGCAGATTTTAGGGGAAGGGATTTATCAGATTTGGATTTCAGGGCCAGAGATCAGTCCCGTTCTGATTTTAGGAATAGAGATGTATCTGATTTGGACTTCAGGGACAAAGATGGAACACAGGGGGACTTTAGAGGCCGAGGTTCAGGTACTAGTGATCTAGACTTTAGGGACAGGGATACCCCACATTCAGATTTCAGAGGTAGACACCGGTCCAGGACTGATCAGGATTTTAGGGGCAGAGAGGTGGGACCTTGTATGGAATTTAAAGATAGGGAGATGCCCTCTGTGGATCCAAATATTTTGGATTACATTCAGCCCTCTACACAAGATAGAGAACATTCTGGTCTGAATGTGAACAAGAGAGAAGAATCCACCCATGACCATACAACAGAAAGGCCTGCTTTTGGCATTCAGAAGGGAGAATTTGAGCATTCAGAACCAAGAGAAGGAGAAACACAAGGTGTAGCCTTTGAACATGAGTCTCCGTCAGACTTTCAGAATAGCCAAAGTCCACTTCAAGACCAAGACAAGTCACAGCTTTCTGGAGGTGAACAACAGAGTTCGGATGCTAATCTGTTTAAAGAAGCAGGTAGTCTGGACTTTCTTGGCCGGCAAGACACTGATTACAGAAGCATGGAGTACCGTGATGTGGATCACAGGCTGCCAGGAAGCCAGATATTTGGCTATGGCCAGAGCAAGTCTTTTCCAGAGGGCAAAACTTCCCGAGATGCCCAGCGGGACCTTCAGGTATGTTAATGGAGTGGATTGCCTTTTTGCTTTGCTTTTTTTTTTCTTTTGTGAGGAAGATCAGCCCTGAGCTAACATCCATGCCAATCCTCCTCTTTTTGCTGAGGAAGACTGGCCCTGAGCTAACATCTGTGCCCATCTTCCTCTACTTTATATGCGACGCTGCCACACCATGGCCTGACAAGCGGTGCCTCGGTGCGCACCCGGGATCCGTACCCGGAATCCGAACGCAGGCCCGCCAGCAGCGGAGCGCGCACACTTAACCACTATGCCACAGGGCTGGCCCCACTTTTTGCTTTTCAATAAGGCTTTTCTGAAGTATGAAGTATAGAGTCCAGGACTGTTAGTCCTGGGTCTCTCCTTGTAAAACCATTAAAAAGCAAAATTTGTATTCAAGAATGGAATATACATCTCTAGAGAAAGGGCCCTCAGCTCAGATCATATTTTTGATGTGTGTCTCTTCATTATTTTATTTTATGGTGCTGATTTAAATGCCTTGGGATAATTTAGTTTGAAAGCACCTGTCTTTGGGAGTTGGGTCTCTCAACTTTTGCATAGTAAGGCCTTGTGGCTTTTTAGGGTTCATTTTCTTATTTAAATTCATTTAGAGAATACTTAGGAGTCTTTCCCTAGTCTTGAGGAGGTGAGGTTAATGTTACAAGTATCTTCTGGGGCTGGCCCAGTGGTGTAGTGGTTAAGTTTGCACCTTCTGCTTCAGTGGCCTGGGATTCACCGGTTCATATACCTGGGTGCAGACCTACTCACCACACATCAAGCCATGCTGAGGTGGTGTCCCACATAGCAAAGCTACAGCTCTACAACTGTGATACACAACTACGTACTGGGGCTTTAGGGAGAAAAAAGAAAAAAAAAAAAGGAGGAAGATTGGCAATAGACATTAGCATAGGGCCAGTCTACCTCAAAAAAAAAAAAAAGTGTCTTCTTGCAGCTAACTTAATTGACTTCAGTGTTGAATTTCTATATATATAATATATAATCTAATGCATATATAATCTAAGCGAGGAGAGTTATGTTTGCAGTTGGACAATGAAAATATTATCTTTTAAAATAGATTTCACCCATCTCTACTCAGGTTTCTGTTATTTTGGACAGTAATCCTAAGACATGCTAACCAGATAATGGATTTTGAGAGTGTTAGAGCTGGATGACCATATAATTTATTGTTCAAATCAGGACACTTGCGGGCCGGCCCCATGGCTTAGCGGTTAAGTGCGTGCGCTCTGCTGCTGGCGGCCCGGGTTCGGATCCCGGGTGCGCACCAATGCACCACTTGTCTGGCCATGCTGAGGCCGCGTCCCACATACAGCAACTAGAACGATGTGCAGCTATGACATACAACTATCTACTGGGGCTTTGGGGGAAAAAATAAAATAAATAAAAAAATAAAATAAAAGTTTACAAATCAGGACACTTTCATGAGTAAAAGAGGACATTATTTATTGATAATTATGCCAGGACAGTAAGCATAACGGGGAGGTATGGTCACTTAGTTATAGGAGACTTTTTCTCAAAAGTTAAATCCTTTTTATAACTTCTGAGACGGAAGTCAGTTGGAGCTGAGACTTTTATGAATATGGAAAGTGCTGCTTTCTCTGAATTGTACTGTTAAGTTGTATGGTCAGATGACAACTCTTGACTTTGTTGTGAAATTTGTTTATAGGTGACATCTTTGATAACTGACATCTGGTTTAAATTTCTTTTTCTTTTTCTTTTTTTTTTTTTTGCCATTTTCTCATTCAGAAAAAGAAAATTATAGTTTTGAGAATATGTTAGGTTTTTTTTTTCTGGTTATAAAAGTCCTCTTAACATTCTGTTTTACTATTTTAAGGCACCATCAATGAGCGTTTGTCTTAGCATACTTGTATTCTAATAATTGAAATAAAATTTTGGAACTCAGAAAAATAGAGAAAATTATAATTTTTCAGATCTTCATATGATGCAAGTCATTTTTTTTTTTTATGATGCAAGTCATTTTGATTTTTGATCCTGAGTACCTGTATTCATGTTCAGCTTCATTTTCCACACTAACATTTATTTCTGAAATAATTTTTTATTCTGGATTCAAGGATCAAGATTATAGGACTGACTCAAGTGAGGAGAAACCAAGCAAGCTTATTCGATTAAGTGGAGTGCCTGAAAATGCCACAAAAGAAGAGGTAAGGCTCTTTTTTTTTCTTTTTCCTTTTCCTTTTTTTATCAATTAAAAATTTTTTTTTAATTTTTAATTTTGAAAAATTATAGATTTCACAGGAGGATGCAAGGAAATGTACAGGGAAGTCTTAGGTATCCTTCACCAGCCTCCCCCAGTGTTAACATCTTGTATTACTATAGTACAATAGCTAAACCAGGAAATTGGCTTTGGTACAAGTCATAGAGCTTATTCAGGTTTCACCAGTTATACATGCCCTCACTGAGGTGAGGTTTCTAAAAAAAAAAAAAAATATGACAAATGATTGCTGTCCTCAGACCTGATAATCATCCTTTAGGGCATAATCCAAGAGGGAGGGTTAGAGTGCTTACATAAAGATGCAGTTTATTTATAGTAGTAAAAGCTGGGTGCTGCCCAATTCCTCAGTGTTAATGGATTGGCTGACTAAATTATGGTAGAACTAATGGAATAATTTGGTCAGAATATTACAACAAGAGCAAACAGTGCTTACTCTGTGCCAGGCATTGTGTGATGCTTATAAACGTTAGTTTGTTTAATTATCACAATATCCTACGAATAGGTGCTCTTTATTCATTCAGTCCAAGTATTAAGTGCTGTTGTATGCCAGGCAATGTTTTAGGCACTCAGTGGTATAGCAGTGAACATTATAAAGTCACTGCCTCCATGGATAATAAAAAAGTAAGCAAAAAATAGATAACAATTTCAGGCAGTGATAAGTGCTCTGAAGAAAACTAAAGTAAAGGTTTAGAGCGTCACTGGGGTAGGGGCTGTTTTAGATCAGGTAGTTAGGGAAGGCATCATTGAGCCCAGGCCTGAATGGAGTGAGAGAATAGCCCATTTGAAGAGGGGAAAAGAACTGGCCAGCCTGAGGGAGTTCAAGTGCCATGGCCCTCAACTGAAATGAGCTCAGTGCATCATCTTGTTTAACAGAAGAGAAACTGGACACTGAGAGGTTCCACAGCAAGTGAGCAGGAGAGGCTTGGAATGCAGGCAGTCTGATTTCAGAGCTTGAGCTTGAGCTCTTGATGGTTATACTCTTCTGCCTTTTATAGTCTTGGGAATTTTTGAATAATTATGTTCTACTTATTCAACAGTTTTTGAATGCCCAGAATGTGCACAGCTTAGGGCCGGCCCCATGGCTTAGCGGTTAAGCGCACGCACTCCACTACTGGCGGACCAGGTTCGGATCCCGGGCGCGCACCGACGCACCGCTTCTCCGGCCGTGCTGAGGCCGCGTCCCATGTACAGCAACTAGAAGGATGTGCAACTATGACATACAACTATCTACTGGGGCTTTGGGGAAAAAAAGGAAGAGGATTGGCAATAGATGTTAGCTCAGAGCCAGTCTTCCTCAGCAAAAAGAGGAGGATTGCTATGGATGTTAGCTCAGGGCTGATCTTCTTCAAAAAAAAAGAAAAAGATTGACTCTCAGGATGTGCACAGCTTAATTTTGCCTTTATAAAGTAATCATAGCTTTAAATTATGTAGAATAAAAATCAGTAGAAATATAATATTCAATATTTGATTATGATTTATATCATTAATATAAAAACCATATTCTTGCAGATTCTTAATGCCTTTCGGACTCCTGATGGCATGCCTGTAAAGGACTTGCAGTTGAAGGAGTATAACACAGGTGAGTTTCTCGACATGCATGTGGCCTTGGGTTAGGAAAGGTCTTTGTCAGATTTCTGCAGCGTGTGCTACTCAGAATTTTTTAAGGAAACACAATTAAAATTTCCAGAAGCCTCCTGTTGGTGCCTTCAAGTAACAGCCAGCTTTAGTCTTAGCTGTGGTTTTTTGTGGATGTTTGTCCACACATAGGCAATGCGGATGCTTGTTCCAGTTCTTCTGCGTGCATCTCACTCTTCTGAGTGAGATATAATGTGTGTTGCAGCATTTGTCCCTGAATATATTTTATATAATTAAATCATTAAACTTACTGTTTATGTTCTTCATGGTGGTGGAATGTTTACATTTGAGCCTAATAGGATTTAATAAACCTACTACATGTAAAATTTTATATTTCATTGCTTCGGAGTGAAATTTACAACTTTCTAGAGAAATTGTACAAATTAGTGATTTCTTGAATTTTCAGTCTTGCTCTCTGAGAATGGAGTCCTTCAACAGCTATTTTGATGAAATCCATTAATAGATCCAGAAGAGCTTTCTCTGACCTCTGTTTGTGGTCTGAACTGCAGATTTAACTTTTCAGAATATCCTTCTGGTATTTTAGTGTACAGTATGGATTTTGCATCCTTGGATATGGAGGGCCAACTGTATTCATTGTACTACACCATTTTATATAAGGGACTTGAGCGTCCTTGGATTTTGGTATCCACGGGGGTTCCTGGAACCAATCCCCCACGGATACTAAGGGATGACTACACCAAGTTCAGTCAGTTCCTTCAAATCTTGTTATAGAAAAAGTATTCAAAAGTGAAATGCCAAGCACTCAAGGTATTGACCAGTATTTTTAGGACTACATAATATGAAATGGTTTAAGAATAAAGGTAATCTTTAAGTGATCTATTTTTCAGAATTTTAAATTGAAGAAAGTAGAGCGTTAATCTTTTCACTGAATTTAGGATTTCAGTAATCCAAGTTAAAGATCTCTTCAAGTAAGAGCATGCCTTATTTTTGAGGATATAGTTTACTTTTAAACAGTTTACCATAGAATAAAATTTTTGTGATAGCTAGATAGCTTCTTCTTTAGATTGGTTCTGCAGAAGGAAGCTATTCACAAAAATAAATTTTTGTGCTTGAAATAATCTGGGATTTGCATTAAGTCCAGAAATATTTTTTCTGTAATTTGAGAACAAACTCAGAAGCATTATTTCTCGGAAAGCTAATTATTTCTTTGTTTTAAAAGCATCAATTCTGAATTTGTGGAAATATGACAAAGAGTAGTTATGTTATTGTTCTTGCACACTTTACTTTTTTTTTGCATGTCTCACACTTTCTTGATTTACTATTATCTTTGGGAACTAAAAGTAGAATTTATAGGCTGCAGTTACTTTTTAACTGACAGGGCAATAACCTTAGCTTTGATCTTGTTTCATGAACTGTGCTTTCATTAAGTATTGGTATATTTAGGAAAGAAGAGATATCTTAATGTTTGAATAGCAACAATTTAAACTCTTCATTTCTTTAGTACTCACTGACTTTTTATTTATATTATCAGATTTATTAGCAAAGTAAGACTTATATTAATGTATAGGGTCCACAGAGGAAGTTCTTAAATTTACTAGCTGTGATAGCTATTAGAATCGTAATTGACAGACCAAAGACATTGATACACATATGAAGTCATTCAGGACATTGGTTAAAAAAAATATACGCCTTTCAGGAAATGCAGTCTTCTCTTGGCATTTTATTATATGAAGTGATAGTGTAATATATACACACAAACACACACATATATATGTGTGTGTTTGTGTGTATATATATTCTTTTTTTAATGAAAGGATTGGATTACCAGTCCCATGTTATCCATATTACATCTGTGTGTGGCAAGTAGAATGAACTTTTGAAAATATCAGTCAGATCATGTGACTCCCATGTCTAAAATCCTCAAATGGCCTTCCATCTTACTTGGAAGAAATTCTCAACTCCTTGTTCTGACTTGCAAAGTCCTGCATGTGCTGGCCCTTGGCTGTTTGTCTGACTTCATTCCATACCCTCTCCACCTTTCTTATTATGCTGTAGCCACACTCGGCCTTTCTCTAGTTCTTGACCAGTACAGACTCTGTCAAGGCTTTTGCACTGCTCTTCCCTCTGATTTTCACATGTCTTCTGGGCTTTAGTTCTTGGCTTCAGTTTCACCTCTCAGAGGCCTTGCCTCAGCATCCAATCTAAAATCATTCTTCAGTAAATTTTTCACCATATCCCAGTTTTTCATCTTGGGATCTATCACTTTGATACTTTTCTCAGTGGTTTTATGTGTCTTATTCCTCACACTAGAGAGTTAGCTCCGTGACAGCAGCAGCCTTATCTGTCTTGTTCCCTTCTGTTTCCCCAGTACTTGACACTCTGCCTGGCACTGATGTGTTCCCAGTATGCATGGAATGAATAACTGTGATGTATATGGGGAGCAGCTGTGATCTCTTCTTAGATGAGCATTAAAGAGTAGTTTAGGTTTCACAGCAATGCAGTCTTACATATCTGCTGAAGAGTATGCCTTGGAACACTCACTGAGAACTTTAGCATTTAAAAGATTGTGTGGGGGCCGGCCCCGTGCCTTAGCGGTTACGTGCGCACACTCTGCTACCGGCGGCCCAGGTTCGGATCCTGGGCGCGCACCGACGCACCGCTTGTCCGGCCATGCTGAGGCGGCGTCCCACATACAGCAACTAGAAGGATGTGCAACTATGACATACAACTATCTGCTGGGGCCTTGGGGAGAAAAAGGAAAAAAAAAAAAGGAGGAGGATTGGCAATAGATGTTAGCTCAGGGCTGATCTTTCTCACACAAAGAAAATATATATATATTGTTTGAATTTCAGTAGAAAAAGTGACTTTAAAAATTTTTTTTTTATATCTTTTTTTTTTTAATTTAATTAATTAATTTATTTTTTCCCCAAAGCCCCAGTAGATAGTTGTATGTCAGAGCTGCACATCCTTCTAGTTGCTGTATGTGGGACACCGCCTCAGCATGGCCGGAGAAGTGGTGCGTCGGTGCACGCCTGGGATCGAACCCGGGCCGCCAGCAGCGGAGCGCGCGCACTTAACCGCTAAGCCATGGGGCCGGCCCATAGAAAAAGTGACTTTTATAAATGGCAGTCAGTTTTTTTAGGCTGTGTGATAACCTGCAAAGACTATGCAGGATGGATGTTGCTCATAAGAGGGGGATTGTGGAGTAGAGTTCATCTTTTTAGTTGATGTAATGAGGAACCAGTATGTAACAGAGAGAAAAGATTAATGCCTGTTCACTGACTCTAGTAATTATCAATTTGATTTTTGTCTCATTTAGAGCTGTATAGGGTCACAACTTTTATTCAAAATCTGTGGGGTCAAGATGAGTTTATGAATTTTCTGAATATAGAAAAGTAATGTGGTACATAGATCATATATGAATTATATCCCCCAGTGAATGTATATTAAACATAATAATACTGCTGTAGCAGAGTATATGAATATTCTCGCTAAAATGACTAAAAAAGACTATAAAGAGACTTGAAGTAGTGTAGGTCAGGATTTGTCTTTAAGTGACTTCACTGAAAATTTACCAACAAACTTGATATTTAAGGGATTTTTGGATTTTGGAATTGCAGATAAGAGATTGTGTATATTTGAGTTTTTCTTTTGCCATTTGCAAATACATTATAACTCATTAGTTGTAAATTACCTTGAGTTACATGATCATATTCCTGGAAAAAGTACCAGGAGTGAAATGTCTTCGTAACTGGGCAAACTCGGGTATGTACATACAGTGGAATGTTAAATCAGCAATAAAAATGAAGAAGCTACTCACGCACGTAACAACATGGATGAATCTCAAAGGCATTATGCTGAGTGATAGAAACCAGACTCAAAAGGCTACACAATGTCATAAAAAGAAATGAAGTACTGATACATGCTACAACTTGGATGAACCTTAAAAGTATTATGCTAAGTGAAAGAAGCCAGACACAAAAGACTACATATTGTATGATTCCATTTATATGAAGTATCCAAAATAGGCATATCCATAGACACAGAAAGCAGTTTGGGTAGTTTGGTAGTTGCTAGGAGCTGGAGAAGAGGGAAATGGGGAGTGATACCCACTGCTTAGTGGGTACGGGGTTTCCTTTTGGAGTGATAAAAATGTCCTCAAAGTAGATTGTGGTGATGGTTGCATAACATTGTGAATGTACTTAATACCACTGAATTGTACGCTTTAAAATGGTTAAAATGGTACATTTTATGTTATGTGTATTTGATCATAATTTTTAAAAAAGGCTACATACTGTATGATTCCATTTATATGACATTCTGGAAAAGGCAAAATTATAGGAATAGAAAACAGTGGTTGTCAGGGTGTTGGGGGAGGGGTTGACTGTAAAGTGGAGGCATGAGGGAATTTTGGGGCATAATGGAACTGTTCTATATATTGATTGTGGTAGCGTGTATCAATGTTAAATTCACTGAAGCTGGTAACTACTGTGGTTATGTAAGAGAACATCTTTATTCTTAGGAAATACACACGGAAGTTTTTAGGAGTCAAGGACCTTGATGTATGCAGTTTTCTCACATATGGTTTAGAAAAAATATTTGGTGTATGTGGAGAAGGGAGGAAGAGAGTAATGATAAAGTAGATGTACCAATAGGTGAATCTGGGTAAAGGGTATATGAGTGTATTCTTTGTATTGTTATTCTTGCAGTTTTTTTGTAGCTTGGAAATTATTTCCAACAAAAAGTTGAAAAACTGACATAAAGCTAATGTATTTTATTTTTAAATGAATCAGCAGAAATCTTGCAAGATAAAAACTGCAATGTACAGCTTCTGTCAACAAGTAAACTGTAGAGTAGTAGTTCTCAAAGTGGGTCCTGGACCAGCAGTGTTAGCACTACTTTGGAACTTATTAGAAATACAGATTCTCAGCCCCTGCCCTAGACCTACCAGATCAGAAACTCTAGGGGTGAGACCCAGCAATCTCTGCTTTAACGGAGTCCTCCACATGATTTTGATGCACCCTGAATTGTGAGAACCATTGAGAGATCGACTATTTGTTTATATTCTTTATTCTGGAACTTTTTTGCCCAGTTTAAAAGGGACTTGATAAGCAAGTGGACCTTCTGTAAGTAGAAAAGGCTAATGCTTACGTATTTTAGGAGCCCATGGCAAGCATGTGCCTTGCCTACCTGATATTAGTTCTGCTCTACAGAGCTGGGGCAGGAGCTGGAGTAATGATGTTATTTTATGTCTTTGGTTGTTCTTTCTGTTTCTGTAGCATACTTCCTCCAGAGATCCTGGAATGGTTGTAGATGTTCTCATTCTCACAGTGTTTCTGTGACATATGAATGCAGACAGAATTGCTCTTGGTTTTTAGGTGGACTTGCATACTATACAGTATATAAGCTTGCCATGATGTTTTTTCCAAGGGAATTTGTATTATTTAGAAAAAATGATATAGCTTGTGGATTATGTTTCCTAATAAGTCTCAAATATAGAAAGTAACTCTATAGTAACTAAAGTGCTACAGAATTATTTTAGTACTGTTTTTGTTAACTAGCATCGTAAAGTTAGAAGGTTAATAAAGTGGTATTAGTAGGAAGAAGCAGTATCTTGCTTTGATTCTGTCAGTGTTCATACAGTTTCTGTGGCGCTTGGAAGGAAATTTCTTCTCAGAAAGTGAGCAGTGACCAGGTCACTTGGTCTTCTACCCTAGCGTTTTGGGTATACTGAAAATGACATTGTATCAGAGGCCCCCTACCCTCCCTCTGCATTTATTATGGGTAACAGGCTCATATCCTTTCATTTTTCACAGTTGAAATGGTTTGAGTGTTTATCTCCATGTTGATAAAACAGAAGTGCCTTCCTTAAGAAAAGAAGAAAAAACCAGAAAGGATCTTTCAATTTAGGGGCAGAAATCCATTGTGAAATGGATTGACACTGATGATACAAAACATGCGTAGTTTATGGTATCCCAAGTGGAGTAACTGAAGACACGGTAGCTTAACAGTATTTAGAAAAAATAAATTATAGTTGGAAAATGCAGATACACATTTTTGCAGTATTTTTGGCATTTACAAAATAGACAAATATTTTTAGTTCTTAGGGAAAAACTGACCACAGGCTAATCAGAAAATATCACATTTACTTGTCACATCTATAAAACTGCAGAAGGTGTTGTTTTCAACCAGGAGTGTTACCAGGTTTGGTACCACATTTGGGGAGGATGTTTACAGATGAACCTCAAGGAAAGGTGGCTGAGCTTTAAAAATAAGAATGTCTAGGAAGCCAAGAGGCACTTTTTAGGGTTGTGTGAGTCTTGTGGAGGCAGTGAATGGACCCTGTGACTGAGTAGACAACAACACACTTGGAGGAGAATGCCATCATGTGGTGCTGGAGGGATCAGTGAACCTGGGGAGAGGTGCTGGAACTAGGCTTAATTTTAGTCATCTTTGGAATTACCTGAGATTTGCCTTATGTATTTCATTTTTAAAGTTTCCCCCTGCAAAGACTTTGAGTAGAAGGTTCTGCTAAGTGAGTATGGGTGTTTTGTGACCCTTACCCTCATTTTAAGGGATTACTTCTCATATGAGAGATTACCTTGGTGTAGAGCCTAGGAGTGGAAAACTTGGCTAGGTACCTTGAGCAGAGAAGTGAGCAAGTTGTCTCTGACCACGATATGTTTTAAACCTCACTAGGTGGTGTGGTGCTTACTGCAGAATAGGGGCTCACTGGGCTGTTGGGGAAGGATAGCTTGAAGTCCCTATAGACTTTATGGGAGCAGTGAGGCACTAAGGTTTAGTGTCAGGGGAGTTTGAGTTTACTCCTGTCAGCTAGTGAGGGGAGGGATGGCCTAAAAGAATACAAGTATCGTTTCAGGGCTTGGTCAGAGCTAGACACTTTGAGGACTTGTCCTGACTTTAAAGTGGGATCTCAGTACTGTTTTGGAGAGCAAGACTAGTATTACTGGTTTAACTTAACTAAAGCAGCCTTTTTTTCTTTTGGGTAGTTAACTTTCCTGACACTTAAGATGAAACTCACTTTCTATTCTGGGAGCTGACTCATTCTTCAGTCTAAGCCCCTTTGTTGAAACCTTTTAAGTTAGCAAGGATGGCCAGTCATAGTTTGCAGTCCTGGTAGGGAAGTTTTAATATTATTGTTGACTTTTATTGGGCTCCCTGCAGGCTACCTTTCCTTGGGGCTTTTGGGTATAGAGTCTCATTCTAGATCTGAGAATAGGACATCTTTACAACCCAAGGCATCACTTTATTCAGAAGCAAGAACCCACTAAGTTGTTGGTTTTTGGTCAATAGACTGTGTAGCCTTGGAGGTCTCTGCCTAAACCACACATAACATTGGGAGGTAGAACAGATAGCTGTTTTGAGAATATTGCATGACAATGATGAGAAGATGCCTTAGTCGGTGTATATATATCCTTTCCCCCAGAACTATTTAGCTGAGATGGAATTTGCCTCTCTGAGATGGGAAAGGTGTTTGAACTCTGTTTACAGCCCTCTGTCAGTTCCACTGCCTTTCTGAGTTCCTCACTTTTCTTTGGGAGAATTGCTCCTGCCTTCTGTAGTCCTCACTTGTCTCTTTGACCAAATGCTCAGGTGACTTTGGCTGAGTTTTCCGGGTTATATAAGGCTGATTGGAGCTTCCTATGCCTTTTGGTGATCAGAAGAATTCACTGAAGAGTTTCCTCTGCTGGAGTAGCAAGAAGAAAAGGGTCATTAATCAGCCTGAATAGTGCAGGAACCGGCTTGACTCCCAGTGTTCATCCAGGGAGAAGTCGTCTATACAGTTACCTTCAATGGGCAGCAGAATAGAGGGCATCCATAAAAACTATTTATAGGATTTAAAAATACATTGACTTCTTCCTTTAACCTTCCCCTTGTACCAGAAATCTGATCTGGGCTCTCCCGTTGTAGTTTACATTCTCTACCCTCAGAATATAAATTAAAGCAGTGTTTATCTGCTTCCATGTTTCTTGCTTAGGTCATTACTTAGGTCTTCTATCTGATTTAAATATAAGCCTTCTTGGAACTAGATAGTGGTCATGGTTGCATTACTTTGTGAATATACCACTGAACTGTACACTTTCATAGGGTGCATTTTATAGTCTGTGAATTATACTTCAATTAAAAAATAAGCCTTGAAAATTGGTTATGTCTTATAAAGATTGATTTCTTAAAAGCATTTTCGTGAGTATAGAGAATGTTTACAGAGCTTCAACACAGATGTTAATGGCCTACTGACTGGTACTTATACTTTCCTGGTAGAATTCATAATTGATTGTCCCTAGTCTCAGTTTGGTTCATTATGCTATGCGTAGAAAATGTTGTTATATTTTCATCTTTTAAAATAAGACAGCACTCTTTAACCTTGAAGAACTTGTGATTTGTTCTTTGGTGTTACCCACCAAATATGTGCTATTCTGATTATGTATGGCTCTACATTGAAATTGTTGGACACTGTTATTGTTTATTTATTAATTCATTCATCCACCCAATATCTATGGAGTATTGAGATGCAGAGGACATGTTAGTGAACACGAGCAATGTAATCTTTGACTTTATGGGGCTTTTGCTTTTATGGAAAATGGGTATCTGGGATGAGTGTTCTGTATTCCTCTTCTGTATAGGCCACAGTATCTTGTAATACAATTTTTGTGAAGGGATCTGGGAGTTCTCACACATCATGGGTTCTTTTTGGCTGAAAGTTTGAAGGATTTACTTCTTTGGATAACTTGATGAAAAGTGTTCTGTCATTTCTAATCCTAAAGTTACTAGAGGATGACAAGAACAGGAGTTGTAGATTAAAAGAGAATAACATCAGGGCTGGCCCAGTGGGGTAGTGGTTAAGTTTGCGCGTTCTACTTCAGCAGCGCAGGGTTCGCTGGTTTGGATCCTGAGCGTGGACCTACTCACCACTCATCAAACCGTGCTGAGGCAGTGTCCCATATAGAAGAACTACAACTCTACAACTACGATATACAACTATGTACTGGGGCTTTGGGGAGGCAAAAAAAAAAAAGAGGAAGATTGGCAACAGACGTTAGTGCAGGGCCAATCTTCCTCAAAAAAAAAAAAAGAGAGAGAGAATAACACATAAATGAATGCTTGGAGGTAATCATTCGTTGGAGACATCAGCAAATAATTGTTAGTAATGTACCCTGAGTTTCAGAGAGGTAAAATAAAAGAAGTCAGGGTTTTTCATGGATGTTATATGAAATGATCAGACAAGAAGTAGAGAAAAATGCGTATAGATGGACCTAGCTTTTTTGTGTATTCTCTAGAAGACGACTTGTTGTACCTCTGTTCCAATGCATATTTTTTAAAAGGAATATTTTCAACCTCTCAAATGTAGTTGGGTTGAAAGAATTTGTAAATTCCCAGACAGGAGCTGTCTTTTATACGATAGACCTTCGGAGAATTTGAAAGGTCTTGATCGTTTTGGTCTCAGTGTTGGGGAAGTTTCTCCATCATTTTTTCTTACTAAAGGAGGACTGCTTTGCTTTCAGGGGAGTGTTTTAAATAATCAGGAGCGCTTTGAGTTGTTTAG